>NW_027361703.1:53352500-54555000 GCF_039654945.1 Dendrobates tinctorius
AATAATAATAATAATAAGGGTATTTAGTAAACATAATTTTGATCAAAATAATGTACAAGCCATCCCGCCACGTCACGGCAACCCTTGTGGGACAGTCCCTACTCTAGTATTTAAAACCTTTTCACTTGCCAAGTGGCGTGAATGTGAATAAGGGTCGAGCGGCTGAACCACTAGTAACAGCTTAGGCCAGACTGGATGGCTTTCCCAGCTCAGAAAGGGGGCGGTCACACCCCTATATGCACTGAATGCACAAAGAAATGAATAAAAAACAAATCTGAACTGAGAAAAGTAAGTTAATGTGTATGCACAATGTAAGTGCATGTTAACACATGACCATTAACCAGAGAAAACAAAAAGCAAAAAACACAAATATCCTGAACTAAAAAGTAAAAAATATACTGCAAATAATGCATAAAGGTAATAATAATAATAATAATAAGGGTATTTAGTAAACATAATTTTGATCAAAATAATGTACAAGCCATCCCGCCACGTCACGGCAACCCTTGTGGGACAGTCCCTACTCTAGTATTTAAAACCTTTTCACTTGCCAAGTGGCGTGAATGTGAATAAGGGTCGAGCGGCTGAACCACTAGTAACAGCTTAGGCCAGACTGGATGGCTTTCCCAGCTCAGAAAGAGGGCGGTCACACCCCTATATGCACTGAATGCACAAAGAAATGAATAAAAAACAAATCTGAACTGAGAAAAGTAAGTTAATGTGTATGCACAATGTAAGTGCATGTTAACACATGACCATTAACCAGAGAAAACAAAAAGCAAAAAACACAAATATCCTGAACTAAAAAGTAAAAAATATACTGCAAATAATGCATAAAGGTAATAATAATAATAATAATAATAAGGGTATTTAGTAAACATAATTTTGATCAAAATAATGTACAAGCCATCCCGCCACGTCACGGCAACCCTTGTGGGACAGTCCCTACTCTAGTATTTAAAACCTTTTCACTTGCCAAGTGGCGTGAATGTGAATAAGGGTCGAGCGGCTGAACCACTAGTAACAGCTTAGGCCAGACTGGATGGCTTTCCCAGCTCAGAAAGGGGGCGGTCACACCCCTATATGCACTGAATGCACAAAGAAATGAATAAAAAACAAATCTGAACTGAGAAAAGTAAGTTAATGTGTATGCACATTTTTATTCATTTCTTTGTGCATTCAGTGCATATATGGGTGTGACCGCCCTCTTTCTGAGCTGGGAAAGCCAACTTTACCTATTTTACTGTGTCTAAATGGGCATTTACCAACTACCAATGCCTAAGAAAAGAAGGGATAAGACACATATTACCTGAATTCGTGCTGTAGACAATGTATACGCCAAGTGGCATGCCGTCTCCCCTCACCCCGACGCACATTTCGCACCGTGCTTCTTCCTGGGGGTGTCTGAAAGAAAGAGATTTTTCCACTACTAGGAGCAAAACGGTAACAATGTAGTGACATGACAAGGATTTGCATAACTAATCATATGCCAAATAGTTTCAAGTCACATTTATGTATGAGATAGCCAAAATGATTGTCTATGAAATGATGGTAGACTCACGATTAAAGCTGTAGTGGATGATGAGCTATCAAACCTGAAATTCAAAAGTTCAAAACATTGTTACCCTTTTTGCTCGTTGGTTTATGTAATCAATAAGTTTATTATGAAAAAAAGGGAATAAAAATACAATTTAATGAAACAAGGTGTTATATTCTGTATCTCATCTATAAATAGACGTCATCTAGCATAACGAAGATTGCTGTCTATCTACTTTTAGACAAAATAATGGAAAGAATACTTATTATTTATTTCTTGTTCTTTAGTCTTGGCATTTGCTTGCATCACTTCCTAGAACAACAAGAACATTAGTTTAAATATCAGTGCTCTTTTTTCCCACAAACCCAATATTTGATGTGGATTACCTAAGCTCTAAAATATGACCAACATTTTTCTTGGATGTACTACAGAATGTGAATTCGATCTGTTTTACAAATTGAACAATCATCAGTTTGTCTGAACAGATCAAATGCTCAGAATATTAAATGTCAGATGAAGAAAACTCCTTTGCTAACCATGTGGTTTTAAGCAAGAAAATATTAAGTCCCAGAGGAATGCATTTCGACCGTATAAAACAGAAATTGCATTACTTGCATGAGTATAAACAGTGTACTTTAATAACATATTAACACTTTCTTTGCATGAAATCCATCTAAGATGTTTGTCTTAAAACCACTAGCTACAAGAAGGATGGGTTTAATAAATTGCTGAGGTTGCCATTTAACTTAATTAATTTGTGTACTCTTCTATGCTATTTATCTGTCTAATATTACAGGGGTTCTCCCACAACAAAAGTACCTTTTAGTTAGTAGTTCTAAAAATAAGTTCCACAATTGGATGTTAAAAAAATATTCCTGTGCCGAGATAATCTTATCAATGTGCTACAGCGGTATGCAAAATTATTCAAGTAATTGACCCCTTGGCATTTTTCATGTTTTGCTACCTCACAACCTGGAATTTCACTGTATTTTTATGGTTTGAATCAGTTTATGGGAATAACATGCCTACATCTGTGAACATTTGTTTTTTTCCGTTCCATTGTGAAGTTAACTATATATAGGACAAAATAACTGAAAACTTCAGTGTGTATCTAGGGATGAGCGAGCATACTCGTTAGGATTCGATACTCGGCGAGTAATGCGGTACTCAAATCCTCAAGTATTTCACTACTCGCCTCGCAATAATCGGCACAGTCCCCACACAGCTCAGCACAGTCCTCACACAGCCCCGCACAGTCCCCGCAGAGCCCCGCACAGTCCCCGCACAGCCCAGCACAGTCCCACACAGCCCAGCATAGTCCCCACACAGTACCTGCAAAGCCCTGCACAGTCCCGCACAGCATGACACAGTCTTCGCACAGGCCAGCACAGTCCCGCACAGCCCGGCACAGTCTTTGCACAGGCCAGCACAGTCCTGCACAGCCCGGCACAGTCTTCACACAGGCCAGCACAGTCCACACAGCCTGGCACAGTCCCCGCACAGCCTGGCATAGTCCATGCACAGTCCCGCACAGCCTGGCACCGTCCCCCACAGGCCAGCACAGTCCCGCATAGCATGGCACAGTCCCCGCCCAGCACAGTCCCCATCCATTAATCGCATTTCCCATAGACGTACATTGGACTCACTACTCGTAACGAGTACAGCGAGTCCGAATACTACACTACTCGCTCATCCTTAAGTGCATCGCTATTCACCCCCTAAAGTCAGTACTTTGTAGAGCCTTCTTTTGCGGCAAGTAAAGCTGCAAGTTGCTTTAGATAAGCCTCTATGAGCTTTCCACATCTTGCCACTGGTATTTTTGCTCATTCCTCAAGGCAAAATTGCTATGGCTCCTTCAAGTTAGACGGTTTATTCTTGAGAACAGCAGTCAAGTCTGACCACAGATTCTCTATTGGACTAAGATCTGGGCTTTGACTAAGCCACTCCAAAACTTTCACACGTTTCCCCTAAAACCACTTGAATATTGTTTTAGCAGTATGCTTTGGCTCATTGTCTTGTTGGAAAGTGAACCTCTGACACAGTCTGAAATCACTGACAGACTGAAACAGATTTTGCTCAAGAATTTCCCTGTATCAAAACAAATAGGTTCAGCTCAAGAATATCACTGTTTCTTGTACCATCCATCTTTGCCTCAATTTCAACCATTTTTCTGTCCCTGTTGCCAAAAAACATCCACATAGTATTATGCTGCCACCACCAAGTTTCAGTGTTTGGATGGTGATGTTTGGGTAGTAAGCTGTGTTGGCTTGGCGCCAGACCTTGGTGGTCAAAAAGTTCAATTTTGGTCCCATCTAAACACAGCACCTGGGCTTAGAGTTTTTATGGGTGGCCCTCTCTGGCAGGTTTGTTGGGGTGCCATGTTTTTTCCATTTGATGATAAAGAATTTCATGGTGCTCTGGGGGATCATCAGAGATTGGGATTTTTTTTATAACCTAACTCTGAATTCTACTTCTTAGCAACTTTGTCCCTTACATGTTTGGAGGTCTCCTTGATCTTCAAGGTGTTATTTGGTTAGTGGTCCCTTTTGCATAATGGTGTTGCAGCAGTCTCTGTGGCCTTTCAGAAAAGGTGTGCACTGTATATGCTGACAGACCATGTGAAAATTAGAATATAGACACAGCTGGACCTCCTTTCACTAAAATTGTGACTTAGGCTACTTTCACACTTGCTTTGTTTTGCAGCGCGTTTTTCCCTCAAAAAAACGCATAGAAAAACCGCATATAAATGCTGCGTTTTTTTAAAGAATTTTTATGAGCATGCTTGAAAAAAAACGCAGCGTTTTTATGCGTTTGTAAGCATTTTAGTGCGTTTTTACCGCGTTTGCGTTTTTTTCCAACATTAGTTGGCCCACACACTAACCCAAACCATGATTTTACTAACCCTGACCCTAACCCTGACCCTAACCCTTAACCAAACCATACCCTAACCCTAACCCTTAACCAAACCATACTAACCCTAACCCTTAACCAAACCCTACCCAAACCCTAACCCTAACCCTAAACCCTAACTAAAAATAAACCCTAACCCTTAACCAAACCATACTAACCCTAACCCAAACCCTAACCCTAAACCCCTTAACTAACCCTAACTCTAACCCTTGCAGAATTGCTTGCACAATAACTTTTAAGGGGCTTCAAAGCAAAAGAGGTGAATTCATATGTACATGTCACATTTTAGTTATTCTATCCCTTAAATTCAATTTATGAAGAAATTTTTCTCACTTCACTTTAGCAGCTTAGACTATTTAGAGCTCATGCATCAGACACACATCACATTACAAAAATAATAAAACACAGGTTTTGTAACAAAATAAATAGAAAAACAAGGGATGAATACTTTTGCAAGCCACTGTATGTACTGCGTAATAGCTGTGTCTGACCATGCTGGAACATGGTCTGATCATATCAGAGCTCTTTGCCAGGGGAGAAAGAAAAAGAGTATACAGACAGGACAGCATGGGATTGCAGCTTCAAATCTACAGCAAAATCTTTATAGGCTAATTTCTTTCTGCTCACTTTTATAGATTAAAAGCTAATCTAATTTGTTATGAATCTCCCCCTAAGAAATTACATTCTCATGCAAGAATTGATTTGCAAAAATCATCAGTCTCCACCATCTACACGTGACAAACGTAGAGGGTTACTCTACATTTAGAAAGGACAGAAAACACAAAAAAGGTGAAGTGTGCATATTCGTAAAATCCAACTTAAAACCTGTTCTCAATGACAAAATTGTGGTGAGGTGCGACAATGTAGAGTCAGTATGGGTAAATGTACATGGGGATGCAATAATGGAAAGCTGCTAATTGGAGTTTGCTACAAGCCAATTAATAAAGCTGAACAGGTAGAGGATGAAATGCTACAACAGATTAACCCCTTCCTGACATTTGACGTACTATCCCATCCATGGGACCCGGGCCCCTATGTCCATGGACGGAATAGTACGTCATAGCGATCAGCAGCGCCCCCCGTGGGGAGCGCCGCTGATCGCAGCCGGGTGTCAGCTGATTATCACAGTTGACACCCGGCACTATGTGCCAGGGGCGGTCACGGACCGCCGCCGACACGTCAACCCCTGGCACACTGCGATCAAACATGCTCGCAGTGTACCAGGGGTTTAGGGAAGCATCAGCAGGGAGGGGGCCCCCTCCGTGCTTCCCTGCGACCCCCGCAGCAGCGCGATGTGCAGCGCTGCTTCGGGGGTCTCCTTCCCTGCAGGTCCCAGATCCAAAATGGTGGCGGGGACCTTCGGGGGCCTGCAGGGAGCCGGCTTCCTCATGCCTGCAAAGCGCTGGCATGAGGAAGCCTCCTACACTGCCTGTGACAGATCGCTGATCTGTCACAGCGATCTGTGATTCGACAGATCAGCGATCTGTCACATGACAGTTATGTCCCCCCTGGGACAGTATAATAAAGTTTAAAAAAAAAAAAGTGTAAAAATAATTTATAAAAAATCGCTAAATATATAAAAAAAATATTCCCTAATAAATTCATTTTTTTGGAAATAAAAAAAAACAAAACAATAAAAGTACACATATTGAGTATCGCCGCGTCCGTAACAACCCGCCCTATAAAACTGTCCCATTAGTTAACCCCTTTAGCTAACCCCTTAAAAAATAAAAGTAAAAAACAAAGCAAAAAATAATGCTTTATTATCATACCGCCGAACAAAAAGTGCAATAACGCGCAATCAAAAAGATGGATAAAAATAACCATGGTACCGCTGAAAACGTCATCTTGTCATGCAAAAAAGGAGTTGCCATATAGCATCATCAGTGAAAAAATGAAAACGTTATAGCTCACAGAATAAAGCGATGCACAAATAATTATTTTTTATATAAAATTGTTTTCATTGCATAAAAGCGCCAAAACATTAAAAATGACATAAATGAGGTGTCACTGTTATCGCACTTACCCAAAGAATAAAACTGCCTTATCAATTTTACCACACACGGAACGGTGTAAACGCACCCCCCAAAAGAATTTCTTGAAATGTTAGTCTTTGGACATTCTGCATCCCAAAAATCGGAATAAAAAGCGAGTAAAAAATGTCAGGTGCCCGAAAATGGTAGAATAAAACGTCAACTCGTCCCACAAAAAATAAGACCTCACTTGACTCGGTGGGTCAAAATATGGAAAAATTATAGCTCTCAAAATGTGGTGATGCAAAAACTATTTTTACAATAAAAAGCATCTTTTAGCGTATGACAGCTGCCAAACATAAAAACCCGCCATAAATAGTAAATCAAACCCACCATTATCACCCCCTTAGTTAGGGAAAAATAATACAATTAACAAAAGTATTTATTTCCATTTTACCATTAGGGTTAGGGCTAGGGTTAGGGCTGAGATTAGGTTAGGGGTGTGTTTGGTTTAGGGTTGGAGTTAGATTTGGGGGGTTCCACTGTTTCGGCACATCAGGTGCTCTCCAAACGCAACATGGCGTGTGATCTCAATTCCAGCCAATTCTGCGTTGAAAAAGTCAAACGGTGCTCCTTCCCTTCCAAGCTCTGCCATGCGCCCAAACAGTGTTTTACCCCCACATATGGGGTATCAGCATACTCAGGACAAATTGCAAAACAACTTTTATGGTCCAATTTCTCCTGTTACCCTTAGGAAAATAAAACATTGGGGGCAAAAATCACTTTCACGCCCAGGAATTATAAACTTCTGTGGAGCACTGGGGGGGTTCAAAGTGCTCACCACACATCTAGATAAGTTCCTTAGGGGGGTCTAGTTTCCAAAATGGGGTCACTTGTTGAGAGTTTCAACAGTTTAGGCACATCAGAGGCTCTCCAAAAACGAGATGACACCCACAGACCATTCCATCAAAGTCTGCATTCCAAAATGTCACTACTTCCATTCCGAGCCCCGACGAGTGCCCATACAGTAGTTTTCTCCCACATATGGGATATCAGCGTGCTCAGGACAAATTGTACAACAACTTCTGGGATCCAATTTCTCCTGTTACCCTTGGGAAAATAAAAAAAATTGGGGACTAAAAGATCATGTTTGTGGAAAAATATGATTTTTTTATTTTCACGCCCGGGCGTTATAAACTTCTGTGAAGCCCTTGGGGGTTCAAAGTGCTCACCACACATCTAGATACATTCCTTGGGGGTTCGAGTTTACAAAATGGTGTCATTTGTGGGGGGGTTTCCACTGTTTAGGCACATTAGGGGCTTTCCAAATGCAGCATGGCGTCCAATCCCAATTCCAGAAAAAAAGTCAAATGGCACTGCTTCCCTTCCGCCCAAATAGTGGTTTACCCCCACATGTGGGGTATCAGCGTACTCAGGATAAATTGCACAATAAATTTTAGGGTCCTGTTACCCTTGGGAAAATAAAAATTGGGGGTGAAAACATCATTTTTGTGGAAAAAACATGATTTTTTAATTTTACGACTGTACGTCACAAACTTCTCTGAAGCCCTGGGAGGCTCAAAGTTCTCACCACCCATATAGATAAGTTCCTTGGGGGGTCTAATTTCCTAATTGGTGTCATTTGTGGGGGTTTCCACTGTTTTGGCACATCAGGGACTTTCCAAACGCGACATGACGTCCGATCTCAATTCCAGCCATAAAAGTCAAATGGCGCTGCTTCCCTTCTGAGCTCTGCCATGTGCCCAAATAGTGGTTTACCCCCACATATGGGGTATCAGCGTACTCAGAACAAATTGCACAATAACTTTTGCGGTCCTGTTACCCTTGGAAAAATAAAACTTGAGGGTGAAAATCATTTTTGTGGAAAAAATATGATCTTTTAATTGTACAGCTGTACGTTATAAACTTCTGTGAAGCCCTTGGGGGTTCAAAGTTCTCACCATATAGCTAGATAGGTTC
This sequence comes from Dendrobates tinctorius, assembly GCF_039654945.1. Classification (NCBI taxonomy): domain Eukaryota; kingdom Metazoa; phylum Chordata; class Amphibia; order Anura; family Dendrobatidae; genus Dendrobates; species Dendrobates tinctorius. The sequence continues at coordinate 53,360,901 of NW_027361703.1, forward strand.
CTTGGGGTGTCTAGTTTCAAAATGGGGTCACTTGTGGGGGGTTTCCACTGTTTAGGCACATCAGGGGCTCTTCAAACGTGACATGGCGTCCGATCTGAATTCCAGCCAATTTTGCATTGAAAAAGTCAAACGGCGCTCCTTCCCTTCTGAGCTCTGCCATGCGCCGAAACAGTGGTTCCCCCCACATGTCAGGTGTCAGCGTACTCAGGAGAAATTGCACAATAACTTTTGCTGTCCAATTTCTCCTGTTACCCTTGGTAAAATGAAAAAACTGGACCTGAAGTATTTTTTTTTTTGTGAAAAAAGTTAAATGTTCATTTTTTTAAAAAACATTCAAAAAATTCCTGTGAAGCACCTGAAGGGTTAATAAACTTCTTGAATGTGGTTTTGAGCACCTTGAGGGGTGCAGTTTTTAGAATGGTGTCACTTTTGGGTATTATCTATCATATAGACCCCTCAAAGTGACTTCAAATGTGACGTGGTCCGTAAAAATAAAATGGTGTTGTAAAAATGAGAAATCGCTGGTCAACTTTTAACCCTTATAACTTCCTAACAAAAAAAATGTTGGTTCCAAAATTATGCTGATGTAAAGTAAACATATGTGAAATGTTACTTATTAAGTTTTTTGTGTGCCATATCTCTGTGATTTAAGGGCATAAAAATTCAAAGCTTGAAAATTGCAAAATTTTCAAAATTTTCGCCAAATTTCCATTTTTTCACAAATAAACGCAAGTTATTTGAATGAAATTTTACCATTAACATGAAGTACAATATGTCACGAGAAAACAGTGTCATAATCAGGAGGATCCATGGAAACGTTTCAGAGTTATTACCTCATAAATGGACAGTGGTCAGAATTGTAAAAATTGGTCCGGTCATGAATGTGCAAACCACCCTTGGGGTAAAGGGTTAAAGAAGGCAGCAAATAATAGGGTCCTTATTATGGGGGATTTTAAATATCCAGACATTCAATGGCACATAGAAAATTCTATTTGTGCTAAAAGCTGCAAGTTCTTATCCGTAGTTCAGGACTTCTCTCAGCTGGAATAACTGGAGAAAGACGAGTAGCAAGTGATCAAAACAATTTTTAATATGAGATTTGACAATGAAACAGCTAATGGTAAAAAAGAGCAAAAAGGATATTTGTAGCACAGCAAGGATAGACAAAGACAGTATCAGCTAGAGATCACTCCATCACCTGGGTAAAACTTTATACAATAATTGCACAAAAGTGTGCACGAGTAAACAAGAGACATATCAGCATAGATATGAACAGGAGGTGTAAGCCAAGTGGTATTGCTAATACATGCTAATATGTGCACACTAGGCAAAATGCCTCTTACCAGGTAGGTGGAGGAAGACTCAGGCTGGAGGAAGGCTAAGAAGATGAGCTCATGTTTCGCATGTTTAATAAATTGCATTCTCAAGGGGTAGATTGGCAGATTGTAGATGGGCAACATGGTGGCTCAGTGGTTAGTGGCTTTTTCCCATGGTGCTAAGGTTACCACAGTTCAGCCCTGTTGGGCTAATCTCCATCTAATAGATGTGCCTTTTCGGGGCAGTTGCAGGCTGCTATTTTTAGGCTGAGGGGCTAATATCCATGGCCCCTTACCAGTCTGAGAATACCAGCCCCCAGCTGTCTACTTTAGCAAGGCTTGTTGTCAAAAATGTCATTTTTTAAACATAGTTGAGATCCCTCTATTCTTGATGACCAGCCTTGCTGAAGCTGACAGCTGAGGGTTGCAGCACCCAGCTTTCAATTTTGCCTGGCTTGCTATAGAAAATACAGGGGAACCCACTCTGCTTTTTTCATTCATTTATTTATAGAGCAGGTGGCAGGTGATGAATACTCCCACCAGCTGCTCCTGGTGTCACTGTTATTAGTGGCAGCAGGTGTGGGCTGATGGGAGTAATAGTCACAAAGGCCGCCACCTGCTGTCATTCTTTTCACTTGAATGAAACTCTCATCATTCTCCCTTGCTTGTGCTGATCACTGCCAGAGCAGGGGAGTAGTCTTCAGCACCAGGCACCAGGGAAAAGCTCTTACTGTACAATTGCTTCCCTGGCACCCGCTGCATGGTACTGATGTGGCACACAGTTACTTCATGTGTGCCACACATATTACACACATGGACACTCACATCTCCAGTACCAATTTGATGCGAGCACCATGGGAACATTTCTATCGGTGCTCGCGCTGTCAGTTATGTGAAGTGAGTTCATTGGCTGTGAACTCCCAGGACCTTTCTGATGGCACCGGGAGAATGAGAACTTTCTCACACTCTTGGTGACATCAGATAGGTCATACCAGTGCACTCCGAGACACTGTGCAGCAATAGAAAACGCTGCTCAGTGTCTCTGCTGGATGGCAGGCTGTATAGTTACATCATGCAACCATGCAGCCTGCCATCTAGATGTCGCAGTGCTAGACCCATCGTGGAACCTATGGATTATCATCTACTCTGCGGGAAGATGAGGTGATATAGTTTGTTATTTTAACTATTTGCAGAATGCAAGGTCATAACTATGGTTTAATTTAGATTTATTAAAGGAGTCTCTGTCATTCCTTCAATTAAAGAACTTTTTTCTGGGTGTTTCTGTTTTTATACAGTATGACTATGGGCATAGTAATGGGGGAGTCTTATTGACGCCTCTCCATTGCTAAACTTGGGGTTTGATGTCACGTGACAATACAAAGGTGCCATCAACGCCCCCAAATATCACCCCACTTGCCACCACTTTAGAGCAAGTGGGAAGGACGAGGCTAAGTGCCAGAAATGGCACATCTTATAGATTCTGGGGTGATTGAGAGCTAATGTTTTTAGCCTAGGGGGAAGCATCCATGGCCCCTTCCAAGGCTATTAATATCAGCCCACAGCTGTCTGTGTAGCCTTTGCTGGTTATTAATTATAAGAGGCCATACATCATTTTTTGAGGGGTCCCCATTTCAATGGCCAGTAAAAACTAAATATACAGCTGTGAGTGGATATTAATAGCCTGAAAAGCTCTATGGGTATTACGCCCTTCCCAGGTTATAACATCTGCCACAGCCGTCGGCTTTCCCTCTGCTGGTTAAGAAAATTAAGCCAGAGCCCAAGCCATTTTTTTCAGAAACATAATCTTTTAATAATTAAATACATGTACAGTAAGCTGCACACACACTGCACTAATTGTGTATGTCACAAACATCTATATATCTATCTATTCTATCCATACATGCTGTATGTAATCCATCTATTTTATGCTGTCAGCTCCTGCTGTGATTTTACAGTGCATGGATGCTGAATTGCTGGCTTTTCTTGGATAGATAGATGTAATATTCATTGGGTACGGAAAGTATTCAGACCCCTTTAAATTTTTCACTCTTTGCTTCATTGCAGCCATTTGGTAAATTTAAAAAAGTTAATTTTTTTCTCTGCACCCCATCTTGACTAAAAAAAAACAGAAATGTAGATATTTTTGCAAATTTATTAAAAAAGAAAAACTGAAATATCACATGGTCATAAGTATTCAGACCCTTTGCTCAGACACTCATATTTAAGTCAATGCTGTCCATTAACTTGTGATCCTCCTTGAGATGGTTCTACTGCTTCATTGGAGTCCAGCTGTGTTTAATTAAACTGATATGAATTGATTAAGACACACACCTTTCTATATAAGACCTCACAGCTCACAGTGCATGTCAGACCAAATGAGAATCATGAGGTCAAAGGAACTGGCCAAGAAGCACAGAGACAGAATTGTGGCAAGGCACAGATCTGGCCAAGGTTACAAAATAATTTCTGCAGTACTTAAGGTTCCTAACAGCACAGTCGCCTCCTGGAGTCCTCTATGGTTGTCACTGCTGGATTGCTATGAGTGCCGGGCAGCGGTTGGCGCTCATAGCAAGTGAAGTATTCTTCTACATACAAGTGATCTGATCATCGCCTGTATGTAGCAAAATCGATCGGATTATGGGAGCTTTTAGTCTCCCATGGAGAATATTGAAGCATGCCAAAATTGAAAAAAAAAATGTTTTTAAAAATAATAAAAATATAAAAGTTCAAATCACTCCCATTTCGCCCAAATCAAATAAAACAGTAAAAAAATCAAACACATATTTGGTATCTCCTTGTTCAGATTCACCCGATCTATCAATAAACAAACCTGATTGCTAAACGGCGTAACGGGGAAAAAAGTGAAAACACCAGGATTACATCTTTTGGTCACCACGACATTGCATTAAAATGCAAGAATGAGCGCTTAAAAGATCGTACCGTCACCCAACCAGTGATAAAAGAAAATGGAGACGCTATGGGTGTCGGAAAATGGCACATTTTTTTAATCAAAGATTAACTTTTTTTACCACTTAGATAAAAAAGAACCTAGACATGTTTGGTGTCTATGAACTCATAATAACCTGGAGAATCATAATGGCAGGTCAGTTTTAGCATTGATGGAACCTAGTAAAAAAGCAAAACAAAAAAAACACTGCGGGATTGCACTTTTTTTTTTCAATTTTTCCGCACTTGGAATTTTTTTCCTTTCCAGTACATGATATGTTAAAACCAATGGTGTCTTTCTAAAGTACAACTTGTCCCACAAAAAAACAAGCCATAACATGGTAATATTGATGGAAAAATAAAAAATTAAGGCTCTGGGAAAAAGAGGAGCAAAAAATGAAAACACAAAGCCGAAAATACCTAAGTCAAGAAGGGATTAAGTAAACTAAAATTGAATTTTTTATAAAAAAAATTGAAAATGTAAGTGTACTTTATGAAGAAGCAAGAATTGCCACAATTTAGATGGAAGAGGGACTCAGATACACCCTGTATTAGACATAAAGGAGGACCTCATACACATTCTGTTCAAATTTTCATGTAGTGGTACTCATGGACTCTTAAAGTCTATGAACTAAGTGCAAAACCTGCCAAAAATTCCAAGCAGCGTCATCCATACACCCTTGAAGGTAATCACTGTAGTGCCTCATTCAAATATTGCGAACAAAATGAAGTTGTGGTACTCCTACACTCATAAAAGCTCTGCACACAGGGCAAAGCCTTCCATAAATTACAAGCAGGGTCATCCATAGACCCTTGAAGACATCAACTGGAGTGTCTCACTCAAATATTTTGAAGTGTACCTGAAAACCAGGAAACAATGAGGTGCTGCAAGTGCAGCTCCATTGACGAGCAATTCCATCATATTGGTAACTGCTGATCACTGAACCACTGGTCACAGAAGGTTTGCAATAAATGGCACAAGGAGGAGGCATTGGTGTAGTAGATGGACAGACATACTTTCCAAGCTGCCACATTCAGGATGGATTTTTAAAAGTTATTTTTCAGCTTTTGAGGTCACAGAAATGTTCACAGACCAAATAAAACTGTATGGCTGAGAAGTAAAAGCATAAAAAAATTTTAAAAGCTTTTTTTTCCCAGTTTTAGAGATCATATAAATGTTCCCAGACCATGTAACACTGTATGGCTGACCAATGAAAGCCTGAAAAAAAAATTAAAAGCTTTTTTTCAGCTTTAGAAGTCACAGAAATGTTCACAGACCACAAAACACTGTGTGTCTGCCAAATGGAAGCCTACAAAAATTTTTAAAGCTTTTTATCAGTTTTAGCGATAACAGAAATCACAGCAGCAATGTTCCCAAACCCTGAAATACTGAATGTCTGAGAAATGGAAGCCTACAAACTTTTGAGAAGTTTTTTTTGTTTTAGAGATCACAGAAATGTTCACAGACCACTTAACACTCTATGGCTGAAAAATGGAAGCCTACAATGGTTTTAAAAGCTTTTTTTAAGGTTTTAGAGATCACAGAAATGTTCCCAGTCAATGTAACACTGTATGGATGACAAATGAAAGCCTACAACATTTTTAAAAGTTTTCTTTCCATTTTATAGATCACAGAAATATTCACACACCACGTAGCACTGTATGGCTGAGAAAGGGAAGTCTACAACATTTTTAAAAGCTTTTTAGTTTTAGATAACAGAGAAATGTCCACAGACCATGTAACACTGTATTGCTGATGAATGGAAGCCTACATAATTTTTAAAAGCTTTTCTCAGTTTTGGATATCACAGAAATGTACTTCACACAAAAAATGCTGCAGCTACAGTTGTGCTCAAAAGTTTACATACCTCAGCAGAATTTTTGCTTTCTTGGCCTTTTTTTCAGAGAATATGAATGATAACACTAAAACGTTTTCTCCACTCATGGTTAGTGGTTGGGTGAATCCACTTATTGTCAAAATACTGTGTTTTCTCTTTTTAAATCATAATGACAACCCAAAACATTCAAATGACCCTTAATACATAATAATGTGTATTGCCCCTCTAACATCAATGACATATTGAAATCTTTTGTAACAGCATGATGATGATACATCTGACAACAACACTGTCAATTAGTTTCAATGTTCTGCGAATAATTGTCTGATCACACATGATTAAGGGGATAATATTTGGACTGCTTCAAAGTTTTGAAAAATGTGTAAATCCTGTCAGAGTGCTGTATTATTAAATTGTCTGTTGAGTTGCTACCATTGAGCTTGTGTTGAGCATGTTTGGCACTTTATTTGCAGCAAATGAACATGCTAGGCTTGCTTACCAATCACAGTAATGCCAGTGTCATCTTTGGTGTGGAATTATTGTGATTGGCTGTGTCATGAAAATATGAACCATTTTTCACGGTTTCGGTTACACCTCCAGAACTGCATCTACTAGGTTTGACATGCTGCCCCACTCCCATTACGTTTGTGTTGTCCAGGCAAATAGCTGCAGTTCTCTCTGCCTGTGTGTAATTCTACCCCAATCTTGGCCCTCCCTCGGGGATGTGGTTTGTGATCAGCTAACTCAGCCTTTGTTTAAAAGCACATAGTTCCTTTGTTTATTTCCGATCTAATATAACACAGAATATTCATATAGGCAGGAAACTTATATGTTTGGAATCTGCATCATGAAAGCTATCCTCAGTGGCGTTTTATGGCTCATGTGCCCATCAGGAACTGAGAAAAGGGTTTCCACCATCCACTAGCCCGCAAGTAGTTCTCGTTTGGTATCGATAGAAAGATAAATTCACAAGAGATAACATGATACTTCTGTCAACACGCTGTGAGCCTCGCAGCCAGAGTTAAGGCACTCATAAGTTTTCTTCTAACTTTCGAAAGGGGAGTACATTCCCTAGCTCTGCCACCCCAGTGGGGTCAGTCAGAAGAAAGTGCAAGGCTAAGATGCCCAATTAGGAAGTGGTCGTTTGCCTGGGGTGCCAGATAGGAAGCTGTGCTGATAGACCATTTTCCCTTGGGGAAGGTGCCCCTCCCTCCTCCTCCACACAGCGTGCCATGGACTAATAAGTGTAAGTTCTTTTTTTAAACCATTTTATTTTGTAATTGTCTTTATACACTGTATCTTGTCTCTTTTTGTAACATCTTTTATAGTTTTGTAAACACTGCCTATCCTTTCTGTAGTAAATCTTTAAATGTACTAGTTTCATTTCCCTTGCTCTATAACGTACTGCCACAATCTCCATGCTAATTATGCTACCATGTGGGTTGGCTCCTGACCCAATATTCATTCATTTTTATGAAGAACAAGGATCTGGTGGCAGCACAGTGTTCTGGGGATTTGGGAGACTCTGGCAGTGACAGAACAGAGGTTTTATGTGTGTATTACCAGCCCTGGGTATGGGGACATACACACCACCTTCACTGCAGAGTGCCCATGGCAAGACAGTCTTTTTGGCAACTACTTATCCTAGGTGTAGTTCCCTGACTGACAAGAGGGAAAGGGGGGTGCCAGAGAGCTGTAAGTTCCAAAACTGGAACTAAAGTTGGAAACAAAAGTTGTGGGTGGTTGTAAGAATTGCTTACTGGTCGTATACAAGTAATGTATTTCATGGTGCCATGTAACTTTTTTATCAAGTTTTTTTAGCCTTTAAACAGCTGGACTCAAATCCAATTTTTTTACCCTAGTTATTGACACTAGTTTGATGACAAAAAATAAATTCTTACTTACATTCCAGATATTTTAAAGTGTGGTTTTCCAGCACATGGATCTCATACAAGTTCACTCCCAATCCAGCCAATTGTAATAAATGTTGAAAATATTGTAGTCCATTTAAAGTGGGCAAGGCGCGTGTCAAGGGATGAGGAAGTGGACATGATGGTAATGGTGATGCAGAGGCCGAGGGAAGCTGAAATTGTGCCACAACAAACACCAAAAACTTCTTGCATGACCTTCCTGTCCAAATTCATAGGGGACAGCAGAACAGCACTGTTATGCATGAGTCACCGTAGCAGGCAAAAACAGAAATACTAGCTAAGTCCAGAAAACCAGAGAAGTTGGCAGCTATCGGATTGCAGACCCCTGAACCTAACAACAACAACTAGCAGTAGCCGTGGGGGGTTCCTACGGTGCCCTAGACCCCTCGATCACAGCCGGAGAACTACATAGCCTAAAGACAGAAAGGGAAATCTGAACTGCCCCAGAGCAGACCCCAAAGCAATAGGCAGCCCCCAACATATAATGACGGTGAAGCAAGATGAAAAAACACTCACACAGATAGAAAGATAGGCTGAGCAAATGATGGGGCCCAAGCTAACTAAATAGGACAGAATAGAAAAGCTGCTGTCTGCAATCCGCCAAAACCCTCTCAAAACAAGAGCCAACAGACTGATAGGGAAAAAAGCCCTGAAGACGCTAGGCTTCAAAAAGACTATATCAGTACTCAGGTATTTTCTGAAGACAGAGCAAAAAGGAATACAGCTCACCCAGCAGGGGAAGGCAGAAATCCAGAAAAACAAGGCAAAACAAAACCAAAACACAAATGCAAAAAAGCAGAGCAGAAAACTTAGCTTTTGAGGAGCAGGAATCAGACTGGCCTCCTAGAATCCCTCAGAGAAATCACCCGCAAGGCAGAAGGGCGTCGGCTGCCTTATATCCAGTCAGCAATTCCAGTCACCCAGTCATCATCATTCTGCTCAGGTGGTTTGTAATCAGCCTCACTACCTTCCTTCACCAGAAGAGGGAGTTCATCAGACCTCAATGGTGAAGGGGAAAATGAACTCACAACAGTACCTCCCCCTTGAGGAGGGGTCACCGAACCCTCATCCACGCCACCAGGGCGATCAGGGTGAGCCCGATGAAAGGCACGCACCAATCTTTTGGCATGAATATCAGAGGCAGAGACCCAAGAATTATCCTCCTGATCATAACCCTTCCACTTAACCAAATACTGGAGTCTCCGTCTAGCCAGACGGGAATCCAGTATCTTCTCTACCACATATTCCATGTTACCTTCAACTAATACAGGGTCCGGAGGTGCCACCCCAGGAACTACTGGTTCAACAAACCTCTTCAACAAGGACTTATGAAACACATTATGAATTTTAAATGTGACAGGAAGAGCCAAACGAAAAGAGACCGGATTAATAATCTCCAAAATCTTGTAAGGTCCAATAAATCTAGGCTTAAACTTAGGAGAAGCCACCTTCATAGCGATATTTTTTGATGATAACCAAACCATATCACCAATCTTAAACTGGAGACCAATGGTCCTATGTCGGTTGGAAAACCACTGGGCCTTTTCCTGGGAGAGAGATAACTTATCCACCACTTGGTCCCAGATCTGGTGCATTCTCTCCACCACAGTGTCAACACCTGGGCAGGCAGAAGGCTCCACCTTCCCTGAAGAAAATCGAGGATGAAACCCAAAGTTACAAAAAAAAGGTGACATAAAAGTGGCAGAACTAGCTCTATTATTTAAAGCAAATTCGGCCAAGGGCAAAAATGAAACCCAATCATCCTGATCAGCGGAAATAAACATCTCAAATACGACTCCAAGGTCCGGTTTGTTCTCTCCGTCTGCCCATTGGTCTGAGGGTGAAAAGCAGAGGAGAAGGACAACTGAATTCCCAGCTTGGAACAGAAAGTCCTCCAAAATCTAGACACAAACTGAACTCCTCTGTCAGATACAATGTTCTCAGGAATCCTGTGCAAGCGAACCACCTGTTGCAAAAACAGGGGCACCAACTCAGAGGAAGATGGCAACTTAGGGAGTGGTACAAGATGAACCATCTTAGAGAACCTATCACAAATCACCCAAATAACAGTCATTCTCTGAGAGACAGGCATATCAGAGATGAAATCCATTGAAATATGGGTCCATGGCCTCCTGGGGACCGGCAAAGGCATCAACAACCCACTAGAGCGAGAACAAGGTTTAGACCGGGAGCAAGTCCCACAGGACTGCACAAAATTCCTGACATCACGAGACAAGGCGGGCCACCAAAAAGACCGACTCACCAGATTTCTAGTACCAAAAATACCTGGATGACGAGCCAATGCAGAGCAATGAACTTCAGACATCACTCTCTTCTTCCACTGGTCAGGAACATACAACTTTCCACTGGGACAATGCTCAGGTTTGTCCTCCTGGAACTCTTCCAGAGCACGTCTCAAATCGGGTGAGATGGCAGAAAGAACTACCCCTTCGCCTAAGATGGTAGCAGGCTTGGTCACCACAGGAGAATCAGCAAAGAAGCTCCTAGAGAGGGCGTTTGCCTTGACATTCTTAGTGCCAGGAAGAAAAGAGACCACAAAATCAAAACATGTAAAAAACAAGGCCCACCTAGTCTGTCTAGGGTTCAAGCGTTTGGCCGACTCCAGGTAAATCAAATTCTTGTGGTCAGTGAGGACCACGACTTGATGTTTAGCTCCCTCCAACCAATGTCTCCACTCCTCAAATGCCCATTTCATGGCTAACAGTTCCCGATTCCCCACATCATAGTTACGTTCAGATGGAGAGAACTTTTGGGAAAAGAAAGCACAGGGATTCATTTTAGATGTTACAGGATCCTTTTGGGACAAAACAGCTCCTGCACCAATCTCAGAAGCGTCCACCTCTACCTGGAACGGGAGTGAGACATCAGGTTGCCGCAAAACCGGGGCGGAGGTGAATCTTCGCTTCAGCTCCTGAAAGGAAGAAACAGCCTCCGGAGACCAATTCAACACATCAGCACCCTTCTTAGTCAGATCAGTCAATGGCTTGACAATACTAGAAAATTTTGCTATAAATTTCCGATAAAAATTAGCAAAACCCAAAAACTTCTGGAGGGCCTTCAAAGAAGTGGGCTGAACCCAATCATAAATGGCCTGTACCTTGGCCGGGTCCATTTCAATAGTTGACGGAAACAAAATGAATCCCAAAAATGAAATCCTCTGTACCCCAAAAAGACATTTCAATCCTTTGACATACAGGGAATTCTCCCTCAAGATCCGGAACACAGTCCGAACATGTTCCACATGAGAATCCCAATCCTTGGAGAAGATCAAAATATCATCCAGATAGATAATCAAAAATTTATCCACAAAGTCTCGGAAAATGTCGTTCATGAAGCACTGGAAAACAGAAGGGGCATTAGTGAGCCCAAAAGGCATCACCAGGTACTCAAAATGTCCCTCCGGAGTAATAAACGCCGTCTTCCATTCATCCCCATGCTTAATGCGGATAAGATTATACGCCCCCTGAGGTCAAGCTTGGTAAACCAGCAAGCACCTTTAACTCTGGAGAATAGATCCGAAATCAGGGGTAACCTATACTGATATTTAATAGTAATTTTGTTGAGGGCACGATAATCAATACAAGGCCTTAATGAACCATCCTTTTTGGCCACGAAAATAAAAAACGGCACCTAAGGGTGAAGAGTATGGTCTAATATGACCCTTCTCCAACGCCTCCTTAATATAGGATCGCATAGCCTCGTGCTCGGGTACAGATAAATTGAAGAGCCGACCCTTGGGAAATTTACACCCCGGGCTCAGTTCAATTGCACAGTCATAACTCCTATGAGGAGGCAAAGACGCAGACTCATTCTCACTAAATACATCATAAAAGTCCGCCAAATAGTCAGGAGCATCATGCGACTGAGGAGAGGTGGAAAAAAACAGAGCCTTACTAAGGGCACACCGACAACCCCAACTCACCACAGACACAGATTTCCAATCCAAAACTGGATTATGAATTTGCAACCAGGGAAACCCCAGAACAATGGTATCATGCAAATTATGCAACACCAAAAATCTGCAATTTTCTTGATGGTCTGTGGCGACCTGCATTACCACCTGGGTCCAAAACTGAGGTTTATTTTTCGCCAAAGGAGTAGCATCAATCCCCCTCAAAGGGATAGGCGTCCTCAGAGGTGTCATCGGAAATCCACAATGTTTAGCAAAATCCAAGTCCATTAGGTTCAGGGCTGCTCCCGAATCCACAAAAGCCTTGGCGGAAAATGTGGACAGGGAGCAGATCAGAGTAATTGCCAGAAGAAACTTAGGTTGAACACCACCCACAGAAAACGTGTGTGCAAAACGTTTCTCTCGTTTAGGACAGACAGAAATAATATGCGAGGCATCTCCACAAAAAAAACACAGCTAATTACGCCTACTGAACTCCTGACATTGCTACCTGGACAAAACTCTATCACATTGCATAGGTTCAGACACTTGTTCAACAGGTGGCAACACCTCTCGTGCAGTCCTGCGTTCACGTAAACGCCGATCAACCTGAATGGCTAATGACATAGAATCGTCAAGACCAGAGGGAACAGGAAATCCCACCATAGTATCTTTTTCAGCCTCTGACAAACCCTTCCGAAAGAGAGCTGCCAAGGCATTATCATTCCAGGTAGTAAGGACTGCCCACTTTCGGAATTTTTTGACAGTACAATTCTGCAGAATCTCGACCCTGGCTCAATGCCAACAGGGTCTTTTCAGCCTGACCAATAGCATTAGGTTCATCATACAACAACCCCAAGGCTTGAAAAAATGCGTTCACGTTAGACAGAATAGGATCATCTGGTTTCAAAGAAAACGCCCAATCCTGGGGATCGCCACGCAGCAAATAGATGACAATTTTAACCTGCTGCGCGGAGCTCCCTGACGAGTTACGCTTCAAGGCAAAAAATAATTTACAATTATTTTTGAAATTCAAAAATTTAGACCGATCCCCAAAAAACACATCAGGAGTAGGGATCTTTGGTTCAGCAGCATGTGAATGAGCATGGTAGGCGGAAATTCCCCGCACTTCCGCAGCGAGCTGCTCCACACGATCCGACAATTGCTTTATCTCCATTGAGAGAAAAAAAAAATTCCCCCTATGGCGTCAGAGATATAGAGGAAAAAATATACACACTCTTTTTTTTCTTACAATTCTTTCCTGCTATTGAGTACCCTAGGATCTGTGGTATGGCGGGTGATTCTGTTATGAATGAGTCACCGTAGGAGGCAAAAACAGAAATACTAGCTAAGTCCAGAAAACCAGAGAAGTTGGCAGCTATCGGATTGCAGACCCCTGAACCTAACAACAATAGCTAGCAGTAGCCGTGGGGGGTTCCTACGGTGCCCTAGACCCCTCGATCACAGCCGGAGAACTACATAGCCTAAAGACAGAAAGGGAAATCTGAACTGCCCCAGAGCAGACCCCAAAGCAATAGGCAGCCCCCAACATATAATGACGGTGAAGCAAGATGAAAAAACACTCACACAGATAGAAAGATAGGCTGAGCAAATGATGGGGCCCAAGCTAACTAAATAGGACAGAATAGAAAAGCTGCTGTCTGCAATCCGCCAAAACCCTCTCAAAATAAGAGCCAACAGACTGATAGGGAAAAAAGCCCTGAAGACGCTAGGCTTCAAAAGACTATATCAGTACTCAGGTATTTTCTGAAGACAGAGCAAAAAGGAATACAGCTCACCCAGAAGGGGAAGGCAGAAATCCAGAAAAACAAGGCAAAACAAAACCAAAACACAAATGCAAAAAAGCAGAGCAGAAAACTTAGCTTTTGAGGAGCAGGAATCAGACTGGTCTCCTAGAATCCCTCAGAGAAATCACCCGCAAGGCAAAAGGGCGTCGGCTGCCTTATATCCAGTCAGCAATTCCAGTCACCCAGTCATCATCATTCTGCTCAGGTGGTTTGTAATCAGCCTCACTACTTTCCTTCACCAGAAGAGGGAGTTCATCAGACCTCAATGGTGAAGGGGAAAATTAACTCACAACACAACACTATTGAAGCCAAAGCAATGTGTAAAGGTTGCTGGTTGCATAGCAGATAATGCTTCCACTCACTTTTTCACCACAACCAGCACCCTGTCTTCCACACTGTCAAGTCTGAGTAGCCGTGAGTCTGGACCGCATATTCCTCACCCTTATCCTCATTCCTCTTGCCATGCCGAGTGCCCAAAGACAACTGATCCTACACTTGGACACTCCGAAGAGCTGTTCACTTTTCCATTTATAGATTCAGGCCTCTCGCCCTGTCCACTTGAAGCTGGGCAAGATGAGATTGCATATAATGATGCCCAAATATTTGAGCAGCCACGTTCACACAAAGGCGATGGTGGGAACGTGTCACAACAGGTGGACGATGATGAGACACAATTGCCGTAAAGTCAGGAGGAGGACCAGGGTGCGGAAGTGGAAGCCAAGGTGGTGGATGATATAGTAACTGACCCAACCTGGCAGGAGGACATGCAGGGTGAGGACAGCAGCACACAGGGGAAGGGAGGCGTAGCACCCCAACAGGCAGGAAGAAGCAGTGTGGTGTCCGCAGGCAGAAGGCGGGCAACTGTTCCTCGTAACACCAACATGACGGAAGTTGGCAGCACAACTATTAGGTCTTCCCAAGTCTGGTTGCTTTTTTTAAAGACTCTGCCGATAACCCCAAATAGGCCATTTGCACTACCTGCCATGCACGCATCAGCAGAGGTAGCAAAACTTCTATCCTGACCACCACCAGCATGATCAGGCACATGGCAGCAAAGCACCAGACTTTGTGGGCCGAACAACAGGCTCCAGGAACAGTGTTTTCTGGGTAAAAACACTGCTTCTTCCACTGCTGTGCATGCAAGCCATGCAAAGATGACTCCTGCCCTGCATTTGTCATTGCCCACACTCAACTACCATCATCATTAAGCACGTCCTTGTTCTTGTCTCAGTGCAGCCATCAGTTGTCCATACCCTATTTATTGGAATGCAAGCGTAAATACACAACTAACGCCCCACAAACCACAGGACTAACTGTTAGGCGTCAAGTTTCCCCCACTGCACAGGGGGAATCTCAAGCCATGTCCTCTGCGGTCTCCCATTCCTCTGCAGCCGCAGAAATTCCTACTAAGCAGAGACATCAGTCCAGGCATCTTGCCCAGGCTGATGCTAAGCGTCTGGTTGCTCCTTCTGACCCTGCTATAACTCCATGCTTGAGTCAGCAGCAAGTAGATGCTTCTGGGACTAAGTCCTGTCTTTTGCTTTCTGAGCATGCCCATGGGACGACCTCTCATTGGAGGTCAGAGGTCCCTTTCCTGCTCAGATTGGTCCACTAGTGGGTTGGTCCCAGAAGGACACTGCTATAAAAGAGTAGCATGGCCGCTCGGCCATGCGCTAGTATAGACTCTTGTGGCTTATGGTGTGTATGATGATGGATGCTTGTTACTGTGAATGACTCATTATGAAACCCCTACTCTTGGTTGTGTCTGTTGTTAGAGTTTTGAGGTTAGATTCAGCGCTTGTCAGTGGCTAGGCTATACGCCACAGTGCATTCCTGTCCTCTGCACTTTCTAGCGTCTGACTGTGCCTCTCAGCTCAGGGCACTGTCGCACCATGCCAGGTAGCAGTAGCCGCCAGTGTGGCGCCGTGCTGAACTCTATCGCTTTCCTCCCCTCTCTGGGTGGTTAGTGGCATCTGCCGAAGCAGTACTGTGTGCACCAGGCACGCTTATATATTCCATCCTTTTGCTGGCACCGCAGCCGCGGTGCCGAGCGCTGATGGTGTAGAGGAACTCTAGTCCTGTGCCTCTGTGACAGAATTCTGTGACCTTTAATTAGCGCTCACTCATCCTAGCTCTGTGAGGTCAATAGGCGCCGGCGTTTGTTTTAGTGGTTCTGTGAAGCAACAGAGTTTGCTTCCATTCACACTGGGTGAAGTTAAACCACGTGTGAGCAAGCGTTCATCCACCATCTTTTTCAGCCATTACTCAGCAGCAGGTTCCATCTCTGCATGGTGGACCCTGGGCTGCGAACGCACCTCATATCACCTCTTATACTATTTGGTGCGTTCTACAGGCCCTAACATTATACTAGCGCCAGGGTCTGGCTAGTAATGGCGGATGAACAGTGACTGCTGCAGTACATTTGGCAGCTGGAGAGCAGGTTGTCGGCTCTTGAGTGTCATGATACCAGTGCTGGTGGACCTGCACTTCTGGGGTTAATGTTTTGATCTCAGTGCAGACTCTTACCTGCACACCTGGGACCTATTATGCTGGCCTCTCTTTGGTTCTGTGAAAGCTTCTTATAGCCTCAGGAAGCTCCCATCCCCGTCAGTTATGCTTTCGCCCTTGGCATAGTGTGGTGACCCCTGAGTGTGTTTGTGCTGTGTTCTGTTTGCTTGATACTCTATGTACGACTCGGTCTATTCTCTGGTTATTGCTTGTTGGATTCTGCTTGGTACCTTCTATGTCTGTTTGGTTTTGACCCCTGCTTGGCCCCGACTATCCGTTCTGTCTCATCCCTGGTACTTTACTGCTATCTCTGTGTATGACCTCCATTTTGCCTGACTCTGAGTATTTCTGTATATTGTCCTGCTGATCTCTGGAAGCAGGACGCTAAGCCCCGCCCTTTGCAGTCACATGACCGTAGGTCCTTCACTGCTTGCTAAACTTCAGCATCCCCAGGTCCTGTTTTGCACTTTCCAGCTGTACCTGACCCCGGGCCCCCCTACAGTGCGGGTGAGTCCCTACTCAGGGGAGCCTGCATGCCGGTGCTGACAGGACCCTGACAGTATAACTGACCATTAAGTTTTTGGGGTTTTTTTGTGCAGAGAATTATGGATCCCATACAGTCTCTGGCTGACCAGGTGAAAAATCAGATGTTTCAGGGTTTATCCTTGGAGCAGCAAGCTCTGGCTCGTTCTCAGCAGCAGGTTTCTGAGACAGTGCGAGGGGCTTTATCTGCTGGGTCTCCGGGGGCTGGGGCAAGGGATGTTGTTCTGGTGTCCCCGGAACCACCTGTTAAACTGCCTGACTTCTTTTCTGGGAACAAAAAGGAGCTCAGGATCTTTATGGAGGGTTGCAAACTTTTTTTTAGTTTGAGACCACGTTCCTCTGGGGGTGAAAACCAGAAGGTAGGGGTCATTATGTCCTTATTAAGAGGGTCCCCACAAGCTTGGGCTTTCTCCCTTCCTCCCACTGCCCCTGAGAGAGTGTCTGTGAAAGCTTTTTTTGAGGCCTTTGGGCA
This sequence comes from Dendrobates tinctorius, assembly GCF_039654945.1. Classification (NCBI taxonomy): domain Eukaryota; kingdom Metazoa; phylum Chordata; class Amphibia; order Anura; family Dendrobatidae; genus Dendrobates; species Dendrobates tinctorius. The sequence goes on from NW_027361703.1 coordinate 53,378,173, forward strand.
CATTTATGATGAGCCTGACTGAGTGCGATTGGCAGAGGACATGGTGAAGAGCGTCTGTCAGGGGAAACACTCGGCTGAGTGATTTTGTACTGAATTCCGCCGCTGGGCTGCAGAGATCTCTTGGGGTGACGCTGCGCTTTGAGGTCTCTATCGCAAAGGCTTGTCCGAGCGGCTGCAGGATGCCGTGGCGTTACATCCCCCACCTAACTCTCTCGAGGATGCCATGACCCAGGCCGTCCTGATGGACCGCAGGCTGCGGGCCAGAGGGGTGATGCAGGTGGAGACTTTGTTGTTCCCCAGTGGAAAAGAGACTGCCCCTGAGCTCATGGAGTGTCCTGATTGCCTGTCTTCGACCCGGTCGGCGGGAAACAACTAGGTCAGGGTAGTCAGCGGGGAGACTACTCAGACCCTCAGGTACCCTTTTCCTAATTTTCTAAGGTTTTACTTCATGTGGTACTGTTTGTGGACGGTAGTTTTTTTCCCTCTACAGCCTTCGTGGACTGTGGATCATCGATTAATCTCTTTGACTCCCAATTGGTCACACGCTGTAAGATAGGGACAGTTAGGCTCAAGGTTCCCATCAAGGTGGTGGCCATTGACTCCTCTCCCCTCACTGAGGAGGGAATTCTCTTTATGTCAGACTTGTTTTCTCTCAGAGTGAGCGCTACTCATAAGGAAAGCCTAAGTTGTTTGGTTCTGGACAATCTACCTGCAAGGTGGGTGTTGGGCATGCCCTGGTTACAACGCCATAACCCAGTTATTAAATGGAAAATGGGGGAGATTGTTCAATGGGGGTTTAATGATTTTAAGATGTGTGATAAATATGCACTGCTGGTTGAGCCTGTTAAATCTGTGTCTGTATCATCTGTCGAGCTGGAAGGTATTCCGGAATGCCTGAAGGACTTCGAAGATGTATTCTCTGAAAGTGAGGCCGAGACGTTACCGCCAAATAGACCCTTTGACTGCGCTATCGAGCTGGTCCCGGGGCTAAATTACCTAAAGCCCGTCTGTTTAATTTATCTGGCCCTGAGCGCTTGGCTATGAAGGAGTACATTGCTGAAAGTCTGCGCAAGGGACACATATGTCCTTCAGTCTCACCTGTGGCGGCAGGTTTCTTTTTTGTAAAGAAAAAAGATGGCGGGTTACGTCCCTATCTCGATTTTCGGGAGCTTAATCAGATTACTGTATGGAATACGTACCCCTTACGTTGATTCCCGATTTGTGTAACCAACTATCAGGGGCAAAGTGGTTCTCTAAACTGGATCTTCGGGGGGCATATAATTTGATAAGGGTCCGAGAGGGGGATGAATGGAAAACTGCGTTCCTCACGTCTGAGGGACTGTTTGAAAATTTAGTCATGCCATTTGGTCTTACCAATGCCCCAGCCATATTTCAGAATTTCATCAACGTGGTATTCTCGGATCTCATTGGTCGTTTTGTTGTTATCTACTTAGATGATATTTTGATATACTCCTCCGACAGGCATTCTCATCTGAAACCTATACGAACTGTTCTCCAAGGACTGAGAGAGAATCGTCCGTTTGCCAAATTGGAGAAATGTGTATTTTGTGTTCAAGAATTGTCTTTTTTGGGGTTAATTGTATCCTGTGAGGGTTTTCGCATGGACCCCAAGAAGGTGCAGGCCATTGTAGATTGGGTGCAACCCCGAGATCTAAAGGGTCTTCAGCGCTTCTTGGGGTTCGCCAATTACTACCGCAAATTTATCCGGGGGTTTTCGCAGGTGGTCACACCACTCACGGATCTGACATGCAAAGGTGCGGATGTGAGAAATTGGTCCTCGCTCGCAAAAGAAGCCTTTGCGACTCTGAAAAAATGTTTTATGCCGGCTGCTGTGTTGGTACAGCCAGATCCATCCAAACTATTTGTGGTGGAGATGGATGCCTCCGAGTTGGGGGTCGGGGCAGTGTTGTCCCAAGGGCCTGCCACTCTTACCAACCTCAGGCCATGTGCTTTCTTTTTCAGGAAGTTCTCTGCTGCTGAAAGAAATTATGATGTAGGCAATAGAGAGCTTCTTGCGGTCAAGTTGCCGTTTGAGGAGTGGAGGCACTTTTTGGAGGGGGACAGTCACCCGATTACTGTGATCACTGATCACAAATATTTGTCAGACATTGAGTCTGCTAAAAGACTAATGCTCATACAGGCCCGTTGGTCGCTTTTTTTTCTCATTTCCAGTTTACTATTACATTCCGTCCAGGGTCAAAGAATGTCATGGCTGACGCCTTATCTCCCAGTTTTCATCCTGTGTCTGCCCCTGAGCCACCGTCCTCCATTCTGCACCTTGGGGTGGTGTTAGCAGGGATCTCGTCTAAATTGGAACGGGAAATTGAGGGGGCCCAATCGCTGGCTCCTGCGGCAAAGCCAGGGGGCAATTTTTTTGTCCCAGAACAACATCACCTTAAACTCTTGCAAGAGTTCCATGAATCCAAGCTGTGTGCTCACCCTGGTATATCAGCCACATGACTGGCGGTGGCTAGGATCTTCTGGTGGCCTACCCTTGGTTCTGATATAAAGAAATTCATTTCTGGTTGTGGGGTCTGCACTCGTTCAAAAAGCTCTCATAGCCAGCCGGCTGGGGAGCTGATGCCGTTGGCAGTTCCCGAAAGACCATGGACCCACCTGTCCATAGATTTTATTACCAATCTTCCCTCTTCCAGGGGTAATACGGTGGTATAGTTAGTGGTGGACAGGTTTTCAAAGCAGGCTCATTTTGTACCCCTGTCCACATTACCTTCTGCTGAGACCTTATCCAGATTGTTTGTGCAGCATGTGGTCCGCTTGCATGGGGTACCCCTGAATGTGGTGTCTGATTGTGGTGTGCAGTTTGTGGCTACGTTTTGGCGTGCTTTCTGCAAAAAATTAGGGATATCTCTGTCCTTTTCGTCTGCATACCATCCCGAGAGTAATGGTCAGACAGAACACACTAATCAGTCTCTGGAACAGTTCCTCAGATGTCTGACTTCTGCTAGACAGAATGACTGGTGTGATATTCTGCCGTTGGCTGAATTTGCCTTCAATAGTTGGGTGAGTCAATCCACTGGTATGTCCCCTTTCTTGATCAATTATGGGTTGAGTCCTCATTTTGGTGAGTTTTCTCGTCTAGATTCGGGGTGTCCTGGGGCTGAGGACTATGCTCAGAGGTTAAAAGATACATGGGCAGAGGTCCAGCGGCGTATATCTAGGTCTCAAGGCAGGTATAAGTTTTTCGTGGACAGGAAACGAACACCAGGTCCAATGTTTCAGGTTGGAGAGAAAGTTTGGCTGTCCATGCGAAACATTAAGTTAAAGATTCTGTCAGCCAAGTTGGGCCCCAAATTCATTGGCCCGTACAAGATTGTGAAAAAAATCAACCCAGTGACGTATAGGCTGTGCCTTCCACCCTCTTTCAAGATCCCTAACGTCTTCGATAGATCTCTACTGAAACCTTTTGAAGCAGTCCGGGGAGAATCTGAGTCCGCTGCTCCTCCAGTTTCGGTTGAGGGACATGTGGAATATGAGATTGGTCACATCGTAGATTCCAGGTTGGTACAGCGGTCAGTACAGTACCTGCTTCATTGGAAGGGGTATGGGCCGGAGGACAGGTCCTGGGTGCCAGCCCGGTTGATGCATGCAGATCGCCTGGTTCGGACTTTCCATGCTAGGTACCCAGGCAAGCCTGGGGATCCAGAGGCCCTCTGTTGAGAGGGGGTACTGTCATGATACCAATGCTGGTGGACCTGCACTACTGGGGTTAGTGTTTTGATCTCAGTGCAGACTCTTACCTGCACACCTGGGACCTATCATGGTGGCCTCTCTTTGTTCTAGGAAAGCTTCTTATAGCCTCAGGAAGCTCCCATCCCCATTAGTTATACTTTGCCCTTGGCATAGTGTGGTGACCCCTGAGTGTGTTTGTGCTGTGTTCTGTTTGCTTGATACTCTGTGTACGACTCGGTCTGTTCTCTGGTTATTGCTTGTTGGATTCTGCTTGTTACCTTCTATGTCTGTTTGGTTTTAACCCCTGCTTGGCCCCGACTATCCGTTCTGTCTCATCCCTGGTACTTTACTGCTATATCTGTGTATGACCTCCGTTTTGCCTGACTCTGAGTATTTCTGTATAGTGTCCTGCTGATCTCTGGAAGCAGGATGCTAAGCCTCGCCCCTTGCAGTCACATGACTGTAGGTCCTTCACTGCTTGCTAAACTTCAGTGTCCCCAGGTCCTGTTTTGCACTTTCCGGCTGTACCTGACCCCGGGGCCCCCTACAGTGCGGGTGAGTCCCTGCTCAGCGGAGGCTGCACACCGGCGCTGACAGGACTCTGACATCGAGAGTTCAGACTCAGCTGCGGATGTTACTGCGGTCACTGTTCAGGCAGCCACGGAGGTTGTCCCCTGTCTGACCACTGCCATCCCTGCCCCGACTTTGTTCCGCCTCCCGCTGCCCAAGAAGTTCTCGGGTGATAGTGCTTCTTGTAGGGGTTTCGTGAGCCAGTACACTATACAGCTGGAGCTGCTGGCTGCACGATTCCCCTCTGGGCGGGCTAAGGTGGGATTTATTAATTTCCTCTTGTCAGGCAGGACTTTCGAGTGGGCCACACCACTGTGGGAATGTGGTGATCATGTGGTGCAGAGTGCCTCGCAGTTCTTGCGCACTCTGAAGCAGGTCTTGCTGTGACCACGAGTCACCCATGACACCACGCTCTGGCTGCTGGCATTGTCACAGGGCTTGTCCATGGTCAGCCACTTCGCCATCCAGTTCCGGACTCTGGCCTCAGAGTTTATGGCCAAATAAGGTCCTCATTCCGGCATTCTGGAGAGGTTTGGCTGACCATGTGAAGGATGCCCTGGCCACCAGGGAGATTCCCACCACACTGGAGGAGCTTATCACCGTCTCCCCCATATAGACCTTCGCTTTGCCGTATTAGGGTTTGGAGCGGTCCCAGTGTAGGCAGAGGTTTAGGTTGGCACCCAGTTTTGCTAAACCTCTGGAACCTCCCGATTGGGCGTCCGAGCATCAGGGGGCTTCCCATGAGGGATCCAGGCCCTGGTCCGCTCGAGCCCCTGTGATCTGTCATGTTTGTCCGGTCACCTTGGCAACTGGTGCCCACAGCGGCTGGGAAATCGCTCGCGCCTAGTGGCAATAGGAGGCGGCTCACTAAAATCAGTGGTATTTTCCTCCAAGTTGTCCTTTAAGGGAACACTTGGGTTTGGTTCTTCCACTCGGGCGGTGGAGGTTTGCATGGATTCCGGAGCGAAGGGCAATTTTATGTCATCTGCCTTTGCTCAAAAGCACGCAATACCCCTGGTTATGTGATATAGGCCAGTCACCATCAGAGTGGTGAACGGCACAACTCTGCCCTCACAGATTACCCAACAGACCCCCCCATTGTTACTCTCAGTGTCTCCATCTCATCAGGAGATGATTCTGGGGTTTGTGAACTACTACCGACAGTTCATTCTCCACTTCACCACCTTGGTAGCCCCCTTGGCTGCTCTCACCAAGAAGGGAGCAAACCCCAAGTTATGGTTGGAGCAGGTCTCCAAGGCCTTTTCCTCCATCAAGTCTCACTTTGCTAGTGCTCCCATTCTACATCACTCCGATGTAGATAAGCCATTCTCCAGAAGGATGCTCAGGGTCAGAAGCACCCTTGCTTCTTCTATTCCAAGACCTTTTCACCGGCGGAGAGGATTTATTCCATCGGGCACAGGGAGTTGCTAGCAATGAAATTGGCCTTCTCTGAGTGGAGACACCTCCTGGAAGGGGCTCGGTTCCCTTTCCAAGTGTTTACTGACCATAGGAACTTAGTATACCTACAGACAGCCCAGCGGCTGAATTCTCACCAGGCTAGATGGTTCTTTTTCTTCTCCCAGTTCCACTTCACCCTTCATTTCCTTTCCGGTGAGAAGAATGTCCAGGGCGATGCTCTCTCTCGCTCCATGGTATCAGCGGAGGAGGAGGATGAGGAGCCTCGGCTAATTGTCCTGTCTGAGAGTCTGAGGACTGTGGCTCCGGTCACCCTTGAGTCGGTTCCTCTGGGCAAGACTTTTGTCCCTACCCATTTGCGACTGGAGGTCCTCTCTTGGGCTCACCCATCCAGGGTGGGTGAACACTTTGGGGATGAAGTGGACCTCTGAGCTACTGGTGAGGACCTATTGGTGGCCGCATATGGCCCGAGACGTCGGAGACTATATTCGGGCATCTGTCTCCAAGAATAGGTCTCCCCGACAACAGCCTGCTGGGCTACTTTACCCACTGCTGGAGGCGGACAGGCCCTGGGAAATGGTTGGCATGGACTTCATGGTGGGCCTGCCCAAGTCCAGTGGCAGCACTGTGATTTGGGTTGTCACCAACCATTTCTCTAAGATGGTGCACCTGGTGTCCTTTTCTTGGCTACCTTCCGCATGGGGCCTGGCAGTGTTGTTCATCAAACATGTCTTTCGCCTACAAGGCATGCTGGACAAGATTGTCAGTGACCAGTCCCCAGTTTGGTCTCGGATCTGGAGAGAGCTCTGTTGCTTGCTCAGCATTGAGCTAGATTTCTCTACGGGTTATCATCCCAAGATGAACGGGTTGGTAGAGAGGGAGGACGCCGCTATAAAAGAGTCTCATAACCGCTCGGCCATGCGCTGATATAAACTCTTGTGGCTTATGGTGTGTATGATGACGGATGCTTGTTACTGCGAATGACTCACTATGAAACCCCTACCCTTGGTTGTGTCTGCTGTTAGGGTTTTGATGTTAGCGTAAGTGCCTGTCAGTGACTAGGCTATGCGCCACAGTGCATTCCAGTCTTCTGCACTTTCTAGCGTCCAATTGTGCCTTTCAGCTCAGGGCACTGTCGTACCGCACCATGTAGCAGTAGACGCCAGTGCGGCGCCGCGCGCAACTCTAGTGCTTTCCTCCCCACTCTGGGTGGTTAGTGGCGTCCGCCGAAGCAGTACTGTGCGCAACTGGCACGATTATATATTCCATCCTTTTACTGGCACCGCAGCCGCGGCGCCGAATGCTGATGGTCTAGAGGAACTCTAGTCCTGTGCCTCTGCAACAGAGTTCTGTGACCTTTAATCAGTGCTCACCCATCCGAGTTCCGTGAGGTCAACAGGCTCCGGCGTTTGTTTTAGCGACTCTGTGAAGCAGCAGAGATCGCTTCCATTCACACTGGGTGAAGTTAACCCTCGTGTGAGCAACCGTTCATCCACCATCTTGTTCTGCCATTACTTAGCAGCAGGTTCTATCTCTGCACGGTGGGCTGTAAACGGACCTCATATCTCTTCATATGCTATTTGGTGCATTCTGGCCCTAACACTAACTTCACACATTTCTCGTCTGCTTGCACTCAAAAAGTTGCCTTTTAGGCTCATGTATATAGAAGCTTTCTGCAACCTGATGATGGAGGCCATCCCAAGGTACTCAGTCTCCAGTCGCCACTATTTTTCCCCATGTGCCACCCCGGTATTACACAAGCACGTGTCCCACAACATTACCCATGCCCTGAACAATGCTGTTACTGGGAAAGTCCACCTAACCTCAGACACGGAGACAATTGCTTGTGGACAGGGATGCTACATCTCACTGACGGCACACTGGGTTAAAATAGTGGAAGCCAGGACCCAGAGGGACCTTGGGATGGAACACGTCCTCCCGATGCCGAGGATTGCGGACCCTACATCAATCAGATTTACCCCCACACTCTACAGCTCCTGCACCTCATCCTTCTCCTCCTCCTTCTCTTCTTCAGCCTCCATCTCCGAAATGATCACATCAGTCACAAGCTGGAAGCACTGCAGCACTGCCTCAGACAAACGTCAACTCACAGTACTGAAGCTGATATGCTTAGGTGACAATCCGCACAATGCTGAAGAGTTGTGGACAGTTCTGAAAGAGCAGGCAGATGTGTGGCTGACATCGCTGAACTTACAGCCAGGCGTGGTCATGTGTGACAATGGCTGGAATCTAGTGGTGGCTCTGATGCATGGCGAGCTCACGCACATACCATGCCAGACCCATGTGCTTAACCTCGCTGTTCAATGGTTTCTCAAAAGCTGTCCAGAGCTGCCAGATCTGTATGTGAAAGTATGATACCTGTGTGCCCATTTTAGAAAGTCAGCTTAAGCTTCCATCGCCCTAGCCGTGCTTCAGCTGCGTTTGCAGATTCCAGCTCACCAACTGGTCTGTGATGTCCCCACGCGTTGGAACTCAACACTGCACATGTTGGAAAGGATTTGGGAGCAGAAGAGGGCAGTTTTTGACTACCAGCATCAACAAGGCCATTGGTATTCAGTTCAGACTTTATGCATAAGACATCAGGAGTGGACATGGATGTCAGACATATGTACCATCCTACAAAACTTTGAGGAGTCCACCAAGATGATGAGCGGCGATGATGTCATAATTAGCATCAAAATTCCGCTTCTCTGCCTTCTGAAACACACTCTGCTCACAATGAAAGAGGTGGTATTGCAAGCTGAGCATGATGAGAAGGAGCAAGGAAGCATACAGGGTGATTACACACAGCCCAGCCTCATGTCATCCCAATGTGGATTGGTTGACAATGAGGAAGAGGAGGAGGAGGAAGAACAGGAGCTACTTTCATGTGCTATAGATGCACAACTGTGATACCTTCTGTTCAGCGTGGATGGCCTGATGACAAGGAGGAGGAAGAGGAGAGAATGGTCAGTTGTCCTCCTGGTGAGGACATGGAAGTCTTGCCTGTTAGCAGTCTGCCATGCATGGCTGACTTTATGTTGCTCTGCCTTTAACGAGACACTCGCTTTGTAAAAATTTTGGCTGACTGTCATTACTCGTGACTAGTGTTGAGCATTCCGATACTGCAAATATCGGGTATCGGCCGATATTCGCTGTATCAGAATTCCGATACCGAGTACCAATATTTTTACAATATCGGATACTGGAATTGGAAGTTCCCCATAATGCAATGAGCCAGTGTTGTGGCTGTGATTGGCTGCTGAAATGATGTCATCATGATGCGCGGTCTGTGCGCATCATGATGCGCGGTTTGTGCGGGCTGCCGGGGGTCTGTGCGGGCCTGCCGGGGGTCTGTGCGGCCTGCCGGGGGTCTGTGCGGGCCTGCCGGGGGTCCGTACGGGCCTGCCGGGGGTCTGTGCGGGCTGTCAGGGGTCTGTGCTGGCCTGCCGGGGGTCTGTGCGGGCTGCTGGGGGGTCTATGCGGGCTGCCGGGGGTCTGTGCAGGCCTGCCGGGGGCTGTGTGTGTGTGCAGGCATCGTCCAATGGGACTACAAGTCCCATCGGGCTATGCATGCTACAGTGACAGTGATTGACACATTAGCCAATGATGGGACAGTAGTAGTCCCATCATCCGGCTAATGTGTTGAATGTAAAAAAAAAAAAACATGCATACTACATACATACTACATTCATACAACTTACATACATACTACATACTACATACATACTTCATATATACTACATTCATACAACATACATACATACTACATACATACTGCATATGTACTATATTCATACAACATACATACATACTACATACATACTTCATATATACTACATTCATACAACATACATACATACTACATACATACTTCATATATACCACATTCATACAACATACATACATACTACATACTTACTTCATATATACCACATTCATACAACATACATACATACTACATACATACTACATATATACTACATTCATACAACATACATACATACTACATGCTACATACATACTAAATATATACTACATTCATACAACTTACATACAACATACATACTACATATATACTACATTCATACAACATATATATTGTACATACTACATACATACAACATGCATAAAACATGCTACAGACATACAACATACATACTACATTCAATACATTCATACATTCATACAATACATACATACAAATAGACATACAGTGCATATAACATAGAGTACATACTCACCATCACTTGTCACTTTGATCCCCGAAGCCAGTGTAATCTTTAAAAAATATTAAAATAACAAACAAGTATATATGTAGTATGTATGTATGTATGTATGTTGTATATATGTAGTATGTATGTAGTATGTATGTTTTTGTTTTGTTTTTTACATTCAACACATTAGCCAGATGATGGGACTACTACTGTCCCATCATTGGCCAATGTGTCAATCACTGTCATTGTAGCAGGCATAGCCCGATGGGACTGCACTGCATCACTGAGAGGTTACTATAGTTCACTGATCTCACTTTATGGCAAAAGCTGCATGGGAACTTTCTCGCACAGCAATGCCAAAAGTGAGACTAGGGACTGTTTTTTTACAGTGGCGGAGGAATACAGTGCGGAAGGATACCTACCTCCCATCATTGTATTCCTGGGGCCCCTAGAGAGCGGTGGCATCAGCTGATGCTGCTGTTCTCCATGGGAGATCGTCGTGGGACACTCGTGGATTTCTGCGGATCAGGGAGTAAATCGGTTGTTTGTTATTTTAATATTTTTTAAAGATGACACTGGCTTCGGGGATCAAAGTGACAAGTGATGGTGACTATCTACTCTATGTTATATGTACTGTATGTCTATATGTATGTATTGTATGAATGTATGAGTGTATTGTATGTAGTATGTATGTTGTATGTTTGTAGCATGTTTTATGTATGTTGTATGTATGTAGTATGTACTATGTATGTATGTTGTATGAATGTATTATGTATGTTGTATGTAAGTTGTATGAATGTATGTATCTATGTTTGGTTTTTTTTTTACATTCAACACATTAGCAGGATGATGGGACTACTACTGTCCCATGATTGGCTAATGTGTCAATCACTGTCACTGTAGCAGGCATATCCCGATGGGACTTGTAGTCCCATTGGACGATGCCTGCACACACACACAACCCCTGGCAGGCCCGCACAGACCCCCGGCAGCCCGCACAGACCCCTGGCAGGCCCGTACAGACCCCCGGCAGCCCGTACAGACCCCCGGCAGGCCCGCACAGACCCCTGGCAGCACACAGAGACCCCCGGCAGGCCCGCACAGACCACCGGCATGCCCGCACAGACCCCCGAGAGGCCCGCACAGACCCCCGAGAGGCACTTACAGACCCCACCCGCACACACAGACACGCACAGTGTCTGCCCACGCACCGCACACACACGCTGGTTTCCAAGGTGAACATCGGGTATGTAGGAGCTGCGGCTACTGGATGCCCAATGTTTAGATTAGAAACCAGCGTCGCTGATCGCTGGTCTCTCGCTGCCACACGCAGTGATGCGTGCTGGGCAGTGGGAGACCAGCGATTGAAAAACGAACCAGGCCGCTCGAGCACGATCAACGATAACCGGCAGGGGGGCCGGTCGCTGATCCCAGACACACCCAGCGAGATCGCTGATGTGTCACAAAATCAGCGATCTCGCTAGCGAAATCGCTGTGTGTGACGGGGCCCTAAATCTTGCATGTGTTAACCCTTTCTCTTTTTCTTTTCTATGAAATCTAGTCGAAAATACCTTGAGATCTTACTAACTGTGATGTAAAAAATTGGGATAAATATCCTATAAAAGGAAAGGAGTTCAGTATATCTGGAAAATGAACCATCACATCAACAAATACAAATAGGAGTTAGAAACAAATATTATGTTATTTATTTTTTATGCCATTTAAAAAACATGTATATGTATTTTACATGGAATGCATTTAATACTGATTCCTTGTTGTTAGAAATTCACAGATGTAAATCTTTTGTAGCCATGCTTTTGAAATTTTAATATATGTTTAGCTGCAGAGGTTTCTCACCTGTGCCTTAATTGATTTGTTTGTAATCAGGAAATTGGTGTGTACACAATGCTCAGATTGTTTTTAAAACCTGTAAATTCAGTTGGATGGTATCTTGACAAAGAGCGCATGTCGCTCGAAACACGTCAAAAGATGCCTGTATTCTCTTTTTTTTTTGTGAACCCACAATTTTAATCTTTGCTTCATGTACCTTGGAAAATAAAATGCACTGACACTATATAGAGGAAAACCGTGCCTTCCTAGGGTCTTCTATTCCATGGTAGCCAGATGGGCTCATGGCATGACCCAACAATCAAAAATGAATATGCATAATCTTGTGAGACAATATCCTCTTTGAAATAGTGTGCAGATATGGACTCATAGAGACCATAGAAAGTGACCAAGCACTCACATCCAATCTGACAAAAGAGATATGGCAGGCCTTGAGGTCAGAGTTGGCCCTATACACTCAATGCCATCCACAGAACAGTGGCAAAGTTGAAAGGTTAAATAGGGCAATACAAACAAAAATGCTCAATGCAGCACAGGAGACAGGGAAACCAAGGCATGAAACCATGGCACCAGCCGGCACAACCAAACTCAGCCCTTATGAAATTCTATTTGGAAGTGCTCCAAGGTCAGGATTGTATTTTTCACAACAGTTGCCTATGCAATATGACACTCTGACTAACTAAACACCTAACAAATACATTCTCAAGCTTTTTCCTCAATCCCAGATCCTCAAGACCTAGAAGGGACCCACCAGGTTAAACCTGGGGTCTGGGTCCTCACCCAGAAGTTCAACAGACGAACCCTCAAGCCCAGATATGATGACCCGTTCCAGGTCCTGTTGACCACTGCCACCGTAGTCAAGGTTGAAGGAAAGCCCACATGGATCCACTCTTCCCATTGAAAGAAGGTGCCAGATCCATAGACCAATGGTAGCTGCCACTCTTCTTCCATCTGACATATATCCTTTATGTAGCCCAAGGGGTAGCGAGCCACTAGGGGGCAGTAGCCAAAGAGAAAAGAATAGCGACCTTCAGGTACAATGTCTCTACTCCAAGAGTAACATACCAATTTCACTATTGTATCACAATAGAATGTCCATCCTCCATGGAACAGTTTGAAATATGGTTAGGTACATGATTTGTCTGCATAACCACTGCTGAGATAGGAGAGGGGTCAAACTGTTACAAGCACAGGAATGCAAGAATAAATTGGTATAGAGTTTATTATGTCGCATGACCCTGACAAAAGCCCACTTTCAAGGTAAGAGAGGCTTTTCAAGTCCAAGAAGCAGCTGGATTTGAATCAATTTTCCCCATAGCAACGGCAAACAAAAATTTAGCCAGGATAAATTATCTATACTATAATCAACAATGGTTTTGATCTATTCTAGGGATGCTCTAAAAGGAATTTTTGAGCAATTAGGACCCACATCCATTACCTTTCAAAGCAGGATGGCACTAGACATGATTATGGCAGAAAAAGGTGGGGTCTGCTAAATCATAGGGACTAACTGCTGCACTTATATACCCAATAATACAGCCCCATATAGGAGCATAATTAAGGAACTTAAAGGGAATCTGTCACCCTATTTCTCGCCTATCAGCTGCTGGCACCGACATCATGGGCTTATCTACAGCATTCTGTAATGCTGTAGATAAGCCCCCAATGTAACCTGAAAGATAAGAAAAATGAGTTATATTATACTCACCCAGGGGCGGTCCGAGTCCGGTTTTGGTCCGATGGGTGTCACGGTCCGGTCCGGCACCTCCCATCTTCTAATGGTGACGTCCTCTTCTTTGCTGCCTGTCACGGCTCCTGCGCAGCTCCAAGTCCACAATCAATGATGGTTTTGGGAGCCATGTCATCTGCTCTTGTAGGTCCACTGTGTTTTATCAAGACCAAAGTCAGTGCAGCCGTCTACCTGGAAATTTTAGAGCACTTAATGCTTCCCTCTGCTGACAAGCTTATTGGAGATGAAAATTTAATTCTCTAGAAGGAATTGGCACCTTTCCACACTGTCAAAAAACTCAATTCCTGGTTTAAAAACAGCAGTATCACAGTGCTTGATTGGCCAGCAAACTCATCTGACCTTAACCCCATAGAGAATCTATGGGGTATTTTCAAAACGCTACAGACTGATGGCCTCCATGCCATGCAGCATTAATGCAGTAATTGATGCAAAAGGAACCCCGACCAAGTATTGAGTGCATTTACTGAACATACATTTCCGTAAGCCAACATTTTGGATTTTCAAATCTTTTTTTCAAGCAGGCGTTAAGTATTCTAATTTACTGAGGTAATGACTTTTCAGGTTTTCATTGGCTGTAAGCCATAATCTAATATATGAGTTTCACTTGTTGCATTGAAGAACTGAGATAAATTAACTTTTTGATGATATTCTAATTTTGTGAGATGCACCTGTATTTAAAAGTAGTTCACAAATCTGCAGTGTTTCTTACAAACAGCATTACTGAAACCTATCAATGTGTGTTTCACTGCTTAATGACAGAGATACCTTATGTCCTATTATTTACTGTACCTGCATGCTCAACGCAATTTCTTCATTTTGTAAGATTGCAGATGTACAGGACTTTATCACCATGGCAACAAACTTAATTGGTACAGTGTATATCTTCTTTTAACCATTGGATGGAGCCAATACCCCTGAATATGAATCTTCGCATTTTAGTGAAAAAACATAATTTGCTTTATTTTGAAAAAAAAGAAAAGTGAATAGTGAAATAACACAGACTGTTAAAACAGTCTGGTTGTATTTTGTTTAGTGGAAAGAAAGAAATAGAGAAAGAAAAGAAAGGAAAGGAGATGAAGAAAGGAAGGAAATGAAGGAAATTGAATTTGGCAAATTATTCTCCAAAATTTTCATTTGCAGCTATTTACAAATACTGCAATTGTTCTAAAAAGATGTTTATAACACTCTGATCTCTCCTTTGACTGTATCTAACCCCTTTCAATCAATTTAATGCAAACACAATCTTAGTAAAGTCAAAAGGATCTCACAATAGAAACACATGGTAACCTGGTAGTAACCAACAGCACATTAATAGCACAAATAATAAAATAATAAATATGAAATAAAATAAAAAAAATCCAAAAATTATCACTCATACTAATTTGTGAACAGGCAGATAGAGATGAGCGAATCTGAACTGTAAAGTTCGGAGTCCGTACAAGTAGTGTCTAGTGACGAACCACAAACACAAACTTTTTACTGAACATCCAGTTCCCTATTTGAGTTCGCCAGTCTAATGCAGCTTCTAGTGTGGCCAATTAACAAGTTTTAAGACTGTGGGCACTTCCGGAGCCATCACAGCCAAGTATTGGCATGGCTGTGATTGGCTGGTGCTCTATGTCACCCGGCCTGTATAAACGCCAAGCCTCAAGTGCCACCACCATTTTGCTCTTATTAGAGTATGGATAGGACACAGCTAGAGTGAGGGACAGATACTGACTATGCAATCTGAAAAAAATGCTGTGTATACTCTGAAACCCTTATCTGTGGGAGTACTGTGCCAAAGCCTCTGTGTGTAGTGTGCAAACCTTGAATTTGGGAGTACTGTGTCAAAAAGCCACTCTGTGTACTCTGCTTCCTCTGCCTGTGGCAGTACTGTGCCTTTAAGCCTCTTTGTATACTCTGCCTTACCTTGCTTGTGAAAACACTGGGAAATTCCACATCTGAGAGTACTGTGCCTATAAGCTGCCATGTGTTTTATAGTAGCCTGGGAAATAAATAATTGACATATTTTTTTCCAAACCTCTGCGTGTTTTCTAGTGGTATTGCAAATAATTGGCATCAGTCGTCTCATTGCCATAAGTAGGCCAAATAAATAATTTTTCTGCACCGTTATGTCTTTTCTTGTAGTGTGGCAAAATAAATGAATCTTAGCAGCCGTCGTTTTGCCTTTGTAGGCCAAACAAAAAGAATCTGTACTGCTGTGTCTTTTCTAGTAGTCTGGGAAATAAATAAATATCAGCAGCCGTCTCTATCCATTTATAGTCCAAACAAATAATTTTTCTGTACCGCTGTGTCTTTTCTAGTAGTGTAGCAAATAAATAGATATCAGCAGCCATCTTTTGCCATTTGTTGGCTAAATAAGTAGTTTTTTTAAACTAGTGTGTGTTTTAAAGAAATCTGGGAAATACATAATTGGTATCAGCCATCTCCTTGCCATTTCTAGGCCAAAGAAATCCTTTTTCATGACCGCTGTGTGTTTTCTAGTAGTATGGCAAAGTAATACATGTCAACAACTGTCTCTTTTAGAGATGAGCGAACTTGTTCGGAAAACATTCACCAATCTCAAATTCCGCCTGAACTTTGCACATTCAGATTTGTGTTCGGATTCCCAAGCAGTTTCCACAAAATCAACACAGTTCTGCAAAAGTTCAGTAAATGATTGAGTTTCCATTAATGCTTTTGTTAGGAATTTGGCTAGGATAGTGGTGCTGCATGATCAGCAGAGGGGACATGTTTGATGATGGGAGGGCGTGGGGAGAGGTCAGAGTAGCGGCGGGCTGTATATTTTTTTAATTTTCTTAATGTGTGGAGCAGTAGCGCAGCTACTGAGGAGCATAGGGGAGCATCGCCCCGGGCCCTGTCACATGAAGGGTCCCAAGTGTAGCCACTGCCACCTCTGTTATGAGGCAGAACACAGTATAGGAGGAGAGCAGCAAAATGCCTCCTCCCCTGTCTGACATAGTCTCTGCATGCTGGCCAGCAGAGTGGCCAATTGCAGATTATCACTCCTCAGTGTACTGTGCAGGCTGTCTGACCTGATGATGAAGCTTCTTTCAGGCTGCAGTTTGTTTCAATCAATGCATGCTCTGATTGGCTTAATCACACTAGAGCCTTGTGCCCACCTTACATTTCACTCAGACTCTTCCTTGTCCTGCCTGCGAACTTCATCAGTAAGAGGGGATGAAATGTATTACCGTATATACTCGTGTATAAGCCGAGATTTTCAGCCCATTTTTTGGCTGAAAGTCCCCCTCTTGGCTTATACACAAGTCAAATACGGGGATCGGTGGGTGAGGGGGAGTGGGGTGTCAGAGACCATACTCCCCCCTCCTGGCATGGTCTCTGCAGCCCCCCTGCTTCCCCCATGATCTCAGTGTCCCAGCTGTTCCTGCATTCAGTGGTCATGTGGTACCGCTCATTAAACTCATGAATATGCGCATATTTAATGAGCGGTACCACGTGACCGCTGAATGCAGGAACAGCCTGGGATGCCGACATCATGCTGGAAGCAGGGGCTCTGGGCTGAAGAGACCAGGTGCCAGGAGGGGGCTGGTGAGTATGACGGGGGGAGCAGAGCAATACTTACCGCTCCCTGTTCCATCGCTGTCTCCGGGTCCTCTGGCTGTGACTTAGCGGAGGGCACGATGATGTAGTCAGTGTGTGCCCTCTGCTAACGTCACTGCACAGGACCCGTAAATATAGCCAGTGCCGGGGGCCTGAGACAGCGGCAACACCGGCACCTGGCCCCCAGCGATGGAGAGGTGAGTATGTCTTTTCTTTTTTATAGCAGTAGCGGCAGCAGCATATGGGGGGTGCATTTTTTGTATGGAGCTTCTACTTGGGGCACCATTAACCCCTGTGCAGCATATGGGGGGTATTTATGTATGGAGCTTCTACTTGGGCCACCATTAACCCTTGTGCAGCATATGGGGGGTATTTATGTATGGAGCATCTACTTGGGCCACCATTAACTCTTGTGCGGCATATGGGCGGTATTTTATGTATGGAGCTTCTACTTGGGTCACCATTAACCCTTGTGCACCATATGGGGGTATTAATGTATGGAGCATCTACTTGGGCCACCATTAACCTCTGTGCATCATATGGGGGGTATTTATGTATGAAGCTTCAACTTGGGCCACCATTAACTCCTCTGCAGCATATGGGGGTATTGATGTATGGAGCTTCTACTTGGGCCACCATTAACCTTTGTGCAGTATATGGGGGTATTTATGTATGGAGCTTCTGCTTGGGACACCATTAACCCTTGTGCAGCAATATATGGGGGTATTTATCCTTGAAGCATCTTGTTGGGCCACCATTAACCCTTTTGCACCATTTTATGGGGATATTTATTTCTGGAGCATCTTTATGGACCACCATTAACCCTTGTGCAGCACCACTCTTGGCTTATACACGAGTCAATAAGTTTTCCCAGTTTTTTGTGGCAAAATTAGGGGGGTCGGCTTATACACGGGACACTTTATACACGAGTATATACAGTAGATTGATTAAATGTAGGCATGTCATAGCCACTGTAGGATAAATGTGAGAATATGGGTGTATTGTGGGGGCTGAAGTTGAGTTGGGGGAGCAGGGGACAGGGCACTGGAGGGTGAATCTGAAATGATTTGGGTATTATGGGAGCTGGGGACAGGGAACTGAGATTGAATGTGAGACCATGGGGGTATTGTGGGGGCTGAAGTGGAAAAGGGGTTACAGGGCACTGGGGGGTGAATGTGAGAGACTGAGCATTGTGGGAGTTGAAGTGGAGGTGGGGGAAGGAGGACAGGGCACTGGGTGGTAAATATGAGAAAACTGCTTTGTTATGAGATTATATGCATTCCATCTTATGTAATAGTTGCTGTCTGTGAAGGCTGGAGATGGAGAGCGTGACAGAGTCACTGGCATAGTATGTGAAAGGAGGTATGTGTCATTACGCATTGTTAGGCTGGGGGCACGCACCAAATAATAAAGATGATAATGAGGTGTGTTCGCAGCCTGGGGTTCACCGTGCAGAGATGTAGAACTGCTGCTCGGTAATGGTGGAGGCTATACAGCAAATAATAAATGAACACACGTGGGTTAGCGTTACCCGGTGTGTACAGGAGCGAGTTCTGTTGATTCAAAGAACCGCGGTGCCGCACAATGTAAATACCGAAGCCTGTTAAGCTCACAGTGCTCGGCCGGATGAGCGCTAGAATACAGACACAGGACTCTGCCCCAGGACACGGAGTTAGAGTCCTTCTAGTCCACTAGCGCTCGGTGCCGTTGCAGCGGTGCCAGCAAGGGATACAATTATAGACCAGCATGCAGGTGTGCACAGTGCCGCTCAGGCAGATGCCTCTAATCGCCCAGGGTTGGGCCAGATAATCCCACAGGTTGCACAAGGCGCTGCACAGGCGATGGCTGTCACTTGCCATGGTACGATAGTGCCCTGCAGTGGACGACACCATCGAACAGTAGTGTGTGCAGAGCACTAGGAGCACAGTGGCGTGAGCATAGCCACCCATTGGAGCTGACTCTAACTCTGAATCCCTAACAGACATGCGTATTAAAGGGAGGGGAGTATATAAGTCAGTCACCAGATACATGCATCCATCTTCATACACACAAATAAGCATTAGAGTCTATACTAGTGCATGGCCGAGCGGCCATGCGACTCTTTTATAGCGGCGTCCTTCCGGGACCTTCCCAGTGGACCAATCCAAGCAGGAACGGGACCTGCGCATGTGACTTCCGACCTCCAATGAGAGGTCATCCCACAGGCATGCTCATTAAGCAAAAGACAGGACTTAGTCCCAGAAGCTTCTGCTTTCTGCTGACTCAAGCATGGTGTTAAAGCAGAGCCTGAAGGAGCAACCAGACGCCTAGCATCAGCCTGGGCAAGACGCCGGGACTGATGTCTCTGCTGAGCAGGAATCTCTGCAGCCACAATGGAATGGAAGACCACAGAGGACATGGCTTGAGATTCCCCCGTGCAGTGGGGGAAACTCGACACCTAACACGGATACTGCGGTCAGTGATGTAAAATCAGAGTGTTTTGCCTCCAGCATACTAAGTGCTGAGAGGGTTAATAGGAACCCATGCTATGGGCTGGTTTTAGTGGACCTCCATAGAGAGGGCTGGAGGGGATCCACCATATCTACACTTGAAGAGTCCTGACAGGACCAGTGTGATGTCAAGGTCATGTGATCATCACATGGGTGTCATGGTCTGTATGTGAATTTTGGTTTAGTGCTGCAGCAGTTAAAACCTTTGGCCTCTATCTGGTTCTGGGTGGGCTTTAAATAGCCTAATTTGGGCTCTGTCCATTGTCAGTGATACTTTTGACCTTGGCTTAGTTCCTGACCCCTGTGTATCTGTGGATACTGTCTACCTGTGTATGCTTGCTTGTGTATGACCTGGTCCATTCCTGCTTCTGATGTTGCCCAACTCTGTACTTGCTTTGCCTCTCTGTCATGACCTTTGCCTGTCTATTACCTTCAGTTCCATTGCTCCTGCCTGTACCGCGCTGCTATCTTTGGTTTCCAGACATTGCTTTGTGAATGACTACATCCCTGTCTTGCCCCTCCTGTACCGTGCCACCTCCTGGCTTAGATCCGCGCCTGCCTGACTTCTTTGTGGGCATCTCTAGCCCAAGCGCCAGTCTCCGGAGTGCTGGGGCTTGTCTCTGCCCCCAGACAATCCCCCAGCAGTCACGTGCTTCAGGTCCTGTTTGCCTGAAGCACGCATCTCCACCTCTGCTGCCCCGCTCCCCAGATATCTTTGAGCATAGTTTATTCTACTCAGGACACACGCACTGGCTCAGTGAGCAAGCGCAGTGCCGTGTTCCTGACAATGGGGTGTTAAACACCTGGCCATGAGGGTCAGTGGGTGTCATGTCCTGAGAGAGCGGGAACTTCCAAATAGCTCCTGGAGGAGTTAAAGGACTGTGCGTGTTAACTGCAGGTTGAAACCTGTAGGGAAAGTACTCAGTAATAGGTTATTTGTTTTGTTTTCCATTAAGCCAGGAAGGCTCTGCTTTTGTTTTTCTGAAACCTGCCTTGGTATATGCTGATCTTAATAAACCAGCAGGTGTTTCACCCCCAAAGTGCTCCGGTGTCTACCTGAAGAATCAGCTAAGCATGTCAACCCCTCACAGGAGGTAGGGGGCATTTTATATTTACCATCTGAATTTTTTACGAGTATTAGTATAACAAACCCCTATACAGAAACCATGAGCTGCATCACAGAAGCTACTGTCACAAGATGGAGCCGCAGGACTTGAGCTTTACCAAAAAATGATAAATGCGCTGGAGTATGACTATATGACAGGGCAGTGGACTTGAGCTAAAATCACCCCTTCAGTGGTAAAAAAAAACCCCTGCTGGAGTGGTGCTTTAATAAGTTTAAAAAGCAGTTTATTATTAGAAAGTTAATAAAGGCTTGGAATAAATGTCTGCAGTCACTTTATGACAGGAAGTGCCTGCTTTCATGAGTCCCCAATATCATTATTATTATTATTATTATTATTATTATTATTATTATTATTATTTATTTATATAGCACCATTAATTCCATGGTGCTGTACATGAGAAGGGGGGTTTACATACAAAGTTATAGACATCGTTAACAGTAAACAAATTTACAATGACAGACTGGTACAGAGGGGAGAGGACCCTGTCCTTGCGGACTTACATTCTACATTATTAGGCTGTCTTGTGCCCACAATGTTTGCTATGTGCATGTGTCGACTAGAAAGGTTTTGTTTCTCTCAGTAGAAGAGAACTGAGAGAAGCCGAAACAGTCTAATCATCATATGACAACCTGCTGTCATCCGAAAAGCTGGGGCCATTGTTAGTGTACATAGGGGGACTCAGGATACATTTTTAAATGTTAAGTGGGCACGTAAGAAACATTATTATGTCTAGGGGCACCAGTAGTGTACCTACTGGGTGGTAGAGGGTGCTGAGTTGGCTGTCAGTCAGGGTCAGGGGCGCCATTACAGCTGCCGCTCTCTATACACAGAGCGGTGGCTGAAACTGTGCCAGTGCCGTCCCTTTGGCTGGAAAAGTGAGGCTTCCTGGAGGAATAAAGTCAATTTCCTCTTAGGAGTGGGGCTCTCAGTACGGGCGCCGCACGTTGTCAGAATGCTATTAACTATTATACTGTGTTTTGGGGGAGCAGTGGGGACATCATTCTATGTATAGAGGACCTGGGTGTGTACGGAAGCTATGGGCCCTTCATACTGTATATAAGGGAGATGTGGGCCCACCTTTCTCTGTATAGAGGAACCGTGAAGGCATTATATTGTGCATAGGGGAGCTGTTTGCCCATGTATACAGGAGGCTCTAGGAGACATTATACTTTTTATAGTGGAGCTCTGTCTACATTTCACTGGGTATAGGGGAACTGTGAGATCATGCTGTGTAGAGGGGAACAGTGGGAGCATCATATGGTGTATAGGGGAGCTATATAATCATAATACTGTGTAGAAGGGATTTATGGGCTCATCATACTGTGTGTAGGGGAGCAGTGGAGACTTCATATGATGTATAGGGTAGTTGTGCGATCATCATACTGTGTGTATAAGGGAGCTGTTGGGGCAGTATACTGGGACATTTTTAATTGTAAAGTGGGCAATTAAGCATTATTGTTATAAGGGCACTCAGAGTATTGCAACCATCAAAGTGGCATATGGGGTATTCTTACTTTCTAGGGACAAAATGTGGAGGGCACTAGCACAGGGCATTAACATTTTCTAGGGAGCAATTTTACTATCTAGAAAATACAAAGGAATCATTATTACTATGTAAAGGGCAGAGTGGTGCCAGTATTATGTGGGGCGGTAAGAGTAGCCACACAGCAGGTGTACTAATAGAGACTCATGTGTTAGTGGCTCAGCATTGGGGTATCAGCAGGATGAGTAGTTAGTGCAGGTTGAGGATAGATGTGGACTGCACTAGAAATGTGAGAAGTCAAATGTGTCTTTGTTGTAATCTCTGCAGACAAGTCCTGGCTGGAGCAATTGTCATGTTGGTCTGGTCCAGATAGAAAAGAGGGGAAAAGTGAACAATTAAATGAAAAAGAACATTAGCTGAATGTAACTATCCGCAACTGTACTGTAATCTCTTATATGGTCTGCAGCACTGGTACCTACCACTATATGGTCACCATTTGGCAATAACATCAATGCTCGTTTTTGAACATAGATTTATTTTAAAAAACAGCGTGGTTATCTGCTGAGGTTCTCCTAAATTCGCAAATAGGGTGCACCACCATAGCTGTAATCTTGGTTACCTGGTTAGGCGCCCACCCAGATGTTTCGACCCCCTCCCCTTCCCAAGCTGAAACCCTATCAGTGCTTCTGGTGTGGAGATTCCGGCAGATAATCAGGGCACAGAAACCATCCAGAACATTCAGACACAAGTGCTTCTGTCATTGGCTGCCAAAGTCACATCTCCCTCTCCATATTAAAAGTGGATATGTTGTTTTTGTGGCATTTTGTTAGTGTAACAGCGCAGAGAGGCTGTTCCCGATGTTGCTGCAAGTATTCAGATAGTTCAGATAAATAGGATCCGGTGTGAAATCGACTTTCCAGCAGCTAATACATTTGCATTAATAGTGAGGGCCAGAGATCAGGCCACCTTTCTTACTCGGAATCCTTTCTGCTAATAGTGTTGTCTAGATACACGATGTCAGCAAATAAATATTAATTGTTAATTTAGTGACAGGTGACTGACAGATCTGGGAATAGGTGTCATGATCTCAGTGCGGGTTTGACTCGCACACGTGGGGTTAATGTTTGGAACCAGTGCTGATGACTGGCATTTCTGGGGTTAAAGGTTATGATCCCGATGCAGGCTTACCTGCACACCTGGGGCTATGATTGTGGCCTCTCCCTGGTTCTGGGGGAGGCTTCTTATAGCCTCAGGACGCTCCCATCCCTGTCAGTTATACTCTTGCCCTTGGCATTGTGTGGTGACCCCTGAGTGTGTTAGTGCTGTGTTCTGGTTGCTTGATTCTCTGTGTATGACTCGGTCTGTTCCCTGGATATCGCTTTGGATTCTGCCTGGTACCTCCTATGTCTGTTTGGTTTTTATCTCTGCTTGGCCCTGATTATCCGCTCTCTCTCCTCCCTGGTACTGTACTGATATCTTGTGTATGACCTTTTGCTTTGTCTGACCTCCTGTCTGTTTTTCCCTCCTGTACCTCGCTGGTCTGTACCGTGCATGACTTCTGCTTTGCCATAATCTGAGTTCTCTGGCTTCTCTGACACTATTAGTTGAAGCACGCTTTGTCACCTCTGCTGCCCTGCTCCCCAGGTAACTCTTAGCACTGCTTCTGTACTCAGGACACGTGCACTGGCTCTATGAGCAAGTGAAGTGCGGTGTCTCTGACAATAGGGTTGTATAACGGTTGGTTAAAAGAGGGAAAGGGAACATAAAAACTGAGTGGGTAAAAGCGAGGTCGTGGAGGAAGGGGAAATAGGCTTGGTTTTCAAGGTATTTGTGGGTTAGGTGGTAATGCTACTGAAAGCTCTACTGAACAAACACCATCTCGTCCTATCCAAAGACAACTGACAACATCTGTTACTGGTTGGGCTACTCGACTCCCTTTCTTAGGCAGCCGCACAGTGGTACACCTTGTAGATGATGGACAGAAGAAAAAACATGTGCTCCAGTGGATGACAAGTGCTGTATCAAGTGGCCTATCCTCCTCCTCTTCCTCCACCTTAACATAACAAACAATACAATCCTCAAAGGTGGCACCCCAATTACCCATGTTTTCTCCAATGGCAAAACTCTTCAACAGCCATAAGTCTTCTAATAAGATTCACAGAATCCAGAGATCAAGAGGAGAGCATCTGCATCTATGCCCATAATATTTTTCAGTTCGATCCGGGGCCGGACGTAGTATGGTCTGAGCAGAATCGACACCCACATCACCAGACATTAACCTCCAGAGATGGAGTTGATCTTGATGAGACTCAGATACCTGAGGCTCATGTGGAATGTACTGTGCTGTCAAGACAGGAAAAGGAAGAGGATGACTCTCTGGATGAGAAGTGAAAGAACAGATAGGATGACGATAAGGTAGTAGATCCCATTTGGTTTTGTCATGAGTCTGGACAGGATGGTTCTGCCTTCCTCCTGGTCAGGTCAGGGTTAATTCTAGTTCACCTCTCTTTGGTTCTGGGGCAGCTATTTAATATTGGTAGTTCCTGGGCTTCATGTCAGTGATACTTTTATATACTCGGTTTGTGGTTGCTGACCTAGGTTACTCGTCCATAATTGTTGTGCCTCTGTGCGTGTGAGCTTTGCTGTGTATGACCCGGTTTGTCCCCTGACTTTTGCCTCTGTAGCCTGCTTTGTACCGCCCTGTCCTTCCTGGTTATCTGACCTCTTGGCTCATCTCGGTTTACTCTCTGTCTCATCCCTAGGTACCACGCTCTTGTCTGATTTTTGACCCTCGGCTCTCCTTTGACTACGTTAACTCTCTGTGCCCTGTACTCAGCTGCCTTCCCTGTCCTCACATGTTGTGACTCCGCCCCCTGTTATCATGTGACTGCTTAGTTCCAGGTCCTGTGCTCACTGCTTAGTCTCAGGTCCTTGCGCACTGTGTGCTTTGTTTCTCCTCTCCCTGCACTCGCTCACATGCCCCCTGATAGCGCCCCCTAGGCTGTCCCAGTGAGACCATTGGTGTCATTACATTATCACTGACCCTTACATTTTTTCACGTGGTTTTATGTGTTTGTGTGTTATGGACCCTCTGCGTGCTCTGTCGGATCAGGTATCTAACCTGATCAAAATGATGCAGAACCGGTAGAGCGAAGAGCGCTGGTTGCTTCTCATCAACAGGTAAAGAGGGAGTTCGGAGGTCCGGATTCCTTTTCTGGGATAAGAGAAAATTCCGGGTGTTTAGGGGGGCTGTCTCCATGAAGGAAAAGGAGAGGAGATGTCGCAGAGAGAAAAAAACTCTGCTTCTACTATGGAGTGCCGGGTCATTGGATAAAGGACTGTCCCTCCTTCCCCCGGATTCCAAGGTCTCGAGGAAATGACTAGGTCTGGGTAACTGCTGAGGAGGCTACCCAGACCCACAGGTACTTTTTTCCTCAGTCTTCAAACAATTGTTAAAAGTGGAAGTTGGTGTGAACAATTGCTTTTTTCCTCTTCTGCTTTTGTGGATTGCAGGTCTTCAGTAAACTTGATTGCCTCAAGGTTGGTGGCCCATTGTGAGATAGGGACAGTCAGGTTGGACAAACCCATGAGAACGGTGGCTATTGACTCTACCCCTTTAGACAATGACTGGATCCGTTCCATTACTAAACAATTCATCCTTAAGGTGGGGTCTGTTCATCTGGAGCATATAGCCTGTGTCATTCTTGACAAGCTCCCTGCAGGTTTAGTTTTGGGGTTTCCTTGGCTACAATGTCATAATCCAGTCATTGACTGGGAGGCCCAGGAGATTGTTAAATGGGGATCCAACAGTGAAAACAAATGTCTGAATTCTGTGTATGTGTCGTCTCTCGGTCTGGAGGGTATTCTGAAGTACTTGAAGGACTTTGAGGACATGGTCTCAAAAAGTCAGGCCAAAGGGTTACAATCACACCGCCCTTTTGATTGTGCCATCGACCTGATTCTTGGGGCTAAATTGCCTAAGGCCCGATTGTTTAACCTTTCTGGTCCCTAGCGGGCCACCATGAAGAAGTACATATCTGAGAGTTTTCGCAAGGGGCATATCCACCTTTCCATGTCTCCTGTTGCTGCAGGTTTCTTTTTTGTAAACAAAAAAAAAGATGCCAGTCTCCGCCAATGCCTTGACTTTCGGGAACTTAACAAGATTACTGTAAGAAACACATATCCCCTCCCACTCATTCCCAATTTGTGCAATCAATTGTCCGGGGCCAAATAGTTTTCAAAACTAGACTTTCGGGGGGCATATAACCTTATCTGGGTGCAGGAGGGGGATGAGTGGAAATCTGCATTTCTCATCTCAGAAGAGCTGTTCAAAAACTTAGTTATGCCATTTGGTTTGACCAATGCTCCTGCGGTCTTCCAAAACTTCATCAATCATGTCTTCTCTGATTTTATTGGGTGGTTTGTGGTTATATACTTAGATGACATTCTGGTTTATTCATTTGATTAGCAGACACATATTAGTCACCTTCAGGTGGTTCTTCAAAGACTCAGGAAGAACCAACTTTTCGCTAAGCTAGAGAAATGCTCGCTTTTTGTTCAGGAGCTGCCTTTCTTGGAGTTCATTGTCTCTAGTGAGGGGTTTCGTATGGATCCCAAAAAGGCTCAGGCCATTGTGGATTGAGTGCAGCCCCGGGACCTGAAAGACCTTCAGCAGTTCTTGGGATTCACCAATTATTACTGGACATTTATTAAAGGGTTCTCTCAGGTGGTCAAACCCCTCACAAACTTGATGCAGAAGGGGACTGATGTTAAAAACTGGTCTGCCTCTGCGGTAGCGGCGTTTTTGACTCTGAAAAAATTTATGACTGCACCGGTTCTGGTTCAACCAGATCCATCTGAACCCTTTGTGGTGGAGGTTGAGGCCTCGGAGGTGGGGGTGGGGGTGGTGCTGTCCCAGGAGCCCACCACTTTGACCAATCTGAGACCATGCGCCTTCTTCTCCAAGAAGTTCTCCATGGCAGAAAGAAATTATGACGTGGGTAATCGGGAACTTCTTGCGGTTAAGTAGGCCTTTGAAGAATAGAGGCATTTTTTGGAGGGGGAGGTTCATCTCATTACTGTGGTTACTGATCACAAGAACCTGGCGTATATTGAATCTGCTAAAAGGTTGACCCCTAGGCAAGCTAGAAGGTCACTTTTTTTCCTGGTTCCAGTTCTCGATCACCTTTTGTCTGGGATCCAAGAATGTGAAGGCCGATGCCTTGTCTCAGAGTCTGGATCCAGTTTCTCCCTCGAGCATCCATTCTCCATTCCTCAACCCGTGGTGGTGGTGTTGGCTGATGTGTTGACAGGTTTGGAACGGGAGATGTGGGAAGCCCAGTCTCAGGCTCCCCATCCAAGACTGTGGGAAAATTGTTCCTGATCAATTTCAACTCAGAGTCCTCCAGGAGTTCCATGATTCGATGCTGAGTGGACATCCTGGGATTTTGGCTACTTGTGGGGCCATCATGGGGGTTTTTTGGTGGACCTCGCTTACGTTTGATGTGAAGAAATTTGTGTCTGCCTGTGAAGTTTGTGCTCGAGCCAAGGGCTCTCATAACCACACAGCCAGGGAATTGGTACTTTTGCCAGTTCCTGATAGACCATGGACACATTTGTGAATAGATTTTATCACCGATTTTACTCTTTCCAAGGGTAAGGCTACTTTCACACTTGCTTTGTTTTGCAGCGCGTTTTTCCAGCAAAAAAACGCATGGAAAAAACGCATACAAATGCTGCGTTTTTTTCATGCATTTTTATGAGCATGCATGAAAAAACGCAGCATTTTTATTCGTTTGTATGCGTTTTTAGTGCATTTTTACCGCGTTTGCGTTTTTTTCCAACATTAGTTGGCCCCTCACACTAACCCAAACCATGACTTTACTAACCCTAACCCTTAACCAAACCATACCCTAACCCTTAACCAACCCATACCCTAACCCTAACCCTAACCCTGACCCTAACCCTAACCCTTAACCAAACCATACTAACCCTAACCCTTACCCATAACCAAACCCTACTAACCCTAACTAACCCTAAACCCTAACCCTTAACCAAACCATACTAACCCTAACCCAAACCCTAACCCTAAACCCCTTAACTAACCCTAACTCTAACCCAAACCCCTAATTTCCATTGTCTAACCAATGGTCAACAAAAAAATGCATGCGCAAAAAAACGCATACATGAGCATGCCAATGCGCACATATGCGCACCCATAGACTTATAATGGGTGTCTTGCTGTAAAAAAAAACACATTGCGCGCGCATGCGTTTTTTTGAGGCAAGTCGGACGCCCAAAAAATGCAACAGGATGCATTTTGTGCGCCCGAGCGCACACCACAAAAAAACGCATGCGCATAAAAACGCATACAAACGCATGTGTATGCGCACGTAAGCGCATCCCATGCAAAATATAGGGAAAAAAAGTGCATCGTTTTTTAGCGCTAAAATACAGCGCAAAAAAACGCAAGTGTGAAACCAGCCTAATACTGTCATCTGGGTGGTGGTGGACAGGTTTTCGAAGCAAACACACTTTGTATGCTTAGTGGCACTGCCCTCTGCTGAAACCTTGTCTAGGTTGTTCATTCAACAAGTGGGTTGTTTGCATGGTGCACCCTTGAATATGGTGTCTGACCGTGGTGAGCAGTTTGTGTCCAGGTTTTGGAGGGTGTCTTGTAAAAGGTTGGGTATTGATTTGTCCTTTTCATCTGCATGCCATTCGGAGTCCAATGGTCAGACCGAACGGACCAACCAGTCGCAAATTTTGTGCTGTCTTTCCACTTCCAGTCAAGATGACTGGTCCGATGCCTTGCCTTTAGCAGAGTTTGCATTTAATAACTGTGTTAACCACTCTACAGGTACCTCCCCTTTCTTCTGTAATTATGGGTTTAATCCACACTTTGGAGAGTTTTCTCATCTGGACTCCGGTTGCCCGGGGGCTGATTTAGCTGTACAGCAGTTGGGGAATTTGTGGCGGGACATCCAAAAGAATATTGGGAAGGCTCAGAGGAATTTTGCGGACAGGAGACAGATGGTAGGACCCACTCTGTGGGTTGGGGATAAAGCGTGGCTGTCTACTAGGAACATTAAGCTTAAGGTTCCTTCGGCAAAATTGGGGCCTAAGTTTATTGGCCCTTATGAGATCACGGAGGTGGTTAACCCAGTGGCATTTCATTTGCGCCTCCCAATGTCTTTTAAGATTCCCAATGTAGTCCATAGGACCCTGCTGAAACCATTGGAGGCTGTGGAAGAAGCATCATTCGGTCCCTTGCTGCTTGTATCTGTGGATAGTCAGGAGGAATTCGAGGTGGAGCACATCATGGATTCTCAGTTGGTCCGCTGTTCCCTCTAGGATCTTGTGCACTGGAAGGGGCATGGGCCTGAGGACCTGCCCAATCTGCTCATGCTGATCGTCTGCTGTGCTTCTTTCATGCCCAGTTTCCAGGGAAACATGAGGGTCTGGTGGCCCCCCACTGAGATGGGGGTACTGTCATGACTCTGGACAGGTTGGTTCTGCCACTATCCTGGTCAGGTCAGGGTTAATTCTAGTTTGCCTCTCTTTGGTTCTGGGGTGTTTATTTAATGTTGGTAGTTCCTGGGTTTGGTGTCGGTGATACTTCCATATACTCGGTTTGTGGTTGCTGACCCAGGTTACTCGTCCGTAATCGTTGTGCCTCTGTGTGTGTGAGCTTTGCTGTGTATGACCCTGTTTGTCCCCTGACTTTTGGTTCTGTATGCTGTGTTGTAATGCCCTGTCATTCACATGTCCCATGGTAGCACCCCCTAGGCTGTCCCAGTGTCAAAATCTGTGTCATTACCAGTATGAACCCAACATTAGTTGGCCCCTCACACTAACCCAAACCATGACTTTACTAACCCTAACCCTAACCCTTAGCCAAACCATACCCTAACCCTTAACCAACCCATACCCTAACCCTGACCCTAACCCTGACCCTAACCCTTAACCAAACCATACTAACCCTAACCCTTACCCTTAACCAAACCCTACTAACCCTAACTAACCCTAAACCCTAACCCTTAACCAAACCATACTAACCCTAACCCAAACCCTAACCCTAAACCCCTTAACTAACCCTAGCTCTAACCCAAACCCCTAATTTCCATTGTCTAACCAATGGTCAACAAAAAAATGCATGCGCAAAAAAACGCATACATGAGCATGCCAATGCGCACATATGCGCACCCATAGACTTATAATGGGTGTCTTGCTGTAAAAAAAACGCATTGCGCGCACATGCGTTTTTTTGAGGCAAGTCAGACGCCCAAAAAATGCAACAGGATGCATTTTGTGCGCCCGAGCGCACACCACAAAAAAACGCATGCGCGTTAAAACGCATACAAACGCATGTGTATGCGCACATAAGCGCATCCCATGCAAAATATAGGGAAAAAAAGTGCATCGTTTTTTAGCGCTAAAATACAGCGCAAAAAAACGCAAGTGTG
This sequence comes from Dendrobates tinctorius, assembly GCF_039654945.1. Taxonomy (NCBI): domain Eukaryota; kingdom Metazoa; phylum Chordata; class Amphibia; order Anura; family Dendrobatidae; genus Dendrobates; species Dendrobates tinctorius. The sequence continues at coordinate 53,408,816 of NW_027361703.1, forward strand.
AAACCTGCCTAATACTGTCATCTGGGTGGTGGTGGACAGGTTTTCGAAGCAAACACACTTTGTATGCTTAGTGGCACTGCCCTCTGCTGAAGCCTTGTCTAGGTTGTTCATTCAACAAGTGGGTTGTTTGCATGGTGCACCCTTGAATATGGTGTCTGACTGTGGTGAGCAGTTTGTGTCCAGGTTTTGGAGGGTGTCTTGTAAAAGGTTGGGTATTGATTTGTCCTTTTCATCTGCATGCCATTCGGAGTCCAATGGTCAGACCGAACGGACCAACCAGTCGCAAATTTTGTGCTGTCTTTCCACTTCCAGTCAAGATGACTGGTCCGATGCCTTGCCTTTAGCAGAGTTTGCATTTAATAACTGTGTTAACCACTCTACAGGTACCTCCCCTTTCTTCTGTAATTATGGGTTTAATCCACACTTTGGAGAGTTTTCTCATCTGGACTCCGGTTGCCCGGGGGCTGATTTAGCTGTACAGCAGTTGGGGAATTTGTGGCGGGACGTCCAAAAGAATATTGGGAAGGCTCAGAGGAATTTTGCGGACAGGAGACAGATGGTGGGACCCACTCTGTGGGTTGGGGATAAAGCGTGGCTGTCTACTAGGAACATTAAGCTTAAGGTTCCTTCGGCAAAATTGGGGCCTAAGTTTATTGGCCCTTATGAGATCAAGGAGGTGGTTAACCCAGTGGCATTTCATTTGCGCCTCCCAATGTCTTTTAAGATTCCCAATGTAGTCCATAGGACCCTGCTGAAACCATTGGAGGCTGTGGAAGAAGCATTATTCGGTCCCTTGCTGCTTGTATCTGTGGATAGTCAGGAGGAATTCGAGGTGGAGCACATCATGGATTCTCAGTTGGTCCGCTGTTCCCTCTAGGATCTTGTGCACTGGAAGGGGCATGGGCCTGAGGACTTGCCCAATCTGCTCATGCTGATCGTCTGCTGTGCTTCTTTCATGCCCAGTTTCCAGGGAAACGTGAGGGTCTGGTGGCCCCCCATTGAGATGGGGGTACTGTCATGACTCTGGACAGGTTGGTTCTGCCACTATCCTGGTCAGGTCAGGGTTAATTCTAGTTTGCCTCTCTTTGGTTCTGGGGTGCTTATTTAATGTTGGTAGTTCCTGGGTTTGGTGTCGGTGATACTTCCGTATACTCGGTTTGTGGTTGCTGACCCAGGTTACTCGCCCGTAATCGTTGTGCCTCTGTGTGTGTGAGCTTTGCTGTGTATGACCCTGTTTGTCCCCTGACTTTTGGTTCTGTATGCTGTGTTGTAATGCCCTGTCCTTCCTGGTATCTGACCACTTGGCTCATTTTGGTTTACTCTCTGTCTCATCCATAGGCACCACGCTCTCGTCTAATTTTTGACCCTCGGCTCTCCTTTGACTACGTTAATGTTCTGTGCTCTGTACTTCGCGCTCTCAGCTGCCTTTCCTGTCTTTACACATGGGACTACACCCACTGTTATCATGTGACTGCTTAGTTCCAGGTCCTGCGCTCACTGGTTAGTATCAGGTCCTTGCGCACTGCGTGCCTTGTTTCTCCTCTTCCTGTGCTCATTCACATGTCCCATGGTAGCACCCCCTAGGCTGTTCCAGTGTCAAAATCTGTGTCATTACCAGTATGAACCCAGAGGCATGCAGCTGAGTAGACTAGCAGAGGAGGTAAAGGAGGAAGAAGATAAGTACTTCACGTTGTGGCTTCCCACTCAGACACGGAGTGATGCAACCACAACAAGCACTGCATTATCAGCCACAACTCTGACTATGGCCATAAGCGGTAGTGGGTCTTCAGTTCAGGTGGGTGTCAAGGGTTGCCTGTTCTGGGCCTTTTTGGAAACTGCAAAGGATGACCCAACTCACGCTATCTGCCAACTTTGTAAAAAAATGACTCAGCAGAGGCAAAAATTGCAATAATTTGACTGCTACATGCAAGAATATATACATTAGCAATCAACATGTGTTAGTCTGGGAATCTTACTTCACTAAAATGTGGATTAGCAGGCCTCGCCAACCACCGGCCATCCCTTCAACCGCATCTGTTGGTTCTTCCTCCTCTGTTACCATGCCAAGTGTTCTCACACAGGTCTTTGGCCGCAGAACCTCCACTTGTTTGCCCCTTACAGTCAAGGAGAGTGAGAGCTCGTCAGGTGTTATAGAAGTGGAGATGCCTGCTGTTTTTGTTTCACCGAGTACCCCACATCTTCCTCAATCCACCATTACATCTCAGCCTGCACCTAACTCACAGTTTGTTGTGCTCACCAACTCTCAACACAGCAGCCAGCCCTCGGTCCTACAGTTGTGGTTATGTAAAAGAATGTTTCCTCCTACACATGCCAAAGCTATGAGCTGGAACAACACCATCTCCAGTCTGTTGGCCATGAGAATCCTGCCCTTCGACCTAGTAGATACAGATGATTTCTGAAAGCTGATGGCCGTCGCAGTCCCCCAGTTCTAGTTGTCTGTGCTTCATCAGCACGTCACAGACAACATCAACCTTTGCTTTAAAAAATCTATTTGTGACAGGGTGTGACACCTGGATGAGCAAACTTGGCCAGGAACTTTACACCTCGCTGACTGAGTACTGGGTGACTCTGGTCGCTGTTGGGCAGCCCCCAGAAGTCTCAGAATCTCCAAATTGTGTTGTGGAGAGCTGTAGGGAAGCTCTCCACAAGCCTTGGAATTCCCAAGGCTTGCGAAACTAACCTCTGTATCTAACACTTCCTCTACTGCTTCTGCCTCCTCCACCTCCTCCAGGCCCTCCACCTGTTCCCTCAAACTCTCCCTTAATGAGACACACATTCCAGCAGTGCAGAGACAATCCCCTACTTGCTTACTGTGCAGTCAGGGCTCAGCGCAATCAGGCAGTGATTAAAATAATATGCCTTAGAGATCACAGTCACCCAGTTCAAGAGTTGTGGACAGCTATCCAGGCTAAGTTAGATCAATTGCAGGAAAAAGAGGATATGTTTCAGCTTCTAGTAAAATTTTCAGAGCAATTTTTATTCCATCAAAAAACAATTAAAAATATAATGGACAGGAACAGGAGCAAGTGATGCATTTCGAAAACGGTTGTTCTTTATCAAGTTTACTTGAAAATGACCAAGCACCAGTCTTAAATACACAGGTGCAATTAAACACACATGAAAAATAATTAAAAAAAAAAAAACATACTGTGAGAAAAAAAGGAAGCAAAAAAATGAATAACTATTAAAATCCAGATAGATAATAAAACGAAACCAGAGGAATAAGAGATAAATGGGATAACGTGAAAACATGAGAAAATATTCAAAATACCAATAATGATAAGCTATTTCATTTCTCAAATTTAATACCAAAGTGGAACGAGTACCCAAGTTAAAAATCCAGAATGCCTCCCTCACCATTAGGCGTCTTCGCATATCGCCACCTTGAGCTGGTCTAATCATTTTCTCTAAACAAAAAACCTTGATGGATGAGAGATTGCCTCTATGTACGGTGGGTACGGAAAGTATTCAGATTTTTCACTCTTTGTTTCATTGAATCCATTTGGTAAATTCAAAAAAGTTGCGTGTGGCAGCGTGAGACCATCGATTAGCGAGCTGGAGCTGGTATCCAAGGTAAACCGTGAGTAACTAAGTGCGCGTGTCACTTAGTTACCCGCTGTGTACTATGGATACCAGTGTGCTTGCGCTGGGAGCTGGTATCCAAGGAAAACAGTGGGTAACTAAGTGCTGCACGTGCTTTTATTACCCGCTGTTTACCTTGGATACCAGCTCTCTGTGCGAGCACACTGGTAAAAAAGGTACACAGCGGGTAACTAAACGACGCACGCTTGTTACCCGCGTCGTCACTGGTCCTGATCGCTGGTGAGATCTGCCTGTTTGGCAGCTCACCAGCAATCATGTAGCGACGCACCAGCAATCCTGACCAGGTCATATCGTTGTCGAGATCGCTGGTGCGTCGCTATGTGTGACGGGGGCTTTAAGGTAAGTATTTAGTACAATCTGATTAATACTAGAAAATTGTGGACTGTCCTGAGTTGAAAAAACTGGTTTGTTTGAGTGTGTGGTGATATTGTGGTTAGGTTCCTTGGGAACAAGCAATGAAGATTTTTTTTTTTTTTGTATCACAAATGGATTGTGCTCTTTTTAATACCCAGGGAGATATCCCTGTTTGGCAAGTCTGCAATTTAATTGACTGCTTTGAAAACTGCAGTCCATGGGGTTACTACAATTTCTTTGGATACAAATGTGTTTGCCAGTGGGAACTGCTTTAGCTACATGTTTGGGATGTAGTGCATGATATTATTGCTTGAAAGTGGTTTTCTAAAAACAATGGAGACAACAAATTCATGCACCACACCTGTGAGCTCCAAATCCAGGAATGTAATCCTGGAGGACTCATTATTGATGGTAAATTGAAGGTTAAATTCACTTGCATTTACGTATTCGCCAAAGAGTGGTATGGCAGACACATCACCACCCCAAATAAGGAGTGTTTCATCAATGTATCTGCCATACCACTCAATGGACTCCAAAAATGGGTTATCCGGTGTGAGGCAGTGACCGGAGTCATATGTGAGGGTTGCTATGTGTCCCCCAGAATGTGCTCCGAAGCGTATTAGATCCGCTGGAGTGCCCTGTCATCACAGCAGTGTGCCTGTGACTCACAGGGCAGAATAAAAGTGAGTTTGAGCCTGGTCAAGTGATTTGGACCAAGGAGCTTATTCAGGAAAACATGGTATGGGCTTTTATTCTTGAAACGGACTGCAGGACGGTAGTGGAGTCCGGTCCGTTTCCTCCAGACCAGGTCTTATAAGTGGATTATGTTCACAGATTGGAGAAAGGAAAAAAAAATCAGTGCAGAAAGGATTTGCGTTTGTCAGTTCTGGCTTGCACAGAGACAGAGCAGTGGTCTGCAGAGCTCCCTGTGTAAGGCAACACAGGGCCAAGCAGAGCCAAGGTCTGGCACCCCATGCATACCTGGGCAGCGCGGTCGCTCACGGCAACTGGCCACGGACTGTTTTTGTTGCTTCCCAGCTGCGATCCGGAGAATACAGCATGTTGTGCACTGTGAGTGTTTTTGGTGGACATTAAACACATTTATTTCTTTGAACTTGCTGGGTCACTGCCTCATCTCTGCACAGCTGAACGCTGCTGCTTTGCAGAATGCGGGCAGTGTGAACTGAGGCATACCCAAAGTGTGCTGCATGTCGTATATTAGGCCTGCAATGCTGCAGCTTAAGTCAACTGATAAGATGGAGGATATACTGAGACAGTTGGCCGCCTCGCAGGTGCGACAGCAGAAGCTGCAAGAGAACCAGCAGCAGCAGCAGCTACATGAGCAGCAACAGACCAACAATTTAATTCTGCAGCAGATTATGGCTCTGCAAGAGGCAGGTTCCCCAGCCACCACATACCGATCGGAAGTCCAGTACAAGGTCCGCTCAGCACTGAGGAACATGGCACCTAAGGATGACATGGAGGCTTTTCTCACCATTTTTGAATGCACTGCAGAGCGGGAGAACTTGCCGGTGGCTCAGTGGACTGAGGTGATGTCCAACTTTTTGACGGGAGATGCACAAAAGGCCTACCTGGACCTCAGTTGGGACGATGCCCTGGACTATGGGAAGCTGAAAGGTGAGATCCTTCCCCGACTGGGGGTTAATACATATGTGCGAGCCCAACGGGTGTTCCAGTGGTCCTTTTCTGAGACTCGCCCTGCCCGGTCTCAAGCCTATGACTTACTGCAACTGGTTAAAAAATGGCTACAGCTTGAGACTTTAACCCTGATCCAGATGGTAGAGAGGGTGGTGGTCGACCGGCTGGTGAGGGCCCTGCCAGCCGCCATACAACGTTGGGTGGGGCAAGGGGACCCGGGCACTCTGGACCAGGTGGTAGGACTGGTTGAGCGGTATACAGCCACTCAAAACTTTATACGGACACTGCCCCACTTTGGCTGTCACGTAAGGCCCTGTCAGCTCAGGAGCCTGGGAAATGAGCCTGGACATGTGATCGCTAACTGCACCCTAACAACCAAACCCATGGACTGTGGGTATACCAACCATGTATGTATGCATGCCCAGCCAGTCTGCATTGCCACTACAGACCCTGCCGGTACTGAACCTCAGCGGTGCGAGGTACTCATCAATGGGTACCAGACGGACACTCTCTTGGACTCAGGGAGTTTGGTGACCCTGATACATGGGTCCCTGGTTGCCGTGGATAAACCTAATGGATGGAAGGTGGGGGTAGTGTGCATACATGGGGACCTCCGTGAGTACCCGACTGAGGCGGGCATGTTCTCCGCCCCCCCGTGTGGGGAGATAAAACATGTGGTGGGAGTGGTTAAGACTCTGCCGTATGGGACTGTATTAGGAAGAGACTGTCTCCTGTTCTGGTGCCTATGGGAGACCAGGGTTAACCCTCTCAGGGTAAAAAGTATTACGGGCGCTGAACCTGAAGACCCCGAGTCAGGGATTCCTGCCTTAGGGGTCACCAATATAGGGACAGAGTGTAACCCCGATAGGTTTCCCCTAGAGGTGTTGTCAGGAGAAGTTGATGAGAACTCACCAATTTCTGAGCTGGAGGTGTCACCTGGTTAGTTTGGGACTGCCCAGCTCCAGGACCCCACTTTGACCCAGGCCAGGGAAAGAGTTATTGTGATAAATGGGGTGGCTCAACAACCTGGTGTAGAGAAGGAGTTTCCCAGGATGGAGATCAACCAAGGGTTACTGTACAGGGTTGTTGATAAAATCATGAATGAGGTGGTAGAACAGCTGGTAGTGCCTCAACCCTATTGTTGGGAGGTGCTCAATATGGCTCACTCTCACATGCTGGAAGTGCATTTGGGGGCCAAAAAGATGATAGAGCGCATATTGCAGTGGCTTTTCTGGCCTGGGATCTACGTTGAGGTCAAAAGGTATTGTGACACATGTTCGCATTGCCAACTAACCTCATCCACCATGAACTACCGGAGTCCTTTGGTGCCTCTGCCCATTATAGAGGTACGTTTTGAGCGGATTGCGATGGATCTGGTAGGGCCATTAGTAAAGTCCTCTCAGGACCACCAGCACATATTAGTAGTCGTAGCTTATGCCACCCAGTACCCAGAGGCGATACCATTCCGCCACACTTCAGCTAAACTAATAGCCCATGAACTATTCGCCATGTTCTGTTGCTTAGGGCTACCCAAGGAAATCCTTACCGATCAATGTACTCCATTTACGTCTAAGGTGACCAAGGAGCCGTGTAAGCTACTCCAAATCAAACAGCTACGCACGTCGTTGTACCATCCACAAACCGACGGGTTGGTGAAGAGGTTTAATAAGACCCTCAAATGCCATGCTAAAAAAGGTAATCGTCAAGGATAGTGTTAGGGTCGGCGGAACGCACCAGATATAATTAATGGAATGTGTGTTCGCCGCCCGGGGTCCACCGTGCGGTAGATGATAAGACTGCTGCTGGACAATGGCAGATACACCACAAGGTGAAGTATTGCGCTCGGGTAAACGTCACACGAACGCTAAGAGCGGCTCTGTTCAGACACAGAGTCGCTTTACAGAAAGCAATACAAAGGCGCTGGCCCTGTTAGCCTCACAGGACAACCGGCGGGTGGCGTTGCCACCGCAGCCGCCACAGGACGCTGCTACTGCAGCGTGGCAATAACTACAGCCGCTAGACGATGGCGCCGGAAGGCCGGTCACCGATGGATGCTAGTGTGCAGTGTAGGAAGTACAGTGACGCTTGGTTTGCCAGTAATGGGAGCTGACTATCACCAACACTCTGTCACCATTTGTATTATCAGAGGGAAGGGGCTTCTTAATAAGTCAGTCACCAGAACATGCATCCATCACCATTCACACTCAGCATAATATGCTACACTAGCGCATGGCCGAGCCGCCATGCGGGCTTTTCATAGCCATGTGCTTCCGGGACCTTCTAGTACCCTGGAAGAGACCAATCAGATCTGACGCAGGACCTGAGCACGTGACCCCTGCTCTCCAGTTAGAAGTCAAGTTGCGGGCATGCCCAGTAGCACGGCACGAGGACTTAGCCTCTGGAGCGGTTCCCTGAGGAGCAGGTTGAGCTACCATTGCTGCACCAGAGGTGGCAGCAACATCCAGGCTCACAGAACAAGTCTGAGCAGCACGCCTGGCTCGCCGTGATTGCTGAGCAGGGCCCTGAGCGGTCAGAGCAGAATGGAGACCGCTGAATGTACGGCTCTGGATTCCTGCTGTGCAGAGCCAGAAATCTGATGCCTAACATTACCCCCCCTCCTAGGGCCCCCCCTCTGCGCCTCACTGCGCTCAAAGGCCGCGATCAGGAGCGGTGCGTGGATGTTTTCCACTGGCTTCCAGGTTCAAGCCTCAGGCCCATGACCCTTCCAATCCACTAAATAAAATTTTTTGCCACGGACAAACCTGCGCCCTACGATGGTATTAACCTCAAACTCGTCAGACGATAAGTCTGACGACCCGGCCGATGACTCAGAAAACCGGGCCATGTGAACTAGTTTGAGGAGGGACACATGAAACACATCCGAAATGGCTAAATGTGGAGGAAGAGCCAGGCGATAGACCACCGAGCTAATTCGCTCGAGGACCTTGAATGGTCCAATGTAACACGGCGCGAACTTGGGGGACTCGACCCGCAGTTTGATATTTCGGTTGGAGAGCCACACCATGTCGCCAGGGGAAAAGCTTGGAGCGGGTCGCCGATGCGTGTCGGCGGACGCCCTCATCCTTTCCTTAGAAGCACAGATAGCATCCTGAGTGTGATCCCAAATGTCCCGGGCCTCCACTGCCCAGTCTGCCACTCTGGAGTCAGTGGAGGTCACTGGCATCGGGACAGGGACGCGTGGATGTTGGCTGTAGTTTTGGAGAAAGGGTGTCTGACCAGTGGAATCAGCCACCGCATTGTTTAGGGCAAATTCGGCCCATGGTAGCAAGAATGCCCAGTCATACTGCCTGGCAGAAACAAAATGCCATAGGTAGATGACCAAGGTCTGATTGGCTCTGTCGACCAATCCGTTCGTCTCAGGATGGTAAGCGGAGGACAGATTTAGCTCGATGCTGAGTAAGCTGCAGAGCTTCCTCCAAAACCGAGACACGAACTGTGGACCTCGATCACTAATGATTTTGTCTGGCATGCCATGTAGGCGGAATACGTGCTTGATGAACAAAGTGGCAAGACCATGAGCGGAAGGCAACCTTGCGAGTGGCACCAAATGAACCATTTTGGAAAAACGGTCGGTGACCACCCAGATGACCGTACTGCCACCAGACTTGGACAGGCCAACCACGAAATCCATGCCAACCATCTCCCAAGGTCTATCCGCCACTGGCAGGGGATACAGCAACCCCGCAGGCCTCTGCCTAGAGGGTCTGTTCCGAGCACACGAGATGCATGCTTGCACGTATTCCTTAACATCTCGAGCCATATGTCGCCACCAATATGACCTTGCCAGGAGTTCAGTGGTCCGTTTAGTACCAAAATGACCACCCACCCTGGAGGCATGTGCCCAGGCGAGGACCTCAGGCCATAGCTGAGGAGGCACCAAGGTCTTGCCTGGTGGCACTGACTCGAGAGCCACTGGAGCCACGGTCGTAAAACTCTCCGGCGGGAGGATTAACCGAGGCTCAGCCTCCCCTTCCTCCGCCGAGACCACCAAGCGTGAGAGAGCATCCGCATGGACATTCTTCTCTCCTGATAGGTAATGCAAGTTGAAGCGGAAGCGGGAGAAGAAGAGCGACCACCTGGCCTGACGAGAGTTCAGGCGTTGGGCCGTCTGTAGGTAGACCAGATTTTTATGGTCTGTATAGACCTGGAAGGGAAACCGAGCTCCCTCCTGGAGATGTCTCCACTCTGAAAAAGCCAGCTTCATGGCTAGCAGCTCCCTGTCCCCGATGGAGTAATTCTTCTCCGCCGGTGCAAAGGTCTTTGAGAAGAAGAAGCAGGGATACTTCCATCCTTGAGCATCCTTTTGGAAAAGGACTGCTCCTGCACTGACAGAAGAGGCATCTACCTCCAGTATAAATGGTTTGTTCACATCGGGACGATGTAAAATGGGAGCACCAGCAAAATGAGATTTTATAGCCGAGAAGGCCTTGGAGACCTGTTTGGTCCAAGCATTAGGGTTAGCTCCTTTCTTCGTGAGAGCAACCAAAGGAGCAACCAGTGTGGAAAAGTGAGGTATAAACTGGCGGTAATAATTGACGATCCCTAAAAAGCACTGCACTGCTTTGAGTGAATGAGGTTCTTGCCAATCCATTACCGCTGGCAGTTTGGCAGGATCCATATCCAACCCCTGGGCCGAGATAATGTAGCCCCGGAACGGCAAGGACTCCTGCTCAAACTGGCACTTTTCCAGCTTGGTGAAAAGGGAATTCACCAGTAGACGGTCAAAGACCCTGCAGACGTCTCTTCGGTGAGTAGCCAAATCTGGCGAAAAGATGAGAATGTCATCCAGATAGACCACCACCGAGGTAGAGAGCATGTCGCGGATGAAATCCTGGAAGACAGCAGGCGCATTACAAAGGCCAAAGGGCATGACCAGATATTCATAGTGGCCATCCCTGGTATTAAAGGCTGTCTTCTACTCGTCTCCTTCGTGAATGCGGATCAGGTTGTATGCCCCCCGTAAATCTAGATTCATAAAGATCCGGGCCCCTCGCAACCTGTCAAACAGTTCAGAGATCAGCGGAAGAGGGTATTTATTTTTTACAGTTATGGCATTGGGACCTCTGTAGTTAATGCAGGGACGTAACTCTCCGCTCTTCTTCTGAACGAAGAAGAACCCTGCACCAGCCGGCGACACCGACTTTCTAATGAAACCCCTAGCCAGGTTCTCCTGGATATATTGTGACATAGCTTCAGTCTCGGGGAGTGATAGTGGATACACACAGCCTCTAGGAAGTTCTGTGCCTGGCATGAGGTCTATCGGGCAATCGTATGGACGGTGCGGCGGGAGCATCTCCGCAGATTTTTTGGAGAAGATGTCAGCGTACTGGTGATAGGGTTTAGGTAGCGCGGAGAGATCCGCAGGCACTTCAGTGGAGGACACTTGAAGACTGCCCCTCAGACACCTTCCCTCACAGTCCTTGCTCCAGGCGAGTATCTTCCCTGTCGCCCACTCGATATGAGGAGAGTGGCAACAGAGCCAGGGAGCCCCGAGAAGCACCTGATCGATGCCCTCAGGCAAAATGAGCAGGGACAGAGTCTCACAATGAGAGGGTGAGATAAAGAGCCCAAGTGGAGCTGTCTGATGGGTCACCTGAGAGGGTAACGGTGCTCCGTTAACCACGCTGATTTTCAGAGGCTGTGGTAATAGTACCAGGGGAATGGCGTGTTTCTGGGCGAAGGTAGAAGACATAAAGTTCCCCTCTGCCCCGGAATCCATGGTAACCTCTGCCTCCCAGGTGGAGGACCCACTGTCTAAGATGCCCCGGAATACCGGTTTGGGTGAGAAGGGTTTCATATTGGACTGCCCACCACCTATGGCCACTGGACGTGGACATTTTTTCACCCGCAGAGGACACGTGCTAGCCGGATGACCAAACTGTCGGCACTGATAGCAACGTACAGAGCTTCGCATCGGCCGTGGCTTTGAGCCGGTGCGAGACACCTCCATAGGTTCGGAGGGTAAAAGCTCCTGTGCGGGGTATGTTAGCGGCTCGGTGAATGTGGAAGCCAAGTGAACCTTACGTCTGGATTGTGCCCGTTCCAACCCACACTCCATAAACCGGAGGTCAATGCGGATGGATACGGCAATCAATTCCTCCTGACTTGCGGGAACCTCTCTGGTAGCTAGAGTGTCTTTAACGTGCTCAGCTAACCCTCTCCAAAACACCGGGACTAAAGCTTTGTCCGGCCACTCTAACTCGGAAGCCAGTGTCCGGAACCGGACGACATAATGGCTGACCGAGAGTGAGCCCTGTGTTAGGGATAGCAATTGCAGGGAGGTGTCGTGCATGATGCGTGGCCACAAAAAGACCTGCTTCAGGTCCGTGAGGAACTGAGCAGCACCCTGGACCACAGGATCATCATGTTCCCACAATGGTGTAGCCCACTGTAATGCCCGGCCAGACAAGAGTGACACAATAAAGCCCACCTTAGCACGCTCTGTAGGAAACCGTGCAGCCAGTAATTCGAGCTGAATTGAGCACTGGCTCACGAATCCCCTACAGGTGGCGCTGTCACCCAAAAACTTGTCGGGAAGCGGGAGGTGAGTAATTGTCGGCGTGGGCAAAAGTGCGGGCACACATGAGACAGCCTCAGCGACTATCTGAGCGGCAGCTAACGCAGTATTCGCAGCTGAGTTGGTGCTCTCAATAGCCGCCATCCTGCTCTCCAGCTGCCGAATATAGCGCTGCAACTGCTGCACGTCTGCCATTACTAGCCAGACCCTGGTGCTAGTGTAATGTTAGGGTCGGCGGAACGCACCAGATATAAATAATGGAAGGTGCGTTCGCCGCCTGGGGTCCACCGTGCGGAAGATAAGACCGCTGCTGGACAATGGCAGATACACCACAAGGTGAAGTATTGTGCTCGGGTTGACGTCACCCGAACGCTAAGAGCGGCTCTGTTCAGACACAGAATCGCTTTACAGAAAGCAATACAAAGGCGCTGGCCCTGTTAGCCTCACAGGATAACCAGCGGGTGGCGTTGCAACCGCAGCCGCCACAGAATGCTGCTACTGCAGCGCGGCAATAACTACAGCCGCTAGACGACAGCGCCAGAAGGCCGGTCACCGACGGACGCTAGTGTGCAGTGTAGGAAGCACAGTGGCACTTGGTTCGCCAGTAATGGGATGCTGACTTTCACCAACACTGTCATCATTCGTATTATCAGAGGGAAGGGTTTTCTTAATTAGTCAGTCACCAGAACATGCATCCATCACCATTCACACTCAGCATAATATGCTACACTAGCGCATGGCCAAGCCGCCATGCGGGCTTTTTATAGCCATGCGCTTCCGGGACCTTCCAGTTCCCTGGAAGAGACCAATCAGATCCGACGCAGGACCTGAGCATGTGACCCCTGCTCTCCAGTTAGAGGTCAAGTTGCGGGCATGCCCAGTAGCACGGCACGAGGACTTAGCCTCTGGAGCGGTTCCCTGAGGAGCAGGTTGCGCTACCATTGCTGCACCAGAGATGGCAGCAACATCCAGGCTCACAGAACAAGTCTGAGCAGCACGCCTGGCTTGCCGTGACTGCTGAGCAGGGCCCTGAGTGATTGGAGTGGAATGGGAGACCACTGAATGAACGGCTCTGGATTCCTGCTGTGCAGAGCCAGAAATCTGACGCCTAACAGATAGGAGTGTTAGGCGTCAGGTTTCTGAGTCTGCTCTGCAGGAATCCAGAGCCTCATATACTGCAGTCTCTTGCTGTCTATCTACTCCAGAGAAGATTACTTTGCAGCAGACTGCGCCAGAGACTAAGTTCCTCTGTGCTCATACTGGGCATGCTCATGAGATGATCTCCCATTAGAGATCGGGAGTCATGTGCCCAGGTCCTGTTCCAGATCTCATTGGTCTATCTCAGAGATCTGGAAGGTCCTGCACGGCTACTGTTTGGCCATGTGCTAGTATAGACTATACTTGCTATGTGTGAATGGTGACGGATGTATGATTCTGGTGACTGACTTATTAAGAAACCCCTTCCCTCTGATATTACGCATGTTGATAGGGAATTAGTTCAGCAGCAAGCCTTAGGCCACTGTGCACACCGCACCTCTGCGCTAGTGTCCGACATTGCGCCTGCTTAGTAGCTGTGTTGTCCTGTGGCAGTGTCCAATGCCGCGCTGCAGTTGCAGCCCTTCTTGGCGCTCGCAGTAGCGACGCCGCACACACGGTAGGTCTAGACGGACGCAGCTCCTCTGTCTTAGGTCCTGCTCCTGTGAACTCATACCGTGTGTGCATTTACCTGAGGCCTGTGATACTAACAGGCTCAGTGTTTTTGTATGTTTATGTTGCTGCGCCTCTGTGTGTGATCAGAGCCCGCTTTGCGCACTTTGGGTGAAGTCTAACCCGTGTGCATTATACTGCCATATTGCTTGTCTGTCATTACCTAGCAGTGGTGTAACATCTACTGCACGGTGGGCTCCGAGCGGCGAACGCACTTTATTATTTATTTTTATTTAGTGCATTCCACCATTCCTAACATTATACTAGTGCCAGGGTCTAGCTAGTGATGGCAGAACAGCAGCAACTCTTACAGTATATTCGGCAGCTGGAGGGCGGGTTGGCTACTCTTGAGAGTGCTATCTCAGCTGCGAAATCCACTGAAGCTGCTGTACAGGCAATCGCAGACGCGGTTTCACGTATGTCCATGTCCTCCCACGCGCCGACAGTTACCCGCCTCCCGTTGCCCAAAAAACTTTCTGGCAATGGCGCCTCCTGTAGGGGTTTCATCAGCCAGTGCTCTATCCAGCTGGTGTTACTGGCTGCGTGATTCCCTACGGAATGGGCCAAGGTGGGGTTTATTGTTTCCCTTCTGTCGGGCAAGGCTTTGGAGTGGGCTACGCCACTATGCGAGCGTGGTGACCCAGAGGTTCGGACTGCTGCTCAGTTTTTAACAGCTATTAAGCAGGTCTTCCTGGGACCACGGGCCACGCACGACACCTCTCTTCAGCTACTTGCTTTGACTAAGGGATCCCTCTCGGTTAGTCAGTATGCCGTTCGATTTCGGACACTGGCTTCCGAGCTGGAGTGGTCTGACAAAGCCCTCATCCCTGTGTTTTGGAGAGTTTTGGCGGAGCATGTTATGGATGCTCTCTACCAGAAAGGTTCCTGCAAGTTTGGAAGAGCTGATTGCCATTTCCACCCGCATTGATCTCCGTTTTTCGGAGCGTGGCCTGGAGCGTGCTCAATCCAAATGGAAGGTTACCTCGGCTCCCAACGTTTTTGAGCCTCTGGAACCACCCGAGCCAGAGAATCCACTCCAAGAGCCCATGGAGGTGTTTTGAGCCGTTCTCGAGGCGCGTCCGGCACAAAACTCAATTTGCGGTTACCATTGTCAACATGCTGTTTCCCAGGATAACGGGGCCCCGCAATGGCCAAACTCTGTGCCGCCGGGCAAGATCTTTGTCCCCTCTCGTCATCGGCCAAAGGTTCTCGCGTGGGCACACGTGTCCAGGGCGGGTGGTCACTGTGGCTACATGCAGACCACAAAACTCCTGGCAGGGTCTTATTGGTGGCCGCACAGGGCTCGGGACATTAAAAAATATATTCAGGCATGCGCCTCATGTGCTCGGGTTAGCCTCCTTAAACAGAGAGTGGAGATGTCCGCCGACACACCGCGGCGTTCCACTTCAACTTATGCTCCGGGAGGTTTTGCCGCTCCCGTTGTCTCCCACGTGTCCCTTCTTAAACCTGGCGATCTTGCCGCCTCTGATACCTTCCACGTGTCCCGGTTTTCCGTGTCACCTACCGGGACATCAGACTTGCCTTCGGACGAGTTTGAGGCCTATGCCTCTGATGGGCACAAGGTGGTGGATTGGAAGGCTCAGAGGGGAGAGGGCCCTAGGAGGGGGGGAGTAATGTTAGGCACCAGGTTTCTGCGTCTGCTCTGCAGGAATCCAGAGCCTCACATTCTGCGGTCTCCTGCTGTCTATCTACTGCAGAGAAGATTACTTTGCAGCATACAGCTCCAGAGACAAAGTTCCTCTGTGCTCATACTGGGCATGCTCATGAGACGATCTCCCATTGGATATCAGGAGTCATGTGCCCAGGTCCTGCTCCAGATCTCATTGGTCCATCTCGGAGATCTGGAAGGTCCCGCACGGCTATAAAAAGCACGCATGACCATTCGGCCATGCGCTAGTATAGACTATACTTGCTATGTGTGAATGGTGACGGATGTATGATTCTGGTGACTGAATAATTAAGAAACCCCTTCCCTCTGATATTACGCATGTGGATAGGGAATTAGTTCAGCAGTCAGCACCAGTCAGTGGCAAGCCTTAGGCCACTGTGCACACCGCACCTCTGCGCTAGTGTCCGACATTGCGCCTGCTTTGTAGCTGTGTCGTCCTGTGGCAGTGTCCTACGCCACGCTGCAGTTGCAGCCCTTCTTGGCGCTCGCAGTAGGGATGCCACACACACGGTAGGTCTAGACGGACGCAGCTCCTCTGTCTTAGGTCCTGCTCCTGTGACCTGATACCGTGTGTGTATTTACCTGAGGCCTGTGATACTAACAGGCTCAGTGTTTTTGTATGTTTATGCTGCGGCTCCTCTGTGTGTGAACAGAGCCCGCTTTGCGCACTTCGGGTGAAGTCTAGCCCGTGCGCATTATACTGCCATATTGCTTGTCTGTCATTACCTAGCAGCGGTGTAACATCTACTGCACGGTGGACCCTGAGCGGCGAATGCACTTTAGTATTTATTTTTATTTAGTGCTTTCTGCTGTTCCCAACAGGGAGGAATTGGGACACGTTACTGCCCTATCTAATGTTCGCCATTCATGAGGTACCGCAGGGTTCTCCTCGTTTGAGCTATTGTATGGCAGGCACCCAAGAGGATTGATAGATGTAGTCAAAGAGACATGGGAACAGGAGCCGACTCCCCATAAGAGTGCCATTGAGCATGTGACAAAAATGCAGGATCAGATTGCCATCGTGCGGCCCATAGTAAAGGAGCATCTGTTGGATGCCCAGGCCGCTCAGAGCCGCACATATAATAAAAGGGCCATGGTCAGGACCTTTAAAGAAGGAGACCAGGTGTTGGTACTAGTACCCACCATAGAGAGTAAACTCATGGCCAAGTGGCAAGGGCCTTATGAGATACGGGGAAAAGTAGGGGAAGTGAAATGTAAGGTGTACCAACCTGAGAAAAGGAAACCCGAGCAGCTGTACCATGTAAACTTGCTAAATGCCTGAAAGGACCGAGAATGTTTGGTTACAGAGGCGACTCCTGTCATACAAATGGGTGTCCCTCTGGCTATGGCCAAGGACCCAGCTGGGTGTGAGGTAAAAGTAAATGATGCCCTCACAAAAAAGCAGCGACGGGAGGCTCGAGCTTTAGTGCAGCAGAATACGGATGTATTCTCAAAGCTGCCGGGACGAACCTCGGTGATACAGCATGACATTATCACCGAGCCCCAGGTTAGGGTACGGATGAAACCATACTGAGTGCCAGAAGGCAAGTGATAGCGGCTGAAGTGAAGCAAATGCTTCAATTGGGAGTCATTGAAGAGTCCCGGAGTAAGTGGGCTAGCCCCATTGTGCTAATACCGAAACCGGACGGGTCGTTACGCTTCTGTTATGACTTCAGGAAGTTAAATGAGGTGTCAAAATTTGACTTCTACCCAATGCTTCGGGTGGATGAGCTAATTGAAAGACTGGGAAAGGCCCAGTACTTCACCACACTCAACCTCACTAAAGGGTACTGGCAGGGTCCCCTGACAGAATCGGCTAAAGAGAAGACCACACTTATCACACCAGAGGGTCTGTTTCACTATGTTGTCTTACCCTTTGGGTTACAAGGGGCTCCGGCCACATTCCAGAGGCTGATGGACATAGTATTAGAACCTCATCGGAAATAAGCATCAGCCTACTTAGATGACACAGTCATCTTTTGTACCAACTGGGAGACCTACCTGTCCCAGTTACAAACCATGTTAGACTCGCTCCGAGTTGCGGGGTTAACAGCAAACCCAAAGAAATGTGCGATAGGGCTCACAGAAGCTCGGTACTTGGGTTACGTGATTGGTCGCGGGGTGATCAAACCCCAAGTAAAGAAGATTGAGGCCATCCAAAACTGGCCCAAGCCCTTAAGTACTAAGTAGGTGAGGGCATTCCTTGGCATCATTGGTTACTACCGCCGGTTTATACACAATTTTGCGGGGGAATCAGCATTCCTAATGGACCTCTTAAAAGGTAAAAGGACAGTGATGGTCAGATGGAATCCTTAGGCGGAATAAGCATGCGAGTCCCTGAAGTCAATGTTGTGTGGACAGCCGATCCTCATCAGCCCCGACTTCAAAAAGACCTTTATTGTACAAACTTATGCCTTGGAGGTAGGACTAGGAGCGGTGCTGTCGCAAGAGGTGAACTGGGATGAGCATCCAGTCACCTACTTGAGTAGGAAACTGACCACGGCAGAGAAAAATTATACCGCAATGAAGAAGGAGTGCTTGGCGATTAAATGGGCCTTGGAGTTTCAGCTTTGTTTGGTAACAGACCATTCCCATCTCGTCTGGATGAGAAATGCAAAAGAGAGGAATGCCCGAGTCACCATATGGTTCCTGTCCCTACAAAACTTCAGTTTCTCAGTGAAACATAGGGCGGGGAAGGAAGAGGGAAATGCGGATGCCCTGTCACGAGCCCCCTATATGGTGACAAATGTTCAACCCCACAATTTGAACAGGGGGGTATGTGAGGCAGCGACCGGAGTCATATGTGAGGGTTGCTATATGTCCCCTAGAATGCGCTCAGAAGCGAATTAGATCCGCTGGATTGCCCAGTCATCACAACAGTGTGCCTGTGACTCACAGGGCAGAATAAAAGTGAGTTTGAGCCTGGTCAAGTTATTTGGACCAAGGAGTTTATTCAGGAAAACCTGGTATGGGCTTTTATTTTTTGAAACGGACTGCAGGAAGTTAGTGGAGTCTGGTCCGTTTCCTCCAGCCCAGGTCTTATAAGTGGCCTATGGTCACAGATTGGAGAAAGGAAAAAAAACCCTGCAGAAAGGGTTTGGGTGTGTCAGTTCTGGCTTGCACAGAGACAAAGCAGTGGTCTGCAGAACTCCCTGTGTGAGGTAACACAGGGCAAAGCAGAGCCAAGGTCTGGCACCCCATGCATACCCGGGCAGCGTGGTCGCTCACGGCAACAGGCCATGGACTGTTTTTGTTGCTTCCTGGCTGCGATCCGGAGGATACAGCGTGTTGTGCACTGTGAGTGTTTTTGTGGACGTTAAACACATTTTTTTGTTTGAACTTGCAGGGTCACTGCCTCATCTCTGCACAGCATGGACACTGCTGCTTTACACCTGAGAGAACAAAAATAATTCCTCCCAATAAGACACCACCAGATTTGCTAATGAAGGGGAGAATTTCCCTCCTATCGACACTCCTCGATGTTGTAAGTAGTAGGAGCCATCAAATAAAAAAATAATTATGAGAAATTAAGTGACTTGAATTATGTAAATTTGAAGGATTGGATTATAGTTACTGTATCTATGGAGATGAAATTTTCAATGCTTCCAATGCTATGTGTTGTGGAAGTGTACAGGGAAATTTTATCACATGTTGTCCTACAGAATTTTGATGAAGATATTTCCAAAATATCATTAGAATTTTTAATATATCCTGGAGAACATTGGGCTAAATTCTGTAAAAGAGAGCCAAGCCAATCGCCCAAAATTTGATTTGCAGAGCCAATTCCAATTATAATGGGCTGCATTGGTTGTGGATTGGTTCCCTTATGTAGTTTGGACAACGCATATAAAATGGGAGAAACTGGGAGTTTTACAATAAAGTAATCAGTCTGTTTTTTTAAGAATCCCTTACGCAAAACATTCATTAATCAAATCAACAGTATGCTGCGAATAATTGGAAGTGGGATCAGCTAACAAGTTGTGATATGTGGAACGATCCTCCAACATACTGTTGATTTGAGTTGCATAAAGGAATTTGT
Source organism: Dendrobates tinctorius (assembly GCF_039654945.1). NCBI lineage: Eukaryota > Metazoa > Chordata > Amphibia > Anura > Dendrobatidae > Dendrobates > Dendrobates tinctorius. The sequence goes on from NW_027361703.1 coordinate 53,428,427, forward strand.
CCATTATAACAACCAAACCTCCTTTATCAGACATTTTAAAGCAATATCTTCCACAAGAGACAATTCAGACAGTGCAGATTTCAAGGACAGGGTGAGGTTGTGTCCAGAATTGTTGTTGCAGGTTACATCATAAAGACGTTTTAATTCTCCATCCACCGTGTCCTGAAATCTATCCATGCAACCTGCACGAGACTGAACTGGGTAAAAAAAAGAGTTTTAGTAATAAATGCAGGTGCTGAGAGAATATCCTGATTTTGTATATGAATTTCAGCCAAATCTTCCAAACACAAAATAGACATTTGTTCTTTAACCCCTTTACCCCAAAGGGTGGTTTGCACGTTCATGACCGGGCCAATTTTTCAATTCTGACCACTGTCCCTTTATGAGGTAATAACTCTGAAACGCTTCCATGGATCCCACTTATTCTGACAAAATTTTCTCATGACATAATGTACTTTATGATAGTGGTAAAATTTCATTCAAATAACTTGCATTTATTTGTGAAAAAAGCAGAAATTTGGTGAAAATTTTGAAAGTTTCGCAATTTTCCAACTTTGAATTGTTATGCCCTTAAATCACAGAGATATAGCACACAAAAAACTTAAGCAACATTTCACATGTTTACTTTACATCAGCACAATTTTGGAACCAAAATTTTTTTTGTTACGAAGTTATAAGGGTTAAAAGTTGACCAGCGATTTCTCATTTTTACAACACCATTTTATTTTTATGGACCACATCACATTTGAAGTCACTTTGATGGGTCTAAATGATAAGAAATACCCAAAAGTGACACCATTCTAAAAGCCGCACGCCTCAAGGTGCTCAGAACCACATTCAAGAAGTTTATTAACCCTTCAGGTGCTTCACAGGAATTTTTTGAATGTTTAAAAAAAATGTATATTTAACTTTTTTTCACAAAAACATTACTTTAGGTCCAATTTCTTTTATTTTACCAATGGTAACAGGAGAAATTGGACTGCAAAAGTTATTGTGTAATTTGTTCTGAGTACGCTGATACCTGATATGTGGGGGGGACCACTGTTTCTGCGCATGGCAGAGCTCAGAAGTGAAGGAGCGCCGTTTGACTTTTTCAATGCAAAATTGGCTGGAATTCATATCGGACGCCATGTCACATTTGGAGAGCCCCTGATGTGCCTAAACAGTGGAAACCCCCCACAAGTGAACCCATTTTGGAAACTAGACCCCCTAAGGAACTAATTTAGATGTGTGGTGAGCACTTTGAACCCCCAAGTGCTTCACAGAAGATTATAATAAATAAATAAAAAATCATATTTTTTCCAAAAAAATGATATTTTCGCCCCCAATTTTGATATGTGGTGAGTACTTGGAAGCCACAAGGGCTTCACAGAAGTTTATAACATACAGCCGTACAATTAAAAAATCACTTTTTTTCCACAAAATCGAATTTTCACCCCCAATTTTTATTTTCCCAAGGGTAACAGGACACTAAAAGTTATTGTGCAATTTGTCCTGAGTACGCTGAGTATGTGGGTGTAAACGACTATTTGGGCACATGACAGAGCTCAGAAGGGAAGCAGCGCCATTTGACTTTTTTGGAAAGCCCCTGATGTGCCAAAACAGTGGAAACCCCCCCAAATGACACCATTTTGGAAACTAGACCCCCCCAAGGAACTTATCAAGGTGTGTGGTGAGCACTTTGAACCCCCCAGTGCTTCACAGAAGTTTGTAACGCCCGGGCATGAAAATAAAAAAATCATACTTTTTCCACAAACATGATCTTTTAGCCCCCATTTTTTTTATTTTCCCAAGGGTAACAGGAGAAATTGTACCCCAAAAGTTGTTGTCCAATTTGTCCTGAGTATGCTGATACCCCATATGTGGGAGAAAACTACTGTATGGGCACACGTCGGGGCTCGGAAGGGAAGTAGTGACGTTTTGGATTGCAGACTTTGATGGAATGGTCTGCAGGTGTCATGTGCGTTTGGAGAGCCTCTAATGTGCCTAAACTGTTGAAACTCCCCACAAGTGACCCCATTTTGGAAACTAGACCCCCCACGGAACTTATCTAGATGTGTAGTGTGCACTCTGAGACCCCCAAGTGCTTCACAGAAGTTTATAACGCCCGGGTGTGAAAATAAAAAAATCATAATTTTTTTCCACAAAAATGATATTTTTGCCCCCAATTTTTTTCTTTTTCTAAGGGTAACAGGAGAAATTGGACCCCAAAAGTTGTTTTGCAATTTGTCCTGAGTAGGCTGATGCCCTATATGTGGGGGTAAAACACTGTTTAGGCACATGGCAGAACTTGGAAGGGAAGGAGCACCATTTGACTTTTTCAATGCAGAATTGGCTGGAATTGAGATCAGACGCCATGTTGCGTTTGGAGAGCACCTGATGTGCCCAAACAGTGGAAACCCCCCACAATTCTAACTCTAACCCTAGCCCTAACCCTAATGGGAAAATGGAAATAAATACTTTTCTTAATTTTATTATTTTTCCCTAACTAAGGGGGTGATGAATTGGGGTTTGATTTACTATTTATAGCGGGTTTTTATGTTTGGCAGCTGTCATACTACGTCACCACATTTTGAGAGCTATAATTTTTCCATATTTAGACCCAGCGAGTCATGTGAGATCTCATTTTTTGCAGGACGCGTTGACGTTTTTATTGGTACCATTTTCGGGCATGTGACATTTTTTGATTGCTTTTTATTCTGATTTTTGGGATGCAAAATGAACAAAAACCAGCATTTCGAGAATTTCTTTTGGGGAGTGCGTTTACACCATTCCGCGTGTGGTAAAATTTGCTCTGGTGTGAACATTCGTAATGATAAATTCAATACTTTATGTTCTGGACTTAAAGTTGGAAATTCCTCCGTTGGCGGGTAATCATACCTTGTGGCTTTCCGATGTTCTTCGGCCACATCTTATGGATTTCTTAAAAAAAAATTGCTGTCCTTAGAGGTAGCAAGTTGTTTAACCTGTTTCTGCCACTGGACGTACTATCCCGCCCATGTGCCCTGGGACTTAATTCTCATGGATGGATAAGTACATCACGGGCGATCAGCAGCGCTCACAGAGGGAGCGCGGCTGATCGCGGCCGTGTGTCAGCTGATTCTCACCGCTGACACCATGCACTAAGTGCCAGGAGCAGTCACAGACCATTCCTGACACTTTAACCCCCGGAACATTGCGACCAAACATGATTGCAGCATTATGGAGCTGGCAGAGGGGTCCCAATCGCTGACCTGAGAGACTTCCTGTCATGAGCAGTGATGACCAGGTAGTCTCTCAGGCCAGTGTAATAGAAACCATAGTGCTGACAGCTTCTATAGCATGCAGATCTGCATGCTATAAAAGCGATCAGCCTCACAAAATGAGTGTCCCATAGTGGGACAAAGTGGAAAAGTGAGAATTAAATTAAAAAAAATAATTGTAGAAATATTTAAAAAAAAAAAAAAATAATAAAAGTAACAACAAAAATCAATATTTATTCCATCAATAAATAAATATTTGAATAAAAAAATTTAAATAATAAAAGTACACATATTTAGTATCACCATGTCTGCAATGATCCATTGTGACGGACTCAGCTCCTGCTGAGCCCATTTTTTGAGTGGACCCTCTGGGTCGTGGCACCCACCCACCGAGGGCGAGCTGACCTTGTGAGAATCCACCCCCTATACAGGGAGTGTCAGGGGCAAGAGCAAGGGGGTGAGCCACCACGACTGCTGGGACCAGACGGCCGGCTCAGGGGACACTAGACGAGTGTCTGACGACAAGGACGAGCAGGAAGCAAGACAAGACTAGACGTAGGTGCAAGGTATCTTCATTAGAATAACACAAGATCACATACAGAGAAAACAAGCAAAACGTGCAAAGTGCGCGCGTGGGCACGCCAAGGTCCATAACATGGTACGTGCCAGATGGCACGCCTAGGCACAGGTAATGGCATGATGGCATCGGACTCCGGACTGCTGGCAAACCGACAGGGTCCAGGGATCAGGCTGCGGACGTCAGCTCCGGACATCAGGCCGTAGTCATCTGGTTCCGGACCTCTGGCAACGGTCGGCAGGTTCCGGGCATCCGGCAGGCAAACCAGGGTTCAGGCAAGGAGGCACGACAGATATCCAAGCAGGGTGCGTGTTTAGGGAACACGCCAAGGTCCAAGGCTAGGTGCGTGTGTAGGGGACACGCCAGGGTCCAAGGCTAGGTCCATGTGTAGGGGACACACCAGGGTTCAAGACTAGGTGCAAGGCAAGGTGCGTGTGTAGGGGACACGCCAGGGTTCAAAGCGAGGTGCGTGTGTAGGGGACACGCCAAGGTTTGCAAACGAGACAGGGTGCGTGTGTAGCCACGCCAAAGCATAGAATAAGACAGTGCGTGTAGAGACACGCCAAGGTACAAGGTATAAGACAGAGTGCGTGTAGAGACACGCCAAGGTTCAAGGTACAAGACAGAGTGCGTGTTGAGACACGCAAAGGCACAAGACAGGGTGCGTGTAGAGACACGCCAAGGTTCAAGGCAGGGTGCGTGCTAGAAGCGACGCCAGGGTTCAAGGCAGGGTGCGTGCTAGGAGCGACGCCAGGGTTCAAGGCAGGGTGCGTGCTAGGAGCCACGCCAGGGTTCAAGGCAGGGTGCGTGCTAGGAGCCACGCCAGGGTTCAAGGCAGGGTGCGTGCTAGGAGCCACGCCAGGGTTCAAGGCAGGGTGCGTGCTAGGAGCCACGCCAGGGCACAAGGAAGGGCTGCGTGCTAGGAGCCATGCAGGGGGCACGCCACACTGGCCAGTGCACACAGCTGTACACAAACACGTGGCACTTACCACGGCACAGGAGACGGCCAAGGGGAACCCACGCCAGGGTTCAATGCAAGTACAAGGCAGGGAACAAGGCAAGGAACACAAGCAGAAACAGAGCCAGGTCAGAGCGAGGACAGAGTCTAGCAGTGGAGCGTAGGCAGAAGCCCAGAGCCGGGCCAAGGGAAGACCTTGGGACTAGACAAAGAAACGAGCACTAAGGAGAGGAGAAATGGTGCGTGTGCCAGGGAGCACTACAGAGCACCATAGGAGAGAGCGAGGCAGAGCAAGCAAAGACTGAGACCATAGGGAGGAACACAAAGCAAGGAATAGCAAGGCAGAGAACACAGGGAGGACTACAAGTCAAAGCATAGCAAAAGCAAGACATGGCAAAACAGGCGAGGCAGAGAACAAAGGAAGGACTACAAGTCAAAGCATAGCTAAGGCGAGACATAGCAAAACAGACTAAGACAAAGAACAGCAGAAGGACTACAAGGCAAAGCAAGGCAAAGACAAACATGGCACGAGAGACAACACAAGACATGGCACAAGACAAGAGGCGGAATACGAGCACGGAGCGTGTGCAGAGACGCACTACAGAGCAAAGTGCAAGGGCACAGAATAGAGGGAGCAACCCCACAGACCCAGAGCCTTGCAGGGAAGCAACACAATAATCAGGCCCTGAGCATAGGAAGAGGCGGCCTGATATAGGGCATAGCACCTCCTCCTCCAGGTCAGGACCAGGGGAGAACTTCCGGGATTCTAGACATGACGAGATGATAGCAGAACCAGACTGTGCAGGATCTTAGGAAACGTCACATGATCAGGGTTTCAGACATGACGAGATGATCACCGAACCAACCAGTGCAGGATCCTAGGAAGAACACATGATCCGGGATTCTAGACATGACGAGATGATTGCAGAACCAGACAGTGCAGGATCTTAAGAAACATCACATGATCAAGGACTCCAGACATGACGAGAAGATCACAGAAGGCAGAGCAGAAACGCAGGGATCCTGCAGCTCAGACATGAGGTGAGTCTGCACACAGCTCTAGCGAACATGCAGGACAGCAGACAAAACATGCGTATGCACATCGCTCCAGGAGTTCTTGAGACAAACAGACATGGCAGACATGGCGGACGTGACAGTACCCCCCTCTTTAAGCCCCCCTCTCACCGGGGCTGGAAAGAAGAAAAAAAAAATTTTCTTCGGCAGAAACCAGAGTTTAGTACAAACCACTCCAACAATGTTGATCCGACATCTGAAACGGACACCTGCACCGGTCAAGACACAGGAGCCGCTAACGAGACATGAAGATCCAGTGGGGAGGACTGTGGTTAGACAAGCAAGTCTTCTTACTCTGGCTGCCATCATTTCCAAATGAGTCCAGAGGTCAAGGGCCAGGTCTGATTTACATCAGAAGAGTGGCCGGGGTACCGCCATATTCAGGAGAGTCCAGGAGACAGAGCAGATCAGATTCTATAACAGACGGGTCATCAGACGGGTAGCCGAGGTACCAGCGGAGTCCATGGCCTGATTAACTGTGATGGACTCAGCTCCTGCTGAGCCCATTTTTTGAGTGGACCCTCTGGGTCGTGGCACCCACCCACCGAGGGCGAGCTGACCTTGTGAGAATCCACCCCCCTATACAGGGAGTGTCAGGGGCAAGACCAAGGGGGTGAGCCACCACGACTGCTGGGACCAGACGGCCGGCTCAGGGGACACTAGACGAGTGTCTGACGACAAGGACGAGCAGGAAGCAAGACAAGACTAGACGTAGGTGCAAGGTATCTTCATTAGAATAACACAAGATCACATACAGAGAAAACAAGCAAAACGTGCAAGGTGCGCGCGTGGGCATGCCAAGGTCCATAACATGGTACGTGCCAGATGGCACGCCTAGGCACAGGTAATGGCATGATGGCATCGGACTCCGGACTGCTGGCAAACCGACAGGGTCCAGGGATCAGGCTGCGGACGTCAGCTCCGGACATCAGGCCGTAGTCATCTGGTTCCGGACCTCTGGCAACGGTCGGCAGGTTCCGGGCATCCGGCAGGCAAACCAGGGTTCAGGCAAGGAGGCACGACAGATATCCAAGCAGGGTGCGTGTTTAGGGAACAAGGTCCCAAGGTCCAAGGCTAGGTGCGTGTGTAGGGGACACGCCAGGGTCCAAGGCTAGGTGCGTGTGTAGGGGACACACCAGGGTTCAAGACTAGGTGCAAGGCAAGGTGCGTGTGTAGGGGACACGCCAGGGTTCAAAGCGAGGTGCGTGTGTAGGGGACACGCCAAGGTTCGCAAACGAGACAGGGTGCGTGTGTAGCCACGCCAAAGCATAGAATAAGACAGTGCGTGTAGAGACACGCCAAGGTACAAGGTATAAGACAGAGTGCGTGTAGAGACACGCCAAGGTTCAAGGTACAAGACAGAGTGCGTGTTGAGACACGCAAAGGCACAAGACAGGGTGCGTGTAGAGACACGCCAAGGTTCAAGGCAGGGTGCATGCTAGAAGCGACGCCAGGGTTCAAGGCAGGGTGCGTGCTAGGAGCGACGCCAGGGTTCAAGGCAGGGTGCGTGCTAGGAGCGACGCCAGGGTTCAAGGCAGGGTGCGTGCTAGGAGCCACGCCAGGGTTCAAGGCAGGGTGCGTGCTAGGAGCCACACCAGGGTTCAAGGCAGGGTGCGTGCTAGGAGCCACACCAGGGTTCAAGGCAGGGTGCGTGCTAGGAGCCATGCAGGGGGCACGCCACACTGGCCAGTGCACACAGCTATACACAAACACGTGGCACTTACCACGGCACAGGAGACGGCCAAGGGGAACCCACGCCGGGGTTCAATGCAAGTACAAGGCAGGGAACAAGGCAAGGAACACAAGCAGAAACAGAGCCAGGTCAGAGCGAGGACAGAGTCTAGCAGCGGAGCGTAGGCAGAAGCCCAGAGCCGGGCCAAGGGAAGACCTTGGGACTAGACAAAGAAACGAGCACTAAGGAGAGGAGAAATGGTGCGTGTGCCAGGGAGCACTACAGAATAGGAGAGAGCGAGGCAGAGCAAGCAAAGACTGAGACCATAGGGAGGAACACAAAGCAAGGAATAGCAAGGCAGAGAACACAGGGAGGACTACAAGTCAAAGCATAGCAAAAGCAAGACATGGCAAAACAGGCGAGGCAGAGAACAAAGGAAGGACTACAAGTCAAAGCATAGCTAAGGCGAGACATAGCAAAACAGACTAAGACAAAGAACAGCAGAAGGACTACAAGGCAAAGCAAGGCAAAGACAAACATGGCACGAGAGACAACACAAGACATGGCACAAGACAAGAGGCGGAATACGAGCACGGAGCGTGTGCAGAGACGCACTACAGAGCAAAGTGCAAGGGCACAGAATAGAGGGAGCAACCCCACAGACCCAGAGCCTTGCAGGGAAGCAACACAATAATCAGGCCCTGAGCATAGGAAGAGGCGGCCTGATATAGGGCATAGCACCTCCTCCTCCAGGTCAGGACCAGGGGAGAACTTCCGGGATTCTAGACATGATGAGATGATAGCAGAACCAGACAGTGCAGGATCTTAGGAAACGTCACATGATCAGGGTTTCAGACATGACGAGATGATCACCGAACCAACCAGTGCAGGATTCTAGGAAGAACACATGATCCGGGATTCTAGACATGACGAGATGATTGCAGAACCAGACAGTGCAGGATCTTAAGAAACATCACATGATCAAGGACTCCAGACATGACAAGAAGATCACAGAAGGCAGAGCAGAAACGCAGGGATCCTGCAGCTCAGACATGAGGTGAGTCTGCACACAGCTCTAGCGAACATGCAGGACAGCAGACAAAACATGCGCATGCACATCGCTCCAGGAGTTCTTGAGACAAACAGACATGGCAGACATGGCGGACGTGACATCCATCTTATAAAACTGTCCCACTAGTTAACCCCTTTAGTGAACACCATTAAAAAAACAAGGCACAAAAACAATGCTTTATCATCATAATGCCGAACAAAAAGTGGAATAACACGCGATCAAAAAGACGGATATAAATAAATGTAGTACCGCTGAAAATGTCATCTTGTCCCGCAAAATACAAGCCAAAATATAGCTCCATCGCTGGAAAAATAGAAGTTATAGCTCTCAGAATAAAGCGATGCAAAACTAATTAATTTTTATATAAAATAGTTTTTATTGTATAAACACGCCATAACATATAAAAATAATATAAATGAGGTATCGCTGTCAGGGTACTAACCTGATGAATAAAACTGATTTATCAATTTTACCACATGCTTAACAGTATAAACGCCCCCCCCTAAAAAAAAAAGAAATTCATGAATTGCTGGTTTTTGTTCATTCTGCCTCCCAAAAATTGGAGTAAGAGGTAATCAAAAAATGTCATTTGCCCGAAAATGGTACCAATAATAACTCGTCCCACAAAAGCAAGACCTCACTTGACTCTGTGGGCCAAAATATGTAAAAATTATAGCTCTCAAAATGTTGTGATGCAAAAACTATTTTTTGCAATAAAAAGCATCTTTTAGTGTGTGACAGCTGCCAAGCATAAAAATCTGCAATATATAGTAAATAAAACCCCCCTTTATTATCCTCTTAGTTAGGGAAAAATAATAAGATAAAAAATGTATTTATTTCCATTTTCTTATTAGAGTTAGGGTTATGGCTAAACATATTGTTAGGGTTGGGGCTAAAGTTAGGATTACAGTTACAGTTGGGATTAGGGTTAGGGTGTTAGGGATGGCGGAACGCACCAAATATAAATAATCGGAGGTGCGTTCGCTGCCTGGCAGACTCGCTAGGAGGCGGAGTACTGTGCTTGGGTTGACGTCACCCGAGGTGCTAGGACAGACTCTGTTTTAGACACAGAGATGCCCTAGAGTAAAATAAGGCATAGATGCCGGGCCTGTTACTTCACAGGGCCAGCCGGCGTGTGGCATCGGAGCCACGAACGCCAGGAGGTGCTGCAGAGTGCAGCGCGGCAGAAGGTACAGCCGCTTAACGACAGTGCCGGGGAACCGGACACCGTCGGACGCTAATGTAAGGTGCGGTAAGCACAGTGGTGCATAGCTTGCCACTACCTGGCACTGACTAAAACATACACTCTGTCCACATTCGTAATATCAGAGGGTAGGGGTTTCCAATGAGTCAGTCACCAGACGCATGCATCCATCACCATACACACATAGCAAATAAGGTCTACACTAGCGCATTGCCGAGCCGCCATGCGGGCTTTTTATAGCCATGCGCTTCCGGGACCTTCCAGTCTTCTGAGAAGGACCAATCAGATCCGAAGCAGGACCTGAGCATGTGACCCCCTGCTCTCCACTGAGAGGTTGTCTTGCGGGCATGCCCAGTAGCACAGCGAGAGGACTTAGCCTCTGGGGCGGTTCCCTGCAAAGCAGGTTGCGCTACCATTGCTGGACCAGAGGTGGCAGCAACATCCATACTCAGAGAGCGGGTCTGAGCAGAACGCCTGGATCGCCGAAATTGCTGAGCAGGTCCCTGAGCGGTCAGAGGGGAATGGGAGACCTGTTATGATGAGTCACCGAAGGAGGAAAAAACAAAATACCAGCTAAGTCCAGAAAAACCAGAGAGGTTGGCAGCTATCGGATTGCAGACCCCTGAACCTATCCACAATGACTAGCAGTTGCCGTGGGGGGTTCCTGCGGTGCCCTAGACCCCTCGATCACAGCCGGAGAGCTACATTGCCTAAAGACAGAAAGGGGGAAAAACTAAACTGCCCCAGAGCAGACCCCAAAGCAATAGGCAGCCCCCAACATATAATGACGGTGAAGCAAGATGAAAACACTAACACAGATAGAAAGATAGGTTGAGCAAATGATGGGGCCCAAGCTAACTACATAGGACAGGATAAGAAAGCTGCTGTCTGCCATCCGCAAAAACCCTATCAAAATGAGCCAACCGACTGATAGGAAAAGCAGGCCCTGAAGTCGCTAGTCTTCAAAAGACTATATCAGCACTCAGGAATATTCTGAAGACAGAGCAAAAGATCAACAGATCAGTGACAAAAATGGAATTCAGCTCACCCCCGGCCGGGGATGGCAGAACTCCCAAAAAACAAGGCAAAACAAAAACAAAACTGAAGAGTACAAAGCAGAGCAGAAAAACTTAGCTTTGAGATGCAGGAATCAGACTGGTCTCCAAGAATCCAGCAGGAAAATCACCAGCCAGGAAGAAGGGTGTCGGCAGCCTTATATCCAGTCCTCAATTCCAGCCACCCAGTTATCATCTAGCTGCCCAGGTGTTTGGTAATCAGTCTCACTACCTTCCTTCACCAGAGGAGGGAGTTCATAAGACCTCAATGGTGAAGGGAAAAATGAACTCACAACAGAGACCACTGGATGTACGTCTCTGGATTCCTGTTGTGCAGTCTCAGAAATCCGACGCCTAACATAGGGTTAGGGTTGGGATTAGGGTTTGGATTTGGGCTAGGGGTGTGTTAGGGTTAGGTTTGATAGGGTTATGGTTGGGATTAGGGTTGGATTTAGAATTGAAGGATTGCCATTGTTTAGGCACATCAGGGGCTCTCCAAATGTGACATGGTGTCTGATCTCAATTCCAGCCAATTTTGGATTGAAAAGTCAAACAGTGCTCCTTCCCTTCCCAGCTCTGCCATGCGCCCAAACAGTGGTTTACCCCCACATATGGAATATCAGCATACTCAGGACAAACTGCACAACAACTTTTCGGGTCCAATTTCTCCTGTTACCCTAGAGAAAATAAAAAATTGGGGGCAAAAATATCATTTTTGTGGAAAAAATATGATTTTTTTATTTATTTATTATAATCTTCTGTGAAGTACTTGGGGGTTCAAAGTGCTCACCACACATCTAAACTAGTTCCTTATGGAGTCTACTTTCCAAAATGGTGTCACTTATGGGGATTTTCCACTGTTTAGGCACATCAGGGGCTCTCCATACGCGACAATGCGTCCGATCTCAATTCCAGTCAATTTTGGATTAAAAAGTCAAATGGCGCTCCTTCATGTCCGAGCTTTGCCATGAGCCCAAACAGTGGTTTACCTGCATATATTGGATATCAGTGACAAATTGCTCAACATCTTTTGGGGTCAAATTTCTCCTGTTACCCTTGGTAAAATGAAACAAATTGGATCAGAAGTAAATTTTTTGTAAAAAAAAAAAAAAGTTAAGTGTTCATTTTTTCTAAACATTCCAAAAATTCCTGTGAAGCACCTGAAGGGTTAATAAACTTTTTGAATGTGGTTTTGAGCATCTTGAAGGGTGCAGTTTTTAGATTGGTGTCACTTTTGGGTATTTTCTATCATATAGACCCCACAAAATGACTTCAAATATGATGTTTTCCCTAAAAAAATGTTTTTGTAAAAATGAGAAATCAACTTTTAACCCTTATAACTTCCTAACAGAAAAAAATGTTGTTTCAAAATTGTGCTGATGTAAAGTAGACATGAGGAAATTGTTACTTATTAAGTATTTTGTGTGACATATCTCTTTGATTTAAAGGCATGAAATTTCAAAGATGGAAAATTGCGAAATTTTCAAAATTTTCACCAAATTTCTGTTTTTTTTCACAAATAAACACAAGTCGTATCAAAGAAATTTTAGCACTATCATGAAGTACAATATGTCACTAGAAAACTTTGTTAGAATCACCGGGATCCATGGAAGCATTCCAGAGTTATTACCTCATAAAGGGACAGTGGTCAGAATTGTAAAAATTGGCATGATATTTATCATGCAAACCACTCTTGGGGGTAAATGGTTTAAACAGTCGTGTGCCCTTGTAGAAAGTTTCAGAGTAATTGGAAATGCAGTCTGAATGATCTTGATCTGAAGAGCTAAAGCTGACATGCTGATTACGGTAGTTGGTCTGTTATGTTAACACCTCCTTTTTTCAGAATGGATTTATGTGTGGAAAAGAATGATGCCTCCTTGTGCACAGTGTAAATACCGTATTTTTCGGACTATAAGACGCACCGGACCATAAGACGCACCCCAATTTTCAGTAGGAAAATAGGGGAAAAAAAAAGTGTCAAATGGGGGTCCATCTTACAGTCCGAATTCAGCTTACCTGGGAAGGGATCCGGCACAGGTGGAGAAGTAGTCACAGGGGTCATTCAGTGGTCCAGGCTCGTGCGGTGGCGGCTCTGTGCTGGGGCAGGTTGGTTGTGCTGGGGCTGGGGCAGCAGTGCTGGGGCTGGGGCAGCAGTGCTGGGGCTGGGGCAGCTGTGCTGAGGCAGGGGCAGCTATGCTGGGGCAGGTGGGCTCTGCGGTGGTGGCAGCGGGTGGTGCTCTACGGTGCGGTGGTGGCAGCGGGCTGTGCTCTGGTGCAGGGGCGGCAGCTCCGCCGGCATTTCTTTGCAGCCCGGAGGCCTCCGCACTTCCTTTGCTGGCCGCCGCCATGTTGCGGTGGCCTCCGGGAGCATGGATGCCGGAAGGATGGCCGCTGGTCCGGGGACGGCGCATGCGCGGGATCAGATCTCGTCCCGAGATTTCGGGGGACGAGATTCAAATCTCGGCAACAAGATCTCGTCCCCCGAGATCTCGGGACGAGATCTGAAGCTGCGCATGCGCCGTCCCTGGACCGGCGGCCATCTTTCCGGCATCCATGCTCCCGGAGGCCTCCGCAACATGGCGGCGGCCAGCAAGGGAAGTGCGGAGGCCTCCGGGCTGCGAAGAAATGCCGGCATAGCCGCTGCCCCTGCACCGCAGAGCGCCACCCGCTGCCACCACCGCACCGCAGAGCCCCGCCCGCTGCCACCAGCCACCAGGTTAGTACCGTGTATTGCGACCATAAGACGCACCCCCCACCTTCCCCCAAAATCTTATCTTTGGAGATATATTTGTTTAGAGTGGTTAGATCCACCAGATTTTAGTTTCATTGAACATTAGTTTCTCCTTTCTGTTTTCTGAGTTAGAGCAAAGGCTGTCTCCACTGAACTTGGAGCCGTGTGCGATAACAGTGTGAACCTGGTGATGGCCCTACACCAGGGCAACCTCACACATGTGCCTTGCATGGCTTATGTCTTCAACCTCGTGGTAGAACAATTTCATAGCCACTGTCACGGCCTCCCCTCTACAATCCCGACTGTTGTGAGTTCATTTTCCCCTTCGTCACTGAGGTCTGGTGAACTCCCTATTCTGGTAAAGGAAGGTAATGAGCCTGATTATCAGGCACCTGAGACTAATGAGGATGACTGGCTGAGTGGAGTCACTGACTGGATATAAGGCTGCCGACGCCCTTCTGCCCTGCAGGTGATTTCTCTGTGGACTTCTAGGACACCAGTCTGATTCCTGCTTCCCTAAAGCTAAGTTTTCTGCTTTGCCTGTTTGCATTTATGTTTTGTTTTTGTTTTCCTTGCTTTTCTGGATTCTGCCATTCCCTGCTGTGATGAGCTGAATCTCCTTTTGCCAGTTGCTCTGTCTTCAGAATATTCCTGAGTACTGACATAGCTTTGTCAGTCTGTTGGCTCTTATTTTCATAGGGTTTTTCACGGATTGCAGACAGCAGCCTTCCTGTCCTTTCCTATCTAGGTAGTTTGGGCCCGTCTTTGCTCAGTCTATCTTTCTGTCTGTGTTAGTGTTTTCATCTTGCTTCACCGTCATTATGTTGGGGGCTGCCTATTGCTTTGGGGTCTGCTCTGGGGCAGTTTAGATTTCCCCTTTCTTTCTTTAGGCCTATTTAATTCTCCGGCTGTGATCGAGGGGTCTAGGGCATCGTAGGAACCCCCCACGGCTACTGTTAGTTGTTGTGATAGGATCAGGGGTCTGCAATCCGATAGCTGCCAACCTCTCTGGTTTTCTGGACTTAGCTAGCAGTTCTGTTTTTGCCTCCTACGGTGACTCAATCATAACACCCGACCTGGAAGTGCTGCTGCACAGAAAGCACTGTTGCAGTGTGTTCACTTTCATTGTTTGCACCCTGGGGGTCATCGACTTGCATTGCTACAGAGGTCTTTCGACCTACCACTTAACCAGTTGATATGTGATGTGCTGACACAGTGAAATTCCACTTTGATCATGTTGCAGTGACTGTGGCGGCAGCAATGAGCCCTGGTGCAGTATGTCGTTTTGCATAGCCTGGGCCAATTCATACGTGCGGAGTGGGCATAGATGAAGGACTTCTCCACCCTTCTGAACAGTTTTGAAATGGCTACTAAGATGGTTAACACTGATGATGCTGTCATCAGCATCACTATTCTGGTCATCTACATGATGGAGCACACTTTGAATAGTCTGCGGGAAGAGGAGATTGTCCAAGAAGAAGAGGAGGAAGCAAAGGAGGTTGCGGAAAGGATAACAATATCTCTAATTTATTCGGTCGTCCATGACAGCACCACCTGAGAGAGGGGATCCGCCCTTCTTAGGAACAGGAAAACCTACAGATACAAAAGGGCGGCACCTCTCCCACGCATCCTGTTGGTTTCCTGTTCCTAACAAGGACAGAACTCCCTACAGATCGTCCGTCATGGATAACCGAATCCCAGGCCAGCGGACCGACTCAGGTAGCGGGGGGTTCTCCTACCTCGGTCTCGCTGGGGGCCCTGGATGCGCCACGGTGGGTCCGGGTAGGATTTCCACGGCAGTGGTAAGAGCAGGTGGAGACAGGGTCCGGCGGTCGCCTTCTCCACGGGACCGGTGAGGTAAGCGGGTCCCCCTGTGTCTCCTTCCCCCGGGGGTGCGGTCCGTTCGGGCTGGCGCTGCCGGCGGTGTCCCACAAAGGGAGCGGCGGTTCCGAGCCGGCGGTGCAGTGCTAGCCCCTTGCCGCGCGTCCCTGCGGCCTCTATCGCGCGGGGAAGTGAAGCGGCGAAGGGGGCGGGGCCTAGTGCCGAAACCGGAAGTCGGATGCCGGCGGCTTCCGGTTGTGGTGAACGCACGCTGATGCGCGCCCGCTGCCTGAGGGGGCCGGGCACCTGAAGGGGAGGGGGAGGATCGCGGGGAGCGGTCCAATGGGGGGCCCGAACACCGGTCAGAGTTCCTGCTAATCCGGAGGGGGAGCCTTCTTAAGACAGAAGGCATCGCTGCTGAGGTGCTTCTGGAGGCCCAGCGATGGACACAACAGAAGCCCCCATGGACCCACAAGAGGTGCAGCCCGTGGCAAAGCGCCCCAGTGACCAACCTAAGAGGAAGGAGGGACGTTCAAGTGGACAGAGCCACAGCAGTTCCTCTAGGTCAAAGGATCCTCCCGCAGCCCCCCATGATCCAGTACCTGTCCTCATCTGCAAGGGTAAGAGATCTGCGAGAATGTACCCTGATGCAGTGTCCCCTTATGTGTTTGATTCTCAGGGGAAGAAGGCCACAGGGAAGCAGAAGCACAAGGAATGTGCCCTCTGTAGTTGCCCCTTACCAGATGGCCACCCCAAGAGATTGTGTCAGTCTTGCGTGAGACAGACGGTAGGGACGGAGATGAGGGGTAGAACGTGAGTGGAGTATCAGACTCTTACACTCTTTCCTATTTATACAGGTAGCGGAAGAAGCTCCAAGCTTCGCTACAGACCTGAGGCAATTAATCAGGACTGAAATAAAAGCCCTATCAAAAGAAGGTTCTTCTAAAAGAAGACGAGCTAGTGTTTCAGGCTCAGGGTCTTCAGTCGGCCCTAGGAAGGAAGATATCTCCTCAGAGTCCTCGGCCTCCTCTTCTTCTTCCGAAGAGGATTCCAGCCGGTTCTGCTTTCCCTTGGACCAAATGGATAAATTAATTAAAACCATAAGGTCAACCATGGGGGTAGAAGAAAAAAAGACAGAACTGTCTGCTCAGGACATTATGTTCGGGGGTCTAGACCCCAGAAAACAAAAGACTTTTCCACTAAACGAAAAAGTCCAGAGCCTGATAGACAGGGAGTGGAAAAAAACGGAAAAAAGGGGTTCTATGCCGCCCGCTTTCAAGCGTAGATACCCCTTTGAGGACCCAATAGTAAGTCGATGGGATAAGGCCCCCAAGCTGGATGCAGCGGTAGCTAAGGCCTCAAAAAAGTCATCTATACCCTTCGACGATATGGCCTCCCTTAAAGACCCCCTAGATAAAAAGGCAGATTCCTTTTTAAAGGGCACATGGGAGATGTCAGCAGGCGCCCTAAGGCCAGCAATAGCAGCCACGTGCGCAGCCAGATCCATGATGGTCTGGCTGGATCAATTGGACTCTCAGCTAAAGGATGGAACCTCGCGAGCCTCCATCCATAAGTCTCTTCCAATTATCCAGAATGCTGCTGCCTTTCTGGCAGATGCCTCGGCGGACTCAGTAAGAATGGCGGCTAGGTCTGCAAGTTTGTCTAATTCGGCCCGAAGAGCCCTCTGGTTAAAATGCTGGCCGGGAGATATCCAAGCCAGGTCCCGTCTCTGTTTTATCCCCTGTGAGGGTGAATACTTGTTCGGCCCCGTCCTAGACGAACTGTTAGAGAAGGCCGGGGATGAGAAAAAGAAATTTCCGAGTCTGCCGAATACATCCTGGAGACGTCCCTTTTCTAGGAAAGGGTATTCCCGCAGGAGACAGGCCAGAGATCAGAACAGATGGGACAACAAAAAAACCAGAGGTACGGGCTTCATGTATGGAGGAGGGGGGCGCCAAGAAGGTCCATCACGGGATAATAAGAAGCCGCCCCAATGACTAGTGGCTCCGGTAGGAGGAAGATTATCTGCCTTCTACCCGGCCTGGGCCAGAATCTCGAATAGCAGCTGGATACTGGGGGTGATAGCTACAGGACTGCACCTAGAGTTCTCCTGCGTCCCCCAAGATCGGTTCAAGGTAACTCCAATCAAATCTTCCCCGCTAGAACAAGCTGCCCTGGAGACCGAGGTCCTCGAGCTACTGGACAAAAAAGTCCTGACGAGAGTTCCAGAGGAAGAGAGGGGGAAAGGCTTCTATTCCCCCCTGTTCTTGGTCCGAAAACCGGACGACTCATTTAGGGCTATATTTAACCTTAAAGCCCTCAATAAATTCCTGGTTGTACGTCCATTTAAAATGGAAACAATCAACACCGCAATAAAAATGCTGTTTCAAAACTGCTTCATGGTGGTCCTAGATCTGAAAGACGCTTACTATCATATACCCATAGGTCTAGCACACCAATCTTTCCTTAGACTGGCGGTTCAGTTGGATGGGTCAATCCAGCACTTCCAGTACGCGGCCCTACCCTTTGGGGTGGCGGTTGCGCCTCGAGTATTCACCAAAGTGATGGCAGAAGTGATGGCCCATCTACGCGAGCTAAACATTCTAGTCGTCCCCTATTTAGATGACCTCCTTATAATAGGCAGTTCAGCCGAGCAGTGTTTAGAACAATTACAGAAAACAACGGCGGCTCTAGAGCGGTTGGGATGGATACTTAATATCAAAAAATCCCGTTTGCAGCCATTAAAAATTCAACAATTTCTAGGCCTAACCCTAGATTCAAAAAAGCAGGAATGCCGTCTGCCCCCAGAGAAGCTGCTGCACCTGCATGGCCGGGTCCTGAACGCCTCCAACAACCCCTCCATGTCCCTCAGGAAAGCCATGTCCCTGTTGGGTTCCCTCTCATCCTGCATTCCCGCAGTCCAGTGGGCCCAAGTTCATACGAGAACTCTACAGGGCGAAGTTTTATGGTATCAGAGAATCCTGGGGGGTAACTTAGAAGGTCGACTGACCTTATCTAGAAACACTATAAAGTCCCTGGAATGGTGGCTAGAAAGAAATAACTTGTCTAGAGGGGTCCCTTGGGAGTATAACATTACCCGCGTGGTCACCACGGATGCAAGTCCTTCCGGTTGGGGGGCACATATGGAAGAAATTCTGGTCCAGGGCCTATGGGAACGAGATCAGATACAAATGTCTTCTAATTTGAAAGAATTAACAGCGGTAGTACTCGCAGCTAAAGAGCTCCTTATGTATCTACAGGGCCATCACGTACGAGTTCTATCGGACAATCGAGTGGCCGTGGCCTATATCAACCACCAAGGCGGAACTCGATCCAGAACTCTGATGAATGTGGCAGGACAATTGTTCCAGCTAGCAGAGCGTCATTTTTTATCTCTCACGGCTCTTCACATAAGAGGGAAAGAGAACATCGCGGCAGATTTCCTAAGCCGCAATCTGTTAAAACAAGGAGAGTGGGCCTTAAACACCTCCATTTTCGTTCAGATTGTGCAGAGATGGGGTCAGCCAGAGGTGGATCTATTCGCCACCAAGGAGAGCTCGAAAACGACACAGTTTTGCTCCCTAAATCCCAGGGAGACTCCTCTGGCAGTAGATGCGCTTCTGATAAAATGGGACTTCAGGCTAGCCTACGCCTTTCCTCCCCTATCTCTACTTCCTCTAGTGTTGAGGAAGATCAGGAAAGACAGGGCAAGGGTCATAGTCATCGCCCCGTTCTGGCCCAGAAGAGCATGGTTTTTGAACCTCAGGATCATGTCGGTAGACGATCCTTGGGTTCTCCCGGACATCCCGGACCTTCTGTCCCAGGGCCCGGTCTTCCACCCTCAGGTGGCTGGCCTACATCTCACGGCGTGGAATTTGAGCGGTCACTGCTAGAAAGTAAAGGCTTCTCTCCAGACCTAATTGACACTCTACTAAAAAGTAGGAAAGTAGTGACAACTAAGATTTACGTCAGAATTTGGAAAAGGTTCCTCGAAAGCTCAAATGTAAATACTGGTGATTCCGTCCCCATAGGCCAGATCTTGGAATTTTTACAAAAAGGGCTGGACTTGGGTCTCTCCACCAGTACCCTTAAAGTACAGGTATCCGCCTTAGGAGCCCTCTTTAGCTGCAACATCGCGGCTAATTATTGGGTCAAAAGATTTATCAAAGCAACGAGTAGATCCAGACCAATAGTAAAGAATAGACTCACGCCATGGGATTTGAACCTAGTCCTCACAGCTATGACAGAAGCGCCATTTGAACCCATCTCGTTGGCCTCTATTAGGAGCCTGTCCCTCAAAATAGCTTTCCTAATAGCCATAACGTCAGCCCGTAGGGTAAGCGACATTCAGGCATTGTCTAGGCGCCCACCTTTTCTTCAGGTAAAGGAGGATAGGGTAATACTTAGACCCGACCCAGCATATTTACCAAAAGTAGCCTCCAGCTTTCATAGGTCGCAGGAAATAGTCCTTCCATCCTTCCTCCCTAAACCAACTAATGAGAAAGAGGAGAAGCTACACACTTTAGATGTTAGGAGATGCCTCTTGGAGTATCTAGCAGCTACCGATCCCTGGAAGAAAGACAATGCTCTCTTTGTCTCCTACCAAGGCCCTAGGAAAGGTCTTAGGGTGTCCAAAAGTGCACTAGCCAGGTGGATTAGAGAAGCAATCTCGTTACCTTATGCCTCAAAAGGTAGAGTAGCTCCGGAGAAATTGAAGGCGCATTCCACCAGAGCCGTGGCAACCTCGTGGGCCGAGAGGTCGGAAGTCTCCATCGACCAGATTTGTAAGGCGGCCACTTGGTCCTCTCCGAGCACTTTTTATAGTCATTATAGACTAGACTTGGGTGCCTCTGCAGACCTCTCCTTCGGTATCAGGGTTCTGCAGGCTGTAGTCCCCCCCTAAAGTAGTGATTACTCTCTGTAATTCTCTCAGGTGGTGCTGTCATGGACGACCGAATAAAGTCTTAGTTACTCACCGGTTAACGGTATTTTTCGGAGTCCATGACAGCACCCATAGATTCCCTTCCCTTAATTATTTTGGGTGTGCACGTCTTCCCTTTGTACATATCCACGGGTGATAAAGATTTAAGTATTGATATTGTTGTACATATAATTATGCATTAACCTTGGAGGTCCTCTTTTTATACTCTGTAATCCAACTGATGCGTGGGAGAGGTGCCGCCCTTTTGTATCTGTAGGTTTTCCTGTTCCTAAGAAGGGCGGATCCCCTCTCTCAGGTGGTGCTGTCATGGACTCCGAAATATACCGTTAACCGGTGAGTAACTAAGACTTTCCAGATTGTTGTCACACAGGCGGGTGCCATGGGAGGGTGGATTACAGCAATGGAGGGGGGCTCATGCTACCAGACAAACTGTTAGTGAAGGTGCAGGAGCCGAGGAACAAATGAAAGAGGGCAAGAATGAAGCGGTGATGGGCACTCAACAATCAGGAGATGAAGAGGATAATTATCCACTCTCTTGTCCATGGTTTGGTGGAGGGGATGGAGGATACAAGCTTGATTGTTAGATTGTTTCCCCGATACCAATGCGCCATGGTCTTTGACCTCATGGAAGCACCCGACACATGTGCATATTAAGAGTGTTTTTTCCTCAAGATAGCAGTGTGCATCACAGTTTTAGACTTCAAAGCCTGGGAAAGTTGATTCATCAACACAAAACCATTAGCACCAGTAGCAATGTATGTGGCAGAAACAATTTCTGTGAGTCTGTTCACACATTTTTAGATCATACCGTGCACCAGCAGAGCAGAGTATAAGTCTGACACTTTGTGAATGACTGGAGAAGATGGTGTGGGAGCATAAGGAGCTCAATATCAATGCCATCGGGGGGGTTTAGACCCTTTTGCAATTTGGTCTTCAAAAATGGAAGAGTGGCCTGAGCTCGCCTGTCACACCTTGGAAGTTTTGCCATGCCCGACAGCCATCATTCTCACAGAATGTGTCTTCCATGCTGATGGTGGTGGAATGAGGGATAAGCACTTCTGGTTGTCCCTTGAAAGTGTAGACCACCTAACTTTCATCAAGATGAACAAGTCATGGTTCTCAAATGACTTTTGACTTTTGCATCCCAGTTGCAGACTGGACAGACTAGGCAATGGTGTAGTTTTCAGTGTGCTGCATTGATCTCCTATTATTGCCGTCTATGACATCTTTGTTTTGGCATCTGTGGCAGCTGTTGTTACTACTGCTGATATTACTAACAAATGCTTAGGTGGTGCAACAATCAGAAAATGTCTCCACCGCTGGTACTTTTATAATTGCTTTATTTAAAGCACCTATTATTCATCCTATTTCTTCTCCTTTTGCTTCCTTCTGAGTCACGACAAGCCAGATTTTTGGTAAATGGAGATTCTTATTCGGGTCTCCTTCTTATGTGTTGACTGCAGTGGCACAGGTGTCAGAGCACCATTATACTATTTCTACTCTGAGGAAATTGATACCACCTTAGTGTTGTGTGCCAATAATTTTTTTGAAATGTGGAGATGCCAAGTTAGGCATCCATTTGGTGGGTTGCCTGTAGTGGAAGGGGTCTCAGAGCACCAGTCCTACACCTCTTACTGATCAATTTGTAAGTTAGGAATGCTGGATCAGGCCCTATGACATCCATCTATGCTGCCCAATTATAACATTTTTTACTGTGGATCAATTAATGCCTCTTTTACCGTTGTCTGACATAATTTTTTTGGAAATGTTCTGACTCCAAGTTGGGTCTCCTTCAATTGTGTTGCCTGAATTTAGCAGGGCTCCAAGCACAGAAGTCCTACAGTGGTCCCTCACCCACCTCTTAAGCTAAATTTCAAGCTGTAAATGCTGGACAAGGCCCTGTCTCATGCATGACCCATGCCTGACTGCTGCACCATTACAAATTTATTTTGTGGGTCAATTGATGCAACTTTTTCTGGTGTATGACCCTAAGTTTTGGAATTGTTTGGCCTCCAAGTTGGGTCTCCTTCATGTGTGTTGCTTTTGGCAGTAGGGCTCCATGACTGGCAGGCCTGCACTTACTTTCAGTCAACTACCTTTGTTACTATCCTTAACCCCTTCACCCCAAGGGTGGTTTGCACGTTCATGACCGGGCCAATTTTTACAATTCTGGCCACTGTCCCTTTATGAGGTCATAACTCTGGAACGCTTCCATGGATCCTGGTGATTCTGACATTCTTTTCTCGTGACATATTGTACTTCATGTTAGTGGTAAAATTTCATTCAAATAACTTGCGTTTGTTTGTGAGAAAAACGGAAATTTGGCGAAAATTTTGAAAATTTCGCAATTTTCCAACTTTGAATTTTTATGCCCTTAAATCACAGCGATACGGCACACAAAAAACTTAATAAATAACATTTCCCACATGTTTACTTTACATCAGCATAATTTTGGAACCAAAATTTTTTTTTGTTAGGAAGTTATAAGGGTTAAAAGTTGACCAGCGATTTCTCATTTTTACAACACCATTTTATTTTTAGGACCACATCACATTTGAAGCCACTTTGAGGGGTCTATATGATAGAAAATACCCAAAAGTGACACCATTCTAAAAACTTCACCCCTTAAGGTGCTCAAAACCACATTCGAGAAGTTTATTAACCATTTAGGTGCGTCACAGGAATTTTTTTGAATATTTAAAAAAAAACTTTTTTTCACAAAAATACTTCAGGTTCAATTTTTTTTATTTTACCAAGGGTAACAGGAGAAATTGGACTGCAAAAGTTATTGTGCAATTTGTCCTGAGTACGCTGATACCTGATATGTGGGGGGGAACGACTGTTTCGGCGCATGGCAGAGCTCAGAATGGAAGGAGCGCCGTTTGACTTTTTCAATGCAAAATTGGCTGGAATTCAGATCGGACGCCATGTCACGTTTGGAGAGTCCCTGATGTACCTAAACAGTGGAAACCCCCTACAAGTGACCCCATTTTGGAAACTAGACCCCCTAAGGAACTTATCTAGATGTGTGGTGAGAACTTTGAACCCCCAAGGGCTTCACAGAAATTTAAAACATAAAGCCGTACAATTAAAAAATCATATTTTTTCCACAAAAATGATCTTTTCACCTTCAATTCTTATTTTTCCAAGGGTAACAGGACCCTAAAAGTTATTGTGCAATTTGTCCTGAGTACGCTGATACCCCACATGTGGGGGTAAACCACTATTTGGGCGCATGGCAGAGCTCGGAAGGGAAGCAGTGCCATTTGACGTTTTTGGCTGGAATTGAGATCGGACACCATGTCGCGATTGGAAAACCCCTGATGTACCTAAACAGTGGAAACCCCCCACAAATGACACCATTTTGTAAACTAGACCTCCCAAGGAACTTATCTAGATGTGTGGTGAGCACTTTGAACCCCCCAGTGCTTCACAGAAGTTTATAACGCCCGGGCGTGAAAATAAAAAATTCGTATTTTTTCCACAAACATGATCTTTTAGTCACCATTTTTTTTATTTTCCCAAGGATACCAGGAGAAATTGGACCCCAAAAGTTGTTGTCCAATTTGTCCTGAGTATGCTGATACCCCATATGTGGGAGAAAACTACTGTATGGGCACACGTCGGGGCTCGAAAGGGAAGTAGTGACGTTTTGGAATGCAGATTTTGATGGAATGGTCTGCGGGTGTCATGTGTGTTTGGAGAGCTCATGATGTACCTAAACTATTGAAACTCCCCACAAGTGACCCCATTTTGGACACTAGACCCCCCACGGAACTTATCTAGATGTGTGGTGAGCACTTTGAACCCCCAAGTGCTTCACAGTTTATAAGTTTATAACGCTCGGACGTGAAAATAAAAAAATCATTTTTTTCCACAAAAATGATATTTTTGCCCCCAATTTTTTATTTTCCTAAGGGTAACAGGAGAAATTGGACCCCAAAAATAGTTTTGCAATTTGACTTGAGTAGGCTGATACCCTACATATGGGGGTAAAACACTGTTTGGGCGCATGGCAGAGCTTGGAAGGGAAGGAGCACCATTTGACTTTTTCAACTCAGAATTGGCTGGAATTGAGATCAGACGCCATGTTGCATTTGGAGAGCCCCTGATGTGCCCAAACAGTGGAAACCTCCAATTCTAACTCCAACCCGAACCCCAACACACCCCTAACCCTAATCTCAGCCCTAACCCTAGCCCTAATCCTAACCCTAGCCCTAACCCTAGCCCTAACCCTAGCCCTAATGGAAAAATGGAAATAAATATATATATTTTTTTTTTGTTATTTTTCCCTAACTAAGGGGGTGATAACGGGGGGTTTGATTTACTATTTATGGCGGTTTTTATATTTGGCAGCTGTCGCACGCTAAAAGACGCTTTTTATTGTAAAAATAGTTTTTGTGTCACCACATATTGAGAGCTATAATTTTTCCGTATTTTGACCCACCGAGTCATGTGAGGTCTTATCTTTTGCAGGAGGAGTTGACGTTTTTATTGGTACCATTTTCGGGCACGTGACATTTTTTGATCGCTTTTCATTCCGATTTTTGGGACGCAGAATGAACAAAAACCAACGTTTCATGAATTTCTTTTGGGGGGGTGCGTTTACACCGTTCCGCGTGCGATAAAATTGATAAAGCGGTTTTATTCTTCGGGTCAGTACGGTTACAGCGATACCTCATTTAGGTCTTTTCTTATGTTTTGTCGGTTTTATGCAATGAAAACTATTTTATATTAAAAATAATTATTTTTGCATCGCTTTATTCGGCGAGCTCTAACTTTTTTATTTTTTTGCTGATGATGCTGTGTGGCGGCTCGTTTTTTGTGGGACAAGATGACGTTTTCAGCGGTACCATGGATATTTATATGCGTCTTTTTGATCGCACGTTATTACACTTTTTGTTCGTCGGTATGATAATAAATCATTATTTTTTGCTTTGTGTTTTATTTTTATTTTTTAAGGGGTTCGCTAAAGGGGTTAACTAATGGGACAGTTTTATAGGGCGGGTCATTACGAATGCGGCGATACCTAATATGTGTACTTTTATTGTTTTTTTTTCGTTTTTCTTTTTTCAAAAAATGGATTTATTTGGGGGAATATTTTTTTTTTTTTCTAATTTATTTGGCGATATTTTTTTTTTTTTAATTCATTTTAACACTTTTTTTTTTATTTTTATTTTTTTTTTACTTTATTAAATAGTCCCAGGTGGGACATCACTGTCCTGTGACAGATCGCTGATCTGTCACATCACAGATCACTGTGACAGATCAGCGATCTGTCACAGGCAGTGCAGAAGGCTTCCTCATGCCTGCGCTTTGCAGGCACTGAGGAAGCCAGCTTCCTGCAGGCCCCCGTCGCCATCTTGGATTCGGGGGCCTGCAGGAAAGGAGTCCCCCGCAGCAGAGCTGCACATTACGCTGCCGTGGGGGGCTCAGGGAAGCACGGAGGGAGCCCCCTCCCTGCCGATGCTTCCCTTTAACCCCCGGTACACCGCAATCATGTTTGATCGCGGTGTGCAAGGGGTTAACGTGTCGGGGGCGGTCCGTGACCACCCCTGACACATTGTGCCGGGTGTCAGCTGTGATAATCAGCTGACACCCGGCCGCGATCAGCGGCGCTCACCACGTGGGCGCCGCTGATCGCGGTAGACGTACTATCCCGTCCTTGGGCATAGGGGTCCGGGTCCCATGGACGGGATAGTACCTCTGATGTCAGGAAGGGGTTAAAGGTTTCTAACAATAGCAGTCTATGATAAGTTCATATTTGTACAACTTGAGTGTGGCTGAGCAGAAAAGCAGTTTGAGCTGTGTCATGAGGTGTCAGGAATTTTAGCACAGCAGTCAAACACCGGTCCCTCTCCCACCTTTTAATTTTAACATAACTTCAATGCTGTAAATGCTGGCCCAGACACTGTCTCATGCATAGCCTATGCCTGACTTCTGTGCCTTTATAAAAGTTCTACTGTGGGTCAATTGTGCTACTTTCCTGTATTCTGCACCTAATTTGAGCTGTTTTGGAAGCATTTGGGCCTTCCTGGTGGTATTGTCTATGCATTTGGTTTTGACGCCAAATGAATTCAATAGGGTTCGGTTATGTTTGGCGAACTGGGCAGCATACTGTTCGGCAAACATCAGGAAGTTCGCCAAACCACACTTTAAAAGGTTCTCTCATCTATAGTCTCTTTGATATTTCAAGGCCCAAAAAATAAATTTTCTAAACCAGTGTGTTTTTTCCAGTAGTCTGAAGGAAAAATTTTTCAAGACCACTGTGTGATTGTTATTATTGCAGATAAAAATTGGCATCAGCGATGCCTTTGCCATTTATAGGCCAAAGAAAAAAATAATCAGAACCGCTGTGTTTTTAATAGTGTTTTAAATAAAAAAATTGGCATCAGCTATGTAGTTGACATTTTTTATAGGTTAAAAAATCGCTTTTCTAGATTTGTGTCTTTTCTAGTAGTGTGGTAAATACTGTAAATAAATCTCTGTAGCTGTCTATTTCCCATTTGTGGGCTGAAAAAGGGGTTTAATTATTGTTATGGGCTGGCGGAACGCACCAAATAATAAAGAAGGTATAAGGTGCGTTCGCAGCCCAGGGTCCACCATGCAGAGATGGTAACTGCTGCTCGGTAATGGCGGATGCTATATGGCGGTATAAAGGAAGAACACGAGTGTTAGCGTCACCCGGTGTGTACAGGGCGAACTCTGCTACCTCACAGAGCTGCACTACCGCAGAACATAAACGCCGTAGCCTGTTTAAGCTCACAGAGCTCGGCAATGGAGCGCACAGAATGCGGTCACAGAACTCTGCCCCAAGGACATGGGGTCAGAGTCCCTCTAGACCTTCCGAGCGCGCGGAGTCGCACCTGCGTATGCTACTATAGACGCTGACTATGGTGGAGTGTCGAGCAAGTGCACCATGGCGTGCAGAGCCACCGGTGGACACTGATGCCAGTCTCAGACTCTGCCTCTACCTACACCTAAGCCTGGGCGCTTAACAGGCTAGGCTGCACAACACATGCATACCAAGGGTAGGGGTTTCTTAAAGAGTCATTCACCAGAGACTTTCATACATGCATACTACACTCACTCCACATAGTCTGATAATGCAGTCTCTACTAGCGCATGGCTGAGCGGCCATCCGACCCTTTTATAGCAGCATCCTTCAGGGACCTTCCTGATGGTCCAATCTAAGCTGGAGAAGGATCTGAGCATGTGACCTCCGATCTCCAACGGGAGATCGTCACACGGGCATGCTCAGAGGACCGAAAGGAGGACTTGGTCCCTGGAGTAGCTCGCTGCTGAGCAGCATGCATTGCTATAGCTGGACCAGAGGTAGCAGCAGCAACCAAACCCACAGTGCTAGTCTGAGCAAAGCGCCGGGATCGACGAGTCTGCTGATCAGCCTCCTCTACAGCCGAAGAGGAATGGGAGACCACCGAAGGCAAGGCTCGGGATTCCTGCTGTTCAGCGACAGGAACCCGATGCCTAACAATTGTACTACTTTGTGTATATGAGCGTTGTTTCCAAAAAAAAGGGAAATCAGCAGCTATTTTTTGTGATTAGTGCATCTAAAAAAAATTCTACAATGCAACCATCTTTCGCATTTGTGGGCCTAAAAATGTATTTTATTGCAACAATGTTTCTATAGGAGCAGTGTTTCTAAAAATGTTTTCTACTCTGCAGCTGTCTTTTTGTCAGTAGTACATCAAAAAAAAATTCTAAAGGAGAGATGGAGGTGTAAGGGGTGTACCGGGATTGTTGTCTTATGATGTTATATTCTTGTACATATATTTATATGTCATATAGATTGGTCACTAAAGGGGGGCCTCGTACTGTATATTTTGGTGTAGACTGGTTAGGTAACAGTTAATAAAGGAAGGGTTAGCTGCAGTTAAGTTAGGGAGAATTTCCTGTAGGCAGTCAGTTGGGCCAAGGAGCCCAGACAGTCCTGAAGGGCTATAGCGCACGGGGACAAAGCAGTGACCACGCAATGTTTTAAGAAAGAACCCAACCATTCAGGGCCTTAGAGCCACAGATTATAGCAGAATAGATGGTAGCAAGACTCCTTACAGCAGTACAACACCACAGGTCACTCATCATGCTCATCATGTAGCAGCTTACTACGTGGGCTGATGCCCTTTTGTCTTAAGCAAAATGGACAAGGGAACTCCTGAAGGTGATGAAGCTGGACAGGGAGGACGCTATGACGCTAGTTGGAATGGGATGACCTGGGTACATGCTGAAGGATGTCAGGGAGAGTACAGAGAAAGTGAAGAAGGCAAACTGTGTAGAACCCGATGTGTATGTTGTAATTGACTTGAACCGCCTGAGAACAAATATCAGTAAAGTTACTCATTTAAAGTTGGACTGTTTCTGTTTGTGTCCAGAGGAAGTCTTGATGATGTGGATCATGGAACAACAGGCATGCTGACAGAGAACTGTGAAATGCATGTGACCGGAGACCAGAGAATGAATGAACAGTTAGCCTTAGCCATAATTATGGCTCTGGCGCTCCCTCACACTTGGCGTAGTCGGCAGGATGCTGCTACCTTGCAATGCGGAGATGCCAAGAAGAGTGAAGATATTAAAACCTTGGATCAGACTAATGTATTGGACATGACTGAAATCTTAGCTGTGACTGAGATTTTATTTGTGATCAAGATGGCGGAAGTTGGTGCCAAAATGGAGAACTATGATAACCTCACACTTCGTGGGTGTGTAGACCCAGGTAAGGAGGGAAAGTCTGTCAAGTGACATCCCACGGTCCGCCCATGGTGGGTGTGCCAGAGAAAGAAGAGACCTCGAAATCCATTATCGAACTCTGCAAAATGGGTGGAGCAGAAGAAAACTGTGGGTGCCTCTGCTCGATGCCATTCTGAATCCAGCACCAACAGTGATGGAACACTCTGGCACCTGCCTTTGCAGAGGAGTAGGCCGCTGTTGCGGCTGTGACCACAGATGTGACCCAGCCGACGCCTCCACGTCGCCTGACCACAATGACGTGGGGCAAGGGTCCCAGGTGGGGACAGAATGTGGACCCACTGGACCACATAGGGTAACCTGGACCAACCTAGAATAGGGAAGGGCAGCGAGCAGGGTCTGTGGCAGCTGAGCATGTGGAGAAGATGGCAACATGCAGATCTAGATGTCACCACACAACTTCAGGTATGAAGAAACATAAAGTTTACTTAAAGGACATCACAGTACATAAACAGAACATAATGATGCCAGGCTCCCGATTCCGCACATCAGGGAAGGGTACATGTCTCAGGTTAACAGACGAAGGCAGGAGGACATCAGGGGTTGATGCAGTTCAGGGTTATCTGGCACGGGCATACTAGGATGGCCTGTCTCTCAGGCCTCAGGGGTAGCACAGGCTCAGCAGGAGAACATCAGACACCGACCTCAGACAGATGTCAGACGATGGCAGGGGGTCATCACGGGATATTGCAGTCCAGAGTCATCTGGCATGGGCATACTAGGACAGCCTCTCTCTCAGGCCTCAGGCGTAGCACAGACTCTGCAGGAGAACATCAGACACCGACCAAGGATAGATGTCATCACAGGATGGACCCCAGGAAACCAGTGGAACATCAGGACACAGACAAAACATTGGAACACAGGCAGTACTTCGGAACACAGGCAGGACATCAAGGACACAGGCAGGACATAGGGACACTGGCAAGACATCAGGGACACTGGCAAGACATCAGGGACACTGGCAAGACTGCAGGGACACGGGCTGGACATCTGGATATGGGCTGAATATCAGGACATCTGGACACAGGCAGGACATTGGGACATCTGGATGCAGGCTGGAAATCAGGACATTTGGACACAGGCAGGACATCGAGACAACAGGACACAGGCAGGACATCAGGACACAAGCAGGATGCCAGCGTGGCAGCTCAGGTCATCGGCTGAGACACGGATGGCACAGGACCAGGTAGTGGTGGTCAGGCTCTGGATACCGGATAGTGGTCACCAGACTCTGGACATCGGACACGATCTCCAGGAAGTGGTTGTCAAGTTCCAAACTACTGTCATCAGGCTCCGGGTATCGGACCTAGAAAGGAACTCAAGTGGGATTATGCAAGCACTGCCGGATTGGACTGGGGCCGGACGGAGTTAGCGCTGCATAGCAGGCTGAGGACAGCATAGTAAATGCTCAGCAAAAACACCGGACTCCATCTTTAAAAGACAAACCCAGGTTAGTTCACAGTCACTGGAAACAGGGTTCCAGACACAGAGGGACTTCAGGAACATAACACAGAGGACACAGTTCAGACAGGGTCAGTTACAGGAACGGATAAAGGATCAAGGGTTCAGGCATGTGAATGCAGCCCTCAGAGAGGCGGGAAACAAAACACAACAGAAACAGGCCTAGAAATGCAGCCTGTTGTGAGTTCATTCTCTGGTTCACCAGTTGTGAGTTCTCCTTCCAGACTTCCTCTGGTGGTAACAGGAGGTAGAGAGGCTGATTTGATCGGTGGAGATCTGCCACCTGAGAATGAGGATGATGATTGGATCTCAGGAGTCTGAGATTGGATTTAAGACAGCCGACGCCCTATTCAGTTGCTGGCGATACCTTCTGGCTTGTCAGCTCTTGGTTTTCAGCTCTGTTCCAGTCATCTAAAGCTAAGTTTTTCTGCTAATGTTCACACTTGATTTTGTTGGTCTATTCAGTTTTTTGTGTGGTCAGGGCTGTGCTGAATTTCCACTCTTATTTATCAGTAATTTGCCAATTGGCTTTTTGTCCCTTACTAGTTCGGTCTCTTTTTGCTCTGTCTCAGAATATTTCAGAGTGCTGATATAGTGGGAGAAGTCGTGACTTCAGGGTTAATTTTGCTATAAGAAGTGTTGGACATGATTTTTGTAGGGTATTTTGCAGGTTGCAGACAGTGTCTTTCCTTTCCTTTCCTGTCTAGTTGGTTTAGGCACCATCATTTGCTCAGCCTATTTTCCTGCCTGTGTTTGCGCCTTCATCTTGTTTCACCATCAATACATGTGTGGGGGCTATCTATTCCTTTGGGGTCTTCTCTGGGGCAGTTAGTTTTCCCTTTTCTTGCTTTAGGCTTATTTAGTCCTCCGGCCGTGACGAGGCGTCTAGGAACATCGTAGGCACGCTCCACGGCTACTGCTAGTTGTGTGGTAAGATCAGGGATCTGCAAAGTTACCAACCTCTCTGGTTTACTGTGACTTAGCTTGTTTTGCTTTTTTCTCCTCGGTGATCCATTCATAACAGAATCACCAGCCATACCGCAGATTCTAGGGTACTCAAAAAGCAGGGGAAAGTTGTTTTTTAAAAAAAAAAAAAGTTAGATTTTTTTTTTTAAATATTTTTTTCCTCTTTTTTTTCTCTGGGGCCGTAGGAGGATTTTTTTTTCTTTTTCCTAATGGAGATTAAGCAATTGTCTGATTGTGGAGCAGCTGGCTGCTGAAGTGCAGGGAATTTCCACCTACCTCATTCAGTCACATGCTGCTGAACCTAAGATCCCTACTCCTGATGTGTTTTCTGGAGATCGGTCTAAATTTCTGAATTTTAAGAATAATTGTAAACTATTTCTGGCCTTGAAGCCTAACTTATTGGGGAGCTCTGTGCAGCAGGTTAAAATTGTCATCTCCTTGCTGCGCGGCCATCCCCAGGATTGGGCTTTTTCTCTGATACCTGAAAATCCTATTCTGACTAATGTGGATGCATTTTTTCAAGCCTTGGGGTTGTTGTATGATGAAACTAATGCTGTTGATCAAGCTGAGAGAACCCTGTTGGCATTAAACCAGGGTCAGGATTCTGCAGTGTTATACTGTCAAAATTTCCAAAAGTGGGCGGTTCTTACTACAAGGAATGATAGTGCATTGGCAGCTCTCTTTCGGAAGGTTTTATTAGAGACCGTAAAAGATGGTGGGATTTCCTGTTCCCTCTGGTCTGGATGATTCTATGTCATTAGCCATTCAAGTTGAACGGCGTTTACGTGAATGTAAAACTACACGGGAGGTGCTGCCACCTTTTGAACAAACGTCTGAACCTATGCAATGTGATGGGGTTTTGTATAGGGCGCAACATCAGGAGTTTAGAAGGCGTAATAAGCTGTTTTTTTTTTCTGTGGAGACGCCTCTCATATTATTTCTGTCTGTCCAAAACGAGAGAAACGTTTTGCACACACATTTGCTGTGGGCAGTATACAATCTAAGCTTCTTTTGGCAATTACTCTGATCTGCTCCTTATCCACGTTTTCCACGAAGGCTTTTATGGATTCAGGAGCAGCGTTGAATCTGATGGATTTGGACTTTGCTAAACGTTGTGGTTTTTCCATGACGCCGCTGCGGACGCCTATTCCTTTGAGGGGTATTGATGCTACTCCCTTGTTGGAGAATAAACCTCAGTTTTGGACCCAGGTGACAATGCGAGTTGCCCCAGACCACCAAGAAAATTGTAAATTTATGGTGATGCATAATCTGTATGATACTATTGTTCTGGGTTTTCCTTGGTTGCAAACTCATAATCCATTTTTGGATTGGAAATCTGGGTCTGTGGTGAGTTGGGGTTGTCAGTGTGTTTTAAGGGACGCTCCTGTTTTCTCCACCTCTCCTCAGTCTCATGATATTCCTGATTATCTAGCCGATTTTTCAGATGTATTTAGTGAGAGCAAGTCTGCGTCTTTGCCTTCTCATAGGAGTTATGACTGTGCAATTGAGTTGATGCCTGGGTGTAAATTTCCCAAGGGTCGGCTTTTCAACTTATCAGTACCCGAACATGATGCTATGCGATCCTATATTAAGGAGTCATTGGAAAAGGGTCATATTAGACCATCCTCGTCACCTTTAGGTGCTGGGGGGTTTTTTTGTGCCAAAAAAGATGGTTCATTAAGACCGTGTATTGATTATCGTTCCCTTAACAAGATGACGGTTAAATATCAGTACCCGTTACCTATGATGTCTGATTTATTCTCCAGTGTTAAGAGTGCCTGCTGGTTTACTAAGCTTGACCTCAGGGGGGCGTATAATCTTATTCCCATCAAGCACGGGGATAAATGGAAGAAGGCGTTTAATACTCCGGAGGGACATTTTGAGTACCTGGTGATGCCTTTTGGGCTCACTAATGCCCCTTCTGTCTACCAGTCCTTTATGAACGATATTTTCCTTGAGTTTGTGGATACGTTTTTGATCATCTATCTGGATGATATTTTGATCTTTTCTAGTGATTTGGATTCTCATGTGGAACACGTCCGGACTGTGTTCCGGATTTTGAGGGAGAAATCCCTGTTTGTTAAGGGATCGAAATGCCTCTTTGGTGTACAGAGGATTTCATTTTTGGGATTTATCTTATCTCCATCGACTATTGAAATGGACCCAGCCAAGGTACAGGCCATTTATGATTGAATTAAGCCTACTTCTTTGAAGGCCCTCCAGAAGTTTTTGGGTTTTGCTCATTTCTATCGTAAATTTATAGGTAATTTTTCTGGTATTGTCAAACCACTGACTGATGTGACCAAGAAGGGCGCTGATGTGCTGAATTGGTCTCCTGAGGCTATCTCAGCATTTCAGGAGCTTAAGCGGAGATTTACTTTGGCTCCAGTTTTACAGCAACCTGATGTCTCACTTCCATTTCAGGTGGAGGTAGATGCTTCTGAGATTGGTGCAGGAGCTGTTTTGTCCCAAAAAGACCCTGTGAATTCTAAGATGAATCCCTGTGCCTTCTTTTCTCGAAAGTTCTCCCCATCTGAACGCAACTATGACGTGGGGAATCGGGAATTGTTGGCCATGAAGTGGGCATTTGAGGAGTGGAGACATTGGTTGGAGGGAGCTAGACATCAAATTGTGGTCCTCACCGATCACAAGAATTTGATTTATCTGGAGTCGGCCAAACGCTTGAATCCTAGACAGGCTAGATGGGCCTTGTTTTTCACGCGTTTTAATTTTGTGGTCTCTTTGCTTCCAGGCACTAAGAATGTTAAGGCAGATGCCCTTTCTAGGAGTTTCTTTGCCGATTCTCTTAGTGTGACCGAGCCTACTACCATCCTAGGTGAGGTGGTAGTTCTTTCTGCCATTTCGCCCGATTTGAGACGCGCCCTGGAGAAATTTCAGGAGGATAAACCTGAGCGTTGCCCTATGCGAAAATTGTATGTTCCTGACCAGTGGAGAAAGAGAGTGATGTCTGAAATTCATTGCTCCGCATTGGCTGGTCATCCAGGTATTTTTGGTAACAGAGATTTGGTGAGTCGGTCCTTTTGGTGGTCTGCCTTATCTCGTGACGTCAGGAATTTTGTACAGTCCTGTGGGACTTGTTCTCAGTCTAAACCCTGTTCTCGTTCTAGTGGGTTGCTGATGCCCTTGCCGGTGCCCAAGAGGCCATGGACCCATATCTCAATGGATTTTATTTCTGATCTTCCTGTCTCTCAGAGAATGACTGTTATCTGGGTGATTTGTGATGGACCATCTTCGAAAATCTATCTTGTACCACTCCCAAAGTTGCCATCTTCCGCTGAGTTGGTGCCCTTTTTTTTACAACAGGTGGTTCGGTTACATGGGATTCCTGAGAATATTATGTCCGACAGAGGAGTCCAGTTTGTTTCCAGATTCTGGAAAGCCTTTTGTTCCAAACTGGGAATTCAGTTATCCTTCTCCTCTGCGTTTCATCCCCAGACCAATGGACAGACTGAGAGAACAAATCAGACCTTGGAGTCTTATTTGAGATGTTTTATATCTGCTGATCAGGATGATTGGGTCTCATTTTTGCCCTTGGCCTAATTCGCACTGAACAATAGAGCTAGTTCTGCCACTTTGATGTCACCCTTTTTCTGTAATTTTGGGTTTCATCCTCGATTCTCTTCAGGGCAAGTGGAATCTTCATCCTGCCAAGGTGTGCACACTGTGGTTAAAAGAATGCAGCAGATATGGGACCAAGTGGTGGATAAGTTGTCACTCTCTCAGGAAAAGGCCCAGCGATTTTCCAACCGGCATAGGACCATTGGTCCCCGGTTTAAAATGGGTGATATGGTTTGGTTGTCATCTAAGAATATTCTTATGAAGGTTGCATCTCCTAAATTTAAGCCAAGATTTATTGGTCCTTATAAGATTTTGGAAATTCTTAATCCTGTTTCGTTTCGATTGGCTCTTCCAGTTACATTCAAGATCCATAACGTATTTCAGAAATCTCTGTTGAAGAGGTTTATTGAGTCAGTGGTTCCTATGGCAGCACCTCCTGACCCTGTGTTGGTTGAAGGCAATGTGGAATATGAGAGAGTGAAAATATTGGATTCTCGTTTGGTTAGACGGAGACTCCAGTATTTGGTCAAATGGAAGGGTTATGGTAAGGAGGATAATTCTTGTGTCTCTGCCTCTGATATTCATGCCAATAGATTGGTTCGTGCTTTTCACCGGGCCCCTCCTGATCGGCCTGGTGGCGTGAATGAGGGTTCGGTGACCCCTCCTCAAGGGGGGGTACTGTTGTGAGTTCATTCTCTGGTTCACCAATTGTGAGTTCTCCTTCCAGACTTCCTCTGGTGGTAACAGGAGGTAGAGAGGCTGATTTGATCGGTGGAGATCTGCCACCTGAGAATGAGGATGACGATTGGATCTCAGGAGTCTCAGATTAGATTTAAGACAGCCGATGCCCTATTCAGTTGCTGGTGATTCCTTCTGGCTTGTCAGCTCTTGGTTTTCAGCTCTGTTCCAGTCATCTAAAGCTAAGTTTTTCTGCTAATGTTCACACTTGATTTTGTTGGTCTATTCAGTTTTTTGGTGTGGTCAGCCTGCCCCTGCTGGGGGCTGTGCTGAATTTCCACTCTTATTTATCAGTATTTTGCGTGGGAGAAGTCGTGACTTGAGGGTTAATTTTGCTATCACAAGCGTTGGACAAGATTTTTGTAGGGTTTTTCTCAGGTTGCAGACAGTGTCTTTCCTTTCCTTTCCTGTTTAGCTAGTTTGGGCCTCATCATTTGCTCAGCCTATTTTCCTGCCTGTGTTTGCGCTTTCATCTTGTTTCACCGTCAATACATGTGTGGGGGCTATCTATTCCTTTGAGGTCTGCTCTGGGGCAGTTAGTTTTCCCTTTTCTTGCTTTAGGCTTATATAGTCCTCCGGCCGTGACAAGGTGTCTAGGAACATCGTAGGCACGCTCCACGGCTACTGCTAATTGTGTGGTAAGATCAGGGATCTGCAATCTGCATAGCTACCAACCTCTCTGGTTTTCTGTGACTTAGCTTGTTTTGCTTTTTTTCTCCTCGGTGACCCATTCATAACAGCAGCCTCCAGGAAAGGCAAATCTGGGTACTCAGCCCCCAGAGCAGACAGAAAAACAGGACAGAAACAGGAACAGATCTGGGTACTCAGCCCCCAGAGTAGGCAGAAAAGCAGGCATCAGCTTTCCTAGAACAGAACGCAGGCAGAACAGGAGCTGAACACCAAACACACATGGCAAGACTCAGAAACTTAATGCGAAACTCTGGCAATGCCCAACAGGAAAGAGTAACTTGATATAGGAGCTACCCGTCAGCAAGAGGCTGGGGAGGCAACTCTGGTGGACACACTAACCCTAATAAAAGCAGGAAAGTTGTGGCTGTGCGCACCCTAAGCACAAACAGAAACCATTACAGCACAGTCAGCTTAGGAACTGAGGCTTGGGGCACCTGACAGCGGCTGCAAGCCTGGACACACATGAAAAGTCATGCATCAGCTGCAGAGGACCTTACAACCCAGCGGACAGCCTCCACAGTGGCAGCCAGGGACCGCACATACGGATGGTCATGCAGCAGAGCAAAGACATCACAACACATATACAGCTATGCAGCGGAGAAGGTAACTGAGCAGCATCCTTACAGGTAACAGACAACAGTATCCCTGCTAGTTAGGGGGAGAGTAGCAAAGGGTTAAAGCATTAAAGCAAAGACATGCATAGTATCGCCGGCGAAACAAGGCATTAACCCACCAGTGTTATAGCCGCACAGAGTGAAAATGGCGGCAAGAAGAATCTCGGGTGGTCCGGTTCACAGTACTTGTAGAGGAGAGTTGCCGGCAGCTGCCTGAGCTAGAGCATCATCCCTGGGAGCTGGAATGTCCCCCACAGGAGTCACAACTTCATTGTGAGCTAGAACGACATCATCTGGATTTGGAAGCCGGCGCACCGGAAGCAGTAACCACCCCTGAGGAGTCCGCGCTGGAAACAAAGGCAGAGCCGGAACTACATCGACAGGAGCCGGAGTGCATAGCTGTGACCGTAGAAGGATCCAGCGGTCATGGGACAGGTGCTTCCAGGATGCTGTACCAGGAGATGATGAGTGCACTGTGGCCCTTAATCCCAGATTGGTCCATGCCCCGATCCCTCGCTCCAGAGGTCTGGCGTGTCCATCCCATAGGGAGCTCCTGCACAGCGGTCCCGCACCTCATGGTCCGTCCTCACTTTACCAAAACCAGGAGGCCAGACCCCCGTCTAGCGGCAGCGCATCCCTTGGCACATTACAGCTCCAACATATAGCAGAGGTTCCCTTCCCTACTCCCAGGCAGGCTACTTGGATTGAAGGAGTAAACCAGCAAAAGAAATAGCGTGAAAAGGAGGTCTGGGTGGAGCTTCGTTGGCCAGGAATGGGTGTTATGGCCAGTGATCGCACTCATGGTCAGCTTTTTTATACTGATGTGGACAGAGGCTTTGGATTCATACGTGAGGTGGGCATCAACAATAAGATTTATGCTACTACCACCTCCGTGACATTTGGGAGACCCCTAGATGAAGGGAATTGGGTCTCCTTTTTTAAAGAGGACTTTCCCCATGGATATTTTGCGGTGGCTGTCACCTTATGCCCCAAGGAGGACCCTGATTTGTATACAGCCTCGGAGCTGACCCAGCCAGTCCCTTGTAACCGGGCCATACTACATCAGGGGCAGTCTCCACTTTGCCCTCTCAGGCTACATCTCTAGCGGCTGCAGAGACATCATCGGCCCGACCATGGGCATGGAGTCTAAAAGAAGACAAAGCGGCACGGGACATGTGCCATTGAACAGTAGAGACTTTCGCTAAACAAAAGTTGTGCTTGTTACACCATAAATAATAAATGACAAGACTGTTACGCATCCATGCGAGTGAAGAAGCCCTGGAGTACCCCAGGAGTCTGGTGCAGTGAGGCCAGTACGGCCAGGAGTGATTGTTGATTTTTGTTCTTGTTTTGTTGCGCCAGTTGTGTCTTTTTTCTGCTGGACAGCAGGACTTTGCCCTTGTGGAATGACCGGTCTTTGGACTAACAAACCGGGACTGGCTGTAGCAATAGACTGGAGCTTCCTCAAGCTCTCAAAATCCACAATGTTTTTCATAGATCTCTTCTGAAGAAATGTGTGAACCTCATTGAGTTCTCATACCCACCGCCCCCCCAATTTTGGTA
This sequence comes from Dendrobates tinctorius, assembly GCF_039654945.1. NCBI lineage: Eukaryota > Metazoa > Chordata > Amphibia > Anura > Dendrobatidae > Dendrobates > Dendrobates tinctorius. The sequence continues at coordinate 53,467,149 of NW_027361703.1, forward strand.
GATGGCAATTTGGAGTTTGAGATTTTGAGGATTATTGATTCTCGTCTCCTTCATCGTTCCTTGCAGTACTTGGTGCACTAGAGGGGTTATGGTCAAGAGGAAAGGACGTGGGTGTCAGCATCAGAGGTGAATGCCCCCAGGTTGGTTAGGGCATTCCATATCTCACATTCTGAGAAACCGGGTCCTGAGTGTCCGGAGGCCACTCGTAGGAGGGGGTATTGTCATGAGCGCTTCGGAGGTGACAGGATATCATCCTGCGTCAGGCCTCAGAAGGTCTGAGCGCCTGTCCATACAGACTGCTCCCTGAACCATCTGCCTCTAGGACGCAGCCTTGACCCCCCTCCTGCCCTGAGAAGTTTGGATCTATTTCGTTTGCCCCCAATTTTTTATTTTCCCAAGGGTAACAGGAGGAAATGGACCCCAAAAGTTGTTGTGCAATTTGTCCTGAGAAGGCTGATACCCCCACATGTGGAGGTAAACCACTGTTTGGGTGCACTGCAGAGCTTGGCAGGGAGGAGCACCATTTGACTTTTTCAACGCAGAATTGGCTGGAATTGAGATCAGATGCCATGTTGCATTTGGAGAGCACCTGATGTGCCTAAACAGAGGAAACCCCCCAATTCTAACTCAAACCCTAACCCCAACACACCCCTAATCTCAACCCTAACCCTAGCGCTAACCCTAACCCTAGCCCTAACTCTACTTTTATGGTGGGTTTTTGTTTGGCAGCTGTCATACACTAAAAGACGCTTTTTATTGTAAAAATAGTTTTTGCATCACCACATTTTGAGAGCAATAATTTTTCCATATTTTAACCCACTGAGTCATGTGAGGTCTTATTTGTGGGACAAGTTGACGTTTTTCTTGGTACTATTTTCGGGCATGTGATTTTTTTTTATCGCTTTTTATTCCGATTTTTGGGACGCAGAATGAACAAAAAACAGCATTTCATGAATTTCTTTTGAGGGATGCGTTTAAACTGTTCGGCGTGTGGTAAAATTGATAAAGCGGTTTTATTCTTTGGGTCAGTACGATTACAGCAATACCTCATTTATGCCTTTGTTTTGACGCTTTTATGCAATGAAAACAATTTTTTATAAATAATTAGTTTTGCATCGTTTTATTCTGCGAGCTATAACTTTTTTATTTTTTTGCTGATGATGCAGTATGATGGCTCATTTTTTGTGGGACAAGATGACGTTTTCAGCAGTACCATGGTTATTTATATATGTCTTTTTGATCGCGCGTTATTGCACTTTTTGTTCGGTGGTATGGTGTTAAAGCATTGTTTTTGCTTTGTTTATTTTTAAGGGGTTCACTAAAGGAGTTAACAAGTGGGGCATTTTTATAGGGCAGGTCATTACGGATGCGGTGATACTAAATATGTGTACTTTTATTTATTTTTTTATTTCTAAAAAATGAATTTATAAGGGAATTTTTTTTTTTTAAATTTATTTAGAGATTTTTTTATAAATTTTTACATTTTTTTTTTAACTTTATTTTATTGTCCCGAGGGGACATCACTGTAATGTGTCAGATCAATGATCTGACAGTTTGGACAGCACTCTCAGATCAGCGATCTGACAGTCGCTGCACAGGCTTCCTCCTTGCCTGCCTGCTCTCTGCAGGCACTGAGGAAGTCACCTCCCTGCAGGCCCCCGGGGGTCTCAGGGAAGCACGGAGGGAGCCCCCTCCCTGCCGATTCTTCCCCAATCCCCCGGTACACTGCGATCATGTTTGATCGCAGTGTGCCAGGGGTTAACATGCCGGGGGAGGTCCATGACCGCCCCTAACACACAGTGCCGGCTGTCAACTGTGATAATCAGCTGACACCCAGCCGCGATCGGCGGCGCCCCCTCTGGTAGCGCCGCTGATCGCTTAGACCTACTCTCCCGTCCCCGATCATAGGGGCCCGAGTAACATGGACGGGATAGTACATCTAATGTCAGAAAGGGGTTAATAAAGTGAACACAGTGTGTGGATATGTAGAGGAAAATGTTTTACGAACCATACACTTATTGTATGGGCATTACAAGTATAGGAGACCTGCTCCTTTAAACTGGGAAAACATTTTTCAGAGGCCATCCTCAACGTCTCTTCTGACACCACCACTAGATCACCAGGGTGAACATGTTCCGTGATGCAACAGCCAAGTAATATTTTTCAAGGATGTTTATGATGCAAGTCCCACAAATGTTTACACAGTATGTTGAGGTGTACCCCCCCAGGGGGAAATGTGTGTCAGCCCATACACTTAAGTGCTTGGGCTTTACAAGTATAGGAGATCCGCTCCTTTAAACTGGGAAAACATTTTTCGGAAGACATCGTCTACATTTATTCCAAGGGAGATTGTTGTGCATGCAAATTTGGGGCAGGTCTTGCATTCACTTCTTTGGCAAACTTTGTGGGAGACAAAAAATCATAATAATGGGAAATTTGTTTTCATGTGGCCATTCATTATGTCAGTTCAAATGGTTATTGGGGTGTGTAACTTTGGGGCAAGGCAGGCCTTGCACTCACTTCATGGACAAACTTTTTGGGAGTCCAAAAATCATAATAATGGGAACTTTGGTTTCATGTGACCATACAGGACGTCTGTGTAACAACTCTGCTGGCATCACTGCATGGCCTCCCATTCCCCACTCACCAACTTGTTCACTGCTCCAGGCCATGCTGTGAATTCTGTTTACTTCCAGCTCCTTGCCTTGTCTCCTGTCTGCTGTGTTCATGTTTCCTGACTGTGTGTATAGGGAGGCGGTGCCTGAACTCTCTGCTGCTTATGGAGTCAGGGTGCACCTGGCTAATGTGTCCCTGACCACTTACCTAGAGCCCTCTACTATTTAGGGCTGCCCCACCCACTGAACCTTGCCTGAGCAATGTCTAAACTCTGTTATTATCTTGCTACAGAGCCTGCCAGGTCCTCTCCTGTGTATCTCCTTCTCTGGAGGTTTTTCCCATTGTCTTGCTTGGTATTCTCCACCGGCATTTTGTGAAAGGCTAGAGCCCCCGCACTTCCATTGTTGTAATGCTGAATTGAGCTTCATGAAAATGGCCACGCATAGTGAGATCTGGGGAGACGAGATCTCGTCTCCTGAGACCTCACTCTGCGCATGCGCCGCCTCTGGCAGCCATTTTCCTGAAGCTCAATTCAGCATTACAACAATGTTCAGAGTGAGATCTCAGGAGACGAGATCTTGTCTCCCGAGATCTCACTATGCGCAGCCATTTTCATGAAGCTCAATTCAGCATTGCAATAATAGAAGTGTGGGGGCTCCGGCCTTTCACAAAAAGCTGGCGGAGCCCCTGCACCACTGATCACCTGCAAAAATTCCGCACCAGCCCAGGATGGACGTGCGGGAGCTCTGGGATTTCCACCATTGCCGGCAGAGCCCCCGCACTACCAATCATCTGCCAAGTCGCCGCCCATCAGCCTCGGATGTGTCTCCTGGTAAGTGCATAAGTGCATCTGGACCATAAGACGCACCCCAATTTTTCCCCAAAATTTTTGGGGAAAAATGTGCGCCTTGGTCCGAAAAATACGGTATGTCTTTTTACATCAATTAAGAAATTTGCTCTTCAGATCTTCTGGGGGCTTCACACAACACAGAATCAGACCCCAATCAGAGGACAATAAAACATCAAGACTCGATATCTTTGAACTGTTCCAATATTTTTGTTTATCCCTCTCCCATAATGACAATTCTGCTTCACGTCACTTGTCTTATCTATTGTGTTATTACTGTATTTTCAGCACTTTAGCAATGATAATAGTGGTGTATAATGAGTGTTTGTCACATGTTTGAGGGGAGAGGGTTTTCAGAGCAAAGAGGTGCTGCGTTCTTGAAAACAGTCTTTTTTTTTTTTCTTTCTAACTTTGTGTGCAAATTGCAGCTAGCCAATCAGAGTGCAAGAAACACCCACAATGTCCTGACACAATGGCTTGTGTCATTGGCTGCTGAAATCACATGTCCCTCTCCATATAAACAGCTGACATCTTATTTTCGTGCCATTTTGACACTCTAACAGTGCAGAGAGGCTGCTCCTGACACTGATAGTGTTAACACCAATATTTTAACTAGTTAGTTAGGTGGTTGTATATCAGTCAGATAGTGTAGGTAGCTACTATCCATTGTGGCTTTTATATTTACCTTCCAGCACTTTTTTCTTTTTTTGACATCACTTAGGCTGGTTTCACGTTAGCGCATTTTCAGCGCGCGCACGGCCGGGGGTAGCTCCGCCCCCGAGCCGGCTCTCTGCCCGGCGTGCCCGCCCCTTCCTTGTAGCGCCGCCTCCTAGCGCACAGCGGCGCCTGCGATCGGCGCACCCTATCTTTAGCATAGGGTGCACAGATCGTGCGCAGGCCGTGCGCTAGTTGCGCTTTGACCTGCGCTGCGCACTTTTGACGGTGCGCCGTGCGCGCCAAAATCCGAAAAGTTTGATTTTGGCGCGCACGGCGCACCGTCAAAAGTGCGCAGCACAGGTCAAAGCGCAACTAGCGCACGGCCTGCGCACGATCTGCGCACCCTATGCTAAAGATAGGGTGCGCCGATCGCAGGCGCCGCTGTCCGCTAGTAGGCGGCACTACAAGCAAGGGGCGGGCACGCCGGGCAGAGAGCCGGCTCGGGGGCGGAGCTACCCCCGGCCGTGCGCGCGCTGAAAATGCGCTAATGTGAAACCAGCCTTAGGACCACAAGGAAAACCAGCAGGGTACGTGTTGTGCACTGCTTCTATTGATCTCCATGCACGAGTAAACCATTCTAATTAATATTTTTTCACTAAGCTAAATGTGAAAAATTACTGCTGCTTGTAACCAAGTCTTACATGTGGTGAACGAATGGAGAGGATGTTGCAGGAGTATCTAGAACTGAATATAAATAGCATCTTGGAAGATATATTGCGCCCGGCAGCCAGCGTTCTCTAAGAACATGTCTTCAGCGCTGCTGGTGGTGTCCTGACTGATAAGCGCAGTCGGCTGTCCCCTGAAAGTGTAGACTGCCTTTATCAAGATGAGCAAGTCATGGATCTCCAAGGACTTTGGCATCCCAATCGCAGACTGTACAAACTAGGTGATATTGCATATTTTAGTGTGATGTATTAATGTCACATAACTGCACTCTGATATCTTTAGTGTGGCTTCTGTGACTGCTGCTGCTTCTGATGTTAACACAAATTTTTGGAAATGTGAACAATCATGGTTTGTCTACATCTGCTGGTTTAGCTGCAGTGGAAGACATTTCGGTCCCTATTACACTATCCATACTGTGGTGTAAGGCCTTCCTTTGTTTAAATGTGAACACTCTTGGTTGGGTGTCTATCTGTTGGATTGGGTTTAGAGGAAGACCTGTCGTCGCCTATTATACTATTTCTACTGTGAAGAAATTGATGCCATTTTGGTAGTGTCTGCCAATATTTTTGGAAATGTGAACTCTCCTGGTTGGGTCTCCTTAATGTGTGTTGCCTGTAACAGTAGGACTCTGACACCATCATGCCTCCACTTCCTTGGACTCAACTACCCGTGTTACTATCCTTAAATTTTTCTGGCAGTGGTAGTCTACAAAATTGATATTTGTGCTACCTGAGTGTGGCTCAGCATGAAAGCAGGTAGAGGTGTTGCATGTGGTATCAATCCTGCCAGCAAAGGGGGCCTACACCGATCCCTCACCCATCTTGTCTTACTTTGACGTTCAATTGATTCTGTAAATGCTGTCCCAGACCCCAATACCTCATGCCTGGCTGATTGCTGCAGTTCCATGCTAAAATTTGTGGGGGAATTGAGGCCACATTCCTGGTGTCTTTCCCTCATTTGATATGTTTTGGCAGCATTTTGAGCAGCTTTAAGGTGTTGTGCATTCGTTTGTTTTTGTCTCCCATTAAGCTGAATGGCGTTCGATTATGTTCGGCAAATAATAGACGAATTAATAGGTGAATATTGCAAATTCGGCGATCATAATCCTAACCGAACATTGAAATATTTGCTCATCTCCAGTCATTATGCGTCACTCTCTCCAAATTTTTATAAGGTTATTATGAGAAATTCTCTCCAAATTTTTAGAAGGTCATCATGCAGCCCTTATTCAAAATTTTAGTCTTCCTGTGTGTTTTGCATTCCCTCCTAATTTTTGGCAGCCATTGCAATTAGTGCATAAGCTTTGTGAATCTAGGAGTCTCAGTACTTAAAAGTTCTATCAGAATGTGCATGGGGTCCTCCTTTATGTCGAATACAGGATACAGTATATAGGAATTCCTCTTCATTTTAATTTTTGGCAGTTTTTGCATTGTCCACATAGGTGTTGCAAATTTCAGAGTCCCTTTTTCACAAATTAAACAGGATATGTCTGACCAAGATAGTAAAATGTTAATACTTTGCCCAGTGACTACTAGTGGGGGCAGTTTTTCCCTCTCTGCTATGTCATTTACTATAGTCATAAGTCATGGGGAAATATGGTGAGAGAAGGACAGCTATTAAGGTGTAGAGGAGGCATTTTTTTCTTTTGTGTTTTTAATTTTGCCTTATGTACAACACATTATAAAGGAAAGAATGTTTCCTAACAATGGTTAGTGTGAACATGCTCCTATTTTGCATCATTATAATAAATAGGGTCAATAAAATAATGGTGCATGAACTTGTCACCAGTCAGTATCTATACAAGTACAGATATAAAGTACTATTGTTTGCATAGAAGGGAGAACAGAAAATAGTTAAATTAGTGAAATGTTTAGTTATATACTTTCTTTTCATTTATCATATTTACATTTTTTTAAATTTTTTGGACAATAGTTCGTAGGCTTGGGAATAACATACTAGCTTTTTGCAGAGTATGCTCTTGGGTTGCAATATTTTCAGCTTATAGTAAAATTATTGTTTTGGAACTAATTAATATTGTAACATTAGACCAGCTCAGTACTATATTATTAAATGAGTGTTTGGGGAAAAAAAAACATTTTCCTGGTGACTTGATATGCTAAAAAACAACAAACTTTTACTCGCTTCCCAGCACTTACAAGGAACGTTGATCATGCCACCACCTTCTTGGACTCCCATGGGAAGATATATAAGATCAAGAAAACTATTACATGTGATACACGTTATGTGATTTACTACGCTACATGTCCTTGTAATCTTATTTACGTAGGTCTTACATCCCATCCATTTAAGGTGCGTGTGCGCGAGCATGTTCTGGGCATTGAGGCGTCGGCTGGCCATGCGGACGTGTCCACATTGAAGACAATCCCACGCCACTTTAAATTATTTCACAGCAGTGATAGTAAATTGATATGGTTTAGAGGTATTGATGCGATTGATGTGGGTATCCGGGGCGGAAAATTGTCTTCCAGACTAGCACGCCTCGAATCCAGGTGGATCTGGACACTCAAAACTGTGCATCCTCATGAGTTAAATGAAAATCTGAGTTTTGCCCCTTTCCTCGATCACTGATATGTGGTTCCCCCATGCTCACTGTTCTCTTGTTTGTTTGGTTGGGTTTTTAACGTCTTCTTTTTTTAATTTTTAGTATTTTATCCATCCTGGTTCTACTTATGGTGTCCAAAGGGACTCATTGGCTTACAGACGAAGTGGAACATCATATGTGTCCGTTTTGGATATGAACTTTTTTACTTTCGTATAGTGATATGCGACTATATGGAGGGTACATGGGATATAATGTTGTGGTATAATTGTCATTTGTCATTTCTACATTGGCTATGTCTTTTTTATCATTATATATTATGTGCCATGTATTTGTCACTCTGCAACTGTTATGCGTGTGTATTTCTGTCTGATTACTCTGGTGGATAATCTTGATTATTTACATCTTCGGTTTATATTCAAATGACATTATATGACATGATGATAGTATCCTTAGAGATTTTTATATATAGCCCAATTGGGTTAACTAATACCTTTTGATTTGAAGATGACATGATATGGAATGTCCCTAGAGAATAGGTTGTGTATATCCTATTAGATATGACAAGCAGTTCTCCCTTTGTGATTTATCATGAATATTTGTGGATATACAATGTATTACTATAAAATGTTTGTACCTTCTGTCTATGTTGCTATCATTATGCTAATTTGTCCACTGTGCCTAACGCTTATATAGCGCTTTGAGTTCCTGAGTGGTTGGGGATATTTTGCCCACTTTCAAGATGCCGCAGTTGCCCTTACTTTACTCTGCACTTGCGTAGTTATTTGATTCATTCTGCGTCTGTGCAGCCATCCGACCCCTCTCTCTGGCCGGCGCTTGGTTGCTATGGGCGTCCGGTCACGTGGGGCCCCGCATCATCCGGACGTCACGGCCCGCCTTTCGCTGTGCTGGATAGATGGTGGTTGTATGTTGCCCTGGTAGCGGTCTATTACTTCCGGTATCGGCGCTGGCGGCTCTTCCGGGTTTCTCCCTATTTAAACTCAGTTCCTTCACTTGACACAGTGCCCCCTGATGAAGATGTTCCAAAACGCGCGTTGGGGCGGACACCTGGACCCTCTACTTGTCTGCTTGCACTTGCGCTTATCAGGTAAATTTGGGATATCTATTGGTTACAATGTGGGTGTATGCGCCTGGTATGTTATGACCTATATGTATTTTGTAGCTACAGGCTCAATTAAAATGGTCAATGGTATGGTGGTTTATTGAGTACCTACCTGCGCCCTCTTTACATGTCTCATGACTATTATAATATAAGCAGCAAATATGGTCCATTGTGTCCTGATGTCTTTTTGACAAGTTACCAGTGCTTTAGCATGTTTTATTGTTCCTTGCCCTGTAAAATAATAAAGCAATTTTACACCATGACCTTGAGTTGTTGCTTTGGAAGGTTTCTTCCTCCCCCTTCTTTGTGAATTTATGACAATTGGTCCTCTTACAGTCCATGGTATCTTTACTATTGTGGGATACTGTTTACAATTTGTATGGCATGTTACATTTTGTCGTATCCCACTTGATATTTATACCTATGTGTGCTACCTTCTCTGTCTATCAAGGATTGAGTGCAAGCCTCTTTGTGGTCTGCATGATGCACTTGGGGAAGTCACATGTCAATCTCAAATCCCAGTGATCCTGCTGCCACTTTGAATGGTGATGACTTCTTGATGGTGGAAATGCAAGCCACAGAAAACAGCTTCTTTTATTATTAAAAAGAGAAAAAATTGAAATGGGTAAACCTTTTTAATAATGCACATACAACTATCTAGTACTATGCTTAATGAAAAACAATGTGAATGATCCATTTTATTTGCAGCAGTCTATTTATTATTACAGCAGTGTCATGAAAAACAAAATTAATTGTTACGTTTCTAGTGCATTTACATTTCTAATTTCAACACTTCAAAAGGCATTGTTAAAATGTCACTGATGAGACAATAGTCTAAATGTCTTGAATATTAAGTAAAATCATTATAAAAGTGAGAAAGTGGAAAACTCATTTGTGGATTTACTGACCTGAGCATTTTATGACAGCAATTAATTGAACTTCAATTTGTAAAATTAACTTTGAATATAGATTGTTAGTTAATTTCATGCACATAAACAGAATCTAACACAGATGAAAAGTTACACTAATATATTAAAATTTCTCTACTGATCTGAGAAATACAATATAAATTGATTATATCATGTAAAATTTATTCATTGACATTTAAATGCATCAATTGTGCCAAATAAATAATAGAAATTAAAATAGTTTTCAGTACATTTATCCTATTTAGGTTCCTTCTCTATAATGCAAATTCAAAATTGAAATTTGAATTAGAATTAGGGATTGAAAATGTAGCAGAGATGAATTTGCCATTTCACTTTTTATTGTTATGTATTTTTTATATACAGTGGGTACGGAAAGTATTCAGACCCCTTTTAAAGGTTTCACTTTGTTTCATTGCAGCCATTTGCTAAATTCAAAGAAGTTCATTTTTTTCTCCTTATTGTACACTCTGCACCCCATTTTGACTGAAAAAGAAAATTTATTAAAAGAGAAAAACTGAAATATCACATGGTCATAAGTATTCAGATCCTTTGCTCAGTATTACCCTTTTGAGCTAGTACAGCTATGAGTCGCCTTGGGAATGATGCCACAAGTTTTTCACACCTGGATTTGGGGATCCTCTGCCATTCTTCTTTGCAGATTCTCTCCAGTTCCGTCAGGTTGGATGGTTAATGTTGGTGAACAGCCATTTTCGGTTCTCTCCAGATATGCTCAATTGGTTTTAGGTCTGAGCTCTGGCATGGCCAGTCAAGAATGGTCACAGAGCTGTTTTGAAGCCACTCCTTTGTTATTTTAGCCATGTGCTTAGGGTATTGTCTGGGCGGCACGGTGGCTCAGTGGTTAGCCTTGCAGCGCTGGAGTCCTGGGTTCGAATCCCACCAACGACAACATCTGCAAGGAGTTTGTATGCTCTCCCCTTGTTTGCGTGGGTTTCCTCCGGGTACTCCTGTTTCCTCCCACATTCCAAAGACATACTGATAGGAAATTTAGATTGTGAGCCTCATCGGGGACAGTGATGATAATGTGTGCAAAAATGTAAAGCGCTGCGGAATATGTTAGCGCTATATAAAAATAAAGATTATTATTATTATTATTATTTGTTGGAAGGTGAACCTTTGGTCAAGTCTGAGGTCCAGAGCAGTCAGGAAGAGGTTTTCATTCAGGATATCTCTGCACTTGGCCACATTCATTCCTTCAATTGCAACCAGTCGTCCTGTCCATGCAGCTGAAAAACTGCCCCATAGCATGATGCTGCCACCACCACGTTTCACTGTTGTTGGGATTGCGTTGGGCAGGTGATGAGCAGTGCCTGGTTTTTCCCCACACGTATCGCTTAGCATTATCGCCAAAACGTTCTATCTTTGTCTTAACAGACAAGAGAATCTTATTTCTCATAGTCTGGGAGTCCTTCATGTGTTTCTTTAGCCTATGTAGACTTTCATATGTCTGGCACTGAGGAGAGGCTTTCGTTCGACCACTCTGTCGTAATTGCCCGACTGGTGGAGGGCCGCAGTGATAGTTGACTTTGTGGAACCTTCTCTTATCTCCCTCCTGCATCTGTGGAGCTCAGCCACAGTGATCTTGGGGTTCTTCTTTACCTCTCTCACCAAGGCTCTTCTCACAAGATTGATCAGTTTGGCTGGATGGCCAGATCTAGAAAGACTTCTGGTGGTCCCAAACTTCTTCCATTTATGGATTATGGAAGCCACTGTGCTCTTAGGAACCTTGAGTACTGCAGATATTCTTTTGTAACCTTCGCCAGTTCCTTTGACCTCATGATTCTCATTTGGTCTGACATGAACTGTGAGCTGTGAGGAGAAAAACCATCTCAAGGATGATCACAAGGAAATGGACAGCATGTGACTTAAATATGAGTATCTGAGCAAAGGGTCTGAATACTTATGACCATGTGATATTTCCGATTTTCTTTTTCAATAAAGTTGCAAAAATTTTTAGATTTCTGTTTTTTTTTTTCAGTCAAGATGGGGTACACAGTATGCATTAATGAAAAAAATGACCTTTTTTCAATTTAGCAAAAGGCCGCAATGAAACAAATAGTACCCACTGTATCATCGTAATGACACATAAAAAACATATAGAAGCAGAGCAGACACCATATTGTAGTAAATGATTGTGGCTAGTCTACTTCTGAATGGTACAGGAGTATGAAGCATTAAAGTAATGCCTTTCATGTTTACATGGAGAAATTCTGTTTGCAAAAACCATCTCAAGGATGATCACAAGGAAATGGACAGCATGTGACTTAAATATGAGTGTCTGAGCAAAGGGTCTGAATACTTATGACCATGTGATATTTCCGATTTTCTTTTTCAATAAAGTTGCAAAAATTTTTAGATTTCTGTTTTTTTTTTCAGTCAAGATGGGGTACAAAAAACAATGCAACTTCTAGTAATATTCATAATACAGCGTAATATTCGATTCTGATTGTATTCGGAACCAAATCAGAACAAATTCACTCATCTCTAATAGTGATATCACTTTTTTTTTTTCCCGGAGGATGTAGTGTTGATTGCAATATTGTGAACTGCTGTGGCCCATGCGTTGAAAGTGATATGGTAGTGGCAACAATAGATTTATTGAGTCAGTTATTTTTTTATATCTCTGTTTCACCTTTTTTATTTGTCACATTGCAAAGTATAAATGGTATTGCTTCTCTGTTCTGGTGACTTTTTTGCTATGTATCTATCCATGTATGCTATGTGGTCAGATTACTTTGAGCTCCACATTTTTGCTTTATATATCCATATATTGTTTGGTTACTCATGCTATGATCTTCATTGCACCAATTGATTACTAATTATTACATTTTTTTCCAAGAAACACCTTTAGATTTCACATTCTCCCTTACTTTTACTTTTTCTTTCGTATGGCACTTCAATATATACCCAATCATATGTTCCAAAGTTGATATTGTGCTTTCTTATTGAGTTACTTACTCCAGTAATGTGGTAGGTTGCAAAAGCGATCACACATACATTGCCTCTTCTGATTATGCCACAAACTGGAAAGAGCATCTTCCTTCTTCTGGTTGAGATTGATGATGAGGAACAAAGGGGCTAGATTTGTGAGAAGTGATGTGAGTACGAGTTTTTTTTCCTTATGGCATGTAACATTCATTATGCTCTGTGGTTTAGAAGGAACCCAAAGCATAATAAGGAACATTCACTGCACATTGAATAACTTATCTAATAATTGCATTTCCTAGATAAATCCACATGAACTGCTAAATTAAAATTTTGTCTGATTATCTTATCCCTATTTATGACATTATGCCTATATATGAGTGATAAAATATGACTAACTTATTCTACTATGCTACTGTGATTGGCTGGTCACATAGCATCATCAGGTTTTTACAAGACCCGTGACGCTATCCTTGGCACACTATGCCCCAGAAACAGGCAGAGCATGGAGAAGTGCTGCTGAAAGAGGGACAGAATTGTAGCTGCATATTAGCCAAGGATTCAACCGCATTCATATTTCCTTCAACTACAACAGCCCTTCTTAGGGCTAATTATAATCAATATTAATACTGCTCTTAGCAGCACTTAGGGAGAGATTGTGCTGAAGGGATTATGTAGAACAGGATAGGATAAATTACACATCCTATATGCTGCAACCTATACTAAAACCCCTTCTCAGTACTAATAACATACTTTTTGATCTTAATCCTGCAAATTGTTTTGAGCAGGGAAAAATTATACATCATTTTTACTGCGGCAGTTGTGCATCAAAAGCATACAGCCAGACTTGGTTGAATTTCAATCACATTGCTACAGTTAGGTCCATATATATTTGGACAGAGACAACATTTTTCTAATTTTGGTTCTAGACATTACCACAATGAATTTTAAACAAAGCAATTCAGATGCAGTTGAAGTTAAGACTTTCAGCTTTCATTTGAGGGTATCCACATTAAAGGGTATCCACATTAAAACTGGATGAAGGGTTTAGGAGTTTCAGCTCCTTAACATGTGCCACCCTGTTTTTAAAGGGACCAAAAGTAATTGGACAGATTAAATAAAATTGTTAATTTCTTGTACTTGGTTGAAAACCATTTGTTGGCAATGACTGCCTGAAGTCTTGAACTCATAGACATCACCAGACGCTGTGTTTCCTCCTTTTTGATGCTCTGCCAGGTCTTCACTGTGGTGGTTTTCAGTTGCTGTTTGTTTGTGGGCCTTTCTGTCTGAAGTTTAGTCTTTAACAAGTGAAATGCATGCTCAATTGGGTTGAGATCAGGTGACTGACTTGGCCTTTCAAGAATATTCCATTTCTTTGCTTTAATAAACTCCTGGGTTGTTTTGGCTTTATGTTTTGGGTCATTGTCCATCTGTAGTATGAAACGACGACCAATCAGTTTGGCTGCATTTGGCTGGATTTGAGCACATAGTATGGCTCTGAATACCTCAGAATTAATTCGGCTGCTTCTGTCCTGTGTCACGTCATCAATAAACACTAGTGACCCAGTGCCACTGGCAGCCATGCATGCCCAAGCCATCACACTGCCATCGCCGTGTTTTACAGATGATGTGGTATGCTTTGGATCATGAGCTGTACCACGCCTTCGCCATACTTTTCTTTTTCCATAATTCTGGTAGAGGCTGATCTTGGTTTCATCTGTCCAAAGAATGTTCTTCCAGAACTGTGCTGGCTTTTTTAGATGTTTTTTAGCAAAGTCCAGTCTAGCCTTTTTATTCTTGATGCTTATGAGTGGCTTGCACCTTGCAGTGAACCCTCTGTATTTGCTTTCATGCAGTCTTCTCTTTATGGTAGATTTGGATATTGATATGCTTACCTCCTGGAGAGTGTTGTTCACTTGATTGGCTGTTGTGAAGGGGTTTCTCTTCACCTTGGAGATTATTCTGCGATCATTCACCACTGTTGTCTTCTGTGGGCGCCTATGTCTTTTTGCATTGATGAGTTCACCAGTGCTTTCTTTCTCAGGATGTACCAAACTGTAGATTTTGCCACTCCTAATGTTGTAGCAATTTCTCAGATGGGTTTTTTTCTGTTTTTGCAGCTTAAGGATGGCTTGTTTCACCTGCATGGAGAGCTCCTTTGACCGGATGTTTCCTTCACAGCAAAACCTTCCAAATGCAAGCACCACACCTCAAATTAACTCCAGGCCTTTTATCTGCTTAATTGAGAATGACATAACAAAGCGATTGCCCACACCTGTCCATGAAATAGCCTTGGAGTCAATTGTCCAATTACGTTTGGTCCCTTTAAAAACAGGGTGGCACATGTTAAGGAGCTGAAACTCCTAAACCCTTCATCCAGTTTTAATGTGGATACCCTCAAATGAAAGCTGAAAGTCTGAACTTCAACTGCATCTGAATTGTTTTGTTTAAAATTCATTGTGGTAATGTCTAGAACCAAAATTAGAAAAATGTTGTCTCTGTCCAAATATATATGGACCTAACTGTATATTGCTCCAGCAGTGTAACCGGTCCATCTGAAGTGGCCACATTTTACTGCAATAGTAAGAATGTAAATCTTTTTCAGCAGTGAAATATTATACATCATCTATAGTGTTCCAGTTGTGCATCAAAACGAAAAAATCAGAACTTATTTGGTTAGAAATAGCATCGCTATATTGATATTGTGGTCTAAGTCCATCAGAAGTAGACAAATATTTCTGCAATAGTAGTACATAGAGTTGAGCGAAATGGGTCGAACAATTTCAAAAGTCGCCGACTTTTAGCAAAGTCGGGTTTCATGAAACGAAACCCGACCCTAGGATGAGGTCGGCCACGAGGTCGGCGACTTACGCGCCAAAGTCGCGTTTCAAAAGTTTGTTTAGCGCTCTTTTTCAGCCAATAAGGATCCACAGACACTGTGGGCAACGTGATAACATAGGCAGGGGTCGCCACCATCTTTCAGAAGGGCATGCAAGTGATTGGCTTGCTTTGGTGGGCGTCACAGGGGTTATAAAAGGGCGTGCACGCCGACCGCCATCTTACTTCTGCCGATCTTAGCATAGGGAGAGGTTGCTGATTCTGTAGGGAGAGCGTTAGGCAGGGAAGAAGACAAAAAAACTGCTTCTGCTGCTAGCGATTTTGCCTGTGCAACACACCAGTCACTGTGTGTGCAGTGCAAGGGGAGGCTATATTGTGGTGGATCAGCGGTGTTGGTTGTTAGGCTGCATTCTAAGGCTTCCTGACAGCTGCATTGCTGTTTCCCCACTGCTCTGCAAACTGCTTTTTTAAAAGCAATCCCAATTTTTTTTTGTCCTGCTAAGGTACTGAGCGTGCATTTATTCACACCATACAGCGGTGTACGCTCCTCACACAGTACCGTGTAACGGCTGTTATCACAGAGACAGTGAAGCTATCTGTGTGTCACTGTGGAGGACTTGTTCCGTTCTTACAGACCTACACTCTAGGGAGATTCCTATTCTGCCCAATTCTACAATTCACTTTTTTCACACCTGTGCCATCGAGCCTGTGACATAGCGCTCTGATATTCAGTGGGCCTCACACAATCCAAAAGTGTCCAGTGTCCACAAGTGTCTGCAGAAATTCAAAATCTCCCTTATCCTGTAGTCACTTTTTTCACACCTGCTGCATCGAGCCTGTGACATAGCGCTCTGATATTCATTGGGCCTCACACAATCCAAAAGTGTCCAGTGTCTGCAGAAATTCAAAATCTCCCTTATCCTGTAGTCACTTTTTTCACACCTGCTGCATCGAGCCTGTGACATAGCGCTGTGCTATTCATTGGGCCTCACACAATCCAAGTGTCCAGTGTCTGCAGAAATTCAAATTCTCCCTTATCCTGTAGTCACTTTTTTCACACCTGCTGCATCGAGCCTGTGACATAGCGCTGTGCTATTCATTGGGCCTCACACAATCCAAGTGTCCAGTGTCTGCAGAAATTCAAAATCTCCCTTATCCTGTAGTCACTTTTTTCACACCTGCTGCATCGAGCCTGTGACATAGCGCTCTGATATTCATTGGGCCTCACACAATCCAAAAGTGTCCAGTGTCTGCAGAAATTCAAAATCTCCCTTATCCTGTAGTCACTTTTTTCACACCTGCTGCATCGAGCCTGTGACATAGCGCTCTGATATTCATTGGGCCTCACACAATCCAAAAGTGTCCAGTGTCTGCAGAAATTCAAAATCTCCCTTATCCTGTAGTCACTTTTTTCACACCTGCTGCATCGAGCCTGTGACATAGCGCTCTGATATTCATTGGGCCTCACACAATCCAAAAGTGTCCAGTGTCCACAAGTGTCTGCAGAAATTCAAAATCTCCCTTATCCTGTAGTCACTTTTTTCACACCTGCTGCATCGAGCCTGTGACATAGCGCTCTGATATTCAGTGGGCCTCACACAATCCAAGTGTCCAGTGTCCACAAGTTTCTGCAGAAATTCAAAATCTCACAGAAATTCAAAATCTCCCTTATCCTGTTGTCACTTTTTTCACACCTGTGCCATCGAGCCTGTGACATAGCACTGTGATATTCAGTGGGCCTCACACAATCCAAGTGTCCAGTGTCCACAAGTGTCTGCAGAAATTCAAAATCTCCCTTATCCTGTAGTCACTTTTTTCACACCTGCTGCATCGAGCCTGTGACATAGCGCTCTGATATTCAGTGGGCCTCACACAATCCAAAAGTGTCCAGTGTCCACTAGTGTGTGCAGAAAATCTAAATCTCCCCTGTCCTATAGACACCTTGTACCTTGTTTTACATTACTATATAGTTTGTTGGATTTTGTCTACATTTCTACCAAAAATGAGGAAGGCTGGTGGAAGAGGCCGTGGAATTCGGCGGGGGTTGGCAGCTGGTAATGATGGTGTTGGTGGTGGATCTGATGGTAGTGGCAAAAGCAAAATAGGACCGAATGCAGGAGGTGTTGAGCCTGTGTCATCGTCTGGCTCCATAAGGCTTCGAAGGCTTAGTTTTCTAGGAGTTGGCAAACCGCTTTTAAAGCCAGAGCATCAGTAAAAAGTTTTGTCTTACATTGCTGACTCAGCCTCCAGCTCTATCGCCTCCTCTTCTTCAGTTGTAAAAAGTAAAAGCACTGAGTCGTCATTGGAGGCTCATGTTCATGAACCACACCTTTCCTTGTGTCCTCCACCACAACCAAGATTGAAGGATGACACAGGCCATACTACTGATTACTCCATGGAGCTGTTTTCACATACCATGCCTGGATTATCAAGTGAAATGGTGAATTACCCAGGCCAAGATGAATCTGACATGGAGTGCACTGATGCACAGCCGCTGATAGATGATTCTGCTGGTACATTCACTCAGAGCACTACATTGTCCTGGCAGTGTACAGAGCCTGATTCTGACCCTGATGAGACTCAGGTGCCCCTTCCCGCACACTATACCACCATACACGGTGACACAGAGGAAGGTGCACATGACATTGAAGAGGAGGTGATGGATGACCCAGTTGTTGACCCAGATTGGCATCCATTGGGGGAAGAGGGTGCTGCTTCCAATAGCTCAGATGAGGAGCATCCACAGCAGACATCAAGATCGCAACAGCTGTTATCTGACAGGTCCGGAGCACTCCAAAGACTGGTTTCAAAAATCAAAAGAGTTGCTGGACAGCTTGTCCAGAGGGTCAAAACATCACAGCGTGCTAGGCCGCAAAATGTCTGCCAAAGTAGGAAGAGTGCAGTGTGGCACTTTTTTGAACAAAATCCTCATGATCAGGCCAAGGTTATCTGTAAGAAGTGCGCAAAGACCTTTAGCCGTGGGAAAAATCTGAAAAATTTGAATACCAGTTGCATGCTTAGACATTTAACCAGCATGCACTTGCAAGCGTGGACACAACACCAAACCTCAAGTGCCACATGTGCAACTGATCACAAAGAAGGTAGTCAGCAACGCTACATTGTTTCCCCCACTGTAAGCCCACCGGTTAGCACAGCAGCAAATGTTGAGGTGTCGTTGCAAGGCCACAGCAGTCAGGGAATCCCACTGTTATATCAGCGAAATACTGAATCTAGGCCATCAGAAAGAACACCAACTCCATCACCATCATCAACCCTCTCTCAGTCCGCCCTGTCCACCGCTACTTCTACCATATGCAGCTCTCAAGTCCAGCTCACCCTCCCAGACACTATGAGTAGGTCAAGAAAGTACTCAGTCTCTCATCCGCGTACACTGGGTTTGAACGCCCACATTGCCAAACTAATCTCGTTTGAGATGATGCCCTATCGTTTGGTGGAAAGCGCAGCTTTCCGCGAACTCATGGCCTATGCAGTACCACGCTATGACCTACCCAGTCGCCACTTCTTCTCTCGCAAAGCCATCCCAGCCCTCCACCATCATGTGAAAGACCGCATTGTCCATGCACTCAAGCAGTCAGTGAGTGGAAAGGTGCACCTCACAACTGATGCATGGTCCAGTCGGCATGGCCAGGGCCGTTACGTGTCCATCACTGCGCACTGGGTTAATGTGGTGGATGCAGGGTCCACAGGGGACAGCAGTGGTGGGACAGTGCTGCCTAGCCCACGGTATAGGAAACAGTTGGCTGTAGGCGTTCCACCCTCCTCCTCCTCCTCCAGAAGCGAAAGCTCGTCCACAGAGCGCAGTCGTACGAGCACTCCATCTGCAGCTGCCACTGTTGCACACGAGGTGTCCCCCTATCGAGCAGCTAGTGGAAAGCGTCAGCAGGCTGTGTTGCAGATGATGTGTTTGGGCGACAGACACACCGCCGAGGTGCTGGCCGAGTACTTGAAGCGACAAACTGAGTCATGGCTGGGCAGTGTACATCTTGAGGCAGGCAAGGTAGTTAGTGATAACGGCCGTAATTTTGTGGCAGCCATAGCCCTTTCAAAACTCCGCCACATACCTTGCTTGGCTCACACCTTGAACCTGGTGGTGCAGTGCTTCCTCAAAAATTATCCGGAGTTAACAGCCCTGCTCCAGAAGGTGCGAAGACTGTGCGCGCACATCCACCGGTCGCCTGTACACTCCGTTCGTATGCAGAAGCTGCAGCGATTGCTCCACCTTCCCAACCACCGCCTCATTATCGACATTGCAACAAGGTGGAACTCCACCCTGCACATGGTGGAGCGGCTGTGCGAGCAGAGGCAGGCCATAATGCATTTATGGGAGGATACACGGCCAGGCACTTTGAGAGCAGACATGGAGTTGACAGGTGTGCAGTGGTCGAAGCTGAAAGACCTCTGTAAAGTCCTTCAGTGTTTTGAGGAATGCACACGGCTGGTAAGCGCAGACGACGCCATCCTAAGCATGAGCATCCCACTTATGCGTCTGCTCATGCAAACTTTGACGCACCTTAAGGAGCAGGCGTCTGCAGCCAATGTTGACAAGAAGGAAGAGGTGGAGGGAATCCTTGATGACATTCAGCCATTGTCTGCTCAGGGACCTCTCCTGGACGAGTTGGAGGAAGAAGAGGAGGAGGAGGATGATGATGGGGATGATTACTTAGGGGAGGAGGATGCATCTCATGGGGCAAGTGAAAATATTGGCATGGCAAGGTCTGGTACAGGGTTTGTGCGTGACTGGAGGGATGTGGATTTGCCAGAAAGTGCTCCTCCAACCAGCACTCGCAGTACATCATTGACACCGGAAACATTGGCCCACATGTCAGATTATGCCTTGCGGATCCTAAAAAGGGACCCCCGCATTGCCAAAATGATGAACGATGACGACTACTGGTTGGCCAGCATCCTGGATCCACGCTATAAAGGCAAATTACAAAACATCATGCCACAGGAGAACCTTGACCTAATATTGGCTAATAAACAAGCAACTCTGGTAAATCGGTTGCTTGAGGCATTCCCAGCACACAGCAGCGGTGATGGTTCTCACACGAGCCGTACGGGCCGGGGGCAGCTTGGCAGAGGTGTTCATGGTGCACACAGCAGAAGTGGCGTTGGAGACAGGGGTTTCATGACAATGTTGTGGACTGATTTTTCAAGTACCGCTCACACAACTGGTAATACTGCATCGATGGAAAGTGACAGGAGACAGCAGTTGTCAACTATGGTTACAAACTGCTTTTCCTCCCATATCGATTTTCTCCCACACAGGTCATTCCCCTTTGACTATTGGGCTGCTAAACTGGACACCTGGCCTGAATTGGCACAATATGCCTTACAGGAGCTCGGTTGCCCAGCTGCAAGTGTGCTATCGGAAAGAGTCTTCAGTGCAGCTGGATCAATCCTGACAGAAAAAAGGACCCGTCTGTCAACCCAAAATGTGGATGATCTAACCTTCATTAAAATGAACCATGCATGGGTTTCCAAGGATTTTGTCCCACCTTCCCCTGATGACACATAGGGTGACAGAAAAATGGCATGCTTTGGTCCACCTCTTCCTGGGACTTGACCTATTTCGCCTTTAGCATCAGCTGAATGTCCAACATCAACATATGCCACTTTCTAAAACTCCCTAACTGTGCTGCCTCCCCCCCCATGGCCGGGGTCACCACCTAGTGCACGACACCGTGCGAGTGCCGTTGCCCTGGACAGGTGGGTAGGCCGACTCTTGGGCACGGGCACTGGCACAGGGTCCCTCATAGTGCAATAAAGTGTCTCTGACGGTGGTGGTGCACACCCGCCGTCAGACACACCGCCGTACTATGAGGGGCCCAGTGCCAGTACCGACGCCCACGAGTGGGCCCCCTTGCTTGGGCAGGGCCCCAGCATTTGCAATCTTTACCTCTCCCTGCTCCTCCGCTGTGTAGTCTGGGCCGTCAAATCCATACTGTGCCTGACACCGTCTGAGCCTGCCTCCTGGTGTATTGACATATATTTTGAATGTGTACGCTATCCATACATGTTATCCGGGGACACGGTACCCTTTCTCACCTTTGTGCAATCACGTGCAAGCCATACTGGGCCTAGCACCGTCTGAGCCTGCCTCCTGATGTATAGACATATCTTTTGAATGTGTACGCTATCCATACATGTTATCCGGGGATACGGTACCCTTTCTCACCTTTGTGCAATCACGTGCAAGCCATACTGGGCCTAACACCGTCTGAGCCTGCCTCCTGATGTATAGACATATATTTTGAATGTGTACGCTATCCATACATGTTATCCGGGTATACAGTACCCTTTCTCGCCTTTGTGCAATCACGTGTAACCCATACTGGGCGTGAGAACGGCTGGCGAGCTGTTAAGCAAGCTACAGCACCTGTGGTTTGCACACGTAAGTTTTTCATTTTTTTCAGGAATGACGGTTAGGCCTAATTCCGGAACTGCGGTTGACCTGCACTTACTGGGAAATCATCGTTCGCGAGTAGAGTTGAGCGACTTTGGTCGGATCGGGTTTCGTGAAACCCGAATGAAACAA
The DNA here is from genome assembly GCF_039654945.1 of Dendrobates tinctorius. Taxonomy (NCBI): domain Eukaryota; kingdom Metazoa; phylum Chordata; class Amphibia; order Anura; family Dendrobatidae; genus Dendrobates; species Dendrobates tinctorius. Next base: position 53,488,947 of record NW_027361703.1, read on the forward strand.
AATAAGTTTCAGATGAAACTCGTCCGACTAGAGCAAAAAAAGTCGGAGTTTCGTCCGACTTTTATTTCCCATTGACTTGCATTGGGGTCGGGTTTCGGACGAAACTCCGACTTTGTTTTGCTCTAGTCGGACGAGTTTCATCTGAAACTTATTTTGTTTCATTCGGGTTTCACGAAACCCGATCCGACCAAAGTCGCTCAACTCTATTCGCGAGTAATAATTGTAATCAATGATCCCCATCACTAACGTTGTTCAGCGGATTATCTGCACCTGTAAGTGACAAACGCTGGCCTTTTCAGTGTAGCGCACATGCAGCCACGGACATGTAAGGGCATGACACACCAGTTATTGGCCAATCTCATGTGCCAGAGCCTCACGTGTCCCTCTAGTAAGCCAGACTCGGACTGCGGGGCATGACGGAGTCTCATTCGTTAACGGAATTAAGCTTGCAATGTGTGCATCTGTTCTGTAGCTGGCATGGTTGAGGTTGCCCGTGTTGAGTCAAATTACGCCGTAGGCTCCACTCCTGGTGGTGCCCTTCTGGACATTCCTTTAAGGTTCAGCTTTGCAACCATACTGCCCACGTAAAACAAACACTTTGCCTTCATGAACGCTGTTTGGAGGGTCATGACTCGTGGGAATAACGCCGCCCAATCAGTTAACCTGCTAGAGAGATCCTTTGTTGCTCCCAAGCATGACATCACACTCCCTAGGAGGAAGGTAATGCCACTGTGGCGACCGTACTCCTGGGGGCGACACAAGTGCACTGATGCCCAGCCACTGCTCGATGAATCTGCTGGTACATTGACCCAGACCACTACATTCCCCTCGCACGCTACACAGCCTGAATCTGACCCTGATGAAACTCAGGTTACCCTTCCCACATACAGTTCCATCTTACACGGTGACAAAGAGGAAGCTGCAGATGAAAGTGCAGGTTCGGCCCACCCGCCATCAGACACACCACCGTACTATCAGGGGCCCTGTGCCAGTGCCGTTGCCAACAAGTGGGCCCCCCCTGTTTGCTCAGGATCACAGCACTTGCAAGGTTGAAATACTGTGCAGTGAGATGGAAGATGGGGACGACGAGGAGTCCAGACTAGTACAGGGATTCCCTAGCGAGGAGACTTATTTGATTGTTTTCAATGTTGGGACAGCAATTTTTGGGGAGCACTATACTCTGGAGAATGATAGATGGGGCCCACCATACACTGGAACATTCCAACGGTGGACATCAGACACTGGAGCAGCATTTACAGGGCCCATTATACACTAGAGCATTAGAAATGGGGCCCATTATGTTTGGAGCATTATTTGGGCCCATAAGACAGTGGAGCTTCATCCATGGGGACCAACATATACTGTAGCATTATGTGGAGCTCATCATATACTGTTTCAAACATTATATGGGACCAATGATTCTGTATGGAGAAATAGATGGGCCTCGTCATGAGATGTAAAAAGTGAAGTATTTTTCAATGTACTATACCGCTATTTCTCTGCCGTATCGGAGCATGATGAGTTGTGGTATTATGTGTTAAAGGGGCGCTCTTTCGCCCAGGGCACATGAAAACCTGGAGCCAGCCCTACCCCCCCACAACTTTAGCCAAATAACCCCCATTTTTCAGTGCGTAACTTGTATTATGAAGTTAATTAAGGTTGACCAGCTTAAGTAAGAAGAATTGATGATTTTGGCATTCAAATGAGCACTGTAAGTATTTTTGCTTTGAAAAAAGCAGTCTGCACAGCAGTGTGCACACAGCAATGCAGCTATCAGGTAGCCTTATAAGGCAGCCTAATAACCACCAGAGCTGCTGCACACAAAAGTGTGAAAAAATTAACGCTTGGTAACTGTGCAGCGAAAAGGAATAAAAGTTTTTTTGCTTTTAAAAAAGCACTCTGCAGAGCAGTGTGCAAACTGCAATGCAGCCATCAGGGAGCCTTATAAGGCAGCCTAATCACCAACAGAGCTGCTGCACACAAATATAGCCTCCCCTGTCACTGAACACTGTACTGTTGTGTTATACAGTGAAAATCGCTATCAACAGAAGCACTTTTTTTTTCTTTTCCTGCCTAAACACTCTCCCTATTGAGAACGAGCAGCAGCAACCTCTCCCTATGCTAAGATCGACAGAAGTAAGATGGCGGTCGGCGGGCACGGCCTTTTATAGCCACTGTGACGCCACACAAAGCCAGCTAATCACTTGGATGCCCTTTTCTAAGAGGGTGGGGGCCGCTGCCTATGTAATCGCGTTGCCCACATTGTGCGTCCTTGATGATTGGCTGAGGAAAGGCGCAGGAAGCATTGTGGGAAACTTGACTTTGGCGCTCAAGTCAGCGACCTCATGGCCGACCACACGGCTATGGTCGGGTTTCGATCGGTGAAACCCGACTTTAGCCAAAGTCGGCAAATTCTGAATTTGGCAGACCCGTTTCGCTCAACTCTATTCAAAACCATACCCAAACTAGTTATTTCACACCATCAAGGAGAAATCCATTTCTCTGGTTCTGTTGGCGCTGGAACTGTGAAAAACATGGGCTACGAAGCCTTGTCGGCACACGTCGCAGAAATATATCTTTCATATTTTTATCATAAACTCACAGCATTTTATGACCAAATGATCAGTTTCTAATGATGGTCTATGATATTAATACAGAATATCATACCTGTACTTTATCAAATTATTGGACTTAAATCCAAAAGGGGCAACTCTATAAGCAGACACACTAACAGAGAACCAAATGAGTTCAAAAAATGCCCAAATTATTCTATTATATAGTCATCAATTAAATGCACACAGAACTTTATCTCGTATAAAAAGGTATAAATATTTTATTCGAAAAATTTCTTTTATCCTCTAAAATATCAGTAAAGACAAAATATGAGACATAAATAGTGGAGAACAATATGACCAAACCACCCGACATCAGTATATGATACCATGACTAGATGGACAATCTATCGGTGGCTCTCTAGAAAGGGTTAAAGGGAAAAGAACATCCTCCATTTCCTAATCAGGCACTTGGGTTAAACTACCCATTATAGTGCCATGAACATGGAGGATTATTATAACTCAGTACAAGGCTCAATGGCCCACCAATTAGCCCTAAGATGTTAAATCCTGAGCTCCCATCAACAGACCACTAGTCTACATATAGCAAAGATGGTTTTCTTACCCATAGTGGTGGTCGGGGGGTCCCGCCAGTACGCCTACGCATTTCGCACACAAGGGCTTCCTCGGGGGGCTGCATGGCAAGTGACATGGCTGAGGGATCTTTTATAGGGGTCATTACATCAGTGTAATTTAGAAAATACATGCGCGCGGCCATTTACAGCCGGCGCATGCGCAGTGGACACGGCAATCCCGCCGCGTCACTTCCGGCCATCCCGGAAGTCGACACACGTCAGAGTCCGCATGGTAACCATGGGGACCCGACTCTGTGCCGACGCCGTGAGGATGCCTTCCGTCATGCGACAGGCGCGTACACCGCGCACGTGCACAGCACTGCCGCCATTGCTGTTCAGGGCATTAACAAACATTATAAGCGCCACCATTGTAAGTTATAGCAAAGCATAACGTGCATTCTATGGCAACAAAGAGCGATGAATATACAATCAATTCACATTAATGAAAGCATTTGTGCCAACAAAAATACATCAGAGAAAAAAAAACTTTTTTTAAAAATTACACCAATTTATGATATTAACATACATATATATAATATGCACAGCGACCATAAGAGATGATTTTCTTTTTTCTTATTTTCTCAATAAAATAGGTCCCAATCTTCAAAGCTTGGTAGTATATATACGCCTTCAAGGTCAAAATTAAAAGTTCATATTTACTCAAACTGATAAAAATAAAAAAGAAAAAAATGCATTAAAAACAACCCAGCAACCAATTAAAAACAAAGAAACCAAGGAGCAACACACTATATTATTTGAGAAATGGTGAAAAAGTTAATTTTTCATTAAGGCCATATGGGGCTATTGTATTCAGTAAGACAATCCATCGACATTCTAATTGGGCTAGAATTTTTTTCATATCACCGCCCCTAATGCCACAGTGGACATGGTCTATACCCCGTACTTGTAAACCAGATGCATTCGAATCATGGTATAATTTAAAATGCTTGGGGATAGTTTTAAGGATAGATATATCAGTAATTTCCCGTGAAGCCATAATGTCCCTGACATGTTCTCGAGTCCTCACACGCAACTCTCGTGACATCAAACCCACATACACCAGATTGCAAGGACAGGTCGCATAATATGCGACATGTCGTGTATTGCAGGAGATGTACGTTAGGATACGAAATTCTTTCTTTCCATCAGAAGACGAGAAAGTTGTGGCCCGTATAATATTTGTACAGGCCCGACATGAACCACAGGGATAACATCCCCAATGTCGTCACTGTGTACCAAAGGGGTTAGGGATAGGTGCCACATAGTGGCTTTTAACTAAAAGGTCCCGCAGATTTTTCCCCCTTCTTGCTGTCATAAGCAGATAGTCGGGTAGAAGTTGACTCAGAACTGCATCTGTTTCAAGTACTGGCCAGTGTTTTTGAAGAATCCGGCGCATCTCCGACCATTGGTTATTAAAGGTTGCAATATAACGTAAGGGTTGATCGCCCCCAGTACTATGCTTAGATCCGCATAGAAGTTGACTCCGTGGAGTACCATGGGCACGACGATAGCCTCTCTTTATACATCTATTACTATACCAGCGTTCACGGAACCTGGTGCTAAGGTCCCGAGACTGGCCCTCAAAGGCCTCATCCGTAGAGCATACCCGTCTCATGCGCAGGAATTGTCCTGTCGGTATGGCCCTTATGGTCGATGGGATATGGGCAATTGTAGCATGCAGTAAAGAATTAACCGCAGTCTCTTTACGAAAGATATCAGTCTGAATTCTGCCATCCCCATCGACCACAACCTTCATATCCAGAAAGTCAATAGCCTGCGCATCAATCTTATATGTCAATTTGATGTTATATGGATTCTGATTAAGCTCTCGGATGAAGCCCAGAAAGCCAGCCTCGGTGTCCTGCCAAATCAAAAAAAATCATCAATAAATCTGTACCAGCACTGCACCTGGGATGTGGCCGGCACGCCGCCGCTTAAAACCTCACGCTCCCAATACCCCAAAAAGATGTTTGCGTACAACGGCGCACAGGCCACACCCATCGCAGTGCCACGTTGCTGTAAATAAAACCTATCCTTAAAAGTAAAAAAGTTGTGTGTCAAAATGAAATCTAAAATCTCCAGGATCAGTGAACGCAGGGCAGGCTCATAATTACTCATGCCAAGAAAGTACTCCACTGCCAGCAAACCATCAGAATGGTGGATGCTCATGTAAAGTGATTCCACATCTATGGTAGCTAGATACATATCTGAGTCAATACACAATCTGTCAATTTTCCTCAGGAAGTCCGTAGTGTCTCTGACATGGGAGGGCAGCGACTCAACTAAGGGCTGTAGATAGTGATCTATGAATTTACACACAGGGTCGCAAAGCCGTCCAATGCCAGAGACAATCGGACGTCCAGGGGGTACCAGCGGGTCCTTATGTACCTTTGGTAATAAGTAGAAGGTGGGAATTACCGGATCCTTTACCATCAAACCCTCAAACACTTTTTTGGGATCGTGCCTGATGTTAAGGCATCATCCAGAATCTTATACAGTACACCCCAAAATTTCTCCATAGGATTGCTATACAACTGATGGTACGCCTCACGGTCCCTCAGTTGCCGAAATGTCTCTTTTTCATACATCCCTACTGACCAAATGACCACGTTCCCCCTTGTCAGCTGGTTGGATAACAATATCCACGAGGCTACCCAACTCCTTGATAGCATTATTCTGTACTTTGGTGAGGTTACAACCACTCTTATTACTAGAGATTTTCTTGAAATCCTCCAAAACTAATTTATTAAAAATTTCAATTTGTGGATAAATAGAGAAGGGGGGGAACGTGGTCGACCTAGGAAGAATGGATGCAGGAAATGTACCTGTATTAAGAGGAGTTTCTCCAGTTTTGAGTTCCTCCAAAGTGACCAAGGCTTCTTGCTCCTGAGTAGTGGACAATTCCATACACCCCTCGGGTTTATGATGAAGTTTCTGCAATACCACTTTTCTCAGGAAAAGCTGCAAGTCCTTCATCACTGAGAAGAAATCGAAAGAGTAAAGGGGGTTTTACACTAAGCAATATCGCTAGCAATATCGCTAAAACGTCACTGGTTTTGTGACGTCATAGCGATATTGCTAGCGATATCGCTATGTGTGATACTTACCTCCGACCGGCTCCCCCGCTGCTCATCGCTGATCGCGCGAGAATGTCCGGCTCCATTTCTCATCGTCTGCCTCCTGCTGAGACTTCCTGCTGTGACGACGAGCGACGCGTGGAGGCGGGCGGGAGGACGCAGGATCACTGTGTGTGAATGGTAAGTATCGTGCGCTGCGTCGCTGCTGCATCGCTGTGAGCTCTTTCTGTATGAAAGCTCACTAGCGATCATTTAGCGATGCACCAGCGATCCTGACCGGGTCGGATCGCTGGTTGGATCGCTGGTGCATCGCTAAATGTAAAAGGGCCTTTAGTCGGAACAAATGTTAAACCCCTGCTCAACACCTCAGTCTGAGCCTGGGTAAGAATGTGATTAGATAAATTAATTACCTCAAGCACATTTTTAGGTTTCTTTTCCAATGATTGGGGTAGGGTCAATTTCCTCTTGTTTTGTGACTTGCCCTTTCTTACACCAGGTTTCACATATCCCAATCTCTCGTTCAATGGAAATGGAAGGAAAAGGCCAACAGCCCCATCCTCATCCATGAATGATGCTGATGAGAATGAGTTACGATGATTTCTAGAGGTCACTCGCACCGATGCCTGCTTTTTCCTCCATCTATACACTCTATCATTCGAATAGTCAGCCATATCCATCTGATATTTTTTGGTTTTTGAGGTGACAATATCTTTTTCCCATTTTGAAAATCGTCTTCCAATTCTTTATTCAGTTTTGCTAGAGCTTCATTTGTTAATTTGGCCCGAAGGTCAGTCTGAACAGAGCAAATTTCCACTTCCAATTGATTAAGAATTTCCTCATTATTTTTGTTTAGGAGACCCATGTATCCCTTTGAGCAATTGGAAGACAACTCCTCCCTCTGCTTTCTAAAGATTTCATCATCAGTAAAAAACGAGGGGAAGACCTGCACTCGTAGCCCCTGGGGTATCAGGCCCTTGTCCACTTATCATTCCAAAAAAGACTTATTCCACCATAAGCTCGTTTTTTTATTTAATAAATTTTTTAACTTAACAATTGAGTCCTCAGTTTCTCTTGAGTGGCCGTGCGCACGTATTTTCTAAATTACACTGATGTAATGACCCCTATAAAAGATCCCTCAGCCATGTCACTTGCCATGCAGCCCCCCGAGGAAGCCCTTGTGTGCAAAACACGTAGGGGTACTGGCGGGACCCCCCGACCACCACTATGGGTAAGAAAACCATCTTTGCTATATGTGGACTAGTGGTCTGTTGATGGGAGCTCAGGATTTAACATCTTATGGTCAATTGGTGGGCCATTGAGCCTTGTACTGAGTTATAATAATCCTCCATGTTCATGGCACTATAATGTGATATATTTAGATGGATAGTTTAACCCAAGTGCCTGATTAGGAAATGGAGGATGTTCTTTTCCCTTTAACCCTTTCTAGAGAGACACCAATAGATTGTCCATCTAGTCATGGTATCATATACTGATTTCGGGTGGTTTGGTCATATTGTTATCCACTATTTATGTCTCATATTTTGTCTTTACTGATATTTTAGCGGATAAAAGAAATTGTTCGAATAAAATATTTATACCTTTTTGCACGAGATAAATCTCTGTGTGTATTTAATTGATGACTATATAATGGTATAATTTGGGCATTTTCTGAACTCATTTGATTCTCTGTTAGTGTGATAGTCTATGAGAGTAGCTGAGCACATTTTGAAGACAAAGAAGCCCCCTGCTGTGAGGCAGGAAACCAGTCACTGGTATTTCAGGTTACACTGATTGTGTGTGTGAGCTGAGGGGGGAGGAACAAGAGGGATGAGTGGCTGCAGTCTCAGGTTACAGGCTGCAAGTGAGCCGAAATTTGCAGGAAAAGGGAAAAGAACAGGGGGTCAAACCCTCACCACTGACATAGCAGAGTTCAGTATGTGAATAGAAGATTCTGCAATGTGATAATCAGGGGAATCTTACATCATATTTTACATCATCGTTACACACCCTGGCAAAAAACTATAGTGGCTGTTGCATCACGGACCATAATTACCCTGGTAATCTAGCGGTGGTGTTGGAAGAGACGTGGAGGATGGCCTACAAAAACTGTTTTCACAGTTTACAGGAGTGGGTCTCATATATATGTAATGCCCATACACTAAGTGTATAGGCTGAAAAACATTTTCCCTTCGGGGACACCTCAACAAAGAGTGTAAACATTTTTGGAACGGGCATCATAAACACCCTTGAAAAAAATTACTTAGCTGATGCATCACAGAACACGTTCAAGCTGGTGATCTCGTGGTGGTTTCGGAAAAGATGTGGAGGATGACCTCTGAAATTTCCCTCTACTCCTCTTTGGTCAGACCTCATCTGGAATATTGTGTCCAGTTTTGGGCACCACATTTTAAAAAAGACATCAACAAACTGGAGAAAATTCAGAAAAGAGCAACCAGAATGGTGAGCGGTCTGCAAACCCTGTCTTATGAGGAAAGGTTGCAGGATTTGGGATTGTTTAGTTTGCAAAAGAGAAGACTGAGAGGAGACTTAATAGCTGTCTACAAATATCTAAAGGGCTGTCACATTGTAGAAGGATCAACTTTATTCTCATTTGCACAAGGAAAGACTAGAAGCAATGGGATGAAACTGAATGGGAGGAGACAGAGATTAGATATTAGAAAAAACTTTTTGACAGAGTGATCAATGAGTGGAACAAGCGGCCACGAGAAGTGGTGAGTTCTCCTTCAATGGAAGTCTTCAAACAGAGGCTGGACAGACAGCTGACTTGATTTAGCGAATCCTGCTTTGAGCAGGGGGTTGGACCAGATGGCCCAGGAGGTCCCTTCCAACTCTACGATTCTATGATTCTATGAAATTTTCTTTCCCAGTTTAAAGGAGTGGGTCTTCTATACTTGTAATGCCCATACACTACACGTATGTCCTGACAAACATTTCCCCCTGGGGGGTACACATGAACATATTTGTTAAAAAATTTGTTACAAGCATCATAAACACCCTTGCAAAAATTTCTAGTGGCTGTTGCATCACGTACCACAGTCGCCATGGTGATCTAGTGGTGGTGGATGATGAGGATGAGGAGAAGGAGGATAACAGCAAATAGCCAAACTCAGGAAGTGTATACCCATGTGTGGGTGTGAAGAGGTGCATGGGAATATACCTCCCTAAAAAGACACTAAGCTTGAGGTTATGTTTCACTGTTATCATGCTGTGGTGTACAGAAGTCTGGGCCAAACCAGCAATTGTTCAATTTTATATCAGAGTCAGCCTGTCAGCATTTTCAGTTGACAGGCAGATGCACTTATCAGTTATAATTCCACCAATGGCACTAAAGAAGTGCTCTGACAAAGTGACAGGACAGGACCTCCAAGGCATAGAGAGCCAGTTTACACCATGTATCCAGCTTTGAGACCTAATAATTAAAAGGCACAGAGAATCTTGGAGGACGTTGGTATTGTCGGCAAGGCACTCCCTCAGCATCTTCCCAAACTTTGCACTCCTTGTGATAGTACCACGCATCTCAGGGCCACTGCGATGGAAGGGTTTGAGAAAACTCTCCCAGAACTTTGCCAGTATTCTCCTGCCTCTGCTGGATTGGAGTTGTCTCTCTCGCCTGTACTCCTTGGTTGTCCAATGAACTGTGACCTCTGCCATCAGCTTTTTCAGATGGGAATTTTTTTTAATAATTCTGCAACAAGGGCCTTCTGGTACTGCAACATTTTAGTACATCTGTCTGCATATGGAAGAAGAGATTGAAAGCTCTCCTTGTAGCGTGGGTCTAGAATTGTCACAAAACAGTAATGGCTGTCAGCCAAAATGTTGACAATATGAGGGTCACAGGAAAGGCAGCGCAGCATAAAGTCAGCCATGCGTGGCAGACAGCTAACAGGTCAGACTTCCGTGCCCTCACCAAGAGGACGACTGACCATGCACTCCTCCTCTTCCTCCTCCCTGTCCTCAGGCCATCCATGCTGAACAGACGGTATGACAGTTGTGCTTGAAGTACCGTCTATAGCACATGAAAGTAGGCTTATGCTCCTCCGCTTCCTCCTCTTCCTAATTGTCAACCAATCCATGTTGGGATAGCATGAGGCTGGGCTATGAGTGATCACCCTGTATGCTTCCTTGTTTCATCTCATTGTCCTTAGCCTGCAATGCCACCTCTTTGATTGTGATCAGAGAGCTTTTCAGAAGACAGAGAAGCGGGATGGTGATGCTTGCTATGGTGTAATCACCACTTACCATCTTGGTGGATTCCTCAAAGTTTTGTAGGATGGTACGTATGTCTGACATCCATGTCCACTCATGAGGTCTTATGTGTGGAGTCTGAACCGAATGCCAATGGCCTTGCTGATGCTGGTAGTCTACAACTGCCCTCTTCTACTCACAAATCCTTTCCAAAATGTGCAATGTTGAGTTCCAACGTGTGGGAACATCACACATTAGTCAGTGAGCCAGAATCTGCAAATGCTGCTGAAGCACGGAAAAAACAGGTGGCGTACTTTGACAAGCAGATCTGGCAACTCCGAGTAGTTTTCGAAAAAATGTTAAACAATGAGGCATGGCCCAGGCATGGTACGTATGTGAGCTCGCCTTGCCTCGGAGCCGCCACCAGGTTCCGACCAATGTCACACACAGCCAGGCCTGACTGTAGGTTCAGTGGTGTCACATATCTGCCTGCTATTTCAGAGCTGTCCAGAACTCTTCAGCACTGTGTGGTCACCTAAGCATATTAGCTTCAGTACAGCCTGTTAACATTTGGCTGAGGCAGTGCTTCCAGCTTGTGACTGATGAGGTCATTTCAGAGATGGAGGCTGAAGAGGAGGAGGATGAGATGCAGGAGCTGTAGACTGTGGGGGCAACCCTGATTGATGTAGGGCCCGTAATCCTCTTCATCGGGAGGATGGGTTCTATCCCAAGTTCCCTCTGGGTCCCAGCTTCCACTATATTAACACGATGCGCCGTCAGCGAGATGTAGTGTCCCTGCCCACAATCACTTGTCCACATGTCCGTATTTAGGTAGACTTCACCAGTAACAGCTTTGTTCAGGGCACAGATAATGTTGTGGAACACATGCTTGTGTAATGCCTGGATGGCACACTGGGAGAAATAGTGGCGGCTGGGGAGCGAGAACCTTGGGATGGCCGCCGCCATCAGGTTGTGGAAAGCTTCCTTATCCACGAGCCTAAAAGGCAACAATTCAAGTGCAAGCAGACGAGAAATGTGTGAATTTAGTACTGTGGCCTTTGGGGCGGTGGCTGCGTATTTATGCTTGCGTTCCAAAGAATGGGGTATGGACAACTGAAGGCTGCGCTGGGACAAGGACGTGCACATACATGATGATGGTGGTAGTTGAGTGTGGGCAACAACAGGAGCAGGGCAGGAGGCAACTTCACATGCAACATGGACAGGGGTTTTGGCTGCATGCAAAACAGTGGAATAAGCAGTGTTTTCACCTATAGACATTGTTCCTGGAGCCTGGTGTTTGAACCACAAAGTCTGGTGCTTTGCTGCCATGTGCCTGATCATGCTGGTGGTGCTCAGATTGTTAGTTTTGCTACCCCTGCTGATGCAGGCATGGCAGGTAGTGCAAATGGCCTGTTTGGGGTTGTCGGCAGAGTCTTTAAAAGCAACCAGACTAAGGAAGACCTAACAGTTGTACTGCCAACTTCCGTCGTGTTGGTGTTAAGAGGAACGGAAGAGGAACCTTCTGTCTGCGGCCACCACACTGCTTCTTCCTGCCTGTTTCAGCGCTTCATTTCCCTCCCCCTGTGTGCTACTGTCCTCACTCTGCATGTCCTTCTGCCAGGTTCGGTCAGTTAATATATCATTCACCACCTCGGCTTCCACTTCTAATCCCCAGTTCGCCTCCTGACTTTCTGGAAATTGTGTTTCATCATCGTCCACCTGTTGTGACACGTTCCCACCGTTGCCTTTGTGTGAACGTGGCTGCTCAAATATTTGGGTATCGCTGCATGTGATGCCATCTTGCCCCGCTTAAAGTGTACTGGGCAAGAGGCCCGAATCTGTAAATGAAAAAGTGAACAGCTCTTCGGAGTGTCCAAGTGTAAGATCAGTTGTCTCCAGGCACTCAGCATGGCAGGAAGAAGGTGGATCAGGGTGAGGAATATGCGGTCCAGACTCAAGGCTACTCAGATTTGACCGTGTGGAAGACAGGGTGCTGGTAGTGGTGGAAAAGTGAGTGGAAACATTATCCGCTATCCAACCAATAACCTTTTGACACTGCTCTGGTTTTAATAGTGCTGCTCTGCAGTCCCCTACATATTCAGCCAGGAAAGTCATGCTTGAAGATGTCGGTGTTTGTTGTTGCACAATTTCAGCTAGCCCACAACCTCGGCCTCTGCATGCACATCACCATCACGTCCACTTCTCCATCCTTCTCCATGTGCCTTGCCCATTTTAAATGGACTACAATATTTTCTACGAACGAAACAAATGGTTGAATTGGGAACGAAGTTGTATGTGATCCGTAATCGGGAAAATCACACTTTAAAATATCTGGAATGTAGGTAAAAGTTTATTTTTTGCTTTCAAACTGTTGTCAATAACTAGGGTAAGACACAGTAAATTCAGTGTAGTGGAGGCCTTAAATGCCTAATTTTACAGCCCACAGATAGATCAGTCGTTCGACGGAGATAACACACTGTTCAATATGTGACTTGTATTTTTTTATATTTTACCCTAAAATAGTGTATAGAACTAGGGTAACAGACAGCAAATACAGTGGAATGGAGGCCTGAAATGCCACAATTTGCAGCCAACAGTTAGATCAGGCATCTGATGGAGATAACACACTGTTCAATATGTGGACTGTATTTAATATTTTTAACCTCAAAATAGTGTGTAGAATTAGAGTAACAGACAGCAAATACAATTGAATGGAAGTCTGAAATGCCACAATTTGTAGCCCACAGATAGATGAGGCGTCTGACAAAGATACCACTCTGTTCAATATGTGGCCTGTGTGTTTTTTATTTTTTACCCCAAAATATTGTATAGAACTAGGGTAGCAGACAGCAATTACAGTGGAATGAAGGCCTGAAATGCAACAATTTGTAGCCCACAGATAGAGCAGGCGTCTGATGGAGATACCACACTGTTTAATATGTGGCCTGTATTTTTTTTAATTTTTTACCCCAAAATAGCGTATATAACTAAGGTAACAGACAGCAAATACAGTGGAATGGATCCCTGAAATGCCAAAATTTGTAGCCCACAGATAGATGAGGCAACTGACAGAGATAGCCCACTTTCAAATATCTGCAATGTTTTGTTTTTTTGGCCAGAAAAGTTATGTCAATAAGTAGGCTATGACACAACAAAAAAAATTCTATGGATGCCTGAAATGGCAAAATTTTGAGCGCAATGATATGTGATCCGTGTGGTGGACAAAACCTAGTGTAAAATATCTGCCCTGTAGCTAAAATTTTTTTAGCAGAAAAATGTTGTCAAAAAATTGTATAAGACACTCCAAAAAAATTTACAATACCACAAAAAATGGCAGATTTTTCTGCGCACTCAGATGTGATGCTTGGGATGGGCAAACCCATTTAAAATTGCTCGATTTTCACACTGTACTATGAAAAGGATATGTCTGTAGTCTGCAGTGTCAACAAGCAAATGGAGAAAAAAATGGGTTCTGGATTGCTTTGGAATAAAATAATCAGGATTAAGAAGCAAAAAAAATATTCCTAGTCACTGATACCTGGGGTTAGGTATATAAAGTCAATATATGCAAAAGGCAGCAGCAGACAGTAATGCAATGGACCCTCTTGATGTAAGCAATGATATCTATATACCCACATACAGTGCCTTATGCATTGCACTGAAATGTAGATAGCCACATACACTCCCCTGCCTATACCTTGCACCGCCATCTAAGTACCCCGTAATTAGTCCTTAGAATGTCTGTTGGTTTAGCTGGATTTGTGGATTCTATGATGGTATACCCACACTATCTTTTAAACCCTCAAATCTGACCCTGTCTCAGCAGCAGCTCTCCCTACACTGTCTGATTTCGGATGTGACTGTAACAAGCAAGGCAGCGACAGATCTCTTATAGACCTGATGACGCAGTGGGGTCAGCCAATCAGTGCAATACCACAACAAAGATGACTGCAGCATTACAGTTTGTAGCAGACAATCCCTGCATGTTGATTGGTGCTCTAAAGAGTGACAAACATGCATCGCAGAGACCCGAGCGCCCTCCAAATAATACCAGAAATGCTCGGCTCTCGCCGAGTACCATGTGTACAGTGATACTTGGGCGAGTAACGCGCATTAGTGAGCCTGCTCACTCATCACTAGTGATGAAACATGAAGATTTTCAGAGCGTATATCACTATGGCCATCCATTGATGGTAGATGCCTGGAGTATTGATGTGTACATATGAGTTTGCTGGTGAACCAAGGAACAGGACTGACAATGTTAGCATTGCCTTGTAATCATCTCTTGGATGACATTCTGCAAGCTGTTTTGTGTAAAATTCAACTAGATATTCTATAAGTGGACCTAACTCAGTTGAAATGTCATCTTCCATTCCAGCTGAAAACTTGGTTTTATCCAGTTTGTTCTAGGCAGCCAAAAATCTTTCGAGCAACATTATATTAGGACCTGTTGATGCAGGCCCCAATTTATCAAACATGCTTGCAATTATTAGCTCGGAATACGATGTCTACACAGCAAACTCAGTAGTTCTTTCTGCAGTTTCTGTTGCAAGAGGATGCACGCACCAGCCTTAGCTAGTGTTACTACTGGTCGTGTCAAATGACATAAATTTCACTTTATCCAAGAGCTTCCAATCCTGCAGAACCTCAAATACAGTTTGTGCTGCTCCTGTGCTGTTAGATATCTCTGGGACCGACAACAACTTCTCAGTTCCTTCTCCTGACACTAGTACTGCAAGTCGCTTTGCAGTTTCATTGCTAGTCTAGCTTTCAAACTTTTTCCCATCCTGGTCTACAGTCAGTGAACCACTGCTATCAAAGGAAGCTTTGATTAATATTTGCTGCAATTTCTCTATGCTTGCAGCGAGCCTGTCTGATAAATTCCCTTTTCAACATCATGACTAAGAGACTGAAAATCAGCAGCAAGCAGTTAGGTCACTTTTTTTTATCACTAGTATTAGTTCTGTCAAGAGCTTGAGCAGCTTCCAGAGTCACAAAGACAGATCTTACTGACTTACATTTGTCGTTGTCGGAAGCGCTGTTGTCGCTGCAGCTGCTGCCACTACTGCAATGTTCAGATGATGTTGTCGACTGCTGAACTTGCTCAGTTTCCTTTTTTCCTTGTTTCTCTGCCTGTAATTCTCTCAAATCTTTTTTCCTCAGTCTTGCCAAATTTCTGTCTAATGCTTCCATGACAACTTTTTTCCCTTAGAGCAAAAGTCACGGTCTTGTTAAAGTTTTATTAGTTTCATGGCATCAGCATGAGCAGCATCAAACAAATCATTAAGTTTATTAACAAATTCTTTCTCCTTGGATCCTTGTGTTTTGGTTCACCGTTTAGCATTTTTCTTGAGACACTTTCATTAACCAAACTCTTCACCTTACTGATCACATGATATTGTTGCCTCATCAAGATTCTCAGATTTTCCCACAACCAAAGAACTTTGTTAACTGCGGTGATTCTGTACAGTGCAGAAAATAAAAAGCGGCCAACACCTAAGAATTCGATAGCAGCTTAGAACTGGTAATACTGCTTGCTGTCCCTCCAGTCAGCCACATACCTGTAACACATCAATTTGAGGATGCAATCTTTTCTGACAACAGTGACTAAACTTGTGGGAGGCTTAAATAGTAAACATAAAACCACATTTCATTAAAGTTGATACACTGCTTGATTGAACGAATTCCTGTTTATTAGGCTGTGCACCTTCTGCATTAGTAACCTATGCTAATGACTCAGGGAGGGGCTACAGTCACAAAGTTTGTTGATTGGCTGCCCTGCACTCAGCCTTTCAACAAACTTTATTGTTCGGGACAGTAAATGGAGTGCGAGTGTGTGCTGCTGCACATGTTCACCTGCCGTTCCATTCACTTCCAGTGAGGGCTGAATAGCAACCAAATGCATCCAAAGCCAAATACACGAGGATTTGCTTATCCCCAGTTGCTGCATATCACCCTACTATCACTCATCAACACTTGCAAATTGCTATTATAAATTAAAGCAAGTCAATTTCAGGCAAAATTTTCATTAGACAGTAAAAGACACGTGGGAATGGTGTAGGCTGCTGCTTAAATATTTAAATATTTGACTTACCTAAAACAATAACACTGAATGTTATCAGTAATCTGGAAAGTTTTCAAGAAACAGGATATATAAATTAATATTAATAATGTTAAATATTCTTTAGAAATTATAAATAAGTGAATTGGGAGATCTTCAAGGACCTGTGAGGCCCTTATTGCTAATCTATATTAAAACTACACAAATCTTATTTGGCAGCTATTAAATGTTTACGGGCTGATACTCAGCCACCTTCTAACACTAGGACTACCGGACTTGTCACTCCCCCTAGAACTACTTAATGGAGTCAATTTGACTCCTGGCTTGTTTTCGTTTTTCTATAGGAAATAGCAAAAGTAAGCTAAGTAAAACAACAATAATAGGTGTTTTACAATCATTCATTTTTAATTTTGTAAGATCAAATGCATGCACAAAATGTTGAAATTTAAACTACACATAAGATGGTTACATAATACATTGTTAGTTTTCGCTTTGAATTGACTTTTGAATTGCAACTTGGCTGACTAAAGCAATCATCATGATAAATGCAATTGTATTTGCTAGAAACAATCTGATTTCAAACTGAGAATTGATTTATTTTGTAAGTTTCGAAAGTACACACATAGAAATAACAACAAACTTTTGAAAACTAAAAGAAATAATAATATTTAGCGAAAAAAGACTAGTAAAATATAGTAGTGAGTCAAAATGACTCCCTTTGGTAATTAAAGGTAAATTTTGAAAAAAAGATACTCTTTTTTTCAAAAATTTATTGTCACAAAATCTTTTTTCGCATTCTAAATGAGTAAAAGTCACTGAGTCTCAAGCTGGAATTCGGAAAAATGTAGTCACAGAAGAGGCATAAAAATTGCGAGGTAGTTCTAGTGTTAAACACAACCAAAAGAAACAATTTTATAAAGGATATTACAAATCATCATGCGTAACAATTAAATGGGGTGAGACTTTGAATTAAAGTAATTTATATTTCTTCTATAGAGAGAATTGTCACATTAATATATATATATATATATATATATATATATATTTATATATATATATATATATATATATATATATATACAGCTCTTGCAAAATTAAGAGACCACCACATCAAAACCCTGTCATGGGCAGCCCATTCTCCACACCTGAACCATACTGAAAACCTCTGGAATGTAATCAAGGCAAGAACGTGAAAGAACTGGGAGCGCAGGTGGTCTTCTCTTCCATCCTCCCAGTGGATGGCCATGGAACAAGGAGGTGGAATAAGATTCTGCAGGTGAACAACTGGCTACGTCGATGGTGCCGTCAGCAACGATTTGGATTTCTGGATCACGGAGTGAACTACTTATACGATGGACTACTTGCTAGAGATGGGGTGCACCTTACGAAGACTGGAAAGCAGGTATTTGGAAGTCGCCTTGCTACACTTGTAAGGAGAGCTTTAAACTAGAACAACATGGGAAGGGAAGCAAAAGACCAGAAAAAGCCATACACCTGACAAATGCTACTGAGAACTCTGCTATTAGAAGTGGAAAGGAAGAACAAAGACGAAAGAATCTAATTAAAAAAAATATTGGAGAAAGAGAAACCAATCACAAACTAAAATGTTTCTATACTAATGCACAAAGCATGAGCAACAAACAAGGAGAATTGGAACTACTAACACAGGAAAAGAAATATGATGTCATTGGAATCACTGAAACTTGGTGGGACAATACACATGATTGGAAAACAAGACTAGAAGGATACAACTTATTTGCAAGAAACAGACTTGATAAACGAGGAGGGGGTGTCGCATTGTATGTTAGAAATGCGTATATCTGCACAGAGATTGAAGCTTCAGAGACTGGGAGTTCTGTGGAAACTGTTTGGGTAAGAATACAAGGACAGAACAATGGAAAGGACACCATTGTAGGCATTTACTACAGGCCGCCTGTGCAAGCTGAAGATATGGATGAACTCTTTATGCATCAAATGGCCAAGTTCTCCAAAAAATATGACATAGTTGTCATGGGAGATTTCAACTATCCAGACATTTGTTGGGAATCTCTCTCAGGCAAAACTAACAGGTCAAGGAAATTCTTATCCTCTCTTGCTGACAACTTTATCTTCCAAAAGGTAAAGGAGAAAACAAGGGGAACTGCTACCTTGGATCTAATCCTTATAAACAGGGAGGAAATGGTTGAGGAGGTAAAAGTGGCTGGGACCCTAGGAGGTAGCGACCATGCTATTTTAGAATTTTGGATAACTAGAGGCGGAAGACCTGTGAAGACTCAGACGTCAAGGTTAGATTTCAGAAAGGCAGATTTTAAGGGATTCAGAAAGAGAATTGGAGGGATCCAATGGCTGGATATCCTTAAAGACAAAAATGTCCAGGAAGGATGGGAAATCTTGAAAAATGAAATTCTCAAAGCACAGTTGTTAACAATTCCGAAAAGAGGGAAGAATAGGAAGCATTTAAGGAAACCAGGATGGATGAACACAGAACTTAAGCACATGCTAAAAAGGAAGCAAAAAATGTTTATAAAATGGAAAGAAGGAGGCATATCTAAAGAAGAATATAATGCTGTCTGCAGAACCTGCAAGGCACAAATCAGATTATCTAAAGCTGAAAATGAATTGAGGCTTGCAAGAGATGTCAAAAGCAATAATAAAGGATTTTGGGGATATGTCAAAAGTAAAAGAAAAGTCAAAGATGCTATAGGATTTTTACAGGATGAAAATGATGAAATGGTAAGACAGGATGTTGAGAAGGCTGAACTTTTAAATTCCTATTTTGCATCTGTTTTCTCTCAGAAAGGAAATGTAACATCAACTGTTATTCACTGTCCTATTAAGGGAATAGAAGAATCCAGGATATCTATAAACAGAAAGATAGTGAGGAAACACTTAGCTAACCTAAATGTATTCAAGTCTCCAGGTCCAGATGAATTACACCCCAGAGTACTGAAGGAGATAGCAGAAGAAATTTTTGAACCCCTCTCCATAATCTTTGAAAATTCTTGGAGAACAGGAGAAGTGCCAGAAGACTGGAGAAGAGCAAATGTTGTTCCTATCTTCAAAAAGGGGAAGAAGGTGGACCCAGGCAACTATAGGCCGGTGAGTCTGACTTCTATACCAGGAAAGATCTTTGAACAAATTATTAAACAACATGTATGTCAATACCTGGATAAGAATGAAGTGATTAAACAGAGTCAGCATGGGTTTGTAACTAATAAGTCATGTCAGACTAATTTAATTTCCTTCTATGATGGTATTACTGATTGGGTGGATCAAGGAAATGCTGTAGATATAGTATATCTTGACTTCAGCAAAGCATTTGACAAAGTCTCTCATACAATCCTTATTGAAAAAATGACTAAGTATGGAATGGACAAGGCAACTGTTAGGTGGATTCATAACTGGCTTAGTGATCGGACCCAAAGAGTGGTCGTAAATGGCTGCACATCCAGTTGGAAGAATGTCTCAAGTGGGGTACCACAGGGCTCTGTCCTGGGCCCTGTATTGTTCAACATCTTTATCAACGATTTAGATGAAGGAATTGAGGGTAAACTGATTAAATTTGCTGATGACACAAAGCTAGGAGGGATAGCTAATACTAGAGAAGAGAGAGAGAGGATTCAAAAAGATTTAAATAAACTGGAGAAGTGGGCAGCAACTAACAGAATGGTTTTTAACAGGGAGAAATGCAAAGTACTACATCTGGGCAATAAAAATGAAAAAAGCATATATAGAATGGGAGGAATAGGGCTAAGTGACAGCACATGTGAAAAAGACTTGGGTATACTAATAGATCACAGACTGAATATGAGTCAACAGTGTGATGCAGCAGCAAAAAAGGCAAATGCAATTCTAGGATGTATTAACAGAAGCATACAGTCTAGATCACGTGAAGTAATTATTTCCCTCTACTCCTCTTTGGTCAGACCTCATCTGGAATATTGTGTCCAATTTTGGGCACCACATTTTAAAAAAGACATCAACAAACTGGAGCAAGTTCAGAAAAGAGCGACCAGAATGGTGACCGGTCTGCAAACCCTGTCTTATGAGGAAAGTTTGCAGGATTTGGGAATGTTTAGTTTGCAAAAGAGAAGACTGAGAGGAGACTTAATAGCTGTCTACAAATATCTAAAGGGCTGTCACATTGTAGAAGGATCAACTTTATTCTCATTTGCACAAGGAAAGACTAGAAGCAATGGGATGAAGCTGAATGGGAGGAGACACAGATTAGATATTAGAAAAAACTTTTTGACAGTTAGAGTGATCAATGAGTGGAACAGGCTGCCACGAGAAGTGGTGAGTTCTCTTTCAATGGAAGTCTTCAAACAGAGGCTGGACAGACATCTAACTGGGATGATTTAGCGAATCCTGCTTTGAGCAGGGGGTTGGACCAGATGGCCCAGGAGGTCCCTTCCAACTCTACGATTCTATGATTCTATGATTCTAAGGGGAAGATGGATAGTCACGAGCTATCAAACAAAGAAGAACTGCTTACATTTTTGTGCCAGAAGCAGTGTGAAAGACTGTTGAAAGCTGTTTTTAAAAATCATGGTTTTCCACAAAATATTGATTTCAGAATTCTTTCTGCATTAAAACATTAGTATTGTTGTTTCTAAATTATCATGAACTTGTTTATTTAGCATTATTGAGGTCTGAAAGCACTGCTTTTTTATTTTGACCATTTTTCTTTGTCAGAAAAAATATACAAAATTTATCGCTTGGAAATTAAGAGACATGTTGTCAGAAGTTTATAGACTAAAAGGACAATTTATACTTTTACTCAAAAGTATAACCATAAAGAGAAAAATCAGACAAACTGATCATTTGAAAGTGGTCTCTCAATTATTTTGCCATCGCTGTGTGAGTCTGTGTGCATATATATATATATATATATATATATATATATATATATATATATATTGGTACAGTAATGGGTGTTTTACTGGATGGGAGATACATTTCTCCCAGCAGATTAATGTTTGGCCGGATTTTTCCCTAAAGACAGGACTTGTGATGATGTCATGGTCACATGATCAGCCCATGTGATGTCTACCTCACTTGTGGGAGGGGTTATGGGCTATGTAATGGAGGTTGGTGTTTGGCACATGGTGAGTGTGTGTCTGGAAGTTACAGGAACTTGGCTGGACTTAGCCTGAACTTCTATACTTGTATACTGGATCCCCGTGCTGCAGGACTATAGTAGCAAGACTCTCAACAACCCTGGGAATGGCACCTGGCAGATGCCGTGGACGTGGCAGCCACTTAGTTAAGCCCGTCCCGTGCAAGGGGTGAGTTTGGGACCAGTGGTTCTCCAAGCTGGAGTATATTTATTTTTTCCTTACTTTCTGCTAGCTGGCTGTTTGCAAAGTGATATTAAACCACTGAAATTGAACTTTAAGCCTGTGTGTTGACACTCGTTTCTCCAGCCCTGCCTTTTCCTACCAGAGCGAATCCCTATAATTGGTGGACTGAATGCAGGCAAATGCAGTGAGGCCAGGCTGTTTTTGCTTATTTTTGATCTATACTCCAGCCTATTTCCTGGGTGAAAAAAGTGGCACAGACCCAGGTGTGGAGCTTTCCAGAAATGGAGGCCGCTCATAGAGCATAAGCAGCAGGCTATGCAGCAGCAGGCTATGCAGCAGCAGCAGGAGGCCATGTGACAGCAGGCTATGCAGCAGCAGGCTATGCAGCAGAAATCCAATCAGCCATTGATACAGCATATCACGACAGCGCAGACAAAAGGAACTAACCGGGGAATCCATGATGTCCAGAAAGCAGTTCATACAGCGGTTCCCAAAATGGGGAAGTCGGACGATGTGGAGGCATACCTGGAGATGTTCGAAGGAGTCGCTGAGAGAGAGAAGCTATCCCGGGACCAGTGGGCAGAAATCATCGCTCCGTTTCTGGCCCCAGGACCTTTGAAAGCGTATCAGGACCTACCCACGGAGCAAAGCGTGGACTACACGGTCATCGAGGGTGAGATACTGGCACGTCTTGGGGTAAATGTGTTAGTTTGGGCCCAGCAGGTACACCAGTGGGAGTTTACCCCCTCCAAGCTGGCTCGGTCCCAGTATTATGACCTGATGCACCTGTTATGAGGTGTTGTCCCCCACGGCCATGCTGGACCGCATAGTGTCTGATAAGTTTTGGAAGGCTTTGCCCCCTACCTCCAGACATGGGTCAGACAGGCATCCCCTACTAATGCCATGCAGATGATAGACCTCATAGAAAGGCATGGGACTATCAAAGAGCTACAGGGAGGGACCCCCAGAAGGTAACAGGAAGGTTCCCTAAGTCTCCACCCCTGGTTCAGCGAGCGGAGTCCAGGAAGACCGCTCAAGACTTATCTGGGGAAGTAAGGAGCCCCATAATCTGCTGCTGATTGCCCCCACCTGGCTGAGCCCATGGACACAAACTTTGGGTACTCACTATGCCGAACCGATGTCTGCAATGGGCACCCCGAAAGGTCCCAATATGGCACTTTTGTGTCGGGTTGAAGTGGAAGGTACCCTGGCTGTGGCCCTATTGGACTCAGGGAGTCTTGTAACCCTGGTACGAGCCAGCTGGATACAAACCAGCGAGTATACGGGTCGGAAAATAGGGGTGTTGTGTATACATGGGGACCTAAAAGACTATCCCACCGCACTAGTGGTGATAAACACACCAGCGGGAAGGCAGTGCCACGAGGTGGGGGTTGTGACTAATTTGCATTATAAGGTGATAATTGGAAGAGACTTACCTTTTATTTTCTGTGCTGTGGCCATCTGTTGTCCCACCCACAGAGCAACTGCTGGCACCAGAGGCAACCAGGTTACATTCTCCAGAAGCTGGTGGCCCAGAGGAAGAAGTGCTGGCGGTAGGAGTAACCTCCCTTTCGGTGGAGGAGGGGAAGAATTCTCCCATAGAAGTATTGGCTGAAGAGGTGGAAGACTTGCCGCCGGGACCCAAATTGTCAGACTTGAATGTATCAGGTGACAATTTTGGTACAGCACAACTCTGAGACCCTACTTTGGCCCGGGCCAGAGAAAATGTACTGTTTGTCAATGGGGAACCCCAACAACCTGGGGCAGCTACAGTGCTGCCACGCTTTGAGCTACACCAAGATTTGTTGTACCGAGACTGCGACAAGCAGGGCTAACTACCAATCCAAAGAAGTGTTCGATAGGGTTGGAGGAAGATCGGTACTTGGGTTACGTTATTGGGAGAGGAGTTCTCAAGCCTCAAGTAAACAAAGTGGAGGCAATCCAGAACTGGCCCCGTCCTCTCACAACAAAACAGGCAAAAACTTTTTTAGGTTTGGTGGGATATTCCTGGTCGGTTCCTTCCCAACATTGCAACCCTGTCCGCGCCTTTAACAGACTGCTTAAAAGGAAGGAAATTTGTGATGGTCCACTGGAATGATCAGTTAGAGGAGGCCTTTACAAAGTTAAAAGGGGTACTGTGTGGTACACCAGTCCTGATCACTCCAAATTTCAAAAAGGAGTTCGTTGTGCAGACGTATGCGTGTGAGATAGGGCTGGGTGCCGTGCTGTCTCAGGAGGTTAACGGGGAAGAGCATCCCGTTAGTTTCCTAAGCCGGAAGCTTACCCCAGGTGAAACCAGGTACAGTATTGTGGAGAGAGAGTGCCTCAGCATCAAGTGGGCACTCGAGTTTTTGCGCTACTATTTGCTGGGGAGAACATTTCGGTTGGTGACAGATCATTCCGCTCTTACATGGATGAGTTAAGCTAAGGAGAGGAATGCCCGAGTCACCAGGTGGATCCTGTCCATGCAAAAAATACATGGGAAACTGGTAGAACAGTTGCTGGTACCTCAGACATATCGTAGACTGGTAATGAACTTAGCGCATGAGCATGTACTTGGGGGGCATTTGGGCCAACAGAAAACCCTAGACCGAATTCTGCAGCGGTTCTACTGGCTAGAGTCCATGAAGAGGTTAAACAGTACTGTAATTCCTGTCCAGTGTGCCAGGTAACCTGTCCCCCGCCTCACTTTCCGAGTCCTTTGGTGCCTTTGCCAATTATAGAGGTACCCTTCGAGAGAGTGGCAATGGATCTGATGGGGCCTCTCTAAGTCAGCAAGGGGACACCAACACATCCTGGTAGTTCTAGATTGTGCTACCTGATATCATGAGGCCATTCCTATACACCACACATCAGCTAAGCTTATAGCAAAGGAACTCATGGGTATGTTTTTGTGGGTGGGAATTCCTCAAAAGATATTAACAGACCAGAGAACCCCCTTTATAGTAACACAGTAACATAGTTATTAAGGTTGAAGGAAGACTTTAAGTCCATCTAGTTCAACCCATATCTCATCCTAACTTGCCCTAACATGTTGATCCAGAGGAAGGCAAAAAAAAAAAACCCATGTGGCAAACAGTAAGCTTCACATTGGGGAAAAAAAAATCCTTCCCGACTCCACATACGGCAATCAGACTAGCTCCCTGGATCAACGCAATATTAAGGAAACTAGTGTATATACCCTTTAATATTATACTTTTCAAGAAAGGCATCCAGTCCCTTCTTATATTTTAGTAGGGAATCACTCATTGCAACATCATATGGAAGAGCGTTCCATAGTCTCACTGCTCTTACAGTAAAGAATCCGCGTCTGTGAGTATGCTTAAACCTTCTTTCCTCCAGACGTAAAGGATGCCCCCTTGTCCCCGTCACAGATCTAAGAGTAAAAAGATCATTAGAAAGGTCTTTGTACTGTCCCCGCATATATTTATACATTGTAATAAGTAGAGATGAGTGACTTTGCCTTTTTTCCGATCGAGTCGGGTTTCATGAAACCAGACTTTCTCAAAAGTCGGGTCGAACGCAATCGGCCGATTATCGTGAAAAGTCGAAAGCCGACTGAAACACGAAACCCAATGCAAGTCAATGGGGAACCAAGGTCTGCAGTGAGTGGAGGACAGGAAGCACACCTACAGTGCCCATTTTAATGCCAAAAACATCAATTCTTATTACTTAAGCTTGTCAACCTTAATTTACTAATATTATAATAATTAGGCATTGAAAACTGGGGGTAATTTGGCTAAAGTTGTGGGGGAGTAGGGCTGGCTCCAGATTTTCGTGGGCCCTGGGCCAAAGAGTGTCACTGGGCTCCTTTAACACATGCCACAATTCATGATCCTCTGATACGGCAGAGAAATAGCAGTATAGTACAATGAAAAATACTAAACTTCTTACATCTCATGACTGATATATCCATTTTAAATTCTCCAATAGCTCCAAAAACGGACAGTATATTACTCCATACAGTATTATGGCCACCGCATAGTGCGCTATACAGAGTAATGAGGCCCATATATTTCTCCATACAGAATCATTGGTCCCATGTAATGTTTGAAATAGTATATGATGAGCTCCACATAATCCTACAGTATATGTTGGTCCCCATGGATGAAGCTCCACTGTCTTATGGGCCCAAATAATGCTCCATATATAATGGGCCCCATTTCTAATGCTCCAGTGTATAATGGGCCCTGTAAATGCTGCTCCAATGTCTGATGTCCACCTTTGGAATGCTCCAGTCCAGTGTATGGTGGGCCTCATATATCATTCTCCAGAGTATAGTGCTCCCCAAAAATTGCTGTCCCAACATTGCAAACAATTAAATAAGTCTCCTCACTAGGGAATCCCTGTACTAGTCTGGACTCCTCGTCGTCCCCATCTTCCATCTCACTGCACTTGGATTGTTTAGACAGAGGGCATACAGACGTGATGTCATCGCGCTCTCTGACCAGAATGTCACTGTCAGGAAACGCGGAAGACGTCACGGCGGGTAAGGAGGAAGACGTCACGGCAGGGAGAGGTAAGTATTTCAATGCGTCTGATGGCGGGTGGGCCCTCCCGGGTGGGCCCTCCCACCAGCAGAGACACTTTTGCGTACTATGAGGGGCCCTGTGCCAGTGCTGTTGCCCATGAGTATGCCCCCTCACCTGCTCAAGGAACCTGCACTTTCATCTGCACCTTCCTCTTTGTCACTGTGTAAAGTGGTATAGTATGCGGGAAGGGGAACCTGAGTTTCATCAGGGTCAGATTCTGGCTATGGAGAGTGCGAGGGGAATGTAGTGGTCTGGGTCAATGTACCAGCAGAATAATCTAGCAGTGGCTGGGCATCAGTGCACTTGTGGCGCCCCCAGGAGTACGGTCCCCACAGTGGCATTACCTTCTTCCTAGGGAGTGTGATGTCATGTTTGGGAGCAATGAAGGCTCTCTCTAGCAGTTAAACCAACACACAACACAGTTCCCACTCCAGGCCAGCAGGGAGACCTCTGAACCTGACTGCTGAGGAGCTGCTCTCTGTGGTCGGGAGGAGGGAAGTTAGGGCAGTCTGTGAAGGGAAGGGGAAGTGTGTGGACATGAGAAGAGTTAAGGCTCACTCCTAGCTGGAGCTCATGGTCCGGATTCCGGTCTCCGAGTTTGTAAGGACACTGACGGTCCTGCAGCAGAAACCGGAGGAAGTAGCAGCTGTAAATGCTCTGTTCCCAACTAAGGCTCGGAGGCCCCAGCAGCGACGTGTGTGAGCCAGAAGGAAAAGGCTATGGCTGCCTGACATGCGAGAAAGTTCCAAAAGAGAGTCAACAGAGGGAACTTCAGTGAACTCAGTACTGCGGGTACCCCAGATAAGCGCTAGAACGGAGGCTACACTACTTATCTGCAGAGAGAGAATTCCAAATTTGCTTCCAGGCTGACCAACGCCTTCTCCATCTGTACTCTGGGTCCTGTACAGCACTTACCAAGTACAGGTAAAGGAACTGCACGACGGTATCGGTCATCTTTCTCCTGCTCCTGCCGCACGGCTCTCCTACATCCTGCACTGCACACCATCTACTAACTCTTTCATCTGCCCTGTGACTACGGCTCTACCTGTGCAGGGCTTCTACATCTTAGCTGCACCACAACATCTGTCCTAGAGAAGTGACACTGCAGCATGGGTCAATCTGATCAGAAACCACAGGTGGCGTCATGTATCATTCACCTATAAACATTATTCACCCCTTTGCATGGACGCCCAGGGCCACGGAATGGGTCATCACCACCAACGTGACACATCCCTCTGAGACACTGGCCTGGTACCGATTAACCCCACTGCCCTGGCTGGCCACCCACACTCCATGTCAGATTCATCTTGGACTGGGGAATTCACGATTTGACTTGATAATCCAGGCATGGTATGTGAAAAGAGCTCCATGGAGTAATCTGTAGTGTGGCCTGCCGCATCCTTCACTTTTGGTAGGGATGAAGGACACAAGGAAAGGTCTTGTTCCTGACGACTCAGTGCTTGCATTTTTTGAAACTTAAGAAGAGGAGGCGATAGAGCTGGAGGCTGTGTCAGCAACGTAAGCCAAAACTTGTTCCTGAAGCTCCGGTTTTAAAAGCGGTTTACCTACTCCCAGAAAAGGGAGCCTTCGAGGCCTTGTGGAGCCAGACGATAACACAGGCTCAACACCTCCTGCCGTAGGTGCTATTGTGCTTTTGCCATTACCAACAGATGCACCACCAACACCACCACCATCAGGACCAGCTGGCAACCCCCGCCCACTTCCACGGCCTCTTCCACCATACTTCCTCATTTTTGTGAAAATGTACCCAAAATACCACCAGCTATATGGTACTGTAAAACAAGGTAGAAGGTGTATATAGTATTGGTGAGAATTTGGATCTCACTAGAGATTTGAGGATGATGAACTATTATCTCAGGGCCAGCAGAGATTACACCTCAATGTAACAGGCTGAAATTGTATGGTGTATGACAAGGTGGAGGCTGTATGCAGTATTGGTGAGAATTTGAATCTCACTAGAGAGATTTGAGGACGCTGAACTATTGTCTCAGGCCCAGTAGAAATTACACCTCTATGTAACATGCTGAAATTGGATGGTGTATGACAAGGTGGAGGGTGTATATAGTAATGGTGAGAGTTTGGATCTCACTAGAGATTTTAGGAGGCTGACAATGATGCTCTAAGTCCAAGTATGGATGCAGGCAGCCTAATAAGCACAAAAGGGTGGAAAAATGAACGCTTGGTAACTGTGCAGAAAAGAGGAAGAAAAGTATTTTTGCTTTTAAAAAAGCAGTTTGCACAGCAGTGTGCAAACAGCAATGCAGCTGTCATGGTCACTGTGTGTCTGGGTGCAGGTGTTACCGCAAGGCGAACCCATAACACACGTGACCCTGGATACACCGCCTCCAGTGGGGCGAATTTAAATAATAGAACGTGCAGGTGGATACGCCGCCTCCACCTGGCGAATTTAGGTATTACACGTTATAAATATATTTCTGGAAACACCGCCTCCAGTAAGGCGCATTTAAATAATAAGGGGGGAACCGGGGAAACTTTAACAATGGTGGGCCCTGCGATAGGGAATGGGGACATGGAGACCTCCTAAGCTCCCCTGAGCCAGTGTCCCTGCACTCCTAACATTCCCTATACAGGCTCTGCACCTGTCGCCGCACGCGAACCTTAACCCCTTGCTCGCCCTGACCCTAAACCCTCACTAGGGAATGGGTCGGTGCGGAGACTAATCCCACCACTGCACTAACAACACACATGAGGAAAGAGACAATACAGGGGAAACACCACTTAGCTTTGCTCTGTTGCGTACGCTCCTAGCAACAGAGCCCACCACCTGTGTGCATCTTCTCCTCCACCCTGATCCATCACCATAACTGGATCCATCACCATCGTGCAGCCTGGGAGCAGAGTCCATCACCACTTGCAGCAGTCCAGTACACAGAGTCCCAAGATGAGTCCAGCCTCTGCCAAGAATCCAAGCATGCTCGAGTCCAGTTCTCAGCAACCAAGTCGAGCATGCTGAGTGCAACTCTCTTCCTAGTCACCACTCCTCTAAGCCATGCCCGCACTTCCTGCCAACACCATAAACTGCGACTCCACCAGGCCATGCCAGTCCTTCCTGCAGACACCATTAGCTGGCACTCGTTCTCTCTGGCTGACTGCGCAGGACTCCAATCCAGCTCCATCCTTCCACCAGGCTCTCCAACAACTCAGCAAGAAATATCACCAGCAGTGAGTGAACACCCTGAGACCCATTTACAGAGTGTCACACCTGAATCATAATTAAGTGCAACCTAACCTAAGGTGCAATACCACTAACCACCACCGGGGACAGTCAAAACACCTTTGAACTTAACCAAAGTAAAAAAAGTTCACTTTGTGCTTTTAATACCGCCAGATCCAACACTGGATCATGACAGCAGCTATCAGGAGAACCTTATTAGGCAGCCTAATAACCAACAGAGCTGATGCACAAAAATATAGCCTCCCCTGTCACTGCACGCAAACTGTTGTGTTGTACAGTGGAAATCGCTAACAGCAGAAGCAGTTTTTTGGTTCTTCTTCCCTGCCTAATGCTCTCCCTTATTCTGAATCGGCAGCATCAACTTCTCCCTAATGCTAAGATCGGCAGAAGTAAGATGGCGATCGGTGTACACGCCCTTTTATAGCCCCTGTGACACCACACAAAGCCAGCCAATCACTTTCATGCCATTCTCAAAGATGGTGGTGACCGATGCCTATGTCATCGCGTTGCCCACAGTGTGCGTCCTCTATCATTGGCTGAAAAAGGGTGCTGGAAGCAACATTTGAAACGCGACCTCGTGGCCGAACTCACGCAATGGTCGAGTTTCGTTTCATGAAACCCGACTTCAGCGAAAGTCGCCGACTTTTGAATTTGACCAACCCGTTTCGCTCAACCCTAGTAATAAGATCACCCCTAAGCCTTCGATTTTCGAAACTAAATAACCCCAAGTGTAATAACCTGTCTGCGTATTGCAGACCCCCCAGTTCCCTAATAACCTTGGTCGCTCTTGTCTGCTCCCGCTTCAGTTCAGCTATGTCTTTCTTATACACCGGAGACCAGAATTGTACCCAGTATTCTAAGTGTGGTCGCACTAGTGACTTATATAGAGGTAAAATTATGTTCTCCTAATGAGCATCTATGCCTGTTTTTATGCATCCCATTATTTTATTTGCCTTTGCAGCAGCTGCCTGACACTGGCCACTAAATGTGAGTTTGTCGTCCACCCATACACCCAGGTCTTTTTCAGTGACAGTTTTGCCCAGTGTTTTACAGTTAAGCACATAATTATACATCTTGTTCGTTCTACCCAAGTGCATGACCTTACATTTATCCCCATTAAAGCTCATTTGCCATTTATCAGCCCAAGCTTCTAGTTTATATAAATCCTCCTGTAATATAAAATTGTCCTCCTCTGTATTGATTACCCTGCAAAGTTTAGTGTCATCTGCAAATATTGAAATTCTACTCTCTATGCCCCCTACAAGGTCATTAATAAATATGTTAAAAAGAAGCGGGCCCAAAACTGACCCCTGTGGTACCCCACTGCTAACCGTAACCCAGTCCGAGTGTGCTCCATTAATAACCACCCTTTGTTTCCTATCCCTGAGCCAGCTCTTAACCCACTTACACATATTTTCCCCTATCCCCATTGTTCTCATTTTATGTATCAACCTTTTGTGAGGCACCGTATCAAAAGCTTTTGAAAAGTCCATGTACACCACGTCCACTGCATTCCCTTGGTCCAGTCCGGAACTTACCTCTTCATAAAAGCTTATCAGATTAGTCTGATAGGAATGGTCCCTTGTAAACCCTTGTTGATATTGGGTCATGAGGTTATTCTTCTCCAGATACTCCTGTATAGTATCTCTTAGAAAACCCTCCAGGATTTTACCCACAGTTGAGGTTAAACTTACTGGTTTATAATTTCCAAGTTCAGTTTTTGTCCCCTTTTTGAATATTGGCACCACATTTGCTAAACGCCAGTCCAGTGGTACAGACCCTGTTATTATGGATTAGATATAATGGTCTATCTATGACTGTGCTTAGCTCCTGCAGTACTCGGGGGTGTATCCCATCCGGGCCCGGGGATTTGTCAATTTTAGTGACTTTTAGATGCCGCCGTACTTCCTGCTGGGTTAAGCAGGTGACATTTAATGGAGAATTTTCATCCCTGATCTTGTTATCCATCATGGGATTTTCTTGTGTAAATACTGTTGAAAAGAAGTCATTTAGCATATTGGCTTTTTCCTCATCCTCATCCACCATTTCACCCAGACTATTTTTAAGGGGACCAACACTATCATTTTTTAGCTTCTTACTATTTATATAGTTAAAGAATTATATTTTGGGATTATTTTTACTTTCTCTGGCAATGAGTCTCTCTGTCTCAATCTTTGCTATTTTGATTTGCTTTTTACAGAATTTATTTAATTTTCTGTATTTATTTAATGCCTCACTACTAGCTACTTGCTTTAATTCTCTAAAATGCTTTATTTTTGTCACTTATTGCTCCCCTTACAGCTCTGTTTAACCATAGTGGTCTTTTCCTATTTCTAACATGTTTATTCCCATACGGTATATATTGTGCACAGGTCCTATTCAGGATGCTAATAAATGTCTCTCATTTTCTTTGTGTATTTTTATGTCTCAGGATATCGTTCCAGTTAATTGCACCAAGATCATCTCTCATCCATTGGAAATTTGCCTTCCTGAAGTTTAGTGTCCTTGTAACCCCTCTACTACACATCTTATTAAAAGATACATGAAAACTTATTATTTTGTGATCACTATTGCCCAAGTGACCCTCAACCCTTATATTTGATATGAGGTCTGGCCTGTTGGTTAATATTAAGTCTAGCAGTGCCCCCCCTCTTGTTGGGTCCTGAACCAGTTGTGAAAGGTAATTGTCTCTCATAGTTATAAAAAAAACCTATTACCTTTGCTGAAACTGGAGGTTTCAGTTCCCCAATGTATTTCAGGGTAGTTGAAGTCCCCCATAATAATTACTTCTCCTTGAGTCACCGCTTCATCTATTTGCTTTATGAGGATATTCTCTGTTGCTTCCATTATTTTTGGAGACTTATAACAAACCCCTATCAGTAATTTATTATTTTTCCCCCTCCCCTTATTTCTACCCACAGGGACTCTACATTTTCATTAGATTCATATATATTATCACGTAAGATGGGTTTTAAGGATGATTTTACATATAAACACATACCTCCCCCTCGCTTATTTGTACGGTCATTTCTGAACAGACTATAGCCCTCTAAATTAACTGCCCAATTATAGCTCTCGTCCAGCCATGTCTCAGATATCCCCACCATCTCATAAATGTCATAATTATGTTCCAACAACATTAACTCCAATTCCTCCATTTTGTTGGCGAGGCTTCTGGCATTAGTATGCATGCACTTTATGTATCTCTCTGTACCTCTATTCTTTCTTAAATTATTAACTGTTGTAACCCCACCCCCCATGCCACCCCCACCCCCAATTTCATTATTTGTGCCCAGGTCTTTATCTGCACTGTCTTCCCCTCCTATAAAAGGAATACCCTCCCCCCGTCCCTAGTTTAAACACTCTTCAAAAATTATGAAGGAACTCTGCCGTTTGCTAAATGTTAAACAGTTGCGCACATCGGTCTATCATCCCCAAACAGATGGCATTGTAGAAAGGTTCAATAAGACGCTGAAAAGCATGTTAAAAAAGGCAGTTTCCAAAGATGGGAAGGACTGGGATCTCTTATTGCCATATTTGTTGTTTGCCGTGCAGGAGGTGCCTTAGGCATCTACGGGGTTCTCGCCCTGTGAATACAATAGTTCAGACATCCACGGGGCTCACTCGATATAGCCAAAGAGGCCTGGGAGAACCAACCTACCCCCCACAAAAGTGTGATAGGACATGTTGCAAAAATGCAAGAGAGAATGGAGACAGTCCTTTCCTTAGTCCGGGAACATATGGAGGCAGCACAACAGTCACAGAGTTGGGTCCATAACCGGGAGGCTCGGGAAAGAACCTTTAGCCCTGGGGATCGGGTGTTGGTACTTGTGCCTACCGTAGATAGCAAATTTCTCGCAAGGTGGCAGGGACCCTACAAGATCATGGAGAAGGTGGGGCCAGTAGACTACAAGGTACACCAGCCAGGACGGAGAAAGCCAGAACAGGTTTACCATGTTAATTTGCTTAAACCCTGGAAAGATAGAGTACCTTGGTGGGGATAGTCCGCTGCCTGCATTTCAGATGGAGAAGGCTCCGTAACCTCGGGGCGAGGTAGGAGAAGCCCAACCCGCAGTCAAAATTGCAGATACTTTGTCTCCTAGACAGGTTCAGGAGGTCTGGGAGTTCATTAGCCGAAATACAGATGTTTTTTTTGAGCTCCCTGGACACACCTCCCAATTCCAACATGATGTTGTCACGGAGCTACAGGCCAAAGTCCGACTAAAGCCCTATCGGGTACCTGAGGCCCGGCAACAAGCCATCTTGGAAGAGGTAAAAACTATGCTACAGTTAGGAGTCATTGAAGAGTCCCAAAGTGAGTGGGCCAGCCCAATAGTCCTAATAGTCCTAAGCCTGATTGGTCTCTAAGATTCTGTAATGATTTTAGAAAACTTAATGACATTTCAAAGTTTGGCGCCTACCCCATGCCATGTTGACAAGTTGATAGAGCGATTTGGGCAGGCATGGTATTTTACAACTCTGGACCTTACAAAAGGTTATTGGCAGGTACCCCTAACAGAAGCGGCGAAGGAAAAAATGGCTTTTGTAACACCCGAGGGACTGTTCCAGTATAAGGTGTTACCTTTTGGGTTGCATGGCGCACCAGCAATGTTCCAGCGGTTAATGGATATTTTTCTCCGTCCCCATCGCGCTATGCCTCAGCCCATCTAGACGATTTTGTGTACAGCACTGACTGGGAAAGCCATTTAGCGAAAGTACAGGCAGTGATAGACTCTCTGCGACAAGCAGGGCTAACTGCCAGTCCAAAGAAGTGTTCGATAGGGTTGGAGGAAGCTCGGTACTTGGGTTACGTTATTGGGAGAGGAGTTCTCAAGCCTCAAGTAAGCAAAGTGGAGGCAATCCAGAACTGGCCCCGTCCTCTCACAACAAAACAGGTAAAAGCTTTTTTAGGTTTGGTGGGATATTCCTGGTCGGTTCCTTCCCAACTTTGCAACCCTGTCCGCGCCTTTAACAGACTGCTTAAAAGGAAGGAAATCTGTGATGGTACACTGGAATGAACAGTTAGGAGGCCTTTACAAAGTTAAAAGGGGTACTGTGTGGTACACCAGTCCTGATCACTCCAAATTTCAAAAAGGAGTTCGTTGTGCAGACGGATGCGTCTGAGAGGGCTCGGTGCCGTGCTGTCTCAGGAGGTTAACGGGGAAGAGCATCCCATTAGTTTCCTAAGCCGGAAGCTTACCCCAGGTGAAACCAGGTACAGTATTGTGGAGAGAGAGTGCCTGGCCATCAAGTGGGCACTGAAGTCATTGCGCTACTATTTGCTGGGGAGAACATTTTGGTTGGTTACAGATCATTCCCCTCTTACGTGGATGAGTCAAGCTAAGGAGAGGAATGCCCGAGTCACCAGGTGGTTCCTGTCCCTGCAAAATTTTAAATTTTCAGTAGAACATTGGGCATGCAGACTACAGGGGAATGCAGATGCCCTGTCCAGAGTTCACTGTATGTCATGTGTCCACCCCCCTAGGGTTGAGCATAGGAGGGAGTTATGTGGTACAGTAAAGGTTGTTTTACTGGATGAGAGATACATTTCTCCCAACAGATTAATGTTTGGCCGGGTTTTTCCCTAAAGATTGGACCTGCGATGATGTCATGGTCACGTAATCAGCCCATGTGATGCCTACCTCACTTGTGGGAGGGTTTATGGGCTATGTAATGGAGGTTGGTGTTTGGTACATGGTGAGTGTGTGTCTGGAAGTTACAGGAACTTGGCTGGACTTAGCCTGAACTTGCATACGGGATCCGCGTGCTGCAGAACTATAGCAGCAAGACTCTCAACAACCCTGGGAATGGCACATGGTGGATGCCGTGGACCTGGCAGCGGCTTAGTTAAGCCTGTCCCGTGCAAGGTGTGAGTCTGGGACCAGTGGCTCTCCAAGCTGGAGTATATTTATGTTTTTCCTTACTTTCTGTTAGCCGGCTGTTTGCAACGTGACATTAAACCACTGAAATTTAACTTTAAGCCTGTGTGTTGCCTCGTTACTGCAGCCCTGCCATTACCTACCACAGTGAATCCCTACAAAAAAAAAATATATATAAACTTCCTTCTCACCCCCACTGGGGGTGGTTTTTGTTGTCCTTTCTCATTCTCGGGTCCTCTACCAGAGTCCTGTGAGTTTGAGGGTTCTGTGCAGAATCTTAGCTGTTCCCAGTATTGTGCATTTCTGGACAGAGAGCTCAGATGTTGCTCCTGGGATCTGTTGTATCCATTCTTCCAACTTGGGGGTCTGCTCCAGGTGCTCCTATCACCATTGGAATCACTGTTGCCTTCACCTTTCACATCTTTTCCAGTTCTCCTTTGAGGCCTTGGTATTTCTCTTGCTTCTCATATCCCTTCTTTCTGATGTTGCTATCACTTGGCACTGCCACATCTGTTATCAACTGATGAAATTCTACTATATATACCTACATATATAATCACCAGTTGGTCGCTGTCACTTAATCCCATAAGGCACCACGGCAGTCCCACTTGCGCAGGCGCAGTTAGAGAACAGCCTTGCAGGCACGAACTGCTCCTGCGCAAGTAACATACACTTCACCGCTATTCCCACGCAGGCACAGTAACAGCCGCGTCATTACTACGCATGTGCGAGATTAGCCGTGACGTCAATGACACTTGTGCAGGCGCAGTTCATGCTTACTGCACCTGTGCAAGTGACCTACACATCACCGCTACTCTCATGCATGCGTAGTAACAACATGGCTGTTAGTGCGCCTACGCTGGAATAGTGGTGACGTGTATGTCACTTGCAGTTCGTAGCTGCAAGGAACAGCCATTGCGCCAGTGTGGGAATTACCTCAGGCAGCATTAAATTCCGTTGTGGCCACAAGGAACAGCCACTGCACCTGCTCGCAGTTTGTGGCCGCAAGAAACAGCCACTGCGCCTGCATGGGGATTACCTCAGGCAGCAGTAAATTCTGAGAGCCCCACATGTATACGGTTTTTGTAAAAATAGCCACAGTGTCTGCATGGGGATTACCTCAGGCAGCAGTCAATTCCGCCAGCCCCACATACACACTGGTTTTTCAAATTAGCCAATGCACCTGCGTGGGGATTACCTCAGGCAGCAGTAAATTCTGCCAGTCCCACATACACACCTGTTTTTTAAAAACCTACATAACTAACGCATGTCCAAGTAGCATTCATTGATGAAGGAATCTAACAGCAGTGCCACTTACTGAAGTGCAGGTTTTTCACTTCCTTTCTGTTTTTTTCCTCCACTTTGGGAACAGACAATCACACACACATACAAACTGCATAAAACAAAGTAACACCTCCAATAATAGTTACAACAGCTTACAAGAGACAACATAGGGTAAATAGACACACAGCACACAAAAGAGACACCACATAGTGAATACCGCTCAAGAAACACTACACCAGATACCAAAATTCAGCACACAACAAGGAAGAAACAGTGCACAAGCGGTAAAAGACGTCAAATGACCCAACACTTACAATCCAAAAATACATTGATATAAAACAGATGTGTTGGAAAGCGCAAATGGTGTGAGACATGTCCGCTGCTCCTGTCAACACCACTAAGCATACACAGATGTTAATTTCACCACACTCCCAATGCGATGGCATCGGGCCTTTTTCTAATATATATATATATATATATATATATATATATATATATATATATATATATACACATTATGTGTGTGTGTATATACTGTATATATATATATATATATATATATACTCTGTGCATACTGTATATCTATCTTTATCTATAGATAGATATATCTCTTGCACTGGGGCTTAAGATCTAGTTACGTCACTGGATCCAAGTGATACTATGGTATTACATCTGCACAGGTAAACCAACAGGAAGAATCTAGTGATTCTTCCTTTCCAAAAGTGGATCTTGTAAAATGATTATGAATGTTGTCTTTACGTGCTTAATATAAAATGTTGCAAACAAGAAAATGTTGCTGGTATAGATGGCTTTCTCAACTTCAATTTCTTTACTTTACTCATAGTTGCTACTTGGCATGTAAGTATGTAGAAATTAAATATTTTATCTCAAAGGCTGTTATTTTAAATAGCAAAAGTTATCACCTCTCATCTATTTCTATTTATTTTTTCATACTATTCTATTAAAAATATACAGGTTATGCTAAAAAAAAAAATATGCTTGCAAATTCTGCAAAAATGACAATCTCAGATAAAGAAGAATTCAAATTGCTATTTGGACAATTAATTTTGTTATTATCGCTGCCTAATAGATGCATGCATGTTTTTACAGATCTGATTTCATTCTGTCTGACCATATTAGTTAGGTTTACTATGCAGAACCTGAGAGAAGATACAGTAATATTACTCAAACTGCAAAAAAGGAGAGTTGATGCAGTGCATTTTATGATACTGCAATACAGTGTCTTTCCAAAAAAAAAAAGTTAAATCTGTTCTGGTCAGTTCACACACTCAAATCAAAAGAATACACTGAACTATTTTAGCTTAAATGTGATGTAAATTGTCAGATATGGCAGCTCTCGAAATTTGTAACAAAAATACTCAATATTGGTATAAAATATTTTACATATTGTTTAGTTTTTGTTTGTTTTTTTAAATCAGTGGCCTATGTTTCAAAGCACATCATTCTTTAATTGCTTAGTGACGGAGGAAATTTGCTGTTTAATGACCAAGCCAATTTTTACAATTCTGACCACTGTCACTATATGAAGTTATAAATCGGGAACGCTTTAACAGATCCCACTGATTCTGAGAAAGTTTTTTTGTGACATATTTTACTTCATGATAGTGGTAAAATTTCTTCGCTATGACTTGTGTTTATTTATGAAAAAACAGATATATGGTGAAAATTTAAAAAATGTAGCAATTTTCAAAATTTTAATTTTTATGCAGTTAAATCAGAGAGATATGTCACACAAAATACTTAATAAATAACATTTCCCACATGTCTAATTTACTTAAGCACAATTTTGGGACCAAATTTTTTTTTGTTAGGAAGTTATAAGGGTTAAAAGTTGACCAGCGATTTCTCATTTTTACAACAAAATTTACAAAACCATTTTTTTAGGGACCACCTCACATTTGAAGTCACTTTCAGGGGTCAATATAACAAAAAATACCCAAAAGTCACACCAATCTAAAAATTGCACCCCTCAAGGTGCTCAAAACCATATTCAAGAAGTTTATTAACCTTATTAACTTCACAGGAACTGAAGCAATGTGGAAGGAAAAAATTAACATTTAACTTTTTTTTTACAAAGATTTTATCCAGAACCAATTTTTTTTTATTTTCACAAGAGTAAAAAGGGAAAACGAAACACAAAATTTTGGTGTGCAATTTCTCCAGAATACGTTGATACCCCATATGTGGGGATAAACCACTGTTAGGGCGCACGGCAGGGCTTGGAACGGAATGAGTGCTGTTTGACTTTTTCAATGCAGAATTGGCTGGAATTGAGATCAGACTCCATGTCGCGTTTGGAGTGCCCCTGATGTACCTAAGGCTACTTTCACACTTGCGTTTTTTTGCTGCGCGTTTTTTGCACACACAAAAGCATGGAAAAAACGCATCATTAATTTGTGTGCGTTTTTTTGTGGGTTTTGGTGCTTTTCTTTTAAAAAACACATGCTTTTTTGCGCATACGTGCGCATTACAATGTGCACGTATGAGCACCCATAGACTACAATGGGTGTTTTGCTGTAAAAAAACGCATTGCATGCGCATGCGGTTTTTTGGGGCAAGTCAGATGCACAAAAAATATAACAGGATGCATTTTGTGCGCCTGAGCGCACACTACAAAAAAGCACATGCCTCAGTGACGTCAGCAGGAGTCCCTGCAATTTCATACAACGAATTAACCCCTTAAATTAACCCCTACAAGTCCAAAATTTTATCCACAAACCCTCATCTAATTAATAGTGATAGACCTAACATAAAAAACATGAAATGAAATGGTTAACTAAATGTAAACCTTGTGTCATTTCATGTCGGGCAGGAGCATTATTATACAAAAGCTGGCAAATGTTTCTGCGGCTAATCTGCTATGATGAACTGTATGAATTTGTAATATATATCTTAATGTGTCTCTATGACATGTATAATATATATATATATATATATATATATATGTGTGTGTCTAGATTTATTCATTCTTTGTGTGGGGAAACCTGTCATTGGGCTCCATTATATGTCCATTTAGCTACCCTGCGAGAAAATCTCACCAGACGGATGTCAAACGGATCCTTACATGCGATTAAAACTGCATCAATTAAGAAAAATCGCATCAAAAACGGATCATTGGTTAAGATACCTTTGTGCGATTTCGGACCGTTAAAATGGGAACTTTTTTAATGGTTGTGTGTGACTCCAGCCTTATACTGAATTCTGGAGTGGATGGGTAGCCAGTGTAATGTCTGGCACAAGGTAGAGGCATCGGTGTAACCTGGATGGTGCTAAGATGCAAATATCCAGGCTGAGAACCACTGAGGATTGAGTTGCTGCGAGTGCAGCATCAGTGACTAGTGGTGACGTCATTAAGGTTTCCCTGGTCAATGAGGTTGCATTCCGAAACTTCAGTGACGAATGTGACATCACCATTAGCACAGTGAGAAAAAGTCTCACAGTGCAGCACTGATCTCATGGAGGTCATCAAGAGGTTTTAAACATTTTGCTTTCATTTTTTCATCATTTTCTTATCAATAATAGTGATGAGCGAATTTGTTCGGAAAAGATCACCAAACAGAAATTTGGCATGAGTGTGGCACATTCGGATTCGTGATCAGAAACATGAGCAAAATTTTATAAAATTGGAAAAAAATCGGTAACATTTGGTAAAAAGTGCAGAAAAATATTTGAGTTGCTTCAAAAGTAGTTTAATCACTTTAGGAACAGTAATTTTTTTCCCAGCTTTATGTGTGCACATTGCGGCTAGTCAATCAGGGATCAGGAAAAACTCACAATGTCCTGACACAATGGCTTGTGTCATTGGTTGCTTAAATCACATGTCCCTCTCCATATAAAGAGTGGAAATCTTGTTTTAGCGCCATTCATACACTGTAACAAAAACAGAGAAACTTCTCCTGATGCTGGCACTGTTAGCAGCAAGATTTTAGCTAGTTAGCTAGGCAGTTGTATATCAGTCAGATAGTGTATCTAGCTAGTGTCCAGTGTGACTGTAAAATTTACCTTCCAGCATATTGTTTTTGCTATTACTGAGGTCCACAGACAAAGCCATCAGGGCACATGTCCTACAAGTGTGTTGTGCACTGCTTCTATTGTGCTCCATGCACGAGTATAGCATTCTAAATAATATTTTTTCACTAGCTAAATGTGAAACAGCCTGCTGTATCCCACCTTGTTATTTAGTGCTGTGGTGATATGAAACTGTCAGTAGACCTAATGCACATTGAAAAAAAAATTATAATTTTTCAGTTGCAAAAAGTTAGACAGCCTGCCGTATCACACTTTATCATTTTGTGGGTTGAAATTAAACTGTATGGCCCTCATCCAGAGGCCACCCAAAAATTCTTGTGTTCCTAACGTCATGCGGTAGGGGACCTGACTTTAAAATAGTTTGTAGCATCTAGTGTGTTATAGAGGCATGAATTAGAGGCCACCTGTAAATCCTTCTTTTCCTAGTGTCATACAGTAGGGGACCTGACTTTAACCCCTTAACGACCAGGGGTATTTTTGGTTTTGCATTTTCATTTTTCCCTCCCCTTCTTTCCAGAGCCATAACTTTTTATTTTTCTGTCAATATGGCCATATGAGGGCTTGTTTTTTGCGGGACGAGTTGTACTTTTGAAAGACAAGGTTGGTTTTGCAATTTCTTGTACAACAAAACGGGAAAAAAATTCCAAGTGCGGTGAAATTGCAAAAAAAACAAAACAATCCCACACTTATTTTTCGCTTGGCTTTTTTTTGCTAGGTTCTCTACATGCTAAAAGTGACCTGCCATTATGATTCTTCAGGTCATTGTGAGTTCATAGACACCAAACATGTTTAGATTCTATTTTATGTAAGTGGTGAAAAAAAATTCCAAAGTTTGTTAAAAATAAAAAAAAGTGCCATTTTCCGAGACCCGTCTCATTTCTTCGTTATCTGTGGTTAAAACAAACGAAAAAAACGAGGAAAATGTCCAATCATTAAAATTTCTTTATTTTATTATTTAATAAACAAATGTATACATATGTATATAATTAAAATAAATTAATAAGGGGAGGTCAATGCCAAAAATGGAGGCACAGCCAGGGGACAGCTGTAAATACTTAGTAAAAATGCACCCACAATAATGTCATACAAAATCTGGTGAAAACAAAAATGTATAATAAATGTATAATATATAAATATATAAACATATATATCAAGTGCAAAACTACAGATGATAAGTGCAAGCAAAAAAGGACTGTGTAAAAAAATTATTAAAAAATGTAAAATAAAACTAAAATAAATATACAATGAAAAAGATTAATTAATAATGAATAATAAATATATTACCACAAATAAAGTGCAATGTGTTGAAAAAAAGTGAATAAAAAAGTGTACAAAAAATCCCTGTATAAATGTATATATATACACACATATATTTAAGACCAAGTGCTGAAATAATTTATAATAAATAAAATAAATAAACTAATAAGCTGCCGCACATAAAGTGCGATGTGCTGCGGTGATACAGGTGATGCGGTAAATCAGCGCTTATAGTAAAATAAAAAATAAAAAATAAATGATAAATAAAAGAAGTGAGCACAGTGTGGATACCTTTCTGCTGCCTCTGTCCCCAGGATGTGCCAGCCCCGATGCGCGTTTCGGCGTACCTTCGTCAGGGGGTGGCACCATCCAGACAGGAAGGAGTATAAATAGGGCAGACCGTCCAATGAGAGCGGGGAGTGTGTATGTTGACGCACGCTAGCATCATGGGTAACCAGGCAACCCCACGCCGTCGGCCCACGTGTCTCCCCGATCGTCGCAAAGTAATGATGCGGCGAAGAGGGACGCAAGCACGGCGGGCGGGACTCCCGGAACCCGATGCCAAAGTGCGTACAACACTGACCGCTATCATTGGACGCCATATAGCACATGGTACATAAAATCATTGGGTGCTCTATGATAGGATGAATTAGCCACATGACACAAAGGTCCTGAGCACACACAACATAAACATGGAAGTCACATGGTACGAAGGTCCTATTGAATTCAGTATGGAAAAAGACAAATCAATAATAAATACGAATAAAGTATAAATAATTAGTATAAATAATAATAAAGTGATAATGAATAATAATATACAAATATATATAACATTAAGAAGATGACAATAACAAAATATTTATAGACATAAATAAACAAATACTAAATTCATGTAGATCAAATTCACATGTATATTTTGACGAAACAATTCTCATTCTTTGTCCTCTTTCTTTCTCTTCTTTTTCATATATATATCAGCAGAGAGACGCCGGCATCAGCATCAATCAACTCCAAAACCACCATTTAATAGGTGACACAAAATAATTGCTGATATAAAGTAAGAACTAAAAAATAAAATAAATAAAGATTATATTAACATTATATATGTATACATATTAATAAAACCATGTGAATAAATAATCGATA
Source organism: Dendrobates tinctorius (assembly GCF_039654945.1). Taxonomy (NCBI): domain Eukaryota; kingdom Metazoa; phylum Chordata; class Amphibia; order Anura; family Dendrobatidae; genus Dendrobates; species Dendrobates tinctorius. The sequence goes on from NW_027361703.1 coordinate 53,532,146, forward strand.
ATAAATATATCACATGCCCAATAAATAATAAATAATATAAAAATATATAAAGTATATACAACAATTATATATAGAAAAATATAAAAGCTGGATGACTAGGTGGTCATAAAAAGGGGACATAACTGATATTCTCATTTAAACCTAAGGGGGATGTGGTTTTAAGAGTCCATATCCATCTTGTCTCCATTTGTGCTAATTTCTGACTAATTTGGCCTCCACGTATAGAAACCGGAATTGTGTCTATTCCTCTTACTCGCAACTTGCTTGAATCACAGTCATGAAATTGTTTAAAATGCCTCGGAATGGTTTTCAAGGCAGAGATGTCACTCTCAGTTTTCGCTCCATTGATTCCAATTACATGCTCTCTTATTCTTACTTTCAATTGTCTTATGGTAAGGCCAACATAGATCTTTGAACAGGGGCATGTGGCGTAATAAATTACTGCCTTGGTCTCACAATTAATGTAATGTTTAATAGAATAGTTTCTTGAACCAGAGGAGTCCATAAACGTGTCACTTCTGTCCATATTTTGGCAAGCAATACAATGACCACATGGATATGAGCCATTCCTTTTTGAAATCTGTGTAAAAAAGGATTTCTGTTCATTCTGATAATGGCTCCTTACAAGCGAGTCTCGCAAATTCCTAGAACGACGAAAGGTAATACTTGGTTGCTTCGTTAGATAGTTAGATAGAGTCTGATCAGCCAATAAAATATGCCATGATTGGCTTAATACTTCTCTTAGTCTTTGATTAGCAGTGTTATAGTTCGTAATAAAACGAACTGATGATGAAGATACAGGTTTCGATCTAGCATATAATAAATCATTTCTAGTTGAATGTTTAGCTCTATTGAAAGCTTGCTTGACACATCGATTGCTATAACCACGATTTAAGAACCGTATTTTAAGTTCTTCAGACCTCTTCTCAAAGTCTATATCATTAGAACATATTCTTCTTAGTCTTAAAAATTGACCTATGGGAATGTGGACACGGTACATTGATGACATTTTCTTTATTTGGCAAGGCTTTGTTGAGTCTCTTGAATTATTTATTTCTCATTTAAATAATAATTCTTTGAATATTCGGTTGACGCATCACTACGATAAAAATAATATTGAATTCCTTGATGTATTGGTAAAACGTGATTCTAATAATATTCTACAAACTGATATTTTTAGAAAACAGTCAGCAACAAATTCTCTTTTACATTCATCCTCTTCCCATCCAACATCTCTTGTTCGATCAATTCCCATAGGTCAATTTTTAAGACTAAGAAGAATATGTTCTAATGATATAGACTTTGAGAAGAGGTCTGAAGAACTTAAAATACGGTTCTTAAATCGTGGTTATAGCAATCGATGTGTCAAGCAAGCTTTCAATAGAGCTAAACATTCAACTAGAAATGATTTATTATATGCTAGATCGAAACCTGTATCTTCATCATCAGTTCGTTTTATTACGAACTATAACACTGCTAATCAAAGACTAAGAGAAGTATTAAGCCAATCATGGCATATTTTATTGGCTGATCAGACTCTATCTAACTATCTAACGAAGCAACCAAGTATTACCTTTCGTCGTTCTAGGAATTTGCGAGACTCGCTTGTAAGGAGCCATTATCAGAATGAACAGAAATCCTTTTTTACACAGATTTCAAAAAGGAATGGCTCATATCCATGTGGTCATTGTATTGCTTGCCAAAATATGGACAGAAGTGACACGTTTATGGACTCCTCTGGTTCAAGAAACTATTCTATTAAACATTACATTAATTGTGAGACCAAGGCAGTAATTTATTACGCCACATGCCCCTGTTCAAAGATCTATGTTGGCCTTACCATAAGACAATTGAAAGTAAGAATAAGAGAGCATGTAATTGGAATCAATGGAGCGAAAACTGAGAGTGACATCTCTGCCTTGAAAACCATTCCGAGGCATTTTAAACAATTTCATGACTGTGATTCAAGCAAGTTGCGAGTAAGAGGAATAGACACAATTCCGGTTTCTATACGTGGAGGCCAAATTAGTCAGAAATTAGCACAAATGGAGACAAGATGGATATGGACTCTTAAAACCACATCCCCCTTAGGTTTAAATGAGAATATCAGTTATGTCCCCTTTTTATGACCACCTAGTCATCCAGCTTTTATATTTTTCTATATATAATTGTTGTATATACTTTATATATTTTTATATTATTTATTATTTATTGGGCATGTGATATATTTATTATCGATTATTTATTCACATGGTTTTATTAATATGTATACATATATAATGTTAATATAATCTTTATTTATTTTATTTTTTAGTTCTTACTTTATATCAGCAATTATTTTGTGTCACCTATTAAATGGTGGTTTTGGAGTTGATTGATGCTGATGCCGGCGTCTCTCTGCTGATATATATATGAAAAAGAAGAGAAAGAAAGAGGACAAAGAATGAGAATTGTTTCGTCAAAATATACATGTGAATTTGATCTACATGAATTTAGTATTTGTTTATTTATGTCTATAAATATTTTGTTATTGTCATCTTCTTAATGTTATATATATTTGTATATTATTATTCATTATCACTTTATTATTATTTATACTAATTATTTATACTTTATTCGTATTTATTATTGATTTGTCTTTTTCCATACTGAATTCAATAGGACCTTCGTACCATGTGACTTCCATGTTTATGTTGTGTGTGCTCAGGACCTTTGTGTCATGTGGCTAATTCATCCTATCATAGAGCACCCAATGATTTTATGTACCATGTGCTATATGGCATCCAATGATAGCGGTCAGTGTTGTACGCACTTTGGCATCGGGTTCCGGGAGTCCCGCCCGCCGTGCTTGCGTCCCTCTTCGCCGCATCATTACTTTGCGACGATCGGGGAGACACGTGGGCCGACGGCGTGGGGTTGCCTGGTTACCCATGATGCTAGCGTGCGTCAACATACACACTCCCCGCTCTCATTGGACGGTCTGCCCTATTTATACTCCTTCCTGTCTGGATGGTGCCACCCCCTGACGAAGGTACGCCGAAACGCGCGTCGGGGCTGGCACATCCTGGGGACAGAGGCAGCAGAAAGGTATCCACACTGTGCTCACTTCTTTTATTTATCATTTATTTTTTATTTTTTATTTTACTATAAGCGCTGATTTACCGCATCACCTGTATCACCGCAGCACATCGCACTTTATGTGCGGCAGCTTATTAGTTTATTTATTTTATTTATTATAAATTATTTCAGCACTTGGTCTTAAATATATGTGTGTATATATATACATTTATACAGGGATTTTTTGTACACTTTTTTATTCACTTTTTTTCAACACATTGCACTTTATTTGTGGTAATATATTTATTATTCATTATTAATTAATCTTTTTCATTGTATATTTATTTTAGTTTTATTTTACATTTTTTAATAATTTTTTTACACAGTCCTTTTTTGCTTGCACTTATCATCTGTAGTTTTGCACTTGATATATATGTTTATATATTTATATATTATACATTTATTATACATTTTTGTTTTCACCAGATTTTGTATGACATTATTGTGGGTGCATTTTTACTAAGTATTTACAGCTGTCCCCTGGCTGTGCCTCCATTTTTGGCATTGACCTCCCCTTATTAATTTATTTTAATTATATACATATGTATACATTTGTTTATTAAATAATAAAATAAAGAAATTTTAATGATTGGACATTTTCCTCGGTTTTTTCGTTTGTTTTATCTTATTTGTCCGAGTTGTCTTTTTAATATTTTCCATGGGTGCATAACTATGATATTTAGGTGAATTTTATACTGCACTTTCCTTGAGTTATTGTATTTTAGTTATCTGTGGTTAGGTGAGGGCTTATTTTTTGCATGCCGAACTGACATTTTTAATGATGCCACTTTTGTGCAGCTACGTTCTTTTGATCACCCATTATTGCATTTAAATGCAATGTCAAAGCGTCCAAAAAAACATAATTCTGGTAATTTGATTTTTTTTTTCTCGCTATACCATTTAGCGATCAGGTTAATCCTTTTTTATATTGATAGATCGGGCGATTCTGAATGCGGCAATACCTAATAAGTGTATGTGTGATTTTTTTTTAATTGTTTTATTTTGAAGGAGGCAAAAGGGGGGTGATTTAAACATTTATATCTTTTTTATTTTTTTCATATTTTTTAAAATACTTTTTTTTATTTTGGCATGCTTCAATAGCCTCCATGGGAGGCTAGAAGCATCCCATACTTGATTGGCTCTGCTACATATAGGTGATGAGCAGATCGCCTATATGTAGCAGAATTACTGCACTGTTATGAGCGCCGACCACCAGGTGGCGCTCATAGCAATGCGGCATCAACAACCATAGAGATCTTCAGGAGATCTCTGATTGTTATGCCAACACATCGCTCACCTTTAATCACATGATGGGGGTCGTCAATGCGTGCATTTCCGTAGTCGCGGCCGGCAGCGCTTGTTAAATGCCGCTGTCAGTGTTTGACAGCGGCATTTAACTAGTTAATTGCGATCCACCTGCGCCTATTGCAGGCACATGTCAGCTGTTCAAAACAGCTGACATGTCCCGGCTTTGATGCGGGCTAACCGCTGGAGCCCTCATCAAAGCAGGAGAGATGTCTAATGATGGGCTATGCCCATCATTGGTCATTAAGGGGTTAAAATAGTTTGTAGAATCTAGTGTTATAGAGGCCTGATCCAGAGGCCACAAAAAATCCTTCTGTTACTAGTGTCATACAGTAGGGGACCTGACTTTAAAATACAGTTGTGGACAAAAGTATTGACGCCCCTGCAAATCTGTCAGATAATATTCAGTTTCTTCCTGAAAATGATTGCAAACAGAAATTCTTTGTTATTATTATCTTCATTTAATTTGTCTTAAATGAAAAAACACAAAAAGAATTGTCCTAAAGCCAAATTGGATATAATTCCACACCAAACATAAAAAAGAGGGTGGACAAAAGTATTGGCACTGTTCGAAAAATCATGTGATGCTTCTGTAATTTGTGTGATTAACAGCACCTGTAACCTACCTGTGGCACCTAACAGGTTTTGGCAATAACTAAATCACACTTGCAGCCAGTTCACATGGATTAAAGTTGACTCAACCTCTGTCCTGTGTCCTCGCGTGTACCACATTGAGCATGGAGAAAAGAAAGAAGACCAAAGAACTGTCTGAGGACTTGAGAAACCAAATTGTAAGGAAGCATGAACAATCTCAAGGCTACAAGTCCATCTCCAATGACCAGAATGTTCCTGTGTCTACCGTGCGCAGTGTCATCAAGAAGTTTAAAGCCCATGGCACTGTGGCTAACCTCCCTAGATGTGGACAGAAAAGAAAAATTGACAAGAGATTTCAACGCAAGATTGTGCGGATGTTGGATAAAGAACCTCGACTAACATCCAAACAAGTTCAAGCTGCCCTGCAGTCCGAGGGTACAACAGTGTCAACCCGTACTATCCGTTGGCGTCTGAATGAAAAGAGACTGTATGGTAGGAGACCCAGCAAGACCCCACTTCTTACCCTGAGACATAAAAAAGCCAGGCTGAAGTTTGCCAAAACTTACCTGAAAAAGCCTAAAACATTTTGGAAGAATGTTCTCTGGTCAGATGAGACAAAAGTAGAGCTTTTTGGGCAAAGGCATCAACATAGAGTTTACAGGAGGAATAAAGAGGCATTCAAAGAAAAGAACATGGTCCCTACAGTCAAACATGGTGGAGGTTCCCTGATGTTTTGGGGTTGCTTTGCTGGCTCTGGCACTGGACTGCTTGACCGTGTGCATGGCATTATGAAGTCTGAAGACTACCAACAAATTTTGCAGCATAATGTAGTGCCCAGTGTGAGAAAGCTGGGTCACCCTCAGAGGTCATGGGTCTTCCAGCAGGACAATGACCCAAAACACACTTCAAAAAGCACTAGAAAATGGTTTGAGGGAAAGCACTGGAGACTTCTAAGGTGGCCAGCAATGAGTCCAGACCTGAATCCCATAGAACACCTGTGGAGAGATCTAAAAATGGCAGTTTGGAGAAGGCACCCTTCAAATATCGGGGACCTGGAGCAGTTTGCCAAAGAAGAATGGTCTAAAATTCCAGCAGAGCATTGTAAGAATCTCATTGATGGTTACCGGAAGCGGTTGGTCGCAGTTATTTTGGCTAAAGGTTGTGCAACCAAGTATTAGGCTGATGGTGCCAATAATTTTGTCTGGCCCATTTTTGGAGTTTTGTGTGAAATGATCAATGTTTTGCTTTTTGCTTCATTCTCTTTTGTGTTTTTTCATTTAAGACAAATTAAATGAAGAAAATACCAAAGAATTTGTGTTTGCAATCATTTTCAGGAAGAAACTGAGTATTATCTGACAGAATTGCAGGGGTGTCAATACTTTTGGCCACAACTGTAGTTTGTAGCATCTAGTGTGTTATAGACACCTCATCCAGAGGCCACCTAAATTATCCTTCTATTCCTAGTGTCATACAGTAGGGGACCTGACTTTAAAATAGTTTGCAGCATCTAGTTTGTTACAGAGGTATGATCCAGAGGTCAAGAAAAAAATTCTTCTTTTCCTAGTGTCATCCAGTAGGGGACCTGACCTTAAAATAGTTTGTAGCATGTAGTGTGTTATAGAGGCCTGATCTAGAGGCCACAAAAAATCCTTTTTTTCTAGTGTCATACAGTGGGGGAACTGACTTTCATATTGTTTGCAGCATTTAGTGTGCAATAGTGGTCTGATCCAGATGCCGCCAAAAAATTCTTGTGTTTCTAACGTCATACAGTATTGACCTCTGATTTTCAAATTGTTTGTAGCTAGAGTTGAGTGAAAAGGGTTGGTCAATTTCAAAAATCGCCGAGTTTCGCTAAAGTCGGGTTTCATGAAAAGAAACCCGACCATAGCGTGAGGTCGGCCATGAGGTTGCCGATCAGAGCGCCAAAGTCAGCGCCCTTTTTCAGCCAATAATGGAGGACGCACACTGTGGGCAACATGATGACATGGGCAGCGGTCACCTCCATCTTAGAGAAGGGCATTCAAGTGATTGGCTGGCTTTGTGTGGCATCACAGGGGCTATAAAAGGGCGTGAGGGAGAGCGTTAGGCAGGGAAGAAGAAAAAAACTGCTTCTGCTACTAGCACTTTTCACTGTACAGTTAGTGTGATGTGAAAGTGGAGGATTTTTGTTGTGTGCAGCAGCACTGGTGGTAATTAGACTGCATTTTCAGGCTACCTGATAGCTGCATTGGTGTGTGCACACTGCTGTTCAAACTGCTTTTTTCAAAGCACTCATTATTTTGCTCTGCTCAATTACTGAGCGTTCATTTTTTCACACACCGTACAGTGGTGTACGTACGCTCCTCACACACTACCGTGTACCAGCTGGTATCAGGGACAAATACAAGCTATCTGTGTGTTACTCTGGAAAAAAATCCGAGGAGTTTTTCCGTTTTTCCAGGCCAACACTTTAGAGTGCTGTCCGCTTTTCAAACAGTTTAGTGTTGTGAACTCATTTTCTGGTCTGCCTCTGGCTTCTGGTGAGGGAACTGTTTGTGCTGACAGAGGAGTTGTGAGTTCTCTTTCCGGTCTCCCTCTGGTGGTGGCAGGAGGTGATGAAGCTGATCTGATTAGCAGAGACCTGCCACCTGATAATGAGGATAAGGAATGGACACCTGGAGTCTCAGACTGGATTTAAGACAGCCAACTCCCTATTCCCATGCTGGTGATTTTTTTCCTGCCTCCTGAGGTCTTAGTTTCCAGCTCAGTTCCTGCCATCTCAAGCCAAGTTGTCTCTGCTAATGTTCACATTTGATTTGGTTTGGTCTATTCAGTTTTTTGTGTGGTCAGCCAGCCCCGGCTGGGGCTGTACTGAATTTCCACTCTTATGTTACTGTATGTGCCAGTTTGCTTTTTGTCCCTTATTAGATTGGCCTCTTTTTGCTCTGTTCTCAGAATATGCCAGAGTGCTGATATAGTGGGTGAAGTCTAGTGACTTCCAGGTTTTTTTGCTATTAGAAGTGTTGGACATTTTTGCAGGGTTTTTTGGCATGATTGCAGACAGTATCTTTCCTTTCCTGTCCTTTCTAGTTAGTGTGGGCCCCATCATTTGCTCAGCCTATTTTCCTACCTGTGTTTGTGCTTTCATCTTGTTTCGCCGTCAATACATGTGTGGGGGCTGTCTATTCCTTTGGGGTCTGCTCTGGGGCAGTTTAGATTTCCCCCTTTCTTGCTTTAGGCTTATTTAGTCCTCCGGCTGTAACGAAGCATCTAGAATCATGGTAGGTATGCTCCACGGCTGCTGTTAGTTGTGTCGTTAGGATCAGGGGTCTGCAATCCACGTAGTTACCAACCTCTCTGGTTTTCTGTGACTTAGCTTGGTTTTGTTTTCCTACTCGGTGACCCAATCATAACAGTTTAGCATATCTGCTGTTTCATAACGGTCCAAACTATACAGAGACAGTGTGTGTCACTCCGTATAAACATAGCGAGAGAGTGACAATTTTCCATACAGACACCGTCTAGCGGTGTACGCTCGTCACTCACTACCATGTACCGGCTGTTATCAGGGACAAATACAAGCTGTGTGTTACTCTGGAAAAAAAGCCAAGGAGTTTTTCCGCGTTTCCAGACCGACACCTTAGAGTGCTGTCCGCTTTTCAAACAGTTTAGTGTATCTGCTGTTTCATCTTGGTCCAAACTATACAGAGACAGTGTGTGTCACTCGGTATAAACATAGCCCGAGAGTGACAATTTTCCATACAGACACCGTCTAGCGGTGTACACTCATCACACACTACCGTGTACCGGCTGGCATCAGGGACAAATACCAGCTATCTGTGTGTTACTCTGGAAAAAAAAAGCCGAGGAGTTTTTCCATTTTTCCAGACCGACACCTTAAAGAGCTGTCCACTTTTCAAACAGTTTAGTATATCTGCTGTTTCATAACGGTCCAAACTATACAGAGACAGCATGTGTCACTCAGTATAAACATAGCCCGAGAGTGACAATTTTCCATACAGACACCGTCTAGCAGTGTACGCTTGTCACACTCCCGGGTACTGGCTGGTATCAGGGACAAATACAAGCTATCTGTGTGTTACTCTGGAAAAAAAGCCGAGGAGTTTTTTCGTTTTTCCAGACCAACACCTTAGAGTGCTGTCCACTTTTCAAACAGTTTAGTATATCTGCTGTTTCATAACGGTCCAAACTATACAGAGACAGCGTGTGTCACTCCGTATAAACATAGCCTGAGATTGAAAATTTTCCATACAGACACCGTCTAGTGGTGTACGCTCCTCGCACACTACGTGTACTGTCTGGTATCACAGACAAATACAAGCTATCTGTGTGTTTTTATGGAAAAACAAACAGAGGAGATTTTCCATGTTTCAAGACCTACACCGTATTGAGCTGTCCAATTCTCAAATGGTATTGTATATCTGCTGTTCGCATTACAGTCACATCTATACAGAGGCAGCGTGTGTGTGACACCCCGTAAACACATATACGCAGATTATTACTTACACAAAAAACATATAGAGCTGTACACTTCTGATACAGTACCGTATATCTGCTTGTTGTATAACGGTCAAATACATACTGGGAGAGCGTCTGTGACTAACAAAATATTTACGTAGATTTAATTTTTTTAATACACCTTACATAGCTTGACGCTCCTCATACAGTACCATCTCTCTACTGGTATTTTGGTTACATTTTCCCAAACATGAGGAAGTATGGTGGAACAGGCCACAGACGTGGGCAGGGTGGCGTGGCTGGTACTGATGGTGGTGCATTGGCTGGTTCTGGCAAAAGCACAATAGCAGCTAAGACAGGAGGTGTTCAGCCTGCATCATCGTCTGGCCCATGAAGGACTGTAAGGTTCCCTTTCCTTGGAGTAGGAAAACCGCTTTTAAAGCCGGAGCTTCAGGAACAGGTTTTGGTGTACATTGCCAAAACAGCCACCAGCTCTATTGCCTCCTCTTCTGAACATTCCAAACCTGCAAGCACGCAGTCGTCAGTGCAGGGTTCTGGTCAGGAAAACACCTTTCCTTGTGTCCTTCACCCCCACCAAAAGTGAAGGATGCTGCAGCCGACACTTCAGATTACTCTATGGAGCTCTTTTCACATACCATGCCTGGGTTAGCCAGTCAAATCATGAATTCCCCCGTCCAAGATGCATCTGACATGGAGTGCACTGATGCACAGCCACTGCTAGATGATTCTGCTGGTACATTGATCCAGACCACTACATTGCCCTCACAGTCTACTGAGCCAGAATCTGACACTGATGAAACTCAGGTGCTCCTTCCCGCTACTATACCACCTTAGACGCTGACACAGAGGAAGGTAAAGAGGAAGGTGCAGATGACTTTGAAGAGGAGGTGATGGATGACCCAGTTCTTGACCCGGATTGGCATCCATTGGGGGAGGAGTGTGGCTGTTGTGAGTTCATTCTCTGGTTCACCAGTTGTGAGTTCTCCTTCCAGACTCCCTCTGATGGTAACAGGAGGTAGAGAGGCTGAATTGATCGGTGGAAATCTGCCACCTCAGAATGAGGATGACGATCGGATCTCAGGAGTCTCAGATTGGATTTAAGACAGCCGACACCCTATTCAGTTGCTGGTGATTCCTTCTGGCTTGTCAGCTCTTGGTTTTCAGCTCTATTCCAGTCATCTAAAGCTAAGTTTTTCTGCTAATGTTCACACTTGATTTTGTTGGTCTATTCAGTTTTTTGGTGTGGTCAGCCAGTCCCTGCTGGGGGCTGTGCTGAATTTCCACTCTTATTTATCATTAATTTGCCAATTGGCTTTTTGTCCCTTACTAGTTCGGTCTCTTTTTGCTCTGTCTCAGAATAATTCAGAGTGCTGATATAGTGGGAGAAGTCTAGTGACTTCAGGGTTAATTTTGCTATCAGAAGTGTTGGACATAATTTTGTAGGGTTTTTTGCAGGTTGCAGACAGTGTCTTTCCTTTCCTTTCCTGTCTAGTTAGTTTGGGCCCCATCATTTGCTCAGCCTATTTTCCTGCCTGTGTTTGTGCCTTCATCTTGTTTCACCGTCAATACATGTGTGGGGGCTATCTATTTCTTTGGGGTCTGCTCTGGGGCAGTTAGTTTTCCCTTTTCTTGCTTTAGGCTTATTTAGTCCTCTGGCCATGACGAGGCATCTAGGAACATCGTAGGCATGCTCCACGGCTACTGCTAGTTGTGTTGTAAGATCAGGGATCTGCAATCTGCATAGTTACCAACCTCTCTGGTTTTCTGTGACTTAGCTTGTTGTGCTTTTTTCTCCTCGGTGACCCATTTATAACAGGTGGCGCTGGCAATAGTTCACATAAGGAGAAGGATCAGCAGCAGGCATTGACATCGCAGCAGCGGTTATCTGGCAGGCCCATAGCTGAGCAAAAACGTGGAACAAAAAAAAAAAAGAGTTGCAGGACAGCTTAGCCAGACGGTCAAGTTAGCACAGAGTGCAAGGCCAGAAAATGTATACCATAGTAGGAAGAGCATATATAGGAAGGAGAGAAGTCCGGCTTTCAGGATCGCGCTGTTCCAGTCCAAAGTTCACAAGGAGTTAATCCAAGGACCAAGCAGTGATTATAACTTTCTTTTTATTCCATAAACTCTACGCGTTTCGTGTACACACTGTACACTTCCTCAGGAGCAAAGGAAGCTGAGGAAGTGTACAGTGTGTACACGAAACGCGTAGAGTTTATGGAATAAAAAGAAAGTTATAATCATTGCTTGGTCCTTGGATTAACTCCTTGTGAACTTTGGACTGGAACAGCGCGATCCTGAAAGCCGGACTTCTCTCCTTCCTATATATGCAATTCTAGTGACCGGCTGATTGCTGCAGTTCATCGGATCCTACCCATTTGTGCTTATGGTTGTTGTGTTCCACACAACTGAACCAGGTGAGTGGATCCATATCTGTGAAACGTTTATATCATTGGATAAGACCCTATTGTGCGCTTCTGTCTCCCCCTTTTTTTATAGTAGGAAGAGTGCAGTGTGGCATTTCTTTGTCCAAAATCCTACTGATGTGGCAAAAGTAACCTGTAAGAAGTGCGGAAGGACCTTTAGCCGAGGTAAACAACTCAGAAATTTGAATACCAGTTGCATGCTTAGACATTTAAACAATATGCACTTGCAAGCGTGGAGGACTACAAAATCTCAGGTAGCACATGTGCACCTGCTCCGACTGAACGTAGCCAGCAATGCTCCATCGCTTCCCCCACTGTAAGACCACCGCCACCGTTAAGCACACCACCAGCACTAAATTATGAGGTGTCGTCGCAAGGCCAAAGCACTCATGGAATCACAATGGTTTTGCAACACAACACTGAATCTAGGCCATCACCACCAATACCATCACCAACCCCCTTTCACTCTGTCCGGTCCACCGCTAGTTCCCCCATATGCAGCTCTCCATTCCAGCTCACCCTACCAGACACTCTGAGTAGGACAAGAAAGTACTCATCCTCTCATCCGCATACACTGTGTTTGAACGCCCACATTGCCAAACTAATCTCATTAGAGATGATGCCCAACCGGTTGGTTGAAAGTGAAGCTTTCCACGAGCTCATGGCCTATGCAGTCCCACGCTATGTCCTACCCATTCGGCACTTCTTTTCTTGAAAAGCCATCCCAGCCCCCCACCTGCATGTGAAAGACCACATTGTCCATGCACTCAAGCAATCAGTGAGTGGAAAGGTGCACCTCACAACAGATGCATGGTCCAGTAGACATAGCCAGGGCTGTTACGTGTCCATCACTGCGCACTGGGTTAATGTAGTGGATGCAGGCTCCACAGGGGACAGCGGCGGTGGAACAGTGCTGCCTAGCCCACGGTATAAGAAACAGTTGGCTGTAGGCTTTCAACCCTCCTCCTCCATAAGCGAAAGCTCGTCCACAGAGCGCAGTCACACAAGGACTCCATCCACTGCTGGCAGTGTTGCACACGAGGTGTCTCACTATCGAACAGCTAGTGGTAAGCATCAGCAGTCGGTGTTAAAGATGATGTCTTTGGGCGACAACAGACACACCGCGGAGGTACTGGTCGACTATTTGCAGCGACAAACTGAGTCATGGCTGGGCAGTCTACATCTTGAGCCAGGCAAGGTAGTCAGTGATAACGGCCGTAATTTTGTGGCAGCCATAGGCCTTGCAAAACTCACACACATACCTTGCCTGGCTAACACATTGAACCTGGTGGTGCAGTGCTTCCTTTATAATTATCCTGAGTTAACATCCCTGCTCCATAAGGTGCGAAGACTGTGCTCGCACATCCGTTGCTCGGCCGTACACTCCAGTCGTATGAAGAAGCTGCAGCGATTGCTCCACCTCCCCAAGCACCGCCTAATTATTGATGTTGCAACAAGGTGGAACTCCACCCTGCACATGGTTGAGAGGCTGTGCGAACAGAGGCAGGCTGTAATGCATTTGTGGGACGATACACGGGCAGGCAGTTTGAGGGAAGACATGGAATTGTCGGGTGTGCAGTGGTCAAAGCTGAAAGACCTCTGTAAAGTCCTTCAGTGTTTTTAGGAATGCACATGGCTGGTAAGCGCAGATGACGCCATCATTAGCATGAGCATCCCACTTTTGTGTCTGCTCATGCAAAGTTTGATGCACATTAAGGAACAGGCATCTGCAGTGGAGGAGGAACAGGAGGAGGAGGAGGGAAGCCTTGCTGACAGTCAGCCATTGTCTGGTCAGGGAACTGTCCTGGACGAGGTGGATGAAGAAGAGGAAGAGGATGAGGGGGATGAATATTTTGGGCAGGAGGATGCTTCTCAAGGGGAAAGCGAAAATGTTGGCATTCCAATGTCAGGTACAGGGTTTGTGCGTGACTGTAGGGATGTGGATTTTCCAGAAAGTGCTCCTCCACCCAGCAGTGGCAGTGCATTATTGACACCTGGAACCTTGGCCCACATGTGCAATTATGCCTTGCGGATCATAAAAAGGGACCCCCGCATTGCCAAAATGATGAAGGATGACCACTGGCTGGCCAGCATTCTCGATCCGCACTACAAAGGCAAATTACACAACATCATGCCACAGGAGAACCTCGAGATAATATTGGCTAACAAACAAGCAACTCTGGTGAACCGTTTGAGGCTTTCCAAGCACACAGCAGCGGTGCTGTTTCTCCCATGAACCGTAGTGGGCACAATGGAAGAGGTGTTTGTGGTGAACACAGCCGAAGTGGCGTTGGAGACAGGGGTTTTATGACCATGTTGTGGACTGATTTCTCAAGTACCGCTCACACGACTCCTAATACTGCATCGATTAAAAGTGACAGGAGACAGCAGTTGTAAACTATGGTGACAAACTACTTATCCTCCCATATCGATGTTCTCCCTCACAGGTCATTCCCCTTTGACTATTGGGCCTCTAAATTGGACACCTGGCCTGAATTGGCACAATATGCCTTACAGGAGCTCGCTTGCCCCCCTGCTTGTGTGTTATCTAAAAGAGTCTTCAGTGCTGCTGGATCAACCCTGTCAGAAAAAAGGACCCGTCTGTCGACCCAAAATGTTGATGATCTAACCTTCATTAAAATGAACCATGCATGGGTTTCAAAGGATTTTGTACCACCTTCCCCTGATGACACATAGGTTGCCAGAAAACTGCCTCGCTTTTGTTCTCTTCTTCCTCTGACTTGCCCAATTCCGCCATTTACAGCTGCTGAATGTCCAGCCTACACATCAGCATATGCCATTTTTTAAACCTCCCTAACTGGGCTGACCAACACCCCCCCAATGGCTGGGGTCAACACTTGGCGCACCTGGGCAAGTGCCGTTGCTCTGAACAGGTGGATGGGCCCACTGATGGCCGACTGCACTGGCACAGGGCCCCTCATAATACAACACAGTGTCTCTGATAGTGGGGGGGACCACTCGCTGTCAGACACAACAGCGTACTATGAGGGGCCCTGTGCCAGTACCGTCTCCCACGTGTGTGCCCCCCCTGCTTGGTCATGGCCACAGCACTTGCATGTTGCAATACTTACCTCTCCCTGCTCCACCACTGTGTAGTCTGGGCAGTTAATTCCTTCACAGGGACGGCCAAAAGAAATTTGGTGTATTGATCGATGATGGTTAAGATGTAGCTATGGCCTGTCCTGCTGGCCTCTACCTTCAGATGATCAATGGCTACCATTTGTAATGGACATCAACTTACAAGCGGATGCAGTGGTGCTTTATGATCACCTTTCACAGTTGTGATAGTCACAGACGTGTGACATTCCTGCCACCATTTTTCAATGTCTCCTCTCATGCCAATCCAATAGAATCGCCTACGGCCTGTGACTTCTGTCTTTTGCCCTCCAAAATGCCCAGACACATCATGATAGGCACTGAGGACCATGTCTACATCACTCCCTGTGATCACAATTTGATGGAGAGGAGTAACGGTGATGTTATCCATGCTACTGCGATAAAGCTATCCTTTCTTCATAAAGAACCGTTTTCGCTGTCTCCACAGACACAGTAAGTGAGGGTCTGCATCGCCTCTGCAACATCTACCGTCATGTTTTCCCGCGATGAGTAATTCCCACATTTCTGCAAACACTTGACTTTCCGTCTGTACTTTTAGCCATGTAGTTTGCAGTAGCAGAGAGTCTGGACTGGCTTACTCAGATTGAAATATATATGAAGATTTAAAAGTGCCACAACACTGTATACTGGTGTACGCCTCGAATACCTTTCCTTTTTCTACTTTTTAAATTCTGGTGTAATACATAATGAGCCGGTGAGTGTCAGTATCTGACTCCGGAAGTATAGATGGAAATTTACAATTACCCCTAGACTGGATACACCTGGTATGTGCTGATACAGTTCCTTTGTTCAAAATTTTTTATTAAGGTGTCATCCATAATGAGTGAGCGTATGTGGTTTCCGCCCTCTATATAGACGTTGAATCGGAGATACCAATTTTTATCCTATACTCGATCCAGCTAGTATCTTCTTATACAGTTAGTGTTGAGCATTCCGATACCGCAAGTATCGGGTATCGGCCGATATTCACGGTATCAGAATTCCAATACTGAGTTCCAGTACTTTTAGCATATCGAATACCGGAATCGGAAGTTCCCATAATGCTAGGAGCCAGTTTGATTTGATTCAGCCAATGACAATCCTCAGAAGTGTGGGCACATCCTGTTAGGCATGTAGGCATGTTAACTAATGGCATGGCTGTGATTGGCTGCTGAAATGATGCACTATAAAAGCCGCCGTCGCCGCCATTTCGGGTTCACTCTGCTGTGAATTCAGTTAGGGACAGGCTGCTGTTCAAGACTGTGAAGGACAGTTAGAGATAGCGATTTTCAAAATCATATTGTGCTTTACCCAGGCTACATAATCAACCACTGTAGCTTTCTTTTGCCTTGCAGCAGTGTTCACAGCTGTCTGCAAGGTCTGTGTGAGTGCAGCTCACGCTGTGTGTAGTGTCCTGCAGCCATGTCTGGTTGTAGGCCGCTCAGCGTGTGTCACTGCCTCATACATATTTTTCTTTTTTTGCTGCTCATTTTTCATTCTCCTATTAGTGTGCATCCATCCGTATCCATATAAGTTGGTTGCAAACACTATAGGAGTAGACAGCGGAGCCTTTCTGCAGCCTTTCAGTGCTAGTACCCACTTATCTGCACTGTTCACAGCTGTCTGAGAGGTCTCTGTGTGTGAGTGCAGCTCACAATGTAGTGTGTCCTACAGCTACGTCTGGTTGTAGGCCGCTAAGCGTGCGTCACTGCCTCATACATATTTTTCTTTTATTGCAGCTCATTTTTCATTCTCCTATTAGTGTGCATCCATCCGTATCCATCTACATTGGTTGGTTGCAAACACTATATAGGAGTAGGTAGAGGAGCCTTTTTTCTGGCTTGTGCCCTTCAGCCGCAGCCAGATTAGTATTACCCTATTTTTTGGAGCCTCATCTTTTGCATTGTAGGTTACCTTTCTGCATTGTAATAGCTCTAAAAAGTTTGTGATACTATCGCTTTCAAATCTTTGGTCACATCCTTTTTGTTTTTTTGAAAAAATAAAACAAAATAAAGTTCACCAAACACTACATTTGACAGTTGTGTAGGCCACATTAGCTCATATTAAAGTGTAGTCCACACACACACTTTATAAAATTAGTGTTTCTTATACCTGTTAGCAGCTGTTCAGGAATAAGCACACTAAGCCCCCCTTTGTACTTTTCTGCCTATCTTTATCAGTCTACCAAGATGAAGAAGGCAGGGAGTAAGGCACGTGGGCGTGGAGTTTCAGCAAGAAGAGGAAGTGGGGATTCTGTGCCTGTGCCTGGGATGCACCAGTGAGTCAGCATCCCCCAGTTTTAGCAGGCAACAGTCCTTTATGCGCTGCTTTGTAGGACCTCGCTGTACCTCACTGCTGTGGAGGAACAAATTGAAGCCGTTGTCGGATGGATGGCAGCTAACGCATCGACTTCAATGACTTCCATGTCCTCTCAGGGCCAGAGCACTGAAGAGCAACCATCTGTCTCTTCACCTGCCAAAGTGCCCAGGCAGTCAGAGAGCCCTGGACAGGAGCCATCACAGTCTCTACTTCTGTTCTCTGAATCTGTTGGCTTGGAAAGAGGGGGCCAGCCAAACAGCATTCAAGAATGTGAAGAAGAGGGAGCATGCAGTGATGCGCAACTGCTTTGTCCCTCTGAATCTGAAGAGGCGGGTGGGCCAGTGCCTATGGTCAGCACACCTCAGTACGCATCAGATGATGACGGGACTCAGGTGCCACTTTCTGGTGCATATGGTGCTGGCAAGACTACCCAGGAGAGGCAGGTGTTTGAATAGGGGAGTGTAGATGATGAGGTCCTTGACCCATCATGGCGTGAGGAACAGGAAGGTGGTGGGAGCAGCTCTGAGGAAGAGATTCCCCGAACGGCCAAAACAAGAGGGAGAGAGAGGGGGCAGACTTGGTTGCCTGTATCCACCACTTCGGCACCTGTTAGGAGCATTCCTCTTCCAAAAGCCAAACCGGGCGCTCCCGAGACTTGCAGCGCGTGGTCCTTTTTTGACACAGTTGCCGATGACATTTGCTTTGTCAAACGCAAGCTGTGTCATCAGAAAGTCAAAATAGGGAAAAATGTCAGCAACCTCAATACCACAAATATGTGGAAACGTGCGGACCAAGCTCGTGGTGGAGTTACAGAAACACACTGAAGACGTAGGCCAACCTACAGCACCACCTACCACCTCTTCAGCTCGTGTTGTAGCTTCTTCCTCCGACTCACATACAGCTGGTTCGGCTTCCTCACAGGATCGCCATTGAAGAACCTCTGGCACTGTTGTCCAGAGAACCAGTGACATGCCACCCACAGCACCACGTTCCCATTCATCCTCACACTCCCAGGCCACTCTACAGCCATCGATAGCACAGGCATGGGAGAAAAGGCGGCCATACTCGGCAAACCATCCCCGAGCACAGGCTCTGAATGCTGGCATTGCCAAATTACTGGCCCTTGAAATGCTCTCATTCAGGCTGGTGGAGACTGACACCTTCCGGAACTTCATGGCATTGGCAGACCCACAGTACAACGTGCCCAGCCGCTTTTATTTCAGTAGGCAAGCCGTCCCTGCCCTGCAAAAGCATGTGGAGGGAAAAATTAAACATGCGCTACTAAACACCGTCAGTAGCAAGGTCCACCTGACCACGGATGCGTGGACCAGTAACCATGGACAGGGACGATACCTTTCCCTCACTGCCAATTGGGTCAATGTTGTGGAGCCAGGTACAGATCTGGAGAGTGGCGCTATACGTGTTCTGCCAACTCCAAGGATTACAGGAAACCAGTCTGTACACATTGACTCCTCCTCATACTCCAGGTCCTCAGAATCAGAGCTGCAGGAGCCTGTTACGACCGATATGAGCACAGCCGTGGCCAAACGTCAACAGGCCGTACTGAAATTAATTTATTTGGGGAAGCGAAGCCACACAGCGCAGGAGCTCTGGAATGTCATCAAGCAGGAGAGCGACGTGTGGTTTCTGCCAGCGAATCTCCAGCCAGGCTTGATAGTGTGTGACAATGGCCAAAATCTGGTGGCAGCTCTGGGCCTATGCAACCTCACTCACATCCCATGTCTGGCACATGTGCTGAACTTGGTCGTGCAGAGCTTTCTGAGGGACTATCCGGATCTTGATGCACTGCTGCACAAGGTCCGCATAGAGTGCGCTCACTTGCAGCGTTCCAGCACGGCAAGATCGCGCATTGCAGCTCTGCAGCGTCGATTACGCCATCCGGAACATCACATCATATGTGACCTACCCACCAGGTGGAATTCAACGTTACATATGTTGGAGCGGTTGTGTGAGCAGCAGGCAGCAGTAATGGAGTACCAGCTGCATCAGGCGCAAACAAGTCGCACTGTGCGCCAGTCACACTTCAGCACCACTGAGAGGGCCTCTATGAAGGACATCTGCCTCGTTTTGCGTGCCTTCGATGATTCCACGCGGATGGCGAGTGCAGATGATGCACTAGTCAGCATGACTGTCCCCCTTATCTGCCTGCTTCAAAATACACTGCAAGCACTAAGGGAGGAGGTTTTGGAAGAGGTGGAGGATGAGGAGTCACAAATGCCATCTGCTTCTGGACAGTCTGCGCTACGTGGTTCCTCACAAAGGCCTAGGCAGGGGACACTTTGTGAGGAGGATGAGGAGGAGTCAATGGAGGAGGAAGACATCTCTCCAGAGGAGGGAGGTACACAATGCTCTAGTCAGTATGTACAGCGAGGGTGGTGTGATGCAGAGCAGACAGAGATGACGCCTCAAGCAGGGGACAGCATTTCTTGGGCAGTTGGGAGTCTGCAGCACATGGTTAATTTCATGCTGCAGTGCCTGAGAAATGACCGCCACATCGCCCACTTTCTCAACACGGCTGATTATTGGGTGTACACCCTCCTAGATCCTCGCTACCGGGACAACTTACAAAGCCTCATAACACCGTTGAACCAGGAGCGTAAAATGAGGGAGTACCAAGAGACAGTGGTGCAGTCCATCATGTTCTCCATTACACCCGAGAGCAGTGTTGCTAGTGCTTTACAAAGCAGCTCTGTGCGTCGAGGCAGTGGAGGAAGCTCTGCACAAAGAGGGAGCAGAGGCCGTGCCTCAGCACAAGGCAAGTCCAGTATGGCCCAAATGTGGCAAAGTTTTGTGTGCCCGCCACAAATGTCTACACCATCACAGACGGCTCCAGTCAGCAGGAGGCAACGTTTCCGTTAGATCGTGAGAGACTACATGTTTTGCCCTGTAAGTGTACTCCCAGATGGCTCTTCCCCCTTCAAGTTTTGGGACTCTAAGATGGATACATGGCCAGATGTTGTGAGTTCATTTTCCCCTTCACCATTGGGGTCTGATGAACTCCCTCTTCTGGTGAAGGAAGGTAGTGAGGCTGATTACCAAGCACCTGAGCAGGATGATGATGACTGGGTGACTGGAATTGCTGACTGGATATAAGGCAGCCGACGCCCTTCTGCCTGGCTGGTGATTTCTCTGAGGGATTCTAGGAGACCAGTCTGATTCCTGCTCCTCAAAAGCTAAGTTTTCTGCTCTGCTTTTTGCCTTTGTGGTTTCGTTTTGTTTTGCCTTGTTTTTCTGGATTTCTGCCATTCCCGGCTGGGGTGAGCTGAATTCCTTTTTGCTCTGTCTTCAGAAAATACCTGAGTACTGATATAGTCTTTTTGAAGCCTAGTGTCTTCAGGGCTTTTTTCCCTATCAGTCTGTTGGCTCTTGTTTTGATAGGGTTTTGGTGGATTGCAGACAGCAGCTTTTCTATCCTGTCCTATTTAGTTAGCTTGGGCCCCATCATTTGCTCAGCCTATCTTTCTATCTGTGTGAGTGTTTTTTCATCTTGCTTCACCGTCATTATATGTTGGGGGCTGCCTATTGCTTTGGGGTCTGCTCTGGGGCAGTTTAGATTTCCCTTTCTGTCTTTAGGCTATTTAGTTCTCTGGCTGTGATCGAGGGGTCTAGGGCACCGTAGGAACCCCCCACGGCTACTGCTAGTTGTTGATAGGTTCAGGGGCCTGCAATCCGATAGCTGCCAACTTCTCTGGTGTTCTGGACTTAGCTAGTATTTCTGTTTTTGCCTCCTACGGTGACTCATTCATAACAGAATCACCAGCCATACCGCAGATCCTAGGGTACTCAATAGCAAGAAAGAATTGTAAAAAAAAAAAAAGTGTGTATATTCTTTCCTCTATATCTCTGAGGCCGTAGGGGGAATTTTTTTTTCTCTCAATGGAGATAAAGCAATTGTCTGGTCGTGTGGAGCAGCTCGCTGCGGAAGTGCGGGGAATTTCCGCCTACCTTGCTCATTCACATGCTGCTGAACCAAAGATCCCTACTCCTGATGTGTTTTTTGGGGATCGGTCTAAATTTTTGAATTTCAAAAATAATTGTAAATTATTTTTTGCCTTGAAGCCTAACTCGTCAGGGAGCTCCGCGCAGCAGGTTAAAATTGTCATCTCTTTGCTGCGTGGCGATCCCCAGGATTGGGCGTTTTCTTTGAAACCAGATGATCCTATTCTGACTAATGTGAATGCATTTTTTCAAGCCTTGGGGTTGTTGTATAATGAACCTAATGCTATTGATCAGCCTGAAAAGACCCTGTTGGCATTGAGCCAGGGTCGAGATTCTGCAGAATTGTACTGTCAAAAATTCCGAAAGTTGGCGGTTCTTACTACCTGGAATGATAATGCCTTGGCAGCTCTCTATCGGAAGGGTTTGTCAGAAGCCGTAAAAGATACTATGGTGGGATTTCCTGTTCCCTCTGGTCTTGACGATTCTATGTCATTAGCCATTCAGGTTGATGGGCATTTACGTGAACGCAGGACTGCACGAGAGGTGTTGCCATCTGTTGAACAAGTGTCTGAACCTATGCAATGTGATAGAGTTTTGTCCAGAGAGCAACGTTAGGAGTTCAGAAGGAGTAATAAGCTGTGTTTTTTTTGGGGAGATGCCTCGCATATTATTTCTGTCTGTCCTAAACGAGAGAAACATTTTGCACACACGTTTTCTGTGGGTGGTGTTCAACCTAAGTTTCTTCTGGCAATTACTCTGATCTGCTCCCTGTCCACATTTCCGCCAAGGCTTTTGTGGATTCGGGAGCAGCCCTGAACCTAATGGACTTGGATTTTGCTAAACGTTGTGGATTTCCGTTGACACCTCTGCGGACGCCTATCCCTTTGAGGGGGATTGATGCTACTCCTTTGGCGAAAAATAAACCTCAGTTTTGGACCCAGGTGGTAATGCGGGTCGCCCCAGACCATCAAGAAAATTGCAGATTTTTGGTGTTGCATAATTTGCATGATACCATTGTTTTGGGGTTTCCTTGGTTGCAAATTCATAATCCAGTTTTGGATTGGAAATCTGTGTCTGTGGTGAGTTGGGGTTGTCAGTGTGCACTTAGCGAGGCTCCGTTTTTTTCCACCTCCCCTCAGTCGCATGATGTTCCTGACTATTTGGTGGACTTTTATGATGTATTTAGTGAGAATGAGTCTGCGTCTTTGCCTCCTCATAGGAGTTATGACTGTGCAGTTGAACTGAGCCCAGGGTCTAAATTTACCAAGGGTCGGCTCTTCAATTTATCTGTACCCGAGCACGAGGCTATGTGATCCTATATTAAGGAGGCGTTGGAGAAGGGTCATATTAGACCATCCTCTTCACCCTTAGGTGCCGGGTTTTTTTTCGTGGCCAAAAAGGATGGTTCCTTGAGGCCTTGTATTGATTATCGTGCCCTCAACAAAATTACTATTAAATATCAGTATCCATTACCCCTGATTTCGGATCTATTCTCCAGAGTTAAAGGTGCTTGCTGGTTTACCAAGCTTGACCTCAGGGGGGCGTATAATCATATCCGCATTAAGGATGGGGATGAATGGAAGACGGCGTTTAATACTCCGGAGGGACATTTTGAGTACCTGGTGATGCCTTTTGGGCTCACTAATGCCCCTTCTGTCTTCCAGTGCTTCATGAACGATATTTTCCGAGACTTTGTGGATAAATTTTTGGTTATCTATCTGGATGATATTTTGATCTTCTCCAAGGATTGGGATTCTCATGTGGAACATGTTCGGACTGTGTTCCGGATCTTGAGGGAGAATTCCCTGTATGTCAAAGGATCGAAATGCCTTTTTGGGGTACAGAGGATTTCATTTTTGGGATTTATTTTGTCTCCGTCAACTATTGAAATGGACCCGGCCAAGGTACAGGCCATTTATGATTGGGTTCAGCCCACTTCTTTGAAGGCCCTCCAGAAATTTTTGGGTTTTGCTAATTTATAGCAACATTTTCTAGTATTGCCAAGCCATTGACTGATCTGACTAAGAAGGGTGCTGATGTGCTGAATTGGTCTCCGGAGGCTGTTTCTTCCTTTCAGGAGCTGAAGCGAAGATTCACTTCTGTCCCGGTTTTGCGGCAACCTGATGTCTCACTCCCGTTCCAGGTAGAGGTGGACGCTTCTGAGATTGGTGCAGGAGCTGTTTTGTCCCAAAAGGATCCTGTAACTTCTAAAATGAATCCCTGTGCTTTCTTTTCCCGAAAGTTCTCTCCATCTGAACGTAACTATGATGTGGGGAATCGGGAACTGTTAGCCGTGAAATGGGCATTTGAGGAGTGGAGACATTGGTTGGAGGGAGCTAAAAATCAAGTCGTGGTCCTCACTGACCACAAGAATTTGATTTACCTGGAGTCGACCAAACGCTTGAACCCTAGACAGGCTAGGTGGGCCTTGTTTTTTACACGTTTTGATTTTGTGGTCTCTTTTCTTCCTGGCACTAAGAATGTCAAGGCTGACGCTCTCTCTAGGAGCTTCTTTGCTGATTCTCCTGTGGTGACCAAGCCTGCTACCATCTTAGGCGAAGGGGTAGTTCTTTCTGCCATCTCGCCCGATTTGAGACGTGCTCTGGAAGAGTTCCAGGAAGACAAACCTGAGCATTGTCCCAGTGGAAAGTTGTATGTTCCTGACCAGGGGAAGAAGAGAGTGATGTCTGAAGTTCATTGCTCTGCATTGGCTGGTCATCCAGGTATTTTTGGTACTAGAGATCTGGTGAGTCGGTCTTTTTGGTGGCCCGCCCTGTCTCATGATGTCAGGAATTTTGTGCAGTCCTGTGGGACTTGCTCCCGGTCTAAACCTTGTTCTCGCTCTAGTGGGTTGTTGATGCCTTTGCCGGTCCCCAGGAGGCCATGGACCCATATTTCAATGGATATCATCTCTGATATGCCTGTCTCTCAGAGAATGACTGTTATTTTGGTGATTTGTGATAGGTTCTCTAAGATGGTTCATCTTGTACCACTCCCTAAGTTGCCATCTTCCTCTGAGTTGGTGCCCCTGTTTTTGCAACAGGTGGTTCACTTGCACGGGATTCCTGAGAACATTGAAGCTGACAGAGGAGTTCAGTTTGTGTCTAGATTTTGGAGGACTTTCTGTTCCAAGCTGGGAAATCAGTTGTCCTTCTCCTCTGCTTTTCACCCTCAGACCAATGGGCAGACGGAGAGAACAAACCAGACCTTGGAGTCGTATTTGAGATGTTTTATTTCCGCTGATCAGGATGATTGGGTTTCTTTTTTGCCCTTGGCCGAATTTGCTTTAAATAATAGAGCTAGTTCTGCCACTTTGATGTCACCTTTTTTTTGTAACTTTGGGTTTCATCCTCGATTTTCTTCAGGGCAGATGGAGCCTTCTGCCTGCCCAGGTGTTGACACTGTGGTGGAGAGAATGCACCAGATCTGGGACCAAGTGGTGGATAAGTTATCTCTCTCCCAGGAAAAGGCCCAGCGGTTTTCCAACCGACATAGGACCATTGGTCCCCAGTTTAAGATTGATGATATGGTTTGGTTATCATCAAAAAATATCGCTATGAAGGTGGCTTCTCCTAAGTTTAAGCCTAGATTTATTGGACCTTACAAGATTTTGGAGATTATTAATCCGGTCTCTTTTCAGTTGGCTCTTCCTGTCACATTTAAAATCCATAATGTGTTTCATAAGTCCTTGTTGAAGAGGTTTGTTGAACCAGCTGTTCCTGGGGTGGCACCTCTGGACTCTGTATTGGTTGAAGGTAACATGGAATATGAGGTAGAGAAGATACTGGATTCCCGTCTGGCTAGACGAAGACTCCAGTATTTGGTTAAGTGGAAGGGTTATGGTCAGGAGGATAATTCCTGGATCTCTGCCTCTAATATTCATGCCAAAAGTTTGGTGCGTGCCTTTCATCGGGCTCACCTGGATCGCCCTGGTGGCATGGATGAGGGCTCGGTGACCCCTCCTCAAGGGGGAGGTACTGTTGTGAGTTCATTTTCCCCTTCACCATTGAGGTCTGATGAACTCCCTCTTCTGGTGAAGGAAGGTAGTGAGGCTGATTACCAAGCACCTGAGCAGGATGATGATGACTGGGTGACTGGAATTGCTGACTGGATATAAGGCAGCCGACGCCTTTCTGCCTGGCTGGTGATTTCTCTGAGGGATTCTAGGAGACCAGTCTGATTCCTGCTCCTCAAAAGCTAAGTTTTCTGCTATGCTTTTTGCCTTTGTTTTTTCCTTATGTTTTGCCTTGTTTTTCTGGATTTCTGCCATTCCCGGCCGGGGTGAGCTGAATTCCTTTTTGCTCTGTCTTCAGAAAATACCTGAGTACTGATATAGTCTTTTTGAAGCCTAGTGTCTTCAGGGCTTTCTTCCCTATCAGTCTGTTGGCTCTTGTTTTGATAGGGTTTTGGCGGTTTGCAGACAGCAGCTTTTCTATCCTGTCCTATTTAGTTAGCTTGGGCCCCATCATTTGCTCAGCCTATCTTTCTATCTGTGTGAGTGTTTTTTCATCTTGCTTCACCGTCATTATATGTTGGGGGCTGCCTATTGCTTTGGGGTCTGCTCTGGGGCAGTTTAGATTTCCCTTTCTGTCTTTAGGCTATTTAGTTCTCTGGCTGTGATCGAGGGGTCTAGGGCACCGTAGGAACCCCCCATGGCTACTGCTAGTTGTTGTTGATAGGTTCAGGGGTCTGCCGTCCGATAGCTGCCAACTTCTCTGGTTTTCTGGACTTAGCTAGTATTTCTGTTTTTGCCTCCAACGGTGACTCATTCATAACAACCAGAGCTTAGCCAGTATGCATTGGAGGTGCTGGCTTGCCCTGCTGCCAGTGCATTATCGGAACGCGTCTTTAGTGCCGCAGGTGGTGTACTAACAGACCGTCGCACGTGACTATCCTCCGATGACGTTGACCGGCTTACTTTTCTGAAAATGAACAATGCCTGGATCTCGCCAGAATTTGCCAGTCCTCTTCCAGAATAAATAATTGGTTGGCAACAGTATCCAGGTCTCCTGTTGTGTTCATGTTTCTACCACCTGAATTGTAATCCCTGGGCTTCAACACAGCCAGATGTTGCTCAGAAGTGCCGTCTGCACAGAGAAAAGCACTAGCTCCTGTGTTAGTGGGGTTCAGTAACGCCAGCTGCTCCCCTGCTGTGTGGATGGCAAAGTGTCCTGCTGCCTCCACATTCAAACTACAACTGATTTTTAACCATGCTCGACTTAGGCCTCTGGCTCCACTGTCTCTAGTATTTCCCCTGGGATCCAACCCCGCCAGTTGCTGCTCAGAAGTGGCGTCTGCACAATCCACACTTGTTCCTGTGTTACTGGGGCTCAGTCACGTCAGTTGATCCCCTGATGTGTGTCCGGCAATGTCTCCTGCCCCTGTCCACATTCCCATTACTAGTAGTCAGAATGTGGACAGAGCAGGAGACATTGCCAGACACACATCAGGGGATCAACTGACGTGACTGAGCCCCAGTAGCACAGGAACAAGTGTGGATTGAGCAGACACCACTTCTGAGCAGCAGCTGGCGGGGTTGGAGGCCAGGGGAAATACTAGAGACAGTGGAGCCAGAGGCCTAAGTGGAGCACGGTTACAATCAGTAGTAGTCTACAACCTATATAAAACTTGCTGCAATTAGGCCCCAGCCTGCTGCATGATTGATCCTGGGCTTCAACACAGCCAGTTGTCGCTTGGAAGTGCTGTCCGCACAGAGAGAAAAACACTAGCTCCTGTGTTAGTGGGGTTTAGTAACGTCAGCTGCTCCCCTGCTGTGTGGATGGCAAAGTCTCCTGCTGCCACCACATTCACACTACATCCGATTTTCTACTTGCTCCAAGTAGGCCTCAGCCTGCCGCATGATTGATCCTGGGCTTCAACACAGTCAGTTGTCACTCGGAAGTGCAGTCCGCACTGAGAAAAACACCAGCTCCTGTGTTAGTGGAGTTCAGTAACGTCAGCTGCTCCCCTGCTGTGTGGACTGCAAAGTCTCCTGCTGTCTCCACATTTAAACTACTACTGATTTTTAACCGCGCTCCACTTAGGCCTCTGGCTCCACTGTCTCTAGTATTTCCCCTGGCCTCAAACTCCGCCAGTTGCTGCTCAGAAGTGGTGTCTGCACAATCCACACTTATTCCTGTGTTACTGGGGCTCAGTCACGTCAGTTGATCCCCTGATGTGTGTCCGGCAAAGTCTCCTGCTCTGTCCACATTCCCATTACTAGTACTTGTCCACGTGTCCATGGTTAGGTGGACTTTCCAAGTAACAGCATTGTTGAGGACACGGCTAATGTTGTGGGACACCTGCTTTTGTAATACCATAACAGCACACCAGGAGAAATAGTGGCGGCTGGAGACCGAGCATCTTTGGATGGTGGCCACAACAAGGTTGCGTAAAGCTTCCGTATCCATGAGCCTAAAAGGCAACATTTCAAGCGCAAGCAGATGAGAAATGTGTGAATTTAGTACTGTGACCTGTGGGCATTGGCTGCGCATTTATGCTTGCATTCCAATGACTGTGGTATGGACAGCTGAAGGCTGCACTGTGACAAGGACGTAGACATGCTTGAAGATGGTGGTTATTGAGTGTGGGCAGCGATAGGTGCAGGGCAGGAGGCATCTTTGCATGCAACGTGGACAGGGGATTGGCTTGCATGCACAACAGTGGATGAAGCAGCGTTTTCACCCACAGACACTGTTCCTGGAACCTGGTGTTCGACCCTCAAAGTCGGGTGCTTTGCGCCATGTGCCTGATCATGTTATTATTGCAGTAGATTCATTTATGTAAAAAAAAGTACACATCTTTGATATCAGGAATAATCGGACATATAAAACTGTCCCACTATATAACCCATTCAGTAAACACAGTAAAACAAATCATCATACTGCCAAACAAAAAGTGCAATAAAACGCGATAAAAATAAGAATGTAAATAAGAATGGTACAGCTGAAAACATCATCTTGTTCCCCCCCAAAAAAGCTCCGTCAGCAAAAAAATAAAAAAGTTATTGCTCTCATAATAAAGAGATGCAAAAATAATTATTTTTTCTACATAATAGTTTTTATTGTGTAAAAGCACCAAAACATAAAAAATTATATGAATGGGCTATCGCTGTAATCATACTGACCAGAAGAATAAAGCTGCGTTATCAATTTTACCACAAGCAGAACGGAAATAAAAAAAAGAAAAAATAGTTCCTGAATTGTTTTTGTTCATTCTACCTCCAAAAAATCTCTACAGAAAACAATCAAAAAAGTCATGTGCCCAAAAATGGTAACAATCAAAATGTCAACTCGTCCCGCAAAAAGGAAACTGTAACATGATTCTGTTGGCCGAAATATGGAAAAGTTTTAGCAGTCTAAATATGGCGATACAAAAATTATTTTTACAATAAAGTGTCTTTTAGTGTGTTAAAGCAGCCAAACACAAAAACTCAATATAAACCTGGTACAGCTGTATTTGCACCGACTCATAGAATAAAGTCACCTAATCCCTTATACCAAACAAGGAATGGCATAAAAAATAAATAAAACCAATTCTTAATCTGCTATTGATTTGTTTATTCTGCCTCCCAAAGATCTCAGTAAAGCTCAGCTAACATTTATCCTGCTATCTGCGCTGAGCACTTACACCTGGTTTTTGTGTAAATCTCTGAAATATGTGATTCAGACGGAACCCTCGGCAGAAGATCCCCTATAAGGAGGCAGATTGAGGCACTCTGGATGCCATAGGACCTGTGATCCAGCAGTGTCCATGTTTTTAACCATGCATAAAAGCACGGTCGACCACAGTTTTGTGCTTGAACAGAAGTCAGATGGAGTCCAGAGTAATTCTGCTGCCTCATTATAGTGAATGGATCAGTCAGGGGTTTTACTGTCATGTCACTCAGAGATTTATATGGAATCCCCAAAGTAATTAGAGCATAGCGCATTGGATAAATGTGATCTTAAATGTTATGTATAATGATACGAATAAAAGCTTTTTAGGCACATCAGAGGCTCTCCAAATGCAACATGGCATCCACTAATTATTCCAGCAAATTATACATTCAAAAAGTCAAATAGCGCTCCTTCCCTTCCAAGCACGCCCAAGCAGTAGTTTTCCTCCACATATTGGGTATCGGCGTACTCAGGATCAATTATACAGCAAATTGTATGGTGTAATTTATCTTGCTACCCTTAAGAAAATGCAAAATTTTGAGCTAAAAAACATTTTTCTGGGAATTTCTTTTTTTATTTTCATTGCTCAACGATATAAACATCTGTGAAGTACTTGAGGTTTCAAGGTGCTAAATACATATTTTGATAAGTTTTCAAAATGGTGTCACTTGTGGGGGGTTTCCAATGTTTAGGCACATCAGGGGCTCTCCAAACACGACATGTTGTCCGCTAATAGTGTTGAGCGATACCGTTCGATACCCAAAAATATCGTATCGGATGGTACCGCCCGATACGAAAAAAATATCCGGTATCGCCGATTCCGATACCGGAAGTCCCATTCAAGTCAATGGGACTTCCGGTATCGGAATTAAAAAAAGGCCTTTATTTCCTTGTTGGCTAATTCTACATAATTGAAAACAAATAAGAATCATGTAGAATGTATTGTGGGAGGTGGAGGAGACATTAAAAGCATAGTGGTTTATTCAAATCACATGGCATAGCATTAATTCCAATTTTTTTTTTCAAGACGTTCGGAGTTAAAAAGATATTGACTATGTTAACTTTTTTATATTTAGTCAGATATGTATGTTTCGCAACTTCCATGCTCTTCACCTTCTTTTGTACTTCTCCCACACTTTCTCCTTCATGATCCGCAGCAGTAGCATTTTTTTCATCAACTTTTTCTTCACCTTATTCATCTTCTTCTTCACCTTCTTCCCATTAATTTTTTTTTCCATTCTGCATATTCTTCTTATTCAGCTATTATTAATTTTCATATGCTATTTCTTCATCTTCTTCCTATTCTTCTTTTTCTTCATTTTCTTATGGTGACAGGCATTCCTGTAGTACTTATCTATAAAAGTTATAAGATTACACCTTACGTTCTGCCTGTCACAAAAGATTTACAACAGGATTTGTCCGCGTTCAGTTTGGCCTGCAGCAGCAGGCATTTTCCAGGGGCACCACGAGGAGGAACGGACTCACCCCCATTTACTGCTTAGTCTTCTTCTGCTTATAATTTTGATTTCTTCTATGCTGATTTTTTGTCTTATGCTTAATGTTCTTCTGCTTTCTGTTCTTCTGCTTTTGCCTCTTCTGCTTCTTGTTCTTCTGTCTTTTGTTCTGTATCTTGGTGGTTGTCTTCATGTTCTTTGTCCTCTTGGTCTTATTATTTAGGGTCATATTTCTGGTCTTCTTTGGTGTGGTCTTCAGGGTCGTCATCATCAGGGTCATCGTCATGGAGATCAATAAGGATTACCAAAGACAATTTCAAAAAGCTTGATCTTGGAAATGTAGCAGAAGGTACAAGAAGGCTGAGAAACTGGCGAGAACCAGCAGACAGTGCTGGCACCCGGATGGGTAGCAGAAGGAACAAGAGCCAATGGCACTACCGAGGACCAACTGACGGTGCTGGACAACGGTTACTAAGCAGAAGGTACCTGTGCTAAAAAGCACTACCAAGGACCAGCTGATGGTGCTGGACCTCGGATACCGAGATGGAGGCACCTAGGCCAAAGGCTGTGGCGAGAACCAGCAGACAGTGCTGGCACCCGGATGGGTAGCAGAAGGA
Organism: Dendrobates tinctorius; assembly: GCF_039654945.1. Lineage (NCBI taxonomy): Eukaryota > Metazoa > Chordata > Amphibia > Anura > Dendrobatidae > Dendrobates > Dendrobates tinctorius. The sequence continues at coordinate 53,563,192 of NW_027361703.1, forward strand.
ACAAGAGCCAATGGCACTACCGAGGACCAACTGACGGTGCTGGACCACGGTTACTAAGCAGAAGGTACCTGTGCTAAAAAGCACTACCAAGGACCAGCTGACGGTGCTGGACCTCGGATACCGAGATGGAGGCACCTAGGCCAAAGGCTGTGGCGAGAACCAGCAGACAGTGCTGGCACCCGAATGGGTAGCAGAAGGAACAAGAGCCAATGGCACTACCGAGGACCAACTGATGGTGCTGGACCACGGTTACTAAGCAGAAGGTACCTGTGCAAAAAAGCACTACCAAGGACCAGCTGACGGTGCTGGACCTCGGATACCGAGATGGAGGCACCTAGGCCAAAGGCTGTGGCGAGAACCAGCAGACAGTGCTGGCACCCGGATGGGTAGCAGAAGGAACAAGAGCCAATGGCACTACCGAGGACCAACTGACGGTGCTGGACCACGGTTACTAAGCAGAAGGTACCTGTGCTAAAAAGCACTACCAAGGACCAGCTGACGGTGCTGGACCTCGGATACCGAGATGGAGGCACCTAGGCCAAAGGCTGTGGCGAGAACCAGCAGACAGTGCTGGCACCCGAATGGGTAGCAGAAGGAACAAGAGCCAATGGCACTACCGAGGACCAACTGACGGTGCTGGACCACGGTTACTAAGCAGAAGGTACCTGTGCTAAAAAGCACTACCAAGGACCAGCTGATGGTGCTGGACCTCGGATACCGAGATGGAGGCACCTAGGCCAAAGGCTCTGGCGAGAACCAGCAGACAGTGCTGGAACCCGGGTGGGTAGCAGAAGGTACCCATTGAAAGCAAAGTAGCCAGGCCGCAAGCCGGCCGCAGTTACCAAAACCCACAGTCTTACAGGGGGTCCATGTCCCATTGGCACTACGGATCCAGCCTTCAGTGCCAGTTCCCGCAGCCCACATAGGAGTCACCTAAACTGCAGGCACAGTAGAGTCGGCTAACCCGGCCGCAAGACGACAGGACAACGGATTGGTGGCATAGTGACCTTGACACTACCCGGAAACAGCAGGCGTGCTGGAACCAGGCTGGGCAACAGGGAGTCCCCGTGCCAAAGACACTGCCGAGCACCAACTGGCGTTGTTGGAGCCCAGGGACAATCATGGTGTAGGCCGAGGCCTACTTGGTGGTAGTTTTAGATTGTTTGTAGGCTACAACAGACTGTCAACGTGCTCCAATTAGGCATCTGTCTCCACTCTGTTTCCAGGATTTCACGTGACCAACAACACCGCCAGTTTATGCGTGCAGCAGCCGTCTGCCCAATCCACACGTGTTGCTGTGTTACTGGGATTCTGTAATGTCAGCAGATCCCCTGATGTGTGTCTGCCACTGTCTCCTGCTCTGTCCACATTCCCACCGCTTGCAGTGGGAAGGTGGACAGTGCAGGAGACAGTGGTGGACACATATTGGGGGATCTGCTGACGTTACAGAACCCCAGTAACACAGGAACACATGTGGAATGCGTGGACGGCATCTGTGAGCAGGAACTGGCGGTGTTGGAGGTCAGGGGAAATACTAGAGACAGAGTGGAGACAGAGGCCAAATCAGAGAATGTTTAAATCTGAAGTAGTTGCAATTTGGAGGCAGCAGCAGTTTGCCCTCCACACAGCAGGGGATCAGCTGACGTAACCGAACCCCACTTTCACATGAACGAGTGTGTTTTTCTGTGTGGACAGCACTTCCGAGCACCAACTAGCGTTGTTGGAACCCAGGGACAATCATGGTGCAGGCCGAGGCCTACTAGGAGCCAGGTGTAAAGCTGAGGTATTTTGACTTTGGAGGGAGCAGGACACTTTGCCCTCCACACAGCTGGGGATCAGCTGACGTTACTGACCCCACTTTCACATGAACGAGTGTGTTTTTCTGTGTGGACAGCACTTCTGAGCACCAACTAGCGTTGTTGGAGCCCAGGGAGAACCAGGGTGCAGGCCGAGGCCTACTTGGTGGCAGTTTTACATTGTTTGTAGGCTACAACAGACTGTCAACGTGCTCCAATTAGGCATCTGTCTCCACTCTGTTTCCAGGATTTCACGTGACTACCAACACCGCCAGTTTATGCATACAGTAGCCGTCTGCCCAATCCACACGTGTTCCTGTGTTACTGGTGTTCTGTAATGTCAGCAGATCCCCTGATGTTTGTCTGCCAATGTCTCCTGCTCTGTCCACTTTCCCACCACTTGCAGTGGGAAGGTGGACAGCGCAGGAGACAGTGGCGGACACACATTGGGGGATCTGCTGACGTAACAGAACCCCAGTAACACAGGAACACGTGTGGAATGCGTGGACGGCAACTGTGAGCAGGAACTAGCGGTGTTGGAGGTCAGGGGAAATACTAGAGACAGAGTGGAGACAGAGGCCAAATCAGAGAATGTTTAAATCTGAAGTAGCTAAAATTTGGAGGCAGCAGCAGTTTGCCCTCCACACAGCAGGGGATCAGCTGACGTTACCGAACCCCACTTACACATGAGCGAGTGTTTTGTCTGTGCCGACAGCACTTCTGAGCACCAACTGGCGGTGTCGGAGCCCAGGGAAAATCAGGTAGTAGGCCGAGGCCTACTTGGTGGCAGTTTGTGATTGTTTCTAGACTACTACTAACTGTCAACGTACTCCAATTAGGCCTCTGTCTTCACTCTGTTTCGAGTATTTCCGCTGGCTTCCAACCACGCCAGTTGCTGCTCTGAAATGCCGTCTGCACAACCCACACTTGTTCCTGTGTTACTGGGGTTCTGTAACAGCAGCTTCTCCCTAGAGGTGAGTCAGGCAATGTCTCCTGCTCTGTCCACATTTCCACTACAAGTAGTGGGAATGTAGACAAAGCAGGAGACATTGCCGGGCTCAACTCTGGAGATGAGCAGATGTTACAGGACCCAGGTACCACAGGAACAAGTGTGGATTGTGCAGACGGCACTTGAGAGCAGAAACAGGCGGTGTTGTAGGCTGGAGGAAATACTCAAAACAGAGTGGAGACAGAGGGCAAATCAGAGAACATATTAAATCAGAGGTAGTCAGAAGTTGTAGGCAGCAGGAGAGTTTGCCGTACACACAGCAGGGGATCAGCTGACGTTACCGAACCCCACTTACACATGAGCGAGTGTTTTGTCTGTGCGGACAGCACTTCCGAGCAACAACGGGCGTTGCTGTAGCCCAGGAAATAAAGTTCAGGTCATAGAAACATGAACACAACAGGAGACCTGGATCCTGTTGCCAGCCATTTATTTATTCTGGAAGAGGACTGGCAAATTCAGGTGAGATCCAGGCCTTGTTCATTTTCACAAAAGTAAGCCGGTCAACATTATCGGTGGATAGTCGCGTGCGACGGTCTGTTACCACACCACCTGCAGCACTAAAGACACGTTCCGATAATACACTGGCAGCAGGGCAAGCCAGCACCTCCAATGCATACTGGCTAAGCTCTGGCCATGTATCCAGCTTAGAGACCCAATACTTGAATGGGGAAGAGCCGTCTGGGAGAACACTAACAGGGCACGACAAGTAGTCTGTCACCATCTGATGGAAACGTTGCCTCCTGCTGACTGGAGCCGTCTGTGATGGTGTAGCCGTTTGTGGCGGTCCCACAAAACTTTTCCACATTTGGGCCATACTGGCCTTGCCTTGTCCTGCGGCACTGCCTCTGCTACCTCTTTGTGCAGAGCTTCCTCCACTGCCTCTACCCACATGGCTGCTTTGAAAAGCACTACCAGCAACACTTGTGGGGGGAATGGAGAACATGATGGCCTGCACAAGTGTTTCTTGGTACTCCCGCATTTTTCGCTCCCGGTTCAACTGTGGTATGAGGCTTTGTAAGTTGTCCCGGTAGCGAGGATCTAGGAGGGTGTACACCCAATAATCAGCCGTGTGGAGAATGTTGGCGATGCGGCGGTCATTTAACAAGCACTGCAGCATGAAATCAACCATGTGCTGCAGACTGCCAACTGGACCGGAAACGCTGTCCCCAACTTGAGGCAGCATCTCTGCCTGCTCAGCATCACCCCACCCTCGCTGTACACACTGACTACTAGAGCCTTGTGTACCTCCCTCCTCTGGAGAGATGTGTTCCTCCTCCTCCATTGACTCCTCGTCATCCTCCTCACTAAGTGTCCCCTGCCTGGGCCTTTGTGTGGAAGCACGTTGCGCAGACTTGCCAGAAGCAGATGGTATTTCTGACTGCTCATCCTCGACCTCTTCAAAAACCTCCTCACTTAGTGCTTGTAAGGTTTTTTGAAGCAGACAGATGAGGGGGACAGTCATGCTGATTAGTGTATCATCTGCACTGGCCATCCGCGTGGAGTCATCGAAGGCATGCAAAACTTGGCAGATGTCCCTCATAGTGGCCCACTCAGTGGTGGTGAAGTGTGTCCGGCGCACAGTGCGACTTGTTTGCGCCTGATGCAGCTGGTACTCCATTACTGCTGCCTGCTGCTCACACAACCGCTCCAACATATGTAACGTTGAATTCCACCTGGTGGGGAGGTCACATATGATGCGATGTTCTGGCAGGTGGAATCGGCGTTGCAGAGATGCAATGCGCGATCTTGCCATGCTGGAACGCCGCAAGTGAGCACACTCTAGGCGAACCTTGTGCAGCAGTGCATCAAGATCCGGATAGTCCCTCAGAAAGCTCTGCACGACCAAATTGAGCACATGTGCCAGACATGGTATGTGAGTGAGGTTGCCTAGGCCCAGAGCTGCCACTAGATTTCGGCCATTGTCACTCACTACCAAACCTGGCTGGAGATTCGCTGGCACAAACCACACATCGCTCTCCTGCTTGATGGCATTCCAGAGCTCCTGTGCTGTGTGGCTCCGATTCCCTAAAGAAATTAATTTAAGGACGGCCTGTTGATGTTTGGCCACACCTGTGCTCATATCTGGCCTAACAGGCTCACGCAGTGCTGATTCCGAGGAACTAGAGTAGGAGGAGGACTCAATATGTACAGACTGCATTCCTGCAATCCTTGGAGTTGGCAGAATACGTACAGAGCCACTCTCCAGATCTGTACCCGGCTCCACAACATTGACCCAATGGGTAGTGAGGGAAAGGTATCGTCCCTGTCCATGGCTACTGGTCCACGCATCGGTGGTCAGGTGGACCTTGCTACTGACGGCATTTAGTAGCGCATTTTTAATTTTTCCCTCCACATGCTTTTGCAGGGCAGGGACAGCTTGCCTGCTGAAATAAAAGCGGCTGGGCACATTGTATTGTGGAACTGCCAATGACATAAAGTTCCGGAATGTGTCAGTCTCCACCATCCTGAATGACAGCATCTCAAGGGCCAGTAGTTTGGCAATGCCGGCATTCAGAGCCAGTGCTCGGGGATGGTTTGCCGAGTATGGCCGCTTTTTCTCCCATGCCTGTGCTACCGATTGCTGGTGAGTAGAGTTGAGCGATACCGTCCGATACTTCAAAGTATCGTATCGGATGGTATCGGCCGATCTTTAAAAAAAGTATCGGTATCGCCGATTCTGATACCGGAAGTCCCATTCAAGTCTATGGGACTTCCGGTATCGGAATAAGAAAAATCCTTTCCTGCCCTTGTACAGCCTCTCTGGGGTCTGTACGGGCCTTTCGGGGGGCTGTGCCGGCCTGCCAGGGGGTCTGTGCAGGCTCCGGTGGTCTGTGCCGGCCTGCCGGTGGTCTGTGCAGGCTCCAGGGGGCTGTGCCGGCCTGCCGGGGGGCTGTGCCGGCCTGCCGGGGGGCTGTGCCGGCCTGCCGGGGGGCTGTGCCGGCCTGCCGGTGGTCTGTGCAGGCTCCGGGGGTCTGTGCAGGCTCCGGGGGTCTGTGCAGGCATCGTCCGATGGGACTACAAGTCCCATCAGGCGATGCCTGCTATCATGACAGTGATTGACACATTAGCCAAAGATGGGACAGTAGTAGTCCCATCATCCGGCTAATGTGTTAAATGTAAAAAAAAAAAAAAAAAAAAAAATTACATGCTACATACATACTACATACATGCTACATTCATACTACATGCAACATACATACTACATATATACTACATGCATGCTACATACATACTGCATGCTACATACATACTACATATATACTACATACATACTACATGCATGCTACATGCATCATACATAACACATATATACTACATGCATGCTACATACATACTACATGCTACATACTACATATATACTACATGCATGCTACATACTACATGCTACATACATACTACATGCATGCTACATACATACTGCATGCTACATGCATGCTACATACATACTACATACATACTACATGCTACATACATACTACATACATACTACATGCTACATACATACTACATATATACTACATACATACTACATACATACTACATGCATGCTACATACATACTACATACATACTACATACATACCACATACATAACACATATATACTACATGCATGCTACATACATACTACATGCTACATACATACCATATACATACTACATGCATGCTACATACATACTACATGCATGCTACATATATACTACATGCTACATACATACTACATATATACTACATGCATGCTACATACATACTACATGCTACATACATACTACATACATGCTACATACATACTACATATATACTACATGCATGCTACATACATACTACATATATACTACATGCATGCTACATACATACCACATATATACTACATACATACAATACATTCATACAATACATACATAGACATACAGTACATATAACATAGAGTAACATACTTACCAATACTTGTCACATTGTTCCCCGAAGCCATTGTCTTTCCGGAATAAATATTAACATAACAAACCACAAAAATACTCACCCACGATCCGAAGCAGTCCACGAGTGTGTCCCACGACGATCTTGGGTAGAGAACTGCAGCATCAGCTGTTGCTGCCGTTCTCTACGGGCTGCAGGAATCCAATGACGGAAGGTAGGTATCCTTCCGCACTGTATTCCTCCGCCACTTAAAAAAAAAAAAGTCCCTAGTCTCACTTTATGCCATTGCTGTGTGGGAAATTCCCACGCAGCAATGGCATAAAGTGAGACTAGGGACTTTTTTTTTTTTAAGTGGCGGAGGAATACAGTGCGGAAGGATACCTACCTTCCGTCATTGGATTCCTGCAGCCCGTAGAGAACGGCAGCATCATCTGATGCTGCCGTTCTCTACCCAAGATCGTCGTGGGACACACTCGTGGACTGCTTCGGATCGTGGGTGAGTATTTTTGTGGTTTGTTATGTTAATATTTATTCCGGAAAGACAATGGCTTCGGGGAACAATGTGACAAGTATTGGTAAGTATGTTACTCTATGTTATATGTACTGTATGTCTATGTATGTATTGTATGTATGTAGTATATATGTGGTATGTATGTAGTATGTATGTAGCATGCATGTAGTATATATGTAGTATGTATGTAGCATGCATGTAGTATATATGTAGCATGTATGTAGTATGTATGTGGTATGTATGTAGCATGTAGTATGTATGTAGCATGCATGTAGTATGTATGTGGTATGTATGTAGCATGTAGTATGTATGTAGCATGTAGTATGTATGTAGTATGTATGTAGTATATATGTAGCATGCATGTAGTATGTATGTGGTATGTATGTAGCATGTAGTATGTATGTAGCATGCATGTAGTATGTATGTAGTATGTATGTAGCATGCAGTATGTATGTAGCATGCAGTATGTATGTAGCATGCATGTAGTATGTATGTAGCATGCATGTAGTATGTATGTAGCATGTAGTATGTATGTAGCATGTAGTATGTATGTAGCATGCATGTAGTATGTATGTAGCATGTATGTAGTATGTATGTAGCATGCATGTAGTATGTATGTAGCATGTAGTATGTATGTAGCATGCATGTAGTATGTATGTAGCATGTATGTAGTATGTATGTAGCATGTATGTAGTATGTATGTAGTATATATGTAGTATGTATGTAGTATGTATGTAGTATATATGTAGTATGTATGTAGCATGTAGTATGTATGTAGCATGCATGTAGTATGTATGTAGTATTTTTTTTTTTTTTTTTAACATTTAACACATTAGCCGGATGATGGGACTACTACTGTCCCATCATTGGCTAATGTGTCAATCACTGTCATGGTAGCAGGCATCGCCCGATGGGACTTGTAGTCCCATCGGACGATGCTTGCACAGACCCCCGGACATCAGCACAGCCCCCCGGCAGGCAGGCACAGCCCCCCGGCAGGCCGGTACAGACCCCCACAGGGTGCACAGACCACCGGCAGGCCGGCACAGCCCCCCGGCAGGCCGGCAGAGACCCCGGGCAGTCCACACAGCCCCCCGGCAGGCCGGCACAGCCCCCCGGCAGGCCGGCAGAGACCCCCGGAAGGCCCGAAATGACGGCGCATCATGATGCGCACACACCGCGCATCATGATGACGTCAGGCCGTCAATCAACTGAACTTCCGATTCCGATGCCGAATTCCGATATTGAAAAAATATCGGAAGTCGGTATCGGAATTCCGATACAGCAAGTATCGGCCGATACCCGATACTTGCGGTATCGGAATGCTCAACACTACTGGTGAGTGGCCTGGGAGGGTGCTGATGACTGCGAACGTGGTTCAGTGGGTGGAATTTCACTGGGTCTCTGGACAACAGTGGCAGTGGTTCTTCCATGGCGTTCCAGTGAGGAAGCCGAACCAGCTGTGTGTGAGCTGGAGGAAGAGGCCCCAACACGAGCTGAAGAGGTGGTAGGTGCTGCTGAAGGTTGGCCTACATCTTCAGTGTGTCTGTGTAACTCCACCTCGTGCTTGGTACGCACATGTTTCCACATATTTGTGGTATTGAGGTTGGTCACATTTTTGCCTCGTTTCACTTTCTGATGACACAGCTTGCATTTGACAAAGCAAATGTCATCTGCAACTGTGTCAAAAAAAGACCACGCACTGCAAGTCCTGGGAGCGCCCGTTTTGTGTTTTGGAAGAGGATTGCTCCTCACGGGTGCCAAAGTGGAGGCTACAGGCAACCAAGTCTGCCCCCGCCCTCTCCCTCCTCTTTTGGCCGTTCGGGGAATCTCTTCCTCAGAGCTGCTCCCACCACCTTCCTGTGGCTGACGCCATGATGGGTCAAGGACCTCATCATCTCCACTCCCCTCTTCAAGCACCGGCTGGTCCTGGGTTGTCTCGCCAGCACCGTACGCACCAGAAATTGGCAACTGAGTCTCATCATCATCTGATGCATACTGAGGTGTGCTGACCATAGGCACTGGCCCACCCGCCTCTTCAGATTCAGAGGGACAAAGCAGTTGCGCATCACTGCATACTCCCTCTTCTTCACGCTCTAGAATGCTGCTTGGCTGGCCACCTCTTTCCAAGCCAACAGATTCTGAGAACAGAAGTAAAGATTGAGATGGCTCCTGTCCATGGCTCTCAGACTGCCTGGGCAATTTGGCAGGTGGTGAAGAGACAGATGGTTGCTCTTCAGTGCTCTGGCCTTGGGAGGATGCGGAAGTCATTGAAGTGGATGCGTTAGCTGCCATCCATCCGACAACGGCTTCAATTTGTTCGTCACGCAGCAGTGGGGTACGGCGAGGTCCTACAAAGCTGCGCATGAAGGACTGTTGCCTGGTAAAAGTGGGGGATGCCGGGTCACTGGTGGCCGCAGCAGATACCGAATCCCCACGTCCTCTCCCTGCTGAATCCCCCCGTCCTCTCCCTGCTGAAACTCCACGGCCACGACCACGTGCCTTACTCCCTGCCTTCTTCATCTTGGTAGACTGATAAAGATAGGCAGAAAAGTAAAAAAGGGGTGGCTTAGTGTTCTTATTCCTGAACACCTGCTAACCAGTATAAGAAACACTAATTTGGCTAAGAGTGTGTGTACTACACTTTAATATGATCTAATGTGGCCTAGACAACTGTAAAGTGGAGTGTTTGGTGAACTTTATTTCCTTTTTTTTTTTGGGTGGGGGGAAAGGAAAGGATGTGACCAAAGTTTGAAAGCTATAGTATCACAAACTTTTTGGAGCGATTACAATGCAGGAAGCTAACCTACAATGCAATTGATGAGGCTCCAAAAAATAGGGTGATACTAGCCTGGCTGGCCCTGAAGGGCACAAGCCAGCAAAAAGGCTCCTCTATCTAATCCTATATAGTGTTTGCAACCAACCAATGACAATGGATGCGGTTGGAAGCACACTAATATAGGAGCAAAAATCTGGCTAAATTTGCTGCAAAAAAAGGACTATGTATGAGGCAGTGACGCACGCTGAGTGGACTACAGCTAGCGGTGGCTGTAGAACACACTGCAACGTGAGCTGCACTCACACACAGAGAGACCTATCAGACAGCCAAAAACAGTGCAGAGAAATGGGCTATAGCACTGAAAGGCTGCTGAAAGGCTCCGCTGTCCACTCCTTTAGTGTTTGCAACCAACATATATGGATACGTATGGAAGCACACTATACAGGAGAAAAAAAAAGCAGCAATAAAAGAAAAATGTGTATGAGGCAGAGACACACGCTGGCCGGCCTACAAGCAGACGTGCCTGCAGGACACACTACACAGCGTGGGTCTGCACTCACACAGCCCTTGCAGACAGCTGTGAAAACAGCGCTGCTAGGGAAAAGCAAGCTACAGTGGTGGTTTATGTAGCCTGGATAAAGCACAATATTGTTTTTAGAATAGCTATTTCTAACTGTCCCTCACAGTCTTCAACAGCAGCCTGTCCCTAACTGAATTCACAGCAGAGTGACCAGAAATGGCGGCTGCAGCACTTTTTATAGTGCATCATGACATCATTTCAGCAGTCAATCACAGCCATGCCAGTAGTTAACATGCCTACATGCCTAACAGGATATGCCCACACTTCTGAGGATCCCCATTGGCTGAATCAAATCGAGCGGGCTCCTAGCATTATGGGAACTTCCGATTCCGGTATTCGATATGAAAAAAGTATCGGAACTAAGTATCGGAATTCCGATACAGCTAATATCGGCCGATACCCGATACTTGTGGTATCGGAATGCTCAACACTATCCGCTAATCATGCCAGCAAATTTTACATTCACAAAGTCAAATTGCGCTCTTTTCTTTCTGAGCCCTGCCGTGCATCAAAGCAGTGGGTATCGGCATGTTCAGGACAAATTGCACAACATTGTATGGCCCATTTTTTCCTGATACCCTCATAAAAGTAAAAAAAAATGGTTATAAAGGAAAATTTTTGTGAAAAATGTTAGATGTTTATTTTTTCCATATTCCGTTAATTCATGTAAAGCACCTGAAAGGTAAATAAACTTATTTAATGTGGTTTTGTGCACCTTGAGATGTGCAGTTTTTAGAATGGTGTCACTTTTGTGTATTTTCTCTCTTCTAGGCCCCTCAACGTCACTTTAAATGTGATGCGGGCCTTAAAATTTTTTTAAAAAAATGTTGCAGTAAAAATTAGAAATTGCTGGTCCAATTTTAACCCTTGTAGGTTCCTAACAAAAAGATATATATTTCAAAAATTGTGCTGATGTAAAATAGATATGTGGGAAATGTTATTTATTAACTATTTTATGTGACATGACTCTCTGATTGTTAGGCGTCGGATTCCTGTAGCGACACATTAGGAATCCAGAGCCTCTCATGCCACTCTGCAGCAAGCCATTCCTGAGGCTGTCGCTCTGCTGCTCCACTGAGCATGCTCACCAGATGATCTCACATTGGAGGTCAGGAGTCATGTGCTCAGGTCCTTCTCCAGATCTGATTGGTCCGTCTCAGAGATCTGGAAGGTCCTGGCAGCGCACGGTTATAAAAGGCCCGCATGGCCACTTGGACTTTACTTACTAGATGTGTGAATGGTGATGGATGTATGATTCTGGTGACTGACTTATTAAGATCCTCCTCCCTCTGATATTTCGCATGTGGATAGGGAACTAGAGAAAGAGTCAGCGCCAGTCAGTGGCAAGCCTTAGGTCACTGTGCACACCGTGTTATGATGAGTCACCGAAGGAGGAAAAAACAAAATACCAGCTAAGTCCAGAAAAACCAGAGAGGTTGGCAGCTATCGGATTGCAGACCCCTGAACCTATCCACAACAACTAGCAGTAGCCGTCGGGGGTTCCTACGGTGCCCTAGACCCCTCGATCACAGCCGGAGAACTACATAGCCTAAAGACAGAAAGGGGAAAAACTAAACTGCCCCAGAGCAGACCCCAAAGCAATAGGCAGCCCTCAACATATAATGACGGTGAAGCAAGATGAAAACACTAACACAGATAGAAAGATAGGTTGAGCAAATGATGGGGCCCCAAGCTAACTACATAGGACAGGATAGGAAAGCTGCTGTCTGCCATCTGCAAAAACCCTATCAAAATGAGCCAACCGACTCATAGGAAAAACAGTCCCTGAAGTCACTAGGCTTCAAAAGACTATATCAGCACTCAGGTATATTCTGAAGACAGAGCAAAAGATCAACAGATCAGAGACAAAAATGGAATTCAGCTCACCCCCGGCCGGGGATGGCAGAACTCCCAAAAAACAAGGCAAAACAAAAACAAAACTGAAGAGTACAAAGCAGAGCAGGAAAATCACCAGCCAGGAAGAATGGCATCGGCAGCCTTATATCCAGTCCTCAATTCCAGCCACCCAGTCATCATCTAGCTGCCCAGGTGTTTGGTAATCAGCCTCACTACCTTCCTTCACCAGAGGAGGGAGTTCATTAGACCTAAACGGTGAAGGGAAAAATGAACTCACAACAGTACCTCCCCCTTGAGGAGGGGTCACCGAACCCTCATCCATGCCACCAGGGCGATCCGGGTGAGCCCGATGAAAGGCATGCACCAATTTTTTGGCATGAATATCAGAGGCAGAGACCCAGGAATTATCCTCCTGACCATAACCCTTCCACTTAACCAAATACTGGAGTCTCCGTCTAGCCAGACGGGAATCCAGTATCTTCTCTACCTCATATTCCATGTTACCTTCAACCAATATAGGGTTAGGAGGTGCCACCATAGGAACTACTGGTTCAACAAACCTCTTCAACATGGACTTATGAAACACATTATGAATTTTAAATGTGACAGGAAGAGCCAACCGAAAAGAGACCGGATTAATAATCTCCAAAATCTTGTAAGGTCCAATAAATCTAGGCTTAAACTTAGGAGAAGCCACCTTCATAGCGATATTTTTTGATGACAACCAAACCATATCACCCACCTTAAACTGGGGACCAACGGTCCTACGCCGGTTGGAAAACCACTGAGCCTTTTCCTGGGAGAGAGACAACTTATCCACTACTTGGTCCCAGATCTGGTGCGTTCTCTCCACCACAGTGTCAACACCTGGGCAGGCAGAAGGCTCCACCTGCCCTGAAGAAAATCGAGGGTGAAAACCAAAGTTACAAAAAAAAGGTGACATCAAAGTGGCAGAACTAGCTCTATTATTTAAAGCAAATTCGGCCAAGGGCAAAAATGAAACCCAATCATCCTGATCGGCAGAAATAAAACATCTCAAATACGACTCCAAAGTCTGGTTTGTTCTCTCCGTCTGCCCATTGGTCTGAGGGTGAAACGCAGAGGAGAAGGACAACTGAATTCCCAGCTTGGAACAGAAAGTCCTCCAAAATCTAGACACAAACTGAACTCCTCTGTCAGATACAATGTTCTCAGGAATCCCGTGCAAGCGTACCACCTGTTGCAAAAACAAGGGCACCAACTCAGAGGAAGATGGCAACTTAGGGAGTGGTACAAGATGGACCATCTTAGAGAATCTATCACAAATCACCCAAATAACAGTCATGCTCTGAGAGACAGGCATATCAGAGATAAAATCCATTGAAATATGGGTCCATGGCCTCCTGGGCACCGGCAAAGGCATCAACAAGCCACTAGAGCGAGAACAAGGTTTAGACCGGGAGCAAGTCCCACAGGACTGCACAAAATTCCAGACATCATGAGACAAGGCGGGGCACCAAAAAGACCGACTCACCAGATCTCTAGTACCAAAAATACCTGGATGACCAGCCAATGCAGAGCAATGAACTTCAGACATCACTCTCTTCCTCCACTGGTCAGGAACATACAACTTTCCACTGGGACAATGCTCAGGTTTGTCCTCCTGAAACTCTTCCAGAGCACGTCTCAAATCGGGCGAGATGGCAGAAAGAACTACCCCCTCGCCTAAGATGGTAGCAGGCTTAGTCACAACAGGAGAATCAGCAAGGAAACTCCTAGAGAGGGCGTCTGCCTTGACATTCTTAGTGCCCGGAAGAAAAGAGACCACAAAATCAAAACGTGTGAAAAACAAGGCCCACCTAGCCTGTCTAGGATTCAAGCGCTTGGCCGACTCCAGGTAAATCAAATTCTTGTGGTCAGTAAGGACCACGACTTGGTCTTTGGCTCCCTCCAACCAATGTCTCCACTCCTCAAATGCCCATTTCATGGCCAACAGTTCCCGATTCCCCACATTATAGTTACGTTTGGATGGGGAGAACTTTCGGGAAAAGAAAGCACAAGGATTAATTTTAGATGTCACAGGATCTTTTTGGGACAACACCAATCCTGCACCAATCTCAGAAGCGTCCACTTCCACCTGAAACGGGAGTGAGACATCAGGTTGCCGCAAAACCGGAGCAGAAGTGAATCTTCGCTTCAGCTCCTGAAAGGAAGAAACAGCCTCCGGAGACCAATTCAGCACATCAGCACCCTTCCTAGTCAAATCCGTCAATGGCTTGGCAATACCAGAAAAATTAGCTATAAATTTCCGATAAAAATTAGGAAAACCCAAAAACTTCTGGAGGGCCTTCAAAGAAGTGGGCTGAACCCAATCATAAATGGCCTGTACCTTTGGCGGGTCCATTTCAATAGTTGACGGAGACAAAATAAATCCCAAAAATGAAATCCTCAGTACCCCAAAAAGGCATTTCGATCCCTTGACATGCAGGGAATTCTCCCTCAAAATCCGGAACACAGTCCGAACATGTTCCACATGAGAGTCCCAATTCTTGGAGAAGATCAAAATATCATCCAGATAGATAATCAAATATTTATCCACAAAGTCTCGGAATATATCGTTCATGAAGCACTGAAAGACAAAAGGGGCATTAGTGAGCCCAAAAGGCATCACCAGGTACTCAAAATGTCCCTCTGGAGTATTTAACGCCGTCTTCCATTCATCCCCATGCTTAATGCGAATAAGATTATACGCCCCCCTGAGGTCAAGCTTGGTAAACCAGCAAGCACCTTTAACTCTGGAGAATAGATCAGAAATCAGGGGTAACGGATACTGATATTTAACAGTAATTTTGTTGAGGGCACGATAGTCAATACAAGGCCTTAATGAACCATCCTTTTTAGCAACAAAAAAGAAAACAGCACCTAAGGGTGAAGAGGATGGTCTAATATGACCCTTCTCCAATGCCTCCTTATTATAGGATCGCATAGCCTCGTGCTCGGGTACAGATAAATTAAAAAGCCGACCTTTGGGGAATTTACACCCTGGGTTCAGCTCAATTGCACAGTCAAAACACCTATGAGGAGGCAAAGACGCAGACTCATTCTCACTAAATACATCATAAAAGTCAGCCAAATAGTCAGGAACATCATGCGACTGGGGAGAGGTGGAGAAAACAGGAGCATCACTAAGGGCACACCGACAACCCCAACTCACCACAGACAAAGATTTCCAATCCAGAACTGGATTATGGATTTGCAACCAGGGAAACCCAAGAACAATGGTATCATGCAAATTATGCAACACCAAAAATCTGCAATTTTCTTGATGGTCTCGGGCGACCCGCATTACCACCTGGGTCCAAAACTGAGGTTTATTCTTCGCCAAAGGAGTAGCATCAATACCCCTCAAAGGGATAGGAGTCCGCAGAAGTGTCATAGGAAATCCACAAGGTTTAGCAAAATCCAAGTCCATCAGGTTCAGAGCTGCTCCTGAATCCACAAAAGCCTTGGCAGAAAATGTGGACAGGGAGCAGATCAGAGTAATTGCCAGAAGAAACTTAGGTTGAACACCACCCACATAAAACGTGTGTGCACAACGTTTCTCTCGTTTAGGGCAGACAGAAATAATATGCGAGGCATCTCCACAAAAAAACACAGCTTATTACGCCTTCTGAACTCCTGACGTTGCGCCCTAGACAAAACTCTATCACATTGCATAGGTTCAGACATTTGTTCAACAGGTGGCAACATCTCTCGTGTAGTTTTGTGTTCACGTAAGCGCCGATCCACCTGAATGGCTAATGACATAGACCAGAGGGAACAGGAAATCCCACCATAGTATCTTTTACAGTTTTTGACAAACCCTTCCGAAAGAGGGCTGCCAAGGCACCATCATTCCAGGTAGTAAGGACCGCCCACTTTCAGAATTTTTGACAGTACAACTCTGCCGAATCCCGACCCTGGCTTAATGCCAACAGGGTCTTTTCAGCCTGATCAATAGCATTAGGTTCATCATACAACAACCCCAAGGCTTGAAAAAATGCATTCACATTATTTAGAATAGGATCATCAGGTTTCAAAGAAAACGCCCAATCCTGGGGATCGCCGCGCAGCAAAGAGATGACAATTTTAACCTGCTGCGCGGAGTTCCCCGACGAGTTAGGCTTCAAGGCAAAAAATAATTTACAATTAGTTTTGAAATTCAAGAATTTAGACCGATCCCCAAAGAACACATCAGGAGTGGGAATCTTTGGTTCAGCAGCATGTGAATGAGCAAGATAGGCGGAAACCCCCCGCACTTCAGCAGCGAGCTGTTCCACATGATCAGACAATTGCTTCATCTCCATTGAGAGAAAAATTCCCCCTATGGCCTCAGAGATATAGAGGAAAAAATATGCAAAAAATAGAAAAATTCTGACACTTTTTTTTTTTTTTTACAATTCTTTCCTGATATAGAGTACCCTAGGATCTGCGGTATGACTGGTGATTCTGTTATGATGAGTCACCGAAGGAGGAAAAAACAAAATACCAGCTAAGTCCAGAAAAACCAGAGAGGTTGACAGCTATCGGATTGCAGATCCCTGAACCTATCCACAACAACTAGCAGTAGCCGTGGGGGGTTCCTACGATGCCCTAGACCCCTCGATCACAGCCGGAGAACTACATAGCCTAAAGACAGAAAGGGGAAAAACTAAACTGCCCCAGAGCAGACCCCAAAGCAATAGGCAGCCCCCAACATATAATGACGGTGAAGCAAGATGAAAACACAGATAGAAAGATAGGTTGAGCAAATAATGGGGCCCAAGCTAACTACATAGGACAGGATAGGAAAGCTGCTGTCTGCCATCCGCAAAAACCCTATAAAAATGAGCCAAGCGACTGATAGGAAAAACAGTCCCTGAAGTCACTAGGCTTCAAAAGACTATATCAGCACTCAGGTATATTCTGAAGACAGAGCAAAAGATCAACAGATCAGAGACAAAAATGGAATTCAGCTCACCCCCGGCCGGGGATGGCAGAACTCCCAAAAAACAAGGCAAAACAAAAACAAAACTGAAGAGTGCAAAGCAGAGCAGAAAAACTTAGCTTTGAGACGCAGGAATCAGACTGGTCTCCAAGAGTCCAGCAGGAAAATCACCAGCCAGGAAGATGGGTGTCGGCAGCCTTATATCCAGTCCTCAATTCCAGCCACCCAGTCATCATCTAGCTGCCCAGGTGTTTGGTAATCAGCCTCACTACCTTCCCTCACCAGAGGAGGGAGTTCATCAGACCTCAACGGTGAAGGGAAAAATGAACTCGCAACAACACCGCACCTCTACACTAGTGCTCGATCGTGCCACGTCTCACGGCACTATCGTATAGCGGCTGTGTTTGCCGCTGCACTGCAGTCAGCAGCACTTACCGTACGCACAGTATGTCTAGACGGACACCGACCTCAGCCTTGGGCCTGTGTCCTGTGACTGTATACCGCGCGTGCAGTTTAGCTGAGACCTGTGAGTCTAACAGGCTCGGCGTTTATGTTATGTTTATGTTACAGCGCCTCTGTGAGCTGTGAACAGAGTCCGCTCAGTGCACATCGGGTGGCGTTTAAACCCGTGCGCATTATACCGCCATATAGCGCATCTGCCATTACTCAGCAGCAGTGATAACACCTTCTGCACGGTGGATCCCGAGCGGCGAACGCACTTTATTATTTGTTTAGTGCGTTCCACCATTCCTAACACTGATTTTAGGGCAAAAAAATAAAAGTTTGAAATTTGCAATATTTTCAAAATTTTCGCCAAATTTCTGTTTTTACAAATAAACATGAAGTCCAATATGTCCCAATAAAACATTCTCAAAATCAGTCGGATCCATTGAAGCTTTTCAGAGTTATGACCTCATAAAGTGACAGTGGTCAGAATTGGAAAAAAAATTGGCCTGGTCAGAAAGGTGAAAACAGGCTTTGGGGTGAAGGTGTTAAAATTGTATATTTACTTCAAAATGGCCCAATTTTTAAAATATAACTTGTTATTTATATGGCTACATCAGCAAAAACAACTAAAACATAATGGCTTTCAAAATGTAGTTGAAAAAAAGGAAAAAAAAAAGCTTGGTCATTACTAGGCGATGTCCTTTACAAGTTAATTGCATATATGATTACTTTACTAAGTACGGTCATTGCAAACACCTGCATGTTACTTGACGATGGAAATAGGTTGATATAAATATTACATCAGGGCCTAAAAGCTTCATATTACCCTTCTGAAAAAGAATATTTATACAGATTCACTATCTTGCAAATATTAAGTAAATGAGTTACAAATAAATATACGAACAATTGCACTACATATTATCATAATACAAATGCAATTGAAAACAACTGTAAGATAAAAAAGAAAAAATGAATTCACTGTTACAGCAGTATTCCTTCTAAATAAAATATTATATACTTCACAAACTTAATTGCAAAATACCCTGTGTGCAAGATGTATGGGGAGCTGCACTTTTCCTCAAACGATAGCAATTAAATGAAGATACTCTGAGATTTGAGATAAAAGCATGGCAATGAAGAATAAAGTATTTAACAGAACATTTTAATAATGTATTTTACCACAGCTTCTATTATTATACTTGTATAACTTAATAATCGTAATATTTCACTTGCCAGAAATGATTAGCTGTTATCATTATATTAATTTAAAAATCAAACTACCATTTGTATGTAAAATAAGAATATTTTTAAGACATTTAAATCATGCTTTGTCTTTGTCTTTGCTTCAGGACAAGCAAAAATTAAACTGTGATCAAATAAGGAATGTTGTGCATTCAATTATCTTAGCGATTCACATCTTAACTATGTAAGAATTAATATGGGTACAGGAAAAAATAACTCAGTAGTGCTATAAATCAGAAGTCATTAGTTTAAAAAGCGTAAGTAAAAAAAATCAAAGCAAGAATTTTGTTGACTCGGGATTAGCTGCAATAAATTACAACCATAAACATTAAAATTCATATTGTACATGTAACTTCTGATACAAATTTGAATATTGCTTAGAGTTAGAGCATGCCTAAAGGTAGCTCTGCTTGAAAGATGCCAAATAAAGTAACATTGCCTGCTATCCCAGGTTTTTACACTGCTAATGAAAGGAACACTCAATCAACGACAATTGAGCAATGGATATACAGTGGGATGTAAATGTTTTTTCACCCCTGGTCAAAATTGCTGTTATTGTGAACAGTTAGGATAGTTGAACAAGAAATGATCTCTAAAATGCCTGAAGTTAAAGATCACACATTTCCTTTGTATTCTAGGAAAAAAAATTTCAAAAAGGAAATGAGCCGATGGACAACATTGGGAACCTTTGGAGTGTGTGTGCTCAGATAACTTTGATCAAGCTGTCAGACCTTAATTAGCATGTTAAGCTTATAGCTTGTTCACTATCATCATTAGGAAATTCTAGGTAATGCAAATTTCCCAGCATTAGAGAAACCCAGCCTCCACTAAAATTGTACCAAAAAACAGCAATAACAAAGCAGGAGAAGGTTAGAAGAGGATAGCAAAGCAATTTCAAGTTGCCCTTTCCTCAGTTTGAAATGTATTTAAGAAACGGCAGTTTACAGGTACAGTAGAGGTCAAGATAAGGTATAGAAGTCCAAGCAAAATTTCAGTGAGAGCTTCTCATAGGATTGCTAGAGAAGCAAATTAAATCCCCTGCTTGACTGCAAAAGACCTTCAGAATTTAACAGACTCTGGAGTTGGGGTGCATTGCTCTTCTTTTCAGAGACAACTGCACTATTATGGCCTGTATGGTAGATTCATCAGAAGAAAACCTCTCCTGCATCCTCACCATAAAATTCAGCATCAGAAGAATGCAAAAGTACATCTAAACAAACTAGATTAATTTTTTAGAAACAAGCCATTTGGACCGATAAGGTTAAAATAGAGCTCTTTGGCCACAATGATCAAAGTTTTGTGTGGAGAAAAAAGGGCACAGAATTTCAGTAAAAGAACATCTTGCCAACCATTAAGCATTGGGGTTGGATCAATCATGCCTTATGGTTGTGTTGCAGCCAATGGCATGGGAAACATTTCACAGGTAGAGGGAAGAATGAATTAAAAACAATTTCAACAAATCCTTGATGCAAACACATCTTCAGTAATAAAGCTGAAGTTGAAGCTTCTACAAATTGATAACGATCATAAATACACACCAAAATACAAAATCCACCATAGACAGCCTCTAAAGGCGCAGACTGAAGATTTTACAATGGCACTCTCAGTCCCCTGATCTAAATATCATTGAAAATCTATGGTTAGACCTCAAAATAGCAGTGCATGCAAGTCAACCTTGGTTTCTCACAGAACTGTAAGAATTTTCCAAGGAAGAATGGATGAAATTCCCTCAAAAAAGAATTGAAAGACACTTGGCTGGCCACAAAAAGCATTTACAAGCTGTGATATTTTCAAATGAGGGTGCTACCAGGTACTAACTATGCAGGGTACCAAAAAATTTGCATCTGCCCTCATTCCTTTCTGCATTACTCAGGATTTCCCTGGTGCTAGCATTTGGCAACTTTGTGACTTTGCACACTACATGACATTATTATTTTTACACTATTTGGTTGAAATTTTTTTAACTTGTATGGTATTGTATGGTATACTTGACAGACTACTGAAAGTTTTTTATTAGACATCCTGAATTACATATGATGAACATGAATTTCCAATGGGACTGCTGAATATAGCAAGGAATGTCACTGTTTTTTCAGTATGATTGACAATGAATGAGTGATGGTTTGTATGTGTAACCATCGCCCCATTCAAATGAGAAAACAAGGGCGGGGGCGCAGACATAGGGCTTCACCTGGTATAAATCAATTAAAATATAAAAGTACTCTGGAGTACTCACCCTTTATGGGTTGTGTTCAGACACAACCACTCTCAACGTTTGTTGCAGTCATATAGCTGCTGCAGAGCTCGTGCAGGTGGACAGCGTCCACTAGGTATCATAAGTTGAGGATCCAAGAAAAGCACTTCTGAGCATCCGCGCTGCTTTAGTGATAAGAATTCTTCAGAAATCCATATAAATCTTTCAAGTTCTTTATTATATGTACTACAGAAACTACTCTGTACTGTAACCTGAAGAAGAGGTGCGGTTTGTCACCTCGAAACGCGTAGTTTCTGTAGTACATATAATAAAGAACTTGAAAGATTTATATGGATTTCTGAAGAATTCTTATCACTAAAGCAGCGCGGATGCTCAGAAGTGCTTGGATCCTCAACTTATGAACCCATTCAAATGAGGGAAGACAGATTCCCTTTCTCAAATCAGCTGGAATCCTAGCCGTTTAACCTCTAGTCATAAATGTATAACACCAAATAGTTTCCTTACTTTTTGGTTGGTTATACATAGGACAAATATTTGGTGTTCCTCTAGTCATAATTGGACAAGCTCTTGTAAAGAAGTAAGCAACAATTTTTATCCACCATTCCTTTCTCTAATATTTGGTTCTGAACAAGTTGTATTTTAGCATCTGTGTATCTGTAAAAATTGTGTCATCCTAATTACACAAACTTAACTTAACAATGTAAAAGTCAAGTAAAAGTCAACAAATTTACAAGGTAGGTAAAATCCAGCACTAGTCAAAAATAGCCTTAGGCTGATGGGAGGAGTGCTGAGTTAGCAAATGAGGCAGACAAACTCTCCAATAGTATAGTACAAAAAAAAAGCAAAGACAAAAAAACATAAAAAATTACTGATCAGCAGCACCAAACAGCACAATGTGAGCGAGAACATGCACAAGCTGCTGTGACTGCATAATACAAACAAAAGAATACAGCAACACACATTGAGCACATGAAATTTTAATTGCATTACTGTTATATAGAATATACCTATAAAAATGCCCTGTAAGGCTATGTGCACACGTTGCAGATTGACTTGTGGAAATTTCTGTGTGGTTTTTACCTCTCTTGGCAGAAAATGCTGTTGAAATTCTGTGCGGTTTTGATGTGGTTTTGATGCGGATTTTCATGTGGTTTTCATACGGATTTGTATGTGGATTCGTAAGCTAAATAAAGATATATAATTTAAAAAAAGAATTGTGATGTCATATCCTTGTTCAACCTCTCCTTTTTCATTCTCCTTTAAAGACCATAATATCATCACATACCATAATACCATGTTCAAATATAATGTTTACACACACAAAACAAATATTCACATATATAGGTGAACATATTATATATATACATAACACCAAGCCCGAGGTTTAGTAATGAACAGGTGTCAGCCGGATACCCTCATTAATAAAATGGTACATAAAGAGTTAAATGTGGACACACACACACAATCTGCATGAAATGCAATATGTGTTTATTTTTTGAAAAATGTTAAAAAAATTGCATGATCTCCTGCGTAATTTTCATAACCAGCAGAAAGAAAGCTGATGGCTGAGAGCTGAGGTTAATATTCTAGGAAGGAGCCAATAGCCTTAAAGATTCCCAGACAATTAATATCAGCTCACAGATGTTTGCTTAGCCTTTACTGGCTATTTTACAGGGGAACCCTAGAAAAAAAATTGACATGGGGTCCCTCTATAAAATCAAACCAGCCAAAGCTAGGCAGGCAGCTGCGGGTTGATATTAATAGCCTGGGAAGGGGCCATAGATATTGGCACCCCCAAAGGCTAAAAACATCAGTGCTTAGCCGCCCCAGAAATATTGCATCTTATAGATGCACCAATTCTGGCACTTAGTCTCACTCTTCGCACTTGCCCTGTAGCGGTGGCAAGTGGGGTTCATATTTGTGGGGTTGATGTTACCTTTGTATTGTCAGGTGACATCAAGCCCACGGCTTAGTAATGGAGAGGCATCTATAAGACACCTATCCATTACTAATCCTATTGTTATATGGTAAATAAACACACAGCGAGAATAAAATCTTTTATTTGAAATAATCACACAGACTTCTTAGTTGGATCTTAATTAACCATATTTACTGAATGCCTAATCCCCGACTCCCTCGTCTCCTGCAACAAAATAAAATAATAAACCAATATATAATACTCCCTGTCTGATGTAGTCCCACGACGAACTCACATGTAGAACAGTCACGACTGTGGGTCATAGTCAGCAATGGAATAATGCTGACATCTGACAGCATGATCCTGCAGTGCTGTGACCAACAGTATCAGAGGTAGCTAGAGTTGAGCGAAACGGGTCGAAAAATTTCAAAACTCGCCGACTTTTGGCAAAGTCGGGTTTCATGAAACGAAACCCGACCCTAGGATGAGGTCGGCCACGAGGTCAGCGACTTACGCGCCAAAGTCGCGTTTCAAAAGTTTGTTTTGCGCTCTTTTTCAGCCAATCAGGATCCACGGACACTGTGGGCAACGTGATGACATAGGCAGGGGTCACCACAATCTTTCAGAAGGGCATGCAAGTGATTGGCTTGCTTTGGTGGGCGTCACAGGGGTTATAAAAGGGCGTGCACGCCGACCGCCATCTTACTTCTGCCGATCTTAGCATAGGGAGAGGTTGCTGCTGCTGATTCTGTAGGGAGAGCGTTAGGCAGGGAAGAAGAAAAAAAACTGCTTCTGCTGCTAGCGATTTTGCCTGTACAACACACCAGTCACTGTGTGTGCAGTGCAAGGGGAGGCTATATTGTGGTGGATCAGCGGTGTTGGTTGTTAGGCTGCCTTCTAAGGCTTCCTGACAGCTGCATTGCTGTTTACCCACTGCTCTGCAAACTGCTTTTTTAAAAGCAATCCCAATTTTTTTTTTTGTCCTGCTGAGGTACTGAGCGTGCATTTTTTCACACCATACAGCGGTGTTCGCTCCTCACACAGTACCGTGTAACGGCTGTTATCACAACCACAGTGAAGCTATCTGTGTGTCACTCTGTGAGAATAAGTCGAGGACATGTTCCGTTCTTACAGACCTGCACCTACTAGTTTTGTCTAGCTTTCAAACAGTTAAATATATTTGCTGTTTGATCACATTCAAAACTATAGAGAGACAGCGTGTGTCAGTCCGTATACTTGAAAAACACGGAGCTTGACAATTTTACGTACACCGGACAGCCGTGTACGTGCACGCTCCTCTCAGTACCGTGTAACAGCTGTTATCACGGCCACAGTGAAGCTATCTGTGTGTCACTGTGGAAGGATAAGTGGAGGACTTGTTCCGTTCTCACAGACCTACACTCTAGGGAGATTCCTATTCTGCCCAATTCTACATACACCTTGTAGTTTGTGATACACTAGCCAATTTCTGCCTGTGAAATAGCGCTCTGATATTCAGTGGGCCTCACACAATCCAAAAGTGTCCAGTGTCCACTAGTGTGTGCAGAAATTCAAAATCTCCCTTATCGTGTAGTCACTTTTTTCACACCTGTGCCATCGAGCCTGTGACATAGCGCTGTGATATTCAGTGGGCCTCACACAATCCAAAAGTATCCAGTGTCCACTAGTGTGTGCAGAAATTCAAAATATCCCTTATCCTGTAGTCACTTTTTTCACTCCTGTGCCATCGAGCCTGTGACATAGCGCTCTGATATTCAGTGGGCCTCACACAATCCTAAAGTGTCCAGTGTCCACTAGTGTGTGCAGAAATTCAAAATCTCCCTTATCCTGTAGTCACTTTTTTCACACCTGTGCCATCGAGCCTGTGACATAGCGCTCTGATATTCAGTGGGCCTCACACAATCCATAAGTGTCCAGTATCCACAAGTGTGTGCAGAAATTCAAAATCTCCCCTGTCCTATAGACACCTTGTACCTTGTTTTACATTACTATATAGTTTGTTGGATTTTGTCTACATTTCTACAAAAAATGAGGAAGGCTGGTGGAAGAGGCCGTGGAATTGGGCGGGGGTTGGCAGCTGGTAATGATGGTGTTGGTGGTGGATCTGATGGTAGTGGCAAGAGCAAAATAGGACCGAATGCAGGAGGTGTTGAGACTGCGTCATCGTCTGGCTCCATAAAGCTTTGAAGGCTTAGTTTTCTAGAAGTTGGCAAACCGCTTTTAAAGCCAGA
Source organism: Dendrobates tinctorius (assembly GCF_039654945.1). Classification (NCBI taxonomy): domain Eukaryota; kingdom Metazoa; phylum Chordata; class Amphibia; order Anura; family Dendrobatidae; genus Dendrobates; species Dendrobates tinctorius. The sequence continues at coordinate 53,588,638 of NW_027361703.1, forward strand.
GCATCAGGAAAAAGTTTTGTCTTACATTGCTGACTCAGCCTCCAGCTCTATCGCCTCCTCTTCTGAAGTTGTAAAAAGTAAAAGCACTGAGTCGTCATTGGAGGCTCATGTTCATGAACCACACCTTTCCTTGTGTCCTTCACCCCAACCAAGATTGAAGGATGACGCAGGCCATACTACTGATTACTCCATGGAGCTGTTTTCACATACCATGCCTGGATTATCAAGTGAAATGGTGAATTACCCAGGCCAAGATGAATCTGACATGGAGTACACTGATACACAGCCGCTGATAGATGATTCTGCTGGTACATTCACTCAGAGCACTACATTGTCCTCGCAGTGTACAGAGCCAGATTCTGACCCTGATGAGACTCAGGTGCCCCTTCCCGCACACTATACCACCATACACGGTGACCCAGAGGAAGGTGCACATGACATTGAAGAGGAGGTGATGGATGACCCAGTTGTTGACCCAGATTGGCATCCATTGGGGGAAGAGGGTGCTGCTTCCAATAGCTCAGATGAGGAGCATCCACAGCAGACATCGACATCGCAACAGCTGTTATCTGGCAGGCCCGGAGCACTCCAAAGACAGGTTCCAAAAATCAAAAGAGTTGCTGGACAGCTTGTCCAGAGGGTCAAAAGATCACAGCGTGCTAGGCCGCAAAATGTCTGCCAAAGTAGGAAGAGTGCAGTGTGGCACTTTTTTGAACAAAATCCTCCTGATCAGGCCAAGGTTATCTGTAAGAAGTGCGCAAAGACCTTTAGCCGAGGGAAAAATCTGAAAAATTTGAATACCAGTTGCATGCTTAGACATTTAACCACCATGCACTTGCAAGCGTGGACACAACACCAAACCTCAAGTGCCACATGTGCAACTGATCACAACGAAGGTAGTCAGCAACGCTACATTGTTTCCCCCACTGTAAGCCCACCGGTTAGCACAGCAGCAAATGTTGAGGTGTCGTTGCAAGGCCACAGCAGTCAGGGAATCCCACTGTTATATCAACGAAATACTGAATCTAGGCCATCAGAAAGAACACCAACTCGATCACCATCAGCAACCCTCTCTCAGTCCGCCCTGTCCAACGCTACTTCCACCATATGCAGCTCTCAAGTCCAGCTCACCCTCCCAGACACTATGAGTAGGTCAAGAAAGTACTCAGTCTCTCATCCGCGTACACTGGGTTTGAACGCCCACATTGCCAAACTAATCTCGTTTGAGATGATGCCCTATCGGTTGGTGGAAAGCGCAGCTTTCCGCGAACTCATGGCCTATGCAGTACCACACTATGACCTACCCAGTCGCCACTTCTTCTCTCGCAAAGCCATCCCAGCCCTCCACCATCATGTAAAAGACCGCATTGTCCATGCACTCAAGCAGTCAGTGAGTGGAAAGGTGCACCTCACAACTGATGCATGGTCCAGTCGGCATGGCCAGGGCCGTTACATGTCCATCACTGCGCACTGGGTTAATGTGGTGGATGCAGGGTCCACAGGGGACAGCGCTGGTGGGACAGTGCTGCCTAGCCCACGGTATAGGAAACAGTTGGCTGTAGGTGTTCGACCCTCCTCCTCCTCCTCCAGAAGCGAAAGCTCGTCCACAGAGCGCAGTCGTACGAGCACTCCATCTGCAGCTGCCACTGTTGCACACGAGGTGTCCACCTATCGAGCAGCTAGTGGAAAGTGTCAGCAGGCTGTGTTGCAGATGATGTGTTTGGGCGACAGACACACCGCCGAGGTGCTGGCCGAGTACTTGAAGCGACAAACTGAGTCATGGCTGGGCAGTGTACATCTTGAGGCAGGCAAGGTAGTTAGTGATAACGGCCGTAATTTTGTGGCAGCCATAGCCCTTTTCAAAACTCAGCCACATACCTTGCTTGGCTCACACCTTGAACCTGGTGGTGCAGTGCTTCCTCAAAAATTATCCGGCGTTAACAGCCCTGCTCCATAAGGTGCGAAGACTGTGCGCGCACATCCGCCGGTCGCCTGTACACTCCGTTCGTATGCAGAAGCTGCAGCGATTGCTCCACCTTCCCAACCACCGCCTCATTATCGACATTGCAACAAGGTGGAACTCCACCCTGCACATGGTGGAGCGGCTGTGCGAGCAGAGGCAGGCCATAATGCATTTGTGGGAGGATACACGACCAGGCACTTTGAGAGCAGACATGGAGTTGACAGGTGTGCAGTGGTCGAAGCAGAAAGACCTCTGTAAAGTCCTTCAGTGTTTTGAGGAATGCACACGGCTGGTAAGCGCAGACGACGCCATCCTAAGCATGAGCATCCCACTTATGCGTCTGCTCATGCAAACTTTGACGCACCTTAAGGAGCAGGCGTCTGCAGCCAATGTTGATGAGGAGGAAGAGGAGGAGGGAATCCTTGATGACATTCAGCCATTGTCTGCTCAGGGACCTCTCCTGGACGAGGTGGAGGAAGAAGAGGAGGAGGAGGATGATGATGGGGATGATTACTTAGGGGAGGAGGATGCATCTCGTGGGGCAAGTGAAAATGTTGGCGAGGCAAGGTCTGGTAAAGGGTTTGTGCGTGACTGGAGGGATGTGGATTTGCCAGAAAGTGCTCCTCCAACCAGCACTCGCAGTGCATCATTGACACCGGGAACATTGGCCCACATGTCAGATTATGCCTTGCAGATCCTAAAAAGGGACCCCCGCATTGCCAAAATGATGAATGATGATGACTACTGGTTGGCCAGCATCATGGATCCACGCTATAAGGGCAAATTACAAAACATCATGCCGCAGGAGAACCTTGACCTAATATTGGCTAATAAACAAGCAACTCTGGTAAATCGGTTGCTTGAGGCATTCCCAGCACACAGCAGCGGTGATGGTACTCACACGAGCCGTACGGGCCGGGGGCAGCTTGGCAGAGGTGTTCATGGAGCACACAGCAGAAGTGGCTTTGGAGACAGGGGTTTCATGACAATGTTGTGGACTGATTTTTCAAGTACCGCTCACACAACTGGTAATACTGCATCGATGGAAAGTGACAGGAGACAGCAGTTGTCAGTAGTTACAAACTACTTTTCCTCCCATATCGATGTTCTCCCACACAGGTCATTCCCCTTTGACTATTGGGCCGCTAAACTGGACACCTGGCCTGAATTGGCACAATATGCCTTACAGGAGCTCGCTTGCCCAGCTGCAAGTGTGCTATCGGAAAGAGTCTTCAGTGCAGCTGGATCAATCCTGACAGAAAAAAAGACCCATCTGTCAACCCAAAATGTGGATGATCTAACCTTCATTAAAATGAACCATGCATGGGTTTCCAAGGATTTTGTCCCACCTTCCCCTGATGACAAATAGGGTGACAGAAAAATGGCTTGCTTTGGTCCACCTCTTCCTGGGACTTGACCTATTTCACCTTTTGCATCAACTGAATGTCCAACATCAACATATGCCACTTTCTAAAACTCCCTAACTGTGCTGCCTCCCCCCAATGGCCGGGGTCACCACCTAGCGCACGACACCGTGCGAGTGCCGTTGCCCTGGACAGGTGGGTAGGCCGACTCTTGGGCGCGGGCACTGGCACAGGGTCCCTCATAGTGCAATCAAGTGTCTCTGATGGTGGTGGTGCACACCCGCCGTCAGACACACCGCCGTACTATGAGGGGCCAAGTGCCAGTACCGACGCCCACGAGTGGGCCCCCCTTTCTTGGGCAGGGCCCCAGCATTTGCAATCTTTACCTCTCCCTGCTCCTCCGCTGTGTAGTCTGGGCCGTCAAATCCATACTGTGCCTGACACCGTCTGAGCCTGCCTCCTGATGTATAGAAATATATTTTGAATGTGTACGCTATCCATACATGTTATCCGGGGATATGGTACCCTTTCTCACCTTTGTGCAATCACGTGCAATCCATACTAGGCCTAACACCGTCTGAGCCTGCCTCCTGATGTATAGACATATATTTTGAATGTGTACGCTATCCATACATGTTATCCGGGGATACGGTACCCTTTCTCACCTTTGTGCAATCACGTGCAATCCATATTGGGCCTAACACCGTCTGAGCCTGCCTCCTGATGTATAGACATATATTTTGAATGTGTACGCTATCCATACATGTTATCCGGGGATACGGTACCCTTTCTCACCTTTGTGCAATCACGTGCAATCCATATTGGGCCTAACACCGTCTGAGCCTGCCTCCTGATGTATAGACATATATTTTGAATGTGTACGCTATCCATACATGTTATCCGGGGATACGGTACCCTTTCTCACCTTTGTGCAATCACGTGCAAGCCATACTGGGCCTAACACCGTCTGAGCCTGCCTCCTGATGTATAGACATATATTTTGAATGTGTACGCTATCCATACATGTTATCCGGGGATACGGTACCCTTTCTCACCTTTGTGCAATCACGTGCAAGCCATACTGGGCCTAACACCGTCTGAGCCTGCCTCCTGATGTATAGACATATATTTTGAATGTGTACGCTATCCATACATGTTATCCGGCGATACGGTACCCTTTCTCACCTTTGTGCAATCATGTGTAATCCATACTGGGCGTGAGAACGGCTGGCGAGCTGTTAAGCAAGCTACAGCACCTGTGGTTTGCACACGTAAGTTTTTCATTTTTTCAGGAATGACGGTTAGGCCTAATTCCGGAACTGCGGTTGACCTGCACTTACTGGGAAATCATCGTTCGCGGGTAATAATTGTAATCAGTGATCCCCATCACTAACGTTGTTCAGCGGGTTATCTGCACCTGTAAGCGACAAACGCTGGCCTTTTCAGTGTAGCGCACATGCAGCCACGGACATGTAAGGGCATGACACACCAGTTATTGGCCAATCTCATGTGCCAGAGCCTCACGTGTCCCTCTAGTAAGCCGGACTCGGACCGCGGGGCATGATGGAGTCTCGTTCGTTAACGGAATTAAGCTTGCAATGTGTGCATCTTTTCTGTAGCTGGCATGATTGAGGTTTCCCAGGTGGAGTCGAATTTAACCGTAGGCTCCACTCCTGGTGGTGACCTTCTGGACATTCCTTTAAGGTTCAGCTTTGCAACCATACTGCCCACGTAAAACAAACACTTTGCCTTCATGAACGCTGTTTGGAGGGTCATGACTCGTGGGAATAACGCCGCCCAATCAGTTAACCTGCTAAAGAGATCCTTCGTTGCTCCCAAGCATGACATCACACTCCCTAGGAGGAAGGGTAATGCCACTGTGGCGACCGTACTCCTGGGGGCGACACAAGTGCACTGATGCCCAGCCACTGCTCGATGAATCTGCTGTTACATTGACCCAGACCACTACATTCCCCTCGCACGCTACACGGCCTGAATCTGACCCTGATGAAACTCAGGTTACCCTTCCCATATACAGTTCCATCTTACACGGTGACAAAGAGGAAGCTGCAGATGAAAGTGCAGGTTCGGCCCACCCGCCATCAGACACACCACCGTACTATCAGGGGCCCTGTGCCAGTGCCGTCGCCAACGAGTGGGCCCCCCCTGCTTGCTCAGGATCACAGCACTTGCAAGGTTGAAATACTGTGCAGTGAGATGGAAGATGGGGACGACGAGGAGTCCAGACTAGTACAGGGATTCCCTAGCGAGGAGACTTATTTGATTGTTTTCAATGTTGGGACAGCAATTTTTGGGGAGCACTATACTCTGGAGAATGATAGATGGGGCCCACCATACACTGGAACATTCCAAAGGTGGACATCAGACACTGGAGCAGCATTTACAGGGCCCATTATACACTAGAGCATTAGAAATGGGGCCCATTATGTTTGGAGCATTATTTGGGCCCATAAGACAGTGGAGCTTCATCCATGGGGACCAACATACACTGTAGCATTATGTGGAGCTCATCATATACTGTTTCAAACATTATATGGGACCAATGATTCTGTATGGAGAAATAGATGGGCCTCGTCATGAGATGTAAAAAGTGAAGTATTTTTCATTGTACTATACCGCTATTTCTCTGCCGTATCGGAGCATGATGAGTTGTGGTATGTGTTAAAGGGGCGCTCTTTCGCCCAGGGCACATGAAAACCTTGAGCCAGCCCTACCCCCCCACAACTGTAGCCAAATAACCCCCATTTTTCAGTGCGTAACTTGTATTATGAAGTTAATTAAGGTTGACAAGCTTAAGTAAGAAGAATTGATGCTTTTGGCATTCAAATGGGCACTGTAGGTGTGTTTCCTGTCCTCCTCTCACTGCCGACTTTTATTCCCCATTGACTTACATTGGGTTTCGTGTTTCGGGACGACCCCGACTTTTCCCTATAATCGGCCGATCTTGCTCGACCCGACTTTTGGAAAAGTCGGGTTTCACGAAACAAAACTCGACCCTAAAAAAACAAAAGTCGCTCAACTCTAGAGGTAGCATTACCGCACAAAGCCTCAGACAACCGCACACAGCCACACACATACACACACGCAGACACTAGCACACAAAGACACCTGCACACACCCGTACACACACACCGACACCCACTCACAGCCACATACCTGCAGACACCCGTACACACAGAGACTCCTGCACACAGCCACACACAGACACACACAGAGAGCTTCACAAAAACACAGACATCTACAGACAGACACGCACATATTCTCAGCTTGCACATAGTCTCCGCCCACACACTCTTCCTCCTTCTGACATCATTTCCTTTTCTGCAGCATTTTTGGCAGCACATCCACAGCAAATCCGCAAACCTTTTTACACCTGCAATTTTGCTGCAGATTTGACAGACTCAATGGAAGTCAATAGGTGCAGAAATGCTGCAGATCCGCAAAAAGAATTGATGTGCTGTTGAAAATAAAAGGCTGCCAATAAAGAAGTAAATTTCCGCAGCATGTGCTCAACAATTCAGGATTGCCATTGATTAACATTGCTTAAATAATCCATTGTGGATTTATAGCATTTCCGCATGGAAAAAACGCTACGGAAATGCAACAAATCTGCAACGTGTGCACATAGCCTAAATTTGTAGCTTTTCATCCACGAATATGCATGATATTGGACTTGAGCCCCATCAAAGAGGAGCTATCATGAGTTGGCCAATTTATGTCCTAAGTACCTTCATTATTAGACATACAGGTGCATCTCACAGATTTAAAATATCAAAAAGTTCATTTATATCAGTTCTTCAATACAAAAAGTGAAACTCATATTAGAAAGAGTCATTAAAAACAGATTGATCTATTTCAATTTTTTATTTCTGTTAATGTTAATGATTATGGCTTACAGCCAATGAAAACCCAAAAGTCATTATCTCAGTAAATTAGAATACTTTATAACACCTATAAATAAAATCATTTTCACTGGTTACATGTGCTGAATCTAAATTGAAATGACAGAAAAAAAGGTAGGGCTAACATAAACATTTGGCTGTTAGCTTAGAAGAGATAGAAGTGCTGTCCCAGGTGGTGACAGGCGCTTAGGTGCAGCGTCCGACAGTACTCGTGCAAGCATATGGATGCTTACAAGACCTTCAGGACCTGTGTGACATCTTCAGTCACGTGACACTGGTTGTCATGTGGGACTCTGGTTGAATATGGCAAGCATATAGGACCAATTCCTACGTGTTTCGGAAATCCTTTGGTTTCCTTCTTCAGGGTTGGTCCTTTCTGCATGGCAGTCCATTTTATAGTCACAGGGCATCAATCAAATGCAAATAGTTTGATCTCATTATTCAGTCCTCTTGGTCTCAATGTGTCAAGCTAGAATATTAACCGGCTTTCAGGTTTTGATATTTGTTTTATGAAGTCACCCTTGCGCCAATGCTGTTTAATAATTTGAATACCTATTATATCAATGCAATTTACTGAACCCCCGTGTGTTGTTGTAAAGTGTCTTGAAAGGGGGTGATCATCAAACTTTTTCTTAATGTTGCATAAATGTTCATTAATCCTTATGTTCATATGTCTCTTCATTCTTCCTACATACAGCTTATTGCAGAAGCATCTGATGGCATAAATGACCCCCTTGGGATGTCCACGTAAAATCAGGGATTTGATAAACCCTTTCCCCTGTGGTGATCACAGATTTTTTTCTTTATAATTACTCTAATATTTGCTCTGTTTTTCTTTTGTTAAAAAGGAGTTCTGATCTAGAGATCTGTTTTACATTGTTTTTAGCTTCCAAAAGGAGGTCGTAGTCATAACCTTTATCCAGATATATTGTTGTAATTAGCCAAGAAGTTTTTAGGAAACTCTTTAGAAGGGGGCGTATATCCTCTAGTTCAGCTTCCCCAGTGAAGTCAGAAGGGGAAAGGTATATGCAGCTACCTTGTTAGTTTGCCTTGCATGCTTGCTAGTTGTCAGGTTCCCCAGGTCTGCCTGTCTGCATGTCTACCCTCTACCCTTCTGCTTTTATCGGTCTGTGCCTGTCTGCTCATACCTGTCTCTGCTCTTTTGTCCATCAGCTGGTCCAGATCGCACCTGCAATGACCATCTGTCTAACACCCGGTCTAGCCTGCACCTGCCAGTGCTTTTCTGTTCCTCAGCCGTTCCCATCTGCACCTGTGGTTCCAGTGTCCCTGCAGTTTTCATCCCTCCTTTGGGACCTAGTAGTTTACCTGCTGTAGGGGGTCAGCTGCCACCTTTTGTACGTCAGCCATGGAGTAGCACCTGGTGCCAGCTCTTTGTACCTCCTTGGGTTGCAGGTTTCACCTGCCACCACTTGTCCGAGTGGGGATTTGGTAGGTCACCTAGTGATGCCCCTTCCAGGCTTTAAGATGAATACAGAACAGTGATTCCACCACCTTTTCCATTACAGTCTCCATCTGCTGGGTTGGCTGTAGTGGAAGAGGTGTCTGTCCCCAATATACTAATTCTACTTTATTGCAATTGATGACACTTTGTTGGTGTCCACCACTAATTTTTGTAAATCTAAAACAGTGGTATGAAGTACCCAAAACACACCACTGGAGGAAATGTATAAAAATATAATCTTTATTATTAATATTAAACATTCAATACATCCAGCAACAAAAACATGAATCAAAAAATAAATGAAACATGTATGAAGAGACATTTTGGAAAAGGTATATATGGCTGTTTTACTTTGACCGGCATGGTCTGCACTGTATGCACTTTACTATCAACTAGACATCTAGAGTTCTCTTTTTGTACCTACTTAGGACTTCATTACATAGCTACCGCATAGCCTGTTGCCATTCCACCTTACCACCTATTGTTCTTGAGTAGTATCCTTCTCTTGATTATCTCCTCATACATGTGTCATTTATTTTTTATTCATATTTTTGTTACTAGATGTATTGAACTTTTAATTTTAATAAGAAAGATTATATTTTTTATACATTTCCTCCAGTGGTGTGTTTTGGGTACTTCATGTCCACTGTTTTAGGTTGCATAGTTATAACACACCCATTCCTCTTGATTATGATGGGAACAGTGTTTTTCCTTATTTAAGGTCCTTTATAGACTAGTGATATGTTTATGGACATTGTGTTTATTATAATTTTTGTAAATGTGTAGACTCCTGGTTGGATCTCCTTTATGCGTGTTGCCTGTAGCAGTAGGCCTCCAAGACCATCAGGCCTCCACTTCCTTGGAGTCTAATACCCATGTTACTATCCTTAGATTTTTCTGACAATAGTAGTCTATGAAATTTATATGATATTTGTGCCACCTGAGTGTGGCTGAGTACGAAAGCAGGTTGAGTTGTTGTATGTGGTATCAGGGCTCCCAGCACAGGAGGCCTACACTGATCCCTCACCCACATCATCTTACTGTGATGTTCAATTGAAAGCTGTAAATGCTGTCCCAGACCCCGATACCTCATGCCTGGCTGATTGTAGCATGACACGGCATCAATTAGTACTGTGGGTGAATTTATTTTAGGAACGGCGGAACGCACTAAATAACAATAAATAATAAAGTGCGTTCGCCGCTCGGGGTCCACCGTGCAGTAGGTGTAAACACTGCTGGTAAGTAGTGACAGATGAGCAATATGGCGGAAATGCGCACGCGGGTTGAACGTCACCCAAGTGTGCTAAGCAATCTCTGTATGCTCACAGAGATGTCAGCAGAGGTAAACACAAAAGGCTAAGCCTGTTAGTGTCACAGGTCTCAGGTAAATGCAGACACGGTATCTGGTCACAGGAGCAGGACCAAAGACAGAGGAGCTGCATCCGTCTAGACCTACCGTGCGTGCGGCGTCGCTACTGCGGACGCTAAAGAGGGCTGCAACTGCAGAGCGGCGTAGGACACTGTCGCTAGTCGACAAAGCAAGGAAGCAGGCGCAATGTCAGACGCTAGCACTGTGGATGATGCTGTAGTGGCTTGAGGCTTGCCACGCGCTGGTGCTGACTCTAATATAAGTCCCTGTACACATTCGTAATATCAGATGGAGGGGATCTTAATGAGTCCTCTGCGGTAGATAGACAGCAGGAGACCGCAGAATGTGAGGCTCTGGATTCCTGCAGAGCAGATGCAGAAACCTGACGCCCAACATTACCCCCCCTCCTAGGGCCTCCTCCCCTCTGAGCCTTCCAATCCACCACCTTATGCCCATCAGAGGCATAGGCCTCAGACTCATCCGAAGGCAAGCCTGATGTCCTGGCAGGTGACACGGAAAACCAGGACACGTGGAAGGTATCAAAGGCGGCAAGATCACCAGGTTTAAGAAGGGACATGTGGGAGACAACGGGAGCGGAAAAATCGCCAGGAGCAGAAATTGAAGTGGAATGCCGCAGTGTGTTGGCGGCGTCATCACTCTCTGTTTAAGGAAGCTATTCCAAGCACAAGAGGCACATGCCCGAATATACTTTTTAGTGTCCCGAGCCCTGTGCGGCCACCAATAAGACTCTGCCAGGAGCTTTGTGGTCTGCATGTAGCCACAGTGGCCACCCGCCCTGGACACGTGTGCCCACGCGAGAACCTTAGGACAAAAGCGAGGGGAGACAAAGGTCTTGCCTGGTGGCACGGAGTTTGGCCATTGCGGGGCCCTTTTATCCTGGGGAACAGAGTGCTGACAGTGGCAACCGCAAGTGGAGCTTAGTGCCAGATGCGCCTCAAGACTGGCGCTCAACACCTCCATGGGCTGTGGGAGTGAACCCTCTGGCTCGGGTAATTCCGGAAGTTCGAAAAGGTTGGGAGCCAAAGTAACATTCCATCTGGTTTGAGCACACTCCATCCCGAGCTCCGAAAAACCGAGATCAATGAGGGTGGCAATGGCAGTCACCTCCTCCAGACTTACAGGCACCTCTCTGGTAGACAGAACATCCTTTACATGCTCAGCTAAACCTCTCCAAAACACAGGGATAAGGGCTTTATCAGACCACTCCAGTTCAGAAGTCAGTGTCCGAAAGCGAACAGCATACTGGCTAACCGAGAGAGATCCCTGAGTTAATGCATGTAGCTGAAGAGAGGTATCGTGCATGACCCGTGGTCCCAGGAAGACCTGCTTGATAGATGTTAAGAACTGAGCAGTGGTCCGAACCTCTGGGTCACCACACTCCCATAGTGGCATGGCCCACTCCAACCCCCTGCCCGACAGTAGGGAAACAATAAACCCCACCTTAGCCTATTCCGTAGGGAATTGTGCAGCCAGTAACTCCAGCTGGATAGAGCACTGGCTCACAAAACCCCTACAGGAGGCACAATCGCCAGAAAATTTATCGGGCAACGGGAGGGGGGAAACTGTCGGCGCTGGGGAGGACATGGACATATGTGAAACCGCCTCTGCAATTGCCTGTGCAGCAGCCTCAGTAGACTTCACAGCTGAGATAGCACTCTCAGGAGTAGCTAACCGGCCCTCTAGCTGCCGAATGTACTGTAGGAGTTGCTGCTGGTTTGCCATTACTAGCCAGACCATGGTGCTAATATAATGTTAGGAACGGCAGAACGGACAAAATAAAAATAAATAATAAAGTGCGTTCGCCGCTCAGGGTCCACCGTCCAGTAGGTGTAAACACTGCTGCTAAGTAGTGACAGACGAGCAATATGGCGGAAATGCGCACGCGGGTTGAACGTCACCCAAGTGCGCTAAGCAATCTCTGTTTGCTCACAGAGATGTCAGCAGAGGTAAACACAAAAGGCTGAGCCTGTTAGTGTCACAGGTCTCAGGTAAATGCACACACGGTATCTGGTCACAGGAGCAGGACCCAAGACAGAGGAGCTGCGTCCGTCTAGACCTACCATGCGTGCGGCATCACTACTGCGAACGCCAAAGAGGGCTGCAACTGCAGCGCTGCGTAGGACACTGTCGCTAGTCGACAATGCAAGGAAGCAGGCGCAATGTCGGACGCTAGCATTGTGGATGATGCTGTAGTGACTTGAGGCTTGCCACGCACTGGCGCTGACTCTAATCTAAGTCCCTGTACACATTCGTAATATCAGAGGGAGGGGATCTTAATGAGTCATTCGCAGGTTCATACATCTATCATCATTCACACAGTAGCAACTAGAGACTATACTAGCGCATGGCCGAACGGTCATGCGTGCTTTTTATAGCCGGGACCTTCCGGAAGCTTCCAGATCTCTGAGATGGACCAATGAGATCTGGAGCAGGACCTGGGCACATGACTCGCGATCTCCAATGGGAGATTGTCTCGTGAGCATGCCCAGTAGGAGAACAGAGGGACTTAGTCTCTGGAGCGATCTGCTGCAAAGTAATCTCCTCTGCGGTAGGTAGACAGCAGGAGACCGCAGAATGTGAGGCTCTGGATTCCTGCAGAGCAGATGCAGAAACCTGATGCCCAACAATTTAGGCCCCTTTCCTGGTGTCTGTCCCTCATTTGATGTGTTTCGGCAGCATTTGGGGCCATTCTAAGGTGTGCATGCATTTGTTTTTGTCTCCCATTGACCTGAATGGCATTTGGTTACGCTTGGTGAAAATTCGACGAATTAGTCGGCGAATATTGCAAATTCTGTGATCGTAATCCGAACCGAACATTGAAATATTCGCTCATCTCTAGTATAGAGTTACACTACATTTAGAAAGGACAGGAAAGATAAAAAAAGGTGGAGGGGGGTGGAGGTATCTTTGTAAATTCCACATTAAAACATGTACTCAATGAAGATATTGGGGGAGTTACAGTAATGTAGAGTCACTATGAGTAAATGTACATGAGGATTGCAATAATGGAAAGCTGCTAATTGGAGTTTGCTACAAGCCTCCTATTATAACTGAAAAGGTACAGTTTGAAATGCTGCAACAAAGTAAAAAGGCAGAAAACGGTAATAGGGTTCTTTTAATGGTGGATTTTAACTATCCAGACATTCAATGGAACATAGAATTTTCTGGTTGTGCTAAAAGCTACAATTTCTTATCCACAGTCCAGGACAATTATCTCTCTCAGCTGATTGATGAATGAACCAGAGGAGATAATCTGTTGGATCTGGTTCTGTTAAATAGACCAGACACAACATCAGATCTAGAGGTCAGGGAGCATTTTGGATGCAGCAACCATAACATGGTAAGTTTCAATGTAATTTTCAATTAAACATTCAAATGGAGAAATGCCAAAACCTGGTACTTTAAGAAAGCTGATTTAAAAAAATTAAGTGAAGAGCTTAATCATGTAGACCGAAACCACATCATGGTAACTGTGGATACCGACCATAAATGGGGCATTGTTAAGGAAATACTGCTAGAAACCAACAGAAAACTTGGACCTTCTGATAATAAAATGTAAATGAATAAAAGTAAACTATTATGGATAAATAAAATAGTACAAAGTTTAATAAGACAAAAATAAAGGGCATTCAAAATCTTGAAAGCCGAGAATACTGAAATTGCAATTCAGGAGTATAAAGATCTAAATAAGAAATGTAAGAAAGAAATCAAGCTAGCAAAGTTAGCGCGCAAAGTTATCTACAGAGAAACAAATTGTCAATGACATTAAAATAAATCCTAATTTTTTTTATAAATACATCAATGCCAAAAAGAAAAAAAGATGGTATTTGCCCCTTAAAATGTGACAATAACAAAATAACTACAGAGGACAAAGAAAAGACTGAGATATCAAACACTCACTTTTAATCCGTGTTCACCAATGAACTGTCTGTTACAGAGAACATTCAACAAGGCAAAAATCAAAATTCACAACCTGATATAACTAGTTTAACACAAAAAGAAGTACATCTACATCTAAACAATTCAAACATTGACAAATCCCCCAGCACAGATAGCATTCATCCATGGATACTGAGGAAATTGAGTTCAATAATTGACAGACTACTGTATCTCTTATTCTTAGACTCTCTTGTAACAGGGGTGGTGCAACAGGATTGGAGGATGGCTCACGTGATACCAATATTTAAGAAAGGTAAGAAGGTATATTCAGACATCTACCGTCGGGTAAGCCTGACATCAGTAGAGTACAACACATTTGAAGGCATTTTAAAAGATGACCTGCAGAAATATATTGTAGATGAAATAATAACTGACAACTAGCATGGATTCATGAAGAATAAGTCATGTCTAACTAACATGTTGGGTTTCTATTAGGAGGTAAGTGCAAATCTGGATGTTGGTAATGCGGCAGATGTGATTTATCTGGACTTTGCAAAGACATTTGATAATGTTCCAAGTAACAGCCTTATTGTACTAAAGCTACAGAAGCAAGGACGTCATGCAGATGGGAAGGAATTGGCTATATGACAGCAAAGAGTTGTCATAAATGGTACGTTCTCTAAATGGGATATAGTTAGCCGTGGGACACCGCAGGGATTTGTGGTAGGATCGATTATTTTTAATCGGTTTATAAATGACCTTGTGGATGGGATTGAGAGTAAAGTGTCAGTCTTTGCTGACAGCACAAAACTATGTAGGATATTAAAATATGAACTGGACATTACAATAATGCCCAACAATCTGCATAAGATGGCTGAATGGTTAAACACTTGGCAAATGAGATTTAATGTAGAGAAATGTAAAGTAATGCTCCTAGGATGGAGTAATCCAATTGTTGCATATACGTTAAATGGGAGTATATTCAGACTACAGAACAGGAGAAGGACTTGAGTTTTCTGGTTACAAGTAAGCTGAGCAGCAGCATTCAATGTCAAGTAGCAGCAGCAGCAAAATTAAACATGATATTAGGATGTATTAAAAGAGAGATAAAATCCTGAGACCCTAACATATTGCTACCCATTTACAAATCACTGGTGAGGCTACATTTAGATTCAAGAATCGAGTTTTGTGCTCCACATTTCAGAAAGGATGTTCAGATGGGTGGCACGGTGGCTCAGTGGTTAGCGCTGCAGCCTTGCAGCGCTGGGGTCCTGGGTTTGAATCCCACCAAGGACAACATCTGCAAGGAGTTTGTATGTTCTCTCCGTGTTTGCGTGGGTTTCCATGATGTGTGCAAAACTGTAAAGCGCTGTGGAATATGTTAGCGCTAAATAAAGATTATTATTATTATGTTAGAATCAGTTCAAAGACGGGCAACTCTCATGGAAGGTGTGAGGAACAAAGGAGACCCCATTTTGGATTATAGTTTCAGGACATCTCACTCCACTCCTGGAATATGCCTTACACCCTTGGCATTCCCCAGGATCAATGTTTTTCTTTAATTAAAACTCCAGGTACAAGCTCTTTGAAGCTCAGTGACTAGCAATTAGCACAAGGGTGTAAGTTCTAGTGCAGGCACAGCCAAACTGGATTCCTTTTTCTTAACTCACTCACTGCAGGTCACAGAAAGGTTCAGAGGTATTGAATCTGGAAAATGACCTATAATAACAGAATGCAATATCTCTGAGACTAGCCGAGCACATAATTGGAATTGGCATTCCTCCCCCCATATGCCTGTGCCTGGCAGCCATCTGTAGCACTCTGCGTTATGGAGTTATGAAGCATTTCTACCAGGGATTACATCCAGCGGAACCCAGTGGTGGCACCGCTGACCCATTTGGAGCTATTGGCGAAGAGTTATGGGCCATCCACAGTTCTGCCTGGAAAATCATACTCTCAGAGATGGTAGGAGAGAGGCTGCACAAGCACAAGGGTGGGCACAGAGTATGGGAGCGAACGGCCTAGGATATAAGAGACAGCTGCTCATTTTGAGCTTAGTTTTAGACTGGCAGTAAGATCCTTTACCAGATGCAGCCAGGAAAACCACGTAACTAAGACTTGGACCTGTGATCCATCAGCACCTCCCTGTGGTCACATGCTACATAACAGGGTAATTGCAACCTATCTATACCCTATCCTTGTACTACACTGTACTGTATACCTGTATATTGTTCTTGTAAATATATATCTATATATTTCTAATGCTTGCAAATATATACCTGTATATTTCTAGGGCACCTTTCCAGCGATTAAATATAAAATTAATCTTGGACTGCTATTTTATCTCAATTCAAGTGGCCCCACGTCCGCACGATCTGTTGGTTATTATACGCTACCCAGGTTTCTGACCTGATATAAACATGCTGTTGGACGGGGTTTATTTTGAATGAGGAACTGGTGGCAGCATACAGTACTGTGTTAGTGAGGAGCACTGACGGTGATGGCTGGGAGGTTTATATATATCCCCAGCCTGGATTGGTGATGTAAATCTCCCCTCACTGGGAGTGCCTCAATAACTTTCTACCTATAAGGGAAGCCTTTCCGGTGACTAACTGCCCTTGGTGTAGTTCCCCAACTGACCTGGGGTAAGTGGTGGTGCCAGAGAGACGATCCCTGTGGGGTCCTTCTCTCCCCTCCCCGAGGTGAGCAAAGTTGACAGCCCCTTGCTCTGTGTGATTCATTACAGAAGGCCTCTCATATGATGAAAGGTTGGAAAAGTTGGGCTTGTTTAGCTAAGAAAATAGATGCCTCAGAAATGGTGTTGAGCGATACCAGCCGATACTCAAAAATATCGTATCGGAATGGATCGGCCGATCTAAAAAAAAAGTATCGGGTATTGCCGATTCCGATCCCGGAAGTCCCATTCAAGTCAATGGGACAGAAATATCGGAATTGAAAAAACCCCTCTCTTGCCTTGTACAGCCTGTTCGGGAGGGGGGAAGAGTGTGGGCGGTGCGTGGGCGGACACTGTGCATGTCTGTGTGTGCGGGCGGGGTCTGTATGGGCCTCTCGGTGGTCTGTACGGGCCTCTCGGGGGCCTGTGCCGGCCTGTCGGGGGCCTATGCGGCTGTCGGTGGTCTGTATGGGCCTCTCGGGGGCCTGTGCCGGCCTGCCGGGGGCCTGTGTCGACTGCCGGTGGTCTGTATGGGCGGGGGCCTGTGCCGGCCTGCCGGGGGCCTGTGCCGGCTGTCGGTGGTCTGTATGGGCCTCTTGGGGACCTGTGCCGGCCTACCGGGGGCCTGTGCCAGCTGCCGGTGGTCTGTATAGGCCTCTCGGGGGCCTGTGCCGGCTGTCGGTGGTCTGTACGGGCCTGCCGAGGGTCTTGTGTGTGTGCAGGCATCGTCCGATGGGACTACAAGTCCCATCGCGCAATGCCTGCTACACTGACAGTGATTGACACATTAGCCAATGATGGGACAGTAGTAGTCCCATCATCCGGCTAAAGTGTTGAATGTAAAAAAAAAACATTCTACATATATACTACATACATACTACATACATACATACATACTACATACATACATACTACATACATACATACTACATATATACATACTACATATATACATACTACATATATACATACTATATACATACTGTATACATACTACATACATACATACTACATTCATACAACATACATATATACTACATACATACAACATACATAATACATATACACATACTACATATATACATACTACATACATGCTACATACATACTACATATATATATATATATATATATATATATAACATTCATACAACATACATACATACATGCTACATATATACAACATACATATATACTACAAACATGCTACATATATACTACATTCATACAACATACATACATACTACATACATGCTTCATATATACTACATTCATACAACATATATACTGCATACAACATACATACATAGTACATACATACTACATATATACTACATTCATACAACATACATATATACTACATACATACATACATACAACATGCTACAAACATACAACATACATACTGCATACAATACATTCATACAATACATACATAGACGTACAGTACATATAACACAGAGTACATACTCACCATTACTTGTCACTTTGATCCCCGAAGCCAGTGTCATCTAAGGAAAAATATGAAAATAACAAACCACCAAATATTCCCTGATCCACAGAAATCCACGAGTGAGTGTCCCACGCCAATCTTCCGTGGAGAGCAGCAGCATCAGCTGATGCGACCGCTCTCTAAGGGGCTCAGGAATCCAGTGTCGGGAGGTAGGTATCCTTCTGCACTGTATTCCTCCGCCACTGTAAAAAAATAGTCCCTGGTCTCACTTTATGGCAAATGCTGCGTGGGAACTTTTTCACACAGCAATGCCAAAAGTGAGACTAGGGACTATTTTTTTACAGTGGCGGAGGAATACAGTGCAGAACCTCCCGACACTGGATTCCTTGAGCCCCTAGAGAGCGGTCGCTGCTGCTCTCCATGGGAGATCGGCGTGGGACACGCGTGGATTTCTGCGGATCAGGGAATATATGGCTTGTTTGTTATTTTCATATTTTTCCTTAGATGACACTGGCTTCGGGGAACAATGTGACAAGTATTGGTGAGTATGTACTCTGTGTTATATGTATTGTATGTCTATGTATGTATTGTATGAATGTATGAATGTATTGTATGTAGTATGTATGTATTGTATGAATGTATGTTGTATGTATGCAGTATGTAGTATGTATGTATGTATGTTGTATGTCTGTAGCATGTTGTATGTATGTAGTATGTATGTAGCATGTATGTAGTATATATGTATGTTGCATGAATGTAGTATATATGTAGCATGTATGTAGTATATATGTATGTTGTATGAATGTAGTATATATGTAGCATGTATGTAGTATGTAGTATATATGTATGTTGTATATATGTAGCATGTATGTATGTATGTATGTTGTATGAATGTTGTATATATGTAGTATGTATGTAGTATGTATGTAGTATATATGTATGTTGTATGAATGTAGTATGTATGTAGTATGTATATATGTAGTATGTAGCATGTATGTAGTATGTATGTAGTATATATGTATGTTGTATGAATGTAGTATGTATGTAGTATGTATGTAGTATTTATGTAGTATGTAGCATTATGTAGCATGTATGTAGTATGTATGTAGTATATACAGTATGTATGTAGTATGTATGTAGTATGTATGTATGTAGTATGTATATAGTTTGTATGTAGTATGTATGTAGTATATATGTATGTAGTATGTATGTAGTATATATGTATGTAGTATGTATGTAGTATGTATATAGTATATATGTATGATGTATGTAGTATGTATGTAGTATGTATATAGTATATATGTATGATGTATGTATGTAGTATGTCGTATGTATGTAGTATGTATGTAGTATATATGTAGCATGTATGTAGTATATATGTATGTTGTATGTATGTAGTATGTACAGTATGTAGTATGTTTTTTTTTTTACATTCAACACATTAGCAGGATGATGGGACTACTACTGTCCCGTCATTGGCTAATGTGTCAATCACTGTCAGTGTACTAGGCATCGCCCGATGGGACTTGTAGTCCCATCGGACGATGCCTGCACACACACCAGCCCCCCGGCAGGCCCGTACAGACCCCCGGCAGCCCGCACAGACCCCCAGCAGGCCCGCACAGACCACCGGCATCCGGCACAGGCACCCGGCAGTCGGCACAGACCCCCGAGAGGCCCGTACAGACCACCGGCAGTCGTCACTGACCCCCCACAGTTGGCACAGACCACGCACCATGATGCACACAGACCGCGCATCATGATGACGTCATTTCAGCAGCCAATCACAGCCATGCCAATAGTTAACATGCCTAACAGGATGTGCCCACACTTCTGAGGATTCCCATTGGCTGAATCAAATCGAGCAGGCTGATAGCTTTATGGGAACTTCTGATTCCGGTATCGATACGAAAAAAGTATCGGAAGTCAGTATCGGAATTCCGATACAGCTAATATCGGCCGATACCCGATACTTGCGGTATCGGAAAGCTCAACACTACTCAGAAGAGATCTCATTTACATGTATAAATATATATGTGGCCAGTACAAAACACTGGCACATGACTTATTCCTTCCAAAGACCATACTGAGGACTAGGAGGCACTCAATAAGAAGAAAGGTGATTCCAGCAGCTGAATAGGAACGTGTTCTTTACAGTTAGAGCAGTCAGACTGTGGAATGCCCTACTACAAGAAGTAGTAATGGTGGAAACTATAACAGCTTTTAAAAAAGGTCTGGTTGATTTCCTTGATACACATAACTAGAGATGAGCAATTTTGTTCAGATTTTGGCACTGAATCTGTATTTTGACATATTCGGGCCATATTCAAACACTATCTGTGCCGAATGTAGGTCTTATGATCGGTTCCGAACATATTCGGTAATATCTACTCCCATTGACTCTAATGACGTTCGGCTTTGTTCAACGAATATTGCAAAAACAATATTCGATTCCGATCGTATTAGGAACCGAATCCGAACAAATTCGCTCATCTCTACCAAAAATTTAGTATTTAGTGTTGAGCTTGAGAATCCAATAGTACTTTCTGTGTGGAAACTGCTTTCCTTTGAGCAAACACATAAACTTGCCGTAAAGAATGGCTTGGGTGATGTGTCTGGTGTGACAGATTGAGGACTGTAGCATTGTGTTTCTGTTAGGCATCGAGTTTCCCCCACTGCACAGGGGGAATCTCGAGCCATGTCCTCTGCAGTCTCCCATTCCTCTGCAGCTGCAGAGATACCTGCTCAGCAAAGACGTCGGTCCAGGCGTCTTGCCCAGGCTGATGCTAGGCGTCTGGTTGCTTCTTCTGGCTCTGCTATAACTCCATGCTTGAGTCAGCAGCAAGCAGCCGTTTCTGGGACTAAGTCCTGTCTTTTGGGTACTGAGCATGCCCGTGGGACGACCTCTCATTGGAGGCCGGAGGTCACATGTGCAGGTCCCGTTACTGCTCGGATTGGTCCACTACTGGGAAGGTCCCGGAAGGACGCCTCTATAAAAGAGCTGCATTGTGTTGTGTGTGATGATGGATGCATGTTAACTGCTGAATGACTCATTAAGAAACTCCTTCCCTTTGATACGTATTGTTTAGAGTCTTGAGTCAGTGCCAAGCAGTGACACTGCATAGTGCCGCAGTGCTCCTAGCACCTATTACACGCTCAGCCAGAGAGTGTCCTCTGCACGAGACACCTCTGTACCGCATACACTGCAGTGTCCATCTCAGCGGTGCCATGTGCAGTTACTGCACTTTCCAGCGCTAAGCTTAAGCTGGTTAATGGCATCCGCCAGGGCGGCGCTGTACACACGCAGTGCGGTAACATCACTGTCGGCTGCACCCTGTGTTTGCTAACAGGGACCAGCATTTCTCTTGGCTTAATCCCTGGCATCGCAGTAGTGGTTCCTTAAGCCTTAGCCTGTGAGGTAACAGGCTTCGGCATCTCTTTCTGCTGCTCTGTGCTGTAAAAGAGTTCACTCCAGTGCACACCGGGTCAGCGGTTAGTCCGCCTGTGTTCAGTGGGTGTCCGCCATTACTGAGCAGCAGTTTGTCATCTCTGCACAGTGGACTCCGGGTTGCGATCGCACTTTATTGTATTTTAATGTATATTCATTGACCACTATCTTAAGCCTTTGGTTGAAACTTTACCATCTTACGTCCCTGACACAACGGATGTCCTCTCTCGTTTTGATGGTGTCTCTGTGGACCAAGTTGTACTTCTGATTACCGCTGATGCTCAAACCCTTTACACATGTGTTGATCATAACCATGGTCTGGATGCATTCCACCTGTTCTTGGGGACCTCCAACCTGGATGGCCCTTTGTGTGAG
The DNA here is from genome assembly GCF_039654945.1 of Dendrobates tinctorius. Taxonomy (NCBI): domain Eukaryota; kingdom Metazoa; phylum Chordata; class Amphibia; order Anura; family Dendrobatidae; genus Dendrobates; species Dendrobates tinctorius. Next base: position 53,610,569 of record NW_027361703.1, read on the forward strand.
CTTATCCTCGAGCTGCTGTGCTTCATCCTTACTCATAATTTCTTTGCTTTCAAAGTTATAATTTATCTACAGAAGCACGGCACAGCTATGGGCGTGGCCTGTGCACCCTCATACACTAATCTCTTCCTTGGGTCATGGGAGTAAATCTTTTTTGGTGACGCTGGTGCGCAGGCCGCTGACCATGTACTGTGCTGGCTAGGATACATTGAGGACATCTTTCTGATATGGGGCGGGATGGCACAGCAGCTCGAGACATTGCTGGATGAACTGAACTCAAATCCTTATAGCATCAGGCTGACATATCAGTATGACTCTAAAGAAATTGACTTCTTGAACATCACTCTGGAGATCGACCATTATCGGTGTATCCAGACTGACGTCTTTAGAAAGTTAACATCAGTCAATGCTCTAATTCATGCTGATTCTGCTCACAAACCCACCACTATAAGGGCCATCCTGGTTGGACAGTTCCAAAGTTCTTAGTTCAGGCCGCTGCTGATCTTAGGTCATGGTTTGAATTACGTGGCTACAGCCGCAGCATTAGATTTGATTTTGAAAGAGCCAGAAAGGCACCACTGAATGACCTTTTACTCTAAAAATACCAATAAGAGAGGTAGAATGGAGAACAAAATAAGATTTATATCCACCTACAATCATGAATAGGCTAATATAAGACACATCCTGACCAAACATTGTCCAAATTGAGGACCGAGGCCCTCCCTGGGGCCAGTTCTGGGTGACTTTACCTCCAAAAGCATTGGTCTCTGTGAGCTGAGCATGGCGGCGCCAGTCCTTTTATAACCTCTGATGAAGTAATGCGGCCAGTCAATTACAGTAATGCCACTACCAAGATGGCAATGGAATTACTGTGACTCACAGGCAGTCATCTCATGCTTATTGGCTGTGTTACATGTGCCAAACATGCAGAGCAGGGATTTGAGTTTCAAATTTGAGCAACGGCAAATGCTTGTCGAGAGCCGAGCACATCCAAGCATCCAAATACTCAAGTGATATCCGAGTTTTACCAAGCACATTTGCTTATCCCTAGTAACTACTTCTTTTGCATCCCATATAGCTCCTCTACTGATCATAAGGATAGAACTAATTTAAGAAAGTATTTTGCTCGTTATCCAGCTACAAGCCAAATAATAAAAGCACAGCTAATATACCATATATACTCGTGTATAAGTCGAGATTTTCAATGCATTTTTTGTGCTGAAAATGCCCCCCTCAGCTTATACATGAGTCATTTTCCAGAAAGCTGGTGGGGGAGAGGGAGCAGGGGAGTGGAGGTAGGAGCTGGAGGCTGTGGCACAGAGACAGCTGCAGTTGCAGCCGCCGGCTTCCAGAAGATTTCATACTCACCCGCCTCGTGCCATCACTGCATCTCCATCTCTGCATCTCCGTCCCTGAAGCTCCATCCTGGCCGGCATCTCTTCCTGTGCTCAGTGGTCACGTGGTACTGCTCATTAAGGTAATGAATATGCACGCATATTCACTCCCATAGGGGTGGAGCATGTATTCATTACCTTAATGAGTGGTACCACATGACCGCTGAGCACAGGAAGAGCTGCCAGCACCGGGACAAAGGAGCAGCAGTGATGGCATAAGAGGGTGAGTAGGATGGGGGGTGGGAGCCATGCATAAAACAATGAGACGGGAGCCGAGCCATGCGGGACCGAGGGAGCTGAGCCATGTGGGACCAGAGAGCCATGCATACAACAGGGGGAACCACACATAACAGGACACGACAGGACAGGGGAACCACACATAACAGGACAGTATGGGGGAAGTCACACATAGAAGGACAGGATGGAGGAGCCACATACCAGGACTGGATGGAGGAGCCACAAACCAGGACAGGATGGGGGAGCCACATACCAGGACAAAACAGGGGAGCCACATACCAGGACAGGACGGTGGGAGCCATGCATAGCAGGACAGGGATAAGGGGACAATGCATACATGGCTTTTACTCGAGTTAATAAGCTTACCCTGTTTTCCGTGGCAAAATTAGGTGCCTCGGCTTATACTCGGGTCGGCTTATACTCGAGTATATATGGCATATTTTTTTTTACAATAGATTTCTCATTACACTTCTTGAATGTATTACAGTAAGGTTTTTCTTTTTAACAGTATGCTAAAATTATTGATCTAAAAAAAATAACTGGCAGCACTTAATAGAGGAAAAAATGTTAAGTCTGAAAGGTAGCTCACAATGTACTTCAATTGCACACAGAATATAATCCATTACTTAAATCCCAATCTATAAAAATCTACATTTAAAATTATTGTTTTGCTTTATAACTACATTAAATATAAAATCATATAATTCTATCCAGATATTTTCTGAACAGTTGTTACTTAAATAATCTAATTCATTTATAAATAAGAAAACATCTCTGCAAATGGGAGAACTAAACATAAATCTGCATTTACTTCTGCTCACACTAAGTGAGACGAATTATGGCAAAATGCACTCTGGCACTCCTTATGAATACACTAATAGAAATGCAGATTTTGAAGTTTTATTGAAGGACAGATAGGAATACTAATAAGACAATGTTAAATCAGTACAATTGCTATTATGTTGCTATTATATTACAGCTATATTCTTAATTACTTGCATGCGGAAGAATACAATCCTCAACATGTATTACAAAGATACATTTTTGTTAAGCTACATCAATAAATATAATTTTCTAGGTCTAAATGAAAAGTTAGCAATGAGTTTATAAAACATTAATGTTCAAAAATGATAAAAGATTGGTTAATATTAGAAATAAAATGTTCAACAAAGATTTAAAGAGAATCAATGTGTTCAATTACAATAAAAACATAAAATGCTAATATAAAGGCTGATTATTATTCCCAGATGAACTGAACCATGGAAACTAGCAATATTAATAAAACAAGTAACAATTGATATATTTTTAGCTAGATTTGAACTTTTCTATATTATTGTATTTGTTTTTGTACCAAATATATAACTATAGTGGATGCAGTCGCACCTAGACCCTCAAGCCCAAGGGAGCCGAAAAGGCCTCTTTAACCCATATGAGAAGATCAATAATAATAATAAAGACCTACTATAGTTGGGATCCTTTGAATTTTGAATTGGGGCTCACAAGTTTTAAGTTGAGCCAATAATTAGGGCAAAGGCAGCAGCTTTTCCTGGCTATATATTAGAATTTTTTTTCCCTATTTTGGCTGATGAGGGCAACTAAAAATTAAATAAAAACAAACAAACCGCACTTACCTCACTGTTGCATCTTATCACTGTTGGTATATCAAAAAAATGGAGAACAGCTCAGAACCTGTTCAGAATCTGCCCTGAATTTCTGTGGAATTGAAGAGGAGATATTGATTTTCTTTATATCAATTAAATTAATAGGATTTTTTTTTTTATTTGAATACTTTCCACAGCAAACAGCTAAGAGGTTTCTGACTGGGCTAACCCCTGTCCATTTGTGCTTTAACCCCTTTATGAACTTGGGATTTTTCATTTTTTGTGCTTTCATTTTTTTTCCTCCTCTTATTCCAAGAGCTATAACCTTTTTATTTTTCCATCTCCATAGCTGTATGAGGGCTTGTTTTTTGCAGGACAAGTTATTCTTTTGAATGACATGATTTCTTTTATCATGTGATGCACTAGAAAAAAGGGAAAAAATTTCAAATGCATTAAAATTGCAAATTAATTATGATTCTTCACGTCAGAATAAGTAAGAAGATCCGAAAAATGCATATACATATTTTTTAAATTTAAGTTTAAGTAGTGAAAAAAATTCTGATATTTTGTAGGAAAAACAAAATATGTTTATTTCATCATTTTCCGAGACACGTAGCTGATGTTTTTACTGATCCCATTTTGGGTTTTGATCACACCTCATTTCATTTTAATGCAATGTTACAGTGAACAAAAAGCGTAATGCTGGTGTTTTGATTCTTTTTCTCTGTGTCATTTACCAATTGTATTAATTTATTTTATATTTTGATACATCAGACTTTTACGAATGCAGCAATACTCAATATGTTTTTTTTTAAAATTGTTTCATTTTTAATGGGGTAAAATAGATGGTGATTTCAACTTTTGGGTTTCTTTTTATTGTTTTTATATTTTCAAATACTTTTTTTTACTTTTTCCTAAATTTAATAGCCTTCTTAGCAGACTTGAATCCGCGAATGTCCTATTACTTGTGCTATACATACCAGTGACTCAGCAGACCAGAGCAGAAATCAGAGGCCGGCCATGGGCCAGCATTCATAGGATGATTGTAATGGCAGGCAATGGGGTCATTAGCAGACCCCCAGCTGTCATGACAACTGATTGGTTCCCCGAGATCACATGTTAGGGGTGCTGAAAAAAAGCAATGAAAGATGCGCTTCCAGCCAGTGCCTATTAAATTCAGCTGTCAGTGATTGACAGCAGGATTTAACCGGTTAACAGCAATGGGCAGAGCACCTCTCCATCTGTGGGTTTTAACCCTTACACCATTAAGCCTGTTTTCAACATCCTGACCAGATCAATTTTTTTCAATTCAGACCATTGTCACTTGAGGTAATAACTTTAGAACGCTTAAATGAATCCTAGTAATTCTGAGATTGTTTTCTCGTGACATATTGTACTTCATGATAGTGGTAACATTTCTTTGGTCTGACGTGCATTTATTTGTAAAAAAGAAATCAGAAATTGGGTGAAGATTTTGCAATTTTTGAACCTTGAATTCATATGCCTTTAAATCAGAGAGTTATGTCACACAAAAAGTTAATAAATAACATTTCCCACATGTCTACTTTACATCAGTGCAATTTTGGAAACATAATTTTTTTGTTAGTAAGTTATAATGGTTAATGTTGGCTCCTTCCTTGTCCCTAACATTAGGTACACCCTAGCTCTCCTTGTTGCCCGGATTACTTCTGATGGTGAAGATGCCAGTGTCACATACAGTGGGGCAAAAAAGTATTTAGTCAGTCAGCAATAGTGCAAGTTCCACCACTTAAAAAGATGAGAGGCATCTGTAATTTACATCATAGGTAGACCTCAACTATGGGAGACAAACTGAGAAAAAAAAATCCAGAAAATCACATTGTCTGTTTTTTTTCATTTTATTTGCATATTATGGTGGAAAATAAGTATTTGGTCAGAAACAAAATTTCATCTCAATACTTTGTGATATATCCTTTGTTGGCAATGACAGAGGTCAAACATTTTCTGTAAGTCTTCACAAGGTTGCCACACACTGTTGTTGGTATGTTGGCCCATTCCTCCATGCAGATCTCCTCTAGAGCAGTGATGTTTTTGGCTTTTCGCTTGGCAACACGGACTTTCAACTCCCTCCAAAGGTTTTCTATAGGGTTGAGATCTGGAGACTGGCTAGGCCACTCCAGGACCTTGAAATGCTTCTTACGAAGCCACTCCTTCGTTGCCCTGGCTGTCTGCTTTGGATCATTGTCATGTTGAAAGACCCAGCCACGTTTCATATTCAATGCCCTTGCTGATGGAAGGAGGTTTGCACTCAAAATCTCACGATACATGGCCCCATTCATTCTTTCATGTACCCGGATCAGTCGTCCTGGCCCCTTTGCAGAGAAACAGCCCCAAAGCATGATGTTTCCACCACCATGCTTTACAGTAGGTATGGTGTTTGATGGATGCAACTCAGTATTCTTTTTCCTCCAAACACGACAAGTTGTGTTTCTACCAAACAGTTCGAGTTGGGTTTCATCAGACCATAGGACATTCTCCCAAAACTCCTCTGGATCATCCAAATGCTCTCTAGCAAACTTCAGACGGGCCCGGACATGTACAGGCTTAAGCAGTGGGACACGTCTGGCACTGCAGGATCTGAGTCCATGGTGGCGTAGTGTGTTACTTATGGTAGGCCTTGTAACATTGGTCCCAGCTCTCTGCAGTTCATTCACTAGGTCCCCCCGCGTGGTTCTGGGATTTTTGCTCACCGTTCTTGTGATCATTCTGACCCCACGGGGTGGGATTTTGCGTGGAGCACGAGATCGAGGGAGATTATCAGTGGTCTTGTATGTCTTCCATTTTCTAATTATTGCTCCCACAGTTGATTTCTTCACTCCAAGCTGGTTTGCTATTGCAGATTCAGTCTTCCCAGCCTGGTGCAGGGCTACAATTTTGTTTCTGGTGTCCTTTGACAGCTCTTTAGTCTTCACCATAGTGGAGTTTGGAGTCAGACTGTTTGAGGGTGTGCACAGGTGTCTTTTTATACTGATAACAAGTTTAAACAGGTGCCATTACTACAGGTAATGAGTGGAGGAAAAAGGAGACTCTTAAAGAAGAAGTTACAGGTCTGTGAGAGCCAGAAATCTTGATTGCTTGTTTCTGACCAAATACTTATTTTCCACCATAATATGCAAATAAAATGAAAAAAAAACAGACAATGTGATTTTCTGGATTTTTTTTTCTCAGTTTGTCTCCCATAGTTGAGGTCTACCTATGATGTAAATTACAGACGCCTCTCATCTTTTTAAGTGGTGGAACTTGCACTATTGCTGACTGACTAAATACTTTTTTGCCCCACTGTACCTTGCCTTAGCTCCTAAATGCGAGCTCAGTCTGTACCCTTCTCCCACCCAGGGAAGAGGGGAGTAGTAGTATACCATAATACACCAACCAGACTAACAAGGCAATCCAAACAGAGGCAACAAAAAATACCAAACATGCAATTATACTCACACATATAACAGAGGAATGCACTAGGGAGTGGAGGATGGGGTTAAATCAGAGTAGGAGAAGAAAGGGAATTATCACACACTCAAAACCTAGCAACAGTTACAGATAAATCCACCAACCGCCTTCTCCTATAAAAACCAACAACAACCTCCAGCATGCAAGCCAGTCCTCTGAGAATGGGTGCTAGCCAGGGCCAAGTTTATATAGGAGACAGCTCCAGAACAGGAGAGCTCCAAGAGCTCTCAACAGAGAATATTAACTCCTGCACTGCCAAAAGAAATTTACTAATGTAAGAAACAAAAAATAAAGCCAGCTCACCGACAACCACTGCAGGTGCATGGAACTCCATCTTGATCAAACATCTGTTACAAGTAGGAAAAAAGGCGTCACATTCCAGCTGCTGTAAAAAATCCTTAGTCTTTATTAATCCATATAAAAACAATATGAGGGGTAAAATGCTCTTGAATCAACTGTCAAATCAGGGGAAGGTGACACATTTCGATCTATACGATCTTTATCAAAGCTTGTACACTCATAGCAGCTTTAACCAATGAAAACATCACTCAAAATCACATGACATTTCAAAGGTCCTGACAGAGAACATAAGAGCAATACTAATAATTAGATTGATTCAAATCAGAGCAAAAAAACCACAAAACAATTAAAAACATTATTACATACAAAGACAACAAATGTGATCAACATTCATAATGAAATATCATTTTGTTACGTTTATTTAGTCCATTAGGAAATCTTGTATTAAGATTGAAGATCCAAAATGTCTCCCACGTGTGGAGACGCCTTCTGACCTCTCCCCTAAGCAGGGGCTTACTGACAAGTTATATGCCACATACCTGGAAAGAAGACATTCTGCAGGCGTGATTGATGATAAAATGCTTTGCCGCAGTAGAAATGTTGCGATTAAAATTAGTAGCACTCCTAATATTATAAAGGTGCTCAGAAGCAAAAATGTTTAATTTCCGTGAGGTGCAACCTATATATGATAAATTACAAGCTGTGCAGTTAATCTTATTCACTACATGATTAGAATTGCAATTAATATACTGCTTAATGATATAACATGTGGAATCATCAATGTTCCCAAAGCTTTTAGCAATAGGTGCATGTTTGCAAGTTTTGCAATTATTCGTACCACATCTTAAAAAAACAGTATAATTTAACCAAGTTTTGCCAACGTTTCCTGATCTAACAAATTGGGAGAAATTTTATTAAGAAATAATTAGCAGTTAGCACATTTGATTTTTGACCTTATTTTTTTCTATCAAGGAACCTTAAATAAACATTATACCAGATAAAATTATCCTTTATTATGCCTAATAAAATACAAGACATTACCACACAAAACCAACCAACCGTGCTGCCTACCATAACCCTACAAAAAATGCCCTGATTGCACACTGCCTACCAGCAGAGGTTGGCACCCTATACGCAAAAGAGATTGGCGCCCCTGCTCCTCTGCGGCTGACCCTAATGCTCCTATATATCCCTGGACTAGTGCAGCATGTGGTCACTCAATTAACAAGGAAAGGAGCATATAGATAATAAAGGATAATTGGGTAGGCAACACTAAAACAGTGTGCAAAAAAAGTGATGGCAACACAGACAATAAAGTGACATATGCAAAACAAATGAGTACCTGACTATGCTGTTCCTTGTAACTGTATGCCTTACTATCAGTGGAGGTTGGCACCCTACAGGTCAGCGGAATGGCGCCCCCACTCCATGATGGCTATCCCTTGAAATCCCCGATATCACTGATCAACATTGGCAAGGGTAGCACAACAATCCATGAGACATGGAAGACATAAACTGGGTCAACAGCCCTATATCAACTTGTACGGCATAAAAAATAATGATACTAGTAAATCATATTGATAACAGTAAGTAAAAGGTACTCAAGGATAGTAGCTGATAAGGAAAACCTCAATGTCTTTCTCCCAACCGGATCATCAGGAGGTAGATAATCAGATGCTGTCTATCTATCTCCTGATAAGAGCTATAAAGATGGACCCAATGATACCATAATTTATGCATCAATATAATATAAAAAAAAGTGACTTGTGCATCATAATGGCATTCATAAATGCCATATAATTAGTTGGAATGTCCATGTGTAATTTATACAATAAATAGAGCAATTCAAGTATATAAATCTGAAGTGAATTAATAATGTTATTATTCCTATGTACGTAAGGTGTACAAATAAACATTTGATACACAACACATACCTAAAATGCACTTGTGATCCATAATGTATATAACACTCCAAGATTAACAAATAAAAAAATAATATAAGATGATGAGAGTGAATAATAAAAATTGAATAATAAAATGATATAAATAGCAACAAATAGTAAATCTTCTCCTTTTCTTTGATCCTTCATGATAAACACCAGAGGCATCCCCCACACGGACCAAGGAAAAACCGCACAGCAGCAGCCACAGAACTCAGCTAAAATATGAACTGAAGAAGAATATGAATTGAAAAAAATAAAAAAAAATTAAAATCCATTTATTAATACCAAAATTGTATATATGCAAAAAAAGGAATAACCCAAGAGGACCAACCCTAACCCATGAAATACCTCCATAGACATGCTAGCTATATTTAAAGAAATGTTGAAAAACTTAGTTTCATTAAGGCCATTAGGGCTCAATGTCCCCAGACGGTAGATCCACCTACTCTCTACTTGTGCTAGAATTTTCAACAAATCCCCTCCCCGAGGACCCAAATTAACCTGATCTCTGGCCTGAATCATTAAGCCTTTGGCATTGCAATTGTGAAACAATTTAAAGTGCCTGGGAAGGGACTTAAGAGAAGAAATGTCTTCAATACTTTTTGCCCTTTCAATATCTCTGACATGTTCTCGCGGCTTTAACTTGAGCTCTCTGGTGGTAAGGCCAATGTATACTTTTCCACATGGGCACTTTGCATGGTAAATGACTCCCTGAGAATTACAAATAAGATGCTTCCGTATGTCAAATTGACGAGATCCATCATGATTAGAATAAGTTGTAGATTAAATATTGTTTAAACAACCTTTACATAAGCCACAAGGAAAACAGACTGGCGTTCAAAGTTCCAAATTGCTTCTGCTCGATTCAAAATGACTGTGAACCAGAGTGTCTTTTAAGTTCACCAACCTCCTAGAAACAAAAGAAGGTTGATTAGGTAAGATTTTACGTAATGTAGGGTCAACCGTTAGAACACCCCAATGCTTACGAACAATTTCTTTAAAATCATTCCACTTATTACTATATGTCGTAATAAATCATATCTGATCCTTTTGTTCATGATTTTTTCAAGGATGGAGTCCATGTAGAAGACTGTTGCATGGAGTCTTAGAAGCTCTAAGGTAACTCCTCTTAATCATCCTTGCCGCACCAGAATTCCAAGAATTGTGGAGATAGGATGAGAAGAATCAGCAGCCAAAAATGAATTGGTTGCTGTAACCTTACAAAAAATGTCAGTAATTAGAAAACTGTCTGGGCCAACCACCATTTTAATGTCCAAAAAATCAATTACCCTACCATATTTAAGTGTTAGTTTAATATTTCTATAATTATCATTAAGATGTCCAATTATTTTATTCAATCCCTGTGTGAAGAAAAGGATGTCATCAATGTACATCATCCAATTGTGAACGTTGTTCACTTCCTGGATTAGGTCACCATGGAAGACATCACTCTCCCAAGCCCCCCAAAACAGGTTGGCATAAGTGGGGGCACAAGAGACCCCCATAACAGTCCCCTGTAGATGAAGATACACATTGTTGTTAAATATGAAGGCATTATGAGTAAGCAAAAATTTTAATAGCGTCATAATCAATTCTACTAGTGGACAAGCCAAAGAACTTGAGTTCAAGAAAAAGTTAACAGAACATAAACCATCCCGATGAGGGATAGATGTATACAGGGACTCCCCTTCAGGAGTCACAATGACAGTATTTTCATCAAAATACAGTTGGTCCAATCTCTGTAATGCCGAAGTGATGACCCTGATGTAAGAAGGCAGGTTACTCACTAATGGTTTAAAAAAATAATCCACTATGTTCCCTATCAACTCACGCAGACCATTGTTACCAGACATGATGGGACAGCCAGGTAACAATGTGGACTTGCACATCACCACACAAGAGGATTCGCACTGCGCACAATCGGAAGCGAATTCATGACGGGTGTGGGCGCAGTTTAGCCCGCATTGGATTTTCACAGCGCGCCACGTGGTAACGGTTTTAGCAAGCCTATTGGCCCAATGTTGGTGTAAAAATACCTCTCTAATCTACAATGGCACACCCAGGAAAAAGCAGAAGGGTGAAATGCGAGTCAGGGTGTGGGGGTCACAGGCAGACCGGGAGCACCACCTCATCTTTATAGGTAATCACTGTTTGCACTCTTTGATATGCCTCTTTATTTGTTTAGAGATTATTTTCACAGACATATTCGAATAGTGGGTCAATTATGTGGATATGTTTTTTATGTTCAGGATTTATTATTATCATGATTGATGCTTTGTGCACATATATAAGAATACTTTCTTGGATATATAAGCATTGGAGTATTTTTCCCCTGTTCTGTTCCTTTGGCCTGCTTCTGACCCCTTTGGGGTATGTTTTGATGAATATGGATATGTCGCCATTTTTATATTTTATGGATTTTGTAATAAAAATATATATGGTTCACTTCATGTGGGTGATTTAATTGTTATTGCCCTTAAGTGTGTATCAGTAATCAGAAGTGCCATTTGGTAATTTTTTGGGACAAATTGATTGATTTACTTTATGCAATTGCCGTTTCTTAACAGATAGTCCTTAATATGGATTTAAAGGCCAGGGAGAGTGCCTGTCATTCCAAGGCCACTGACATTTTTTCTTGGAACACTCCGGTTGTTTCACAAGATACCTCTCATGAGATTAAGGATCTCATCATAAATATAGATATGCTTTGCAGCGGAAAACTAAACTTTGGTGGAATAGGTCTTCACATGAGAATTACTTGGATAAAAAAATCATCCCTAGAGGTCTAAGTGTTCAATTGTACCCCACATATGAACTTTGTGAACAAGATATTATTAAAAGGTGGACTTTGGCTGCTTCTAGATGTTCTATTGAGTTTATACAGATAATGATTGATAACAACACAGCATCTTTATTGAATATTGACAAGGAGCTGGATAATTTATTTAAATCCTTGATTAAGGATATGTCCAGTGATCAGTTCACCAAGTGGTCTAAGGACCTTGAAATGGATATTTCAAAGTTGGAGGACAAAGTTACCCAAGAGAAACTTAAGAAAAATCAGCTGGATGTGGACGATTATGATTGGAATAAGATCTATAGATGGCAACTCAATAGTATCAAAGCTACCCAGAAAAATAGGATGAGAACGCAATCTGACAAATCCAATGTATCTTGATATGGGAAGTAATGCTTCCACTAGTGATGTTGAATTATCACATGATACTTATCTCAGAAGTAGCAGAAAAGAAGAAAGATGTGCTCCAGCGATGAAACAATCCACTGATGTATTAAAAAAGGTTTTTCATTTGCTTCTTAAAAACATGAAAAAACAATGTGGGTGACACAAAAAGAAGAAATATGACCAACGCGTTTCAGCAATTAAGCCTTAATCATGGTATACACATACACAAAGTCATCTAGGTTATATACTCTGCCATAAAGTGCATCAGGTGGAAGGTCAATTTCAAATAACACATCAAGAAATTAACTGTTCCTGGTAAAGAAAGAAAAATAGACAGAAAAAATTATAAAAAAATAAGCATTTGTATAACAACAAGGAAAAATAATATAATAAAAACAAGACACCAAAAAAACATATATTAATATTGCAATATCAGATCTTGTCTAGAATTCATACCCAATGGGACCCTAGTATTTAGTTTAAAGATCCAATAAGATTCCCTATTGAGGATTTTTCTTTTGTGATCTCCTCCTCTCATGGGTCTGAACACCCTCTCTATACCTTTGAATTTAAGACACCTAGTATCTCCATTATGTATATACTTAAAATGTTTGGAAACCGCAGAGATATTTAATGCAGTCGGACTATTAGTGTCTGATATATGTCTTCTAATACGCTTTTTTAATGGACCAGTGGTGCAACCCACGTATTGTAAGTTGCACTGAACACACTCAACCAAATAGATTACTCCAGAATAGTGTTGAGCGATACCTTCCGATATCGGGAAATATCAGATCAGATTGGATCGGACCGATACCCCAAAAATATCAGGTATCGCCGATTCCGATACCGGAAACCCATGCAAGTTAATGAGGCACAAATATCGGAATGAAAATAAACCCTTTCTTTACTTGCACATCCAGTTCGGGAGGGGGGAAGAGTGTGGGCGGTGCGTGGGCGGACACTGTGCGTGTCTGTGTGTGCAGGCGGGGTCTGTACAGGCCTCTCGTGGGTCTGTGCGGGCCTTCCGGGGGTCTGTTCGGGCCTGCCGGAGGTCTGTGCGGTCTGCCGGGGGTCTGTGCGGGCCTGCTGGGGGTCTGTGTGGGCTGCCGGGGGTTGTGTGTGTGTGTGCAGGCATCGTCCGATGGGACTACAAGTCCCATCGGGCTATGCCTGCTACAATGACAGTGATTGACACATTAGCTAATGATGGGACAGTAGTAGTCCCATCATCCGGCTAATGTGTTGAATGTAAAAAAAAAAAACATACATACTACATACATACTACATATATACTACATTCATACAACATACATACATACATACATACTACATACATACTACATATACAGTTGTGGCCAAAAGTATTGACACCCCTGCAATTCTGTCAGATAATACTCAGTTTCTTCCTGAAAATGATTGCAAACACAAATTCTTTGGTATTATCTTCATTTAATTCATTTAATAATGTATGTTGTTACATTCATACTACATACATACATACTACATACATACTACATTCATGCAACATACATACATACATACTACATTCATACTACATTCATACATACTACATACATACTTCATATATACTACATTCATACAACATACATACATACTACATACATACTACATATATACTACATTCATACAACATACATACATACTACATACATACTTCATATATACTACATTCTTACAACATACATACATACTACATATATACTACATTCATACAACATACATACATGCTACATACATACTAAATATATACTACATTCATACAACATACATATATACTACATTCATACAACATACATATATACTACATTCATACATACATACATACTACATACATAAATACAACATACATACATACTTCATATATACTACATTCATACAACATACATGCATACTACATACATACTACATATATACTACATATAGGCTACATTCATACAACATACATACATAGTACATACTACATACATACAACATACATAAAACATGCTACAGACATACTACATACATACTACATACAATACATTCATACATTCATACAAAACATACATATAGACATACAGTACATATAACATAGAGTACATACTCACCATCACTCGTCACTTTGATCCCCGAAGCCAGTGTCATCTGTAAAAAATATTAAAATAACAAACAACCAATATAGTACCAGATCGGCAGAATTCCACGAGTGTCCCACGATGAGCTCCCATGGAGAAGAGCAGCATCAGCTGATGCGACCGCTCTCTAGGGGCAAAAGGAATACAATGACGGGAGGTAGGTATCCTTCCACTCTGTATTCCTCCGCCACTTTAAAAAAATAGTCCCTAGTCTCATTTTTGGCATTGCTGTGTGAGAAAGTTCCCATGCAGCTTTTGCCATAAAGTGAGACTAGTGAACTATTGTAACCTCTCAGTGATGCACTGCAGGAGATCATTGTGGGACACTTGTGGATTTCTGCAGATCAGGGAGTACATTGGGTGTTTGTTATTTTAATATTTTTTACAGTGAGATGACACTGGCTTCGGGGATCAAAGTGACAAGTGATGGTGAGTATGTACTCTATGTTATATGTACTGTATGTCTATATGTATGTATTGTATGAATGTATAAATGTATTGTATGTAGTATGTATGTAGCATGTTGTATGTATGTTATATGTAGTATGTATGTATGTTGTATGTATGTAGTATATATGTAGTATGTATGTAGTATGTATGTATGTTGTAAGAATGAAGTATATATGTAGTATGTATGTATTATGTAGTATGTATGAATGTAGTATGTATGTATGTTGTATGAATGTAGTATATATGTAGTATGTATGTATTATGTGGTTGTGGCCAAAAGTATTGACACCCCTGCAATTCTGTCAGATAATACTCAGTTTCTTCCTGAAAATGATTGCAAACACAAATTCTTTGGTATTATTATCTTCATTTAATTTGTCTTAAATGAAAAAGCACAAAAGAGAATGAAGCAAAAAGCAAAACATTGATCATTTCACACAAAACTCCAATAATGGGCCTGACAAACGTATTGGCACTCTCAGCCTAATACTTGGTTGCACAACCTTTAGCCAAAATAACTGTGACCAACCGCTTCCGGTAACCATCAATGAGTTTCTTACAATGCTCTGCTGGAATTTTAGACCATTTTTCTTTGGCAAACTGCTCCAGGTCCCTGATATTTGAAGGGTGCCTTCTCCAAACTGCCATTTTTAGATCTCTCCACAGGTGTTCTATGGGATTCAGGTCTGGACTCATTGCTGGCCACCTTAGAAGTCTCCAGTGCTTTCTCTCAAACCATTTTCTAGTGCTTTTTGAAGTGTGTTTTGGGTCATTGTCCTGCTGGAAGACCCATGACCTCTGAGGGAGACCCAGCTTTCTCACACTGGGCCCTACATTATGCTGCAAAATTTGTTGGTATTCTTCAGACTTCATAATGCCATGCACACGAGGACACAGGACAGAGGTTGAGTCAACTTTAATCCATGTCAACTGGCTGCAAGTGTGATTTAGTTATTGCCAACACCTGTTAGGTGCCACAGGTAAGTTACAGGTGCTGTTAATTACACAAATTAGAGAAGCATCACATGATTTTTCGAACAGTGCCAATACTTTTGTCCACCCTCTTTTTTATGTTTGGTGGGGAATTATATCCAATTTGGCTTTAGGACAATTCTTTTTGTGTTTTTTCATTTAAGACAAATTAAATGAAGATAATAATAACAAAGAATTTGTGTTTGCAATCATTTTCAGGAAGAAACTGAGTATTATCTGACAGAATTGCAGGGGTGTCAATACTTTTGGCCACAACTGTATGTATGTTGTATGAATGTAGTATATATGTAGTATGCATGTATGTTGTATGAATGTAGTATATATGTAGTATGTATGTTTTTTTTTTTTACATTCAACACATTAGCCGGATAATGGGACTACTACTGTCCCATCATTGGCTAATGTGTCAATCACTGTCATTGTAGCAGGCATCGCCCGATGGGACTTGTAGTCCCATCGGACGATGCCTGCACACACACAACCCCCGGCAGCCCGCACAGACCCCCGGCAGGCCCGCACAGACCACGCATCATGATGACATCATTTCAGCAGCCAATCACAGCCATGCCATTAGTTAACATGGCTAACACAACTGGCTCATTGCATTATGGGAACTTCCGATTTCGGTATTCGATATTGTAAAAATATTGGTACTCGATATTGGAACTCCGATACAGCGAATATCGGCCGATACCCGATATTTGCAGTATTGGAATGCTCAACACTACCCCAGAAGTAATAATAGTGTTAATAGTGTTACAAATGTTTTATTGTTGAAATATTGTATACATTTCATTGCCAATGCAATACTTTTAAAAAGTGATCCTAATATGATATATTCCAAAACATAATGAGGTTTTCATACTTGTTTTCGATTATGAAGTGCATACGCTCAGCAGCATATTTAAAGCAAATGGTTATTTTCTGAACAGTCACACTGTGTTTTGCTGCAGGCATGCAACTTCCTATCTATAAGACAAATGTCCCTGTTCACAGATTTTAAAAAACTCACTTATTGACGCTTTCATCTTGTGTAAACAAATAATCAGTCCATCAACACAGTAGGAGAGGGAGAATTAGTTTTCGGAGAGCTGCCAAGGATTGAATTGCTTGGATTGAAAACATGTTTTTTGTTCAATAATATTACCTATAATTAGAAGCCAAGATTGTTGTTATAATAAAATATGCATTTTACTTTACTGCAAGTGATGACCTTCTTTTTCTAATGACAGTCTCCAGACAGAATGTAGAAGGGGAAATATAATAAAGTTATGAAAGTCACAAAGAGCTAAAAAAGTGAAAACAAAATAATATAATACAATTTTATTGTTAATCATATGTTCTGTCTCAGGTAGGCTGGTTAAGGCTGGCTCCCTTTGTACAAGTCCACATAGGGATATCATCCTCCAAGGTCTTTTAAAGCTGGCTCAGGCAGCAATGTGCTGTCAGAGTTTTCAGAGAGAATAGCTTAATTATCTTTTTCTCTTAGCTCTCTAATCATCTCTTCCAAAATATCCAGCTTGCTATTCAACTCTCTGCAATCAATTCCTGCTTCCGTGCTATTGCACTCTTAACTCTACTGCAACAGGTGTTAGGTGCTCATCGTGTATGGTGGAACTGCAAAGCCAACGAAGATTTGTAGAACCGTCTATGCTGGATGGTAGACAAACTGGCAATGTGATCAGAATATAACAGTTTGCAGTATTAACAGCACTCATTGTGCTAAATAGTACCAGATGCAGGTAATACAAATAGACCACTAATAACAGTTAGAGGTTCACAGCATTCAATGGGTTAAACAAAAGCAAATACAGGTAATGTAAGCAGAAGTAAATAAAAATTGAAGATTCTTTCAGCAATTAATGGTATTAACCCCTTTGTGACAGAGCCAATTTGAAACTTAATGACCAAGCCAATTTTCACAATTCTGACCACTGTCACTTTGAGGTTATAGCTCTGGAACGCTTCAACGTATCCCCCTGATTCTGAGATTATTTTTTCTGACATATTATACTTCATGTTAGTGGTAGAATTTATTCGATATAACTTGTGTTTATTTATGGAAGAAAATGGATATTTAGCAAAAATTTTCAAAATTTAGCAATTTTCATTTTTTTTTATTTTTCTACCCTTAAATCAGAGAGTCATAGCACACAATATAGTTAATAAATAAACATTTCCCACATGTCAACTTTACATCAGCTCTAATTGGGAAGCATAATTTTTTTTGCTAGGATATTATGAGGGTTAAAAGTTGACCAGCGATTTCTCATTTTTCCAACAAAAATTAACAAAACCATTTTTTTAGAGACCACCTCACATTTGAAGTCAGTTTGGGGGGTCAATATAACAGAAAATTCCCCAAACTGAAACCATTCTAAAAACTTCACCACTCAAGGTGCGCAAAACCACATTCAAGAAGTTTATTAACATTTCAGGTGCTTGACGAGAGCTAAAGCAATGTGGAAGGAAAAAATGAACATTTTACTTTTTTCACAAAAAAGTTAATTGGAACCATTTTTTTTTATTTTCACAAGGATATCAGGAGAAAATGGACCACAAAATTTAGTGTGCAATTTCTCCTGAGTATGCCAATACCCCGTATGTGGGGGGAAGCCACTGTTTGTGTGCATAGCAGGGCTCAGACAGAAGGGAGCACCATTTGACTTTTTGAACGCAAAATTGGCTGACCCCTGATGTACCAAAACAGTGGAACCCCACAATTCTAACTCCAACCCTAACCATGACCCTAACCACAACCCTAACCCTAACACACCACTAACCCTAATCCCAACCCTAACCATAACACTTACCACAGCCCTAACCCTAGCATACCTCTAACCTTAATCACAACCCTAACCATAATCCCAACCACAGCCCTAACCCTAGCCCAACCCTAACTTTAGCCCAAATCTATTTTTAGCCCCAATACTTACCCTAGTTCAACCTTAACCCTAGCCCAATGCTAACCCTAATTCAACCTTAACCCAAGCTCTAGACAAAACCCTAACCCTAGCACCAACCCTATCTCTAGCCAAATATTAACTCTAATGAAAAAATGTAAATAAATACATTTTTTTATTTTATTATTTTTACCTAACTAAAGGGATGATTATGGGGTTTGATTTACTATTTTTTCACTTTGATTACTGTGATAGATCCTATCACAGTGATCAAAATTAAGGATGAGCAAAATTGTTTGGAAAATGATCACCAAACATAAATTCAGCATGAATATGGCACATTAGGATTCGTGATTGGAAACTTGAGCAAAATTTTATAAAAACGGGAAAAATCGGTAACATTCGGTAAAAAGTGCAGGAAAATATTTGCATTACTACAAAAGAATTTTCAGCACTTTAGCAATGATTATGGTGGTATATCATGAGCATTTGTCATAGGTTTGATGAGGGGAGGGGATTTGCAGAGCTCAGAGGCTCATTGTTTTTGTAAACAGTCATTTTTTTTCCTATCATTATTTGTGTACATTGCGGCTAGCCAATCAGGTGCGCAGGAAGCACCAGCAATGTCCTGACACAACAGCTTGTGTCATTGGAAGCTGAAATCACATGTCCATCTCCATATAAATAGCAGACATCTTGTTTTAGTGCCATTTTGACATTGTAAAAGCGCAGAGGCTTCTCAGGATGCTGGCACTGTAAACAGCAAGATTTTAGCTAGCTAGTTAGGCGGTTGTATATCAGTCAGTATAGCTAGCTAGTGTCCAGTGTGGCTTTTAAATTTACCTTCCAGCATTTTTTTTTTGGCCACAAAGCCAGCAGGGCACATGTCCTACAAGTGTACAACTGTGTTGTGCACTGCTTCTATTGTTCTTCATGCATGAGTATAGCGTTCTAATTAATATTTTTTCACTAGCTAAATGTGAAAAAACCTGCTGTATCCCACATTTTAGCTAGTCAGCTAGGTGGTTGTATATCAGTCAGATAGTGTAGCTTGCTAGTGTCCAGTGTGGCTGTTAAATTAACTTTCCAGCATTTTTTTTTTGGGGGGGGCATTACTGAAGTCCACAGATATAACCAGCAGGGCATTTCTAATTAAACATTTTTCAATAGCTAAATGTGAAACAGCCTGCTGTTTCCTGCCTTGTCATTTAGTGCTATAGTGATATGAAACTGACCTAAGGCACATTAAAAAAATTATAATATTTTCTGCTGCTGAATTTGATACAGCCCTCCCTATCTCACATTGTCATGTCACAGCAGTGATTTGAACCTGTCTGCAGACCTAACACGCTTTTAAAAAAAAATCTTTTTTTTTCTGTTGTTGAATGTGATACAGCCCTCCATATCCCACATTGTCGGGTTGTGGCGGTGATACGAACCTGTGTGCAGACCTTACACATTAAAAAAATATATAATTTTTTCTGTTGCTGAATGTGATACAGCCCACCTTATCCCACATTGTCATGTTGTGGTGGTGATATGAACCTGTGTGCAGACCTAACGCGCATTAAAAAAAATTATAATATTTTCTGTTGCTGGAAGTGAAATAGCCTGCCATATCCCACATTGTCATGTTGTGGCGGTCATATGAACCTGTCTGCAGAGCTAACGTGCATTTAAAAACAATTCAAATTTTTTCTGTTGAAACACAAAAAGTCCCAAAATAATATTTCCAAGGACAAAAGCTCACAATACAATTGAACCACAGCACAATGAGAGGAAGTATGTAAACCACCATCCACAATGTGGATATTAATAGGGTGTACTTTTTCTGGTTTAATTTATTTTTGTGGTAACTTTGGATAATTTTTATTATTATAGATACCCTGTAAGTCAGTTTATTCTGCTATATGAGCACACTGTGTACTCTAAATTTATGTCCTTAATGAACTATTTTCTAATTAGCACCTGATGTGTAATTAGCATTTAGCACTATAGCACTTTATCTGTCTATTGTTTACACAGTCAGGTCCATCAATTAGCATATTGCACTTTTTGTAAAATGGTGGCTAGTTTATGTTTAAGGTTTTATGTGAGCTGACTTATTTGGTTCTTTTACTGTCTACAATATAATATTGTTCAGGATAAACACTGTTCCTGTTCATATTGGTGTCAAGCAGTGTTGTATTAATTTTTGATTTTTGATGGAATAATAGAATAATAAAATTGATTTAATGGACTATACTCTGTGGTGGTGGTTTATATACTTCCTCTCGTTGTGCTGTGGTTTAATTTTTTCTGTTGCTGACTGTGATGCAGCCTGCTGTATCCCACATTGTCATGTTGTGGCAGTGATATGAGCCTATCTGCAGACTTCAAGCACATTAAAATATTTATTTTTTTGTGTTGATAAATGTGATACAGCCCACTATATCCAACCTTTTCATTTAGTGGCATTGAAATTGTTCTGTGTGCAGAGCTGTTGCACATTAAAATGAATTTATTTTTTTACAAATGTGATACAGCAGCCAAGATGTGAGTTTGAAATTGTTTTGAGCCTATCTTCTAGATTATGTGCATCTTTGCTATACAATTTCTTATGGGCAACTTTTATACCTAGCTTGAGGGTGCATCTGTTACACCTATCTTCTGATGAGCATCAAGTCGGCTCTGGTAATTGATGTTGGGTAAATCAGTAATCGTTGTAGGTTAGATCCTAGATCTCGTACTACCCATAGCCGCCCTGCTATTGATCCTGTTGTACGTTCCCATTCCCACCGTCATCATGGCCCTTTTGCTAGTCAGTTCATGTAACAACACGTCTGCCATATTTCTCCAGCAAACCTGCAACCTACCAGCAGCAACTGTAGTAAAGAGGGCGTTTCAACACCACGGACAATCTTCTAGATTATACAGGCCTCTTCCACACTACAAAAAAATTATTTTATGTTACTAACTGAATACAGAAGTGGAGATCTCAGTTTGAAATTGTTTAAAGCATCTAGTCTGTTATACAGGCCTCATCGACAGGCCCCCAAAAATTCTTCTGTTAATAACGTTATACAGTAGGGGACATCTCACTTTGAAATTGTTTGTAACATCTATTCAATGATATACAGGCCTTATCAACGGGCACCCAAAAATTCTTCAGTTATTAACGTCATACACTAGGGAACATGTCACTTTAAAATTGTTTGTAGCATGTAGTCAATGTTATACAGGCCTTATCAACCGCCCAAAAAAATTCTTCTGTTACTAACATCATATAGTAGGTGACATCTCACTTTGATATTGTATGTAGCATCTAGTCAATGTTGCACAGGCCTTATTGATGAGCCCAAAAATATTCTTCTGTTGCTAAAGTCATACAGTAGGGCACATCTCACTTTGAAATCATTTGGAGCCTATCTTCTAGATTATGTGCTATGCATAAAGTTGTTTTTTAAAAAAGTTTCTTTAAATTATTGCAAATAAAATTATATAAATTTACAAAGATACAATAAAAACAATTAATTTTCCACATGTGACCCTAGTGTAGTGAAACCTCCACCAGGGGGAGCTGGTGAGGGAAGAGAGGTTACACACTAAGAGCAGCAACCCTGAGCACCAGCACAGGTGCCACAGGTAACGAGGGAGAATAGTCAGACGAACAGAGTCAGAAACTAGCAGGAGCAGACGTACCAGAAGGAGCAGCAATACACGTAGTCAAAATACCAAGCTGAGAGTCAGAAAGCCAGAACATGAGCACGGGGTCCAAAACATGAGGCGAAATACGTGGTCGGGGTACAAGCCGGGGAGTCAGAAGCCAGAGAGGGAATGTAACAGCGGAGACGAATACCAAGAGACAGGGTCAGAGATCAGTCCGGGTCATACACGTGAATATCAGTCAAAGGCAGGAGGATCACCAAGGTACAAAGGTCAGAGGCTCTAAACTGGAAGCTTGAGCTATCACTAACACTGGTCAGCAGGCTGTGAGAGACTGAAATAGCCCAGCTAGCTAGGAGATTTACCCCCGCATGACAAGTTCGGAGTGAAGACAGCAGAAGATAAACTCTGGACTGGACCATGACACCTAGATGTTGTAATATATATCCATGACAATTCACAGGCAAATATTATCTTAATGGCACATAAAAATGATAACAGTAATATTACATAAATCTTCAATATTATAGCCACCAATAGTGACCATAGATAAAAAGTAGTTACAATGACGTTGCATATACAGTATATAGGGACCAGCCCTCAGTATACAGTCAAACTGACAGCCAAAAAGATCAAATTAAGCTAATGCTTTTAGTGCTTTCCCATGTAGTATGGTGCCTGGTTGCCCTGGAGCCAGTATAATATTACTGTTATCATTTTTATGTGCCATTAAGATAATATTTGCCTGTGAATTGTCATGGATATATATTATAACATCTAGGGTCACATGTGGAAAATTAGTTGTTTTTATTGTATCTTTGTAAATGTATATAATTTTATTTGCAATAATTAAAATAAACTTTTTAAAAAAACAACTTTATGTATAGCACTCCTTTTTCTTCTTTTTTGAATATATAGTTCGGAGTTTACATTTACTAGATCTAGAAATCTTTGGGCATAAAAAAAGCTTTAAATCCACTTGGATTATCGATTATTGAAAACAGGTGTTGTTTTGCCCATAATTGTCTTTTGATATTCTATTGTACTTCTAGATTATGTGCATCTTTGGCATCCAATTTCTCATGGGCATCTTTTCTACCTAGCTTGAGACGCGCATCTGTTACACCTACAGTGGGGAAAAAAAGTATTTAGTCAGTCAGCAATAGTGCAAGTTCCACCACTTAAAAAGATGAGAGGCGTCTGTAATTTACATCATAGGTAGACCTCAACTATGGGAGACAAACTGAGAAAAAAAAATCCAGAAAATCACATTGTCTGTTTTTTTTCATTTGATTTGCATATTATGGTGGAAAATAAGTATTTGGTCAGAAACAAGCAAACAAGATTTCTGGCTCTCACAGACCTGTAACTTCTTCTTTAAGAGTCTCCTCTTTCCTCCACTCATTACCTGTAGTAATGGCACCTGTTTAAACTTGTTATCAGTATAAAAAGACACCTGTGCACACCCTCAAACAGTCTGACTCCAAACTCCACTATGGTGAAGACCAAAGAGCTGTCAAAGGACACCAGAAACAAAATTGTAGCCCTGCACCAGGCTGGGAAGACTGAATCTGCAATAGCCAACCAGCTTGGAGTGAAGAAATCAACTGTGGGAGCAATAATTAGAAAATGGAAGACATACAAGACCACTGATAATCTCCCTCGATCTGGTGCTCCACGCAAAATCCCACCCCGTGGGGTCAGAATGATCACAAGAACGGTGAACAAAAATCCCAGAACCACGCGGGGGGACCTAGTGAATGAACTGCAGAGAGCTGGGACCAATGTAACAAGGCCTACCATAAGTAACACACTACGCCACCATGGACTCAGATCCTGCAGTGCCAGACGTGTCCCACTGCTTAAGCCTGTACATGTCCGGGCCCATCTGAAGTTTGCTAGAGAGCATTTGGATGATCCAGAGGAGTTTTGGGAGAATGTCCTATGGTCTGATGAAACCAAACTGGAACTGTTTGGTAGAAACACAACTTGTCGTGTTTGGAGGAAAAAGAATACTGAGTTGCATCCATCAAACACCATACCTATTGTAAAGCATGGTGGTGGAAACATCATGCTTTGGGGCTGTTTCTCTGCAAAGGGGCCAGGACGACTGATCCGGGTACATGAAAGAATGAATGGGGCCATGTATCGTGAGATTTTGAGTGCAAACCTCCTTCCATCAGCAAGGGCATTGCAGATGAAACGTGGCTGGGTCTTTCAACATGACAATGATCCAAAGCACACCGCCAGGGCAACGAAGGAGTGGCTTCGTAAGAAGTAGTTCAAGGTCCTGGAGTGGCCTAGCCAGTCTCCAGATCTCAACCCTATAGAAAACCTTTGGAGGGAGTTGAAAGTCCGTGTTGCCAAGCGAAAAGCCAAAAACATCACTGCTCTAGAGGAGATCTGCATGGAGGAATGGGCCAACATACCAACAACAGTGTGTGGCAACCTTGTGAAGACTTACAGAAAACGTTTGACCTCTGTCATTGCCAACAAAGGATATATCACAAAGTATTGAGATGAAATTTTGTTTCTGACCAAATACTTATTTTCCACCATAATATGCAAATCAAATGAAAAAAAAACAGACAATGTGATTTTCTTGATTTTTTTTTCTCAGTTTGTCTCCCATAGTTGAGGTCTACCTATGATGTAAATTACAGACGCCTCTCATCTTTTTAAGTGGTGGAACTTGCACTATTGCTGACTGACTAAATACTTTTTTTCCCCACTGTATCTTCTGACGAGCATCAAACGCTCTCTGGTTATTGGTATAGTGTAAATGAGTAATCGTTGTATGCTGGACCCTGGATCCCGTACTTCCCATCGCTACTCTGTTATTGATCCTGTTGTACGTTCCCATTGCCGCTGTCATCATGGCCCTTTTCCTGATCTGTTCGTGTAACGACACACCAGTCATATTTCTCCAGCAAACCTGCAGCTTACCAGCAGCAACTATAAGAAAGAGGGCGTTCCAAAGCTAAGGACAATCTTTTACATTATACAGGCCTCATCGACTCTACAAAAAAAATTATTTTATGTTACTTGCCGAATACAAAAAGAGAGATCTCAGTTTGAAATTGTTTTAAGCATCTACAGTAAATTCTTCTGTTACCAGCGTAATACAGTAGGGGACTAGTGATGAGCGGGTTGAGCAAATTGGAATACTCGGGTACTCGACCCGAACAACTAGGCCTATGTTAGTCTATGAGAAATACGAGCTTTTTTGCCACGACCACCCCGGAGGTCTTTCTAGGGTATCAAAATGTCAGAAATGTATGGGGACAGTGCACAAACAACATGGGAACATCATGGGGATTGCCCCTGGAAGCATTTCTGACTCCTAGGTCACTGCTGTGACCAATGTTTTCAGAGTGTGACTCCACTTTTACAGGCGCACACAAAAACATACAAAAAGGAAACCAAAATTGATTTTACAGTGAAATATGTTAAGGGACATCATTTCCAGGGTAATAACTTGTATGTAAGGCAAATGAAATAACCCCAAATAAAAGCTCCTCCATGTTTGATGCGTTTTTCAATGTTACCATTGCTTTCAACCAATACAAATGCATTTACTGGGAAATGTCATTGCAGCATTTAACAACATTAGCTGGCCATGTGGTGTGTGACACATCATCAGACACATCTTGTATCATTTATGAAGGAGTGATTCTTAAAGTCACAAAGCCTATTTTTATAGGGGCATCAGTTGGCATTACTATTCTTAAAAGGCCATTATAAAACACAATGTCTCCTATACAGTTATTGCCTATGCGTTGTGTAGGTGGGCTGCCAAAAATTAGGATGCACCCCAATACCCCTTTTATGAGACGTACAGGAGGGCCTTCTGAAAAAATGTTCCCACTAGAAGAAAGTGGGTCTCCCATAGTGTTCGCCTATGCATTGAATGCAAGGGCTGCCTTGCCCCAAAGTTACACGCACCTCAATAACCCTTGGAATAGACGTCTTGGATAGCCACACGAAACAAAAGTTCCCATTATTTTTCATTTGGTACTGCCATACTGTTAGCCTATGCATCAAATACAAGGCCCGCCCTGCCCCAAAGATACACACACCCCAATAAGCCTTTGAACCCACATACTGGATGGCCACAGGAAAACCAAGTTCACATTTTTCTTTTGGTACTGCCTTATTGTTAGCCTATGCTTTGAATGCAAGTCCCACCTTGCCACAAAGTCACATGCACCCCAATAAGCCTTTTAATCCATGTACTGGATGGCCACAGGAAAACTAAGTTCGCATTATTCTTTTGGTACTCTCATACTGTTAGCCTGTGCATTGAATGCAAGGCCCGCCTTGAATAAAGTTACACGCACCCCAATAACCCTTTGAAATGATGTACTGGATGGCCACAAGAAACAAAAGTTGCCATTATTAATCATTTTTTTTAATACCATAAAGTTTGCCCATGAAGTGAATGCAAGGACTGGCCCACATTTGCATGCACCCCAATCCCCCTTGGAATTTACATGTAGGAGGGCCTCATAAAAAACTTTTCACACTACAAAGGAGGGTGTCTCCTATACTTGGAATGGCCATACACTAAGTGTATGGGCTGACAAACATTTCCCACTGGGTGGTACACATCAACATACTATGTAAACTTTTTTTTTGTATGGGCATCATAAACACCCTGGAAAACAGAAATGTGGTTTCCTACAGTTGCTGCTGGAAAGGTGCAGGTTTTTAGCAAAAATATGATGGACGAGTCATTGAATGAAGTGAACCGGAAAAGGGGCATGGTGATGTCAGGAATGGGAATGTACAGGATTAATAACAGCGGTGGCTATGGGAGGTATGAGATCCAGAATACAGCCTACAATGATTAGTCATTTAGCCACCCACCACCAATTACCAGAAAGCATTTCATGCCATTCAGATGATTGTTATAGCAGATGCGCATCTGAATCTCTGCATAAAAGATGCCCATAAGAAATATGTTGTCAAACACGCACGTGTCCATATAAAGGGCAAAGTGCAACATGCTCGTGACATGCTGAATTTTCGAAAGCATATCATTGTTGGAGGAAAACCAAACAAACTGATGGATGCTCGTGAAAAACTATATTTAAAGAGGAGTGCACCGACCGTAACTATCAACACACCTGTGGCACAAGGTTTTTCATCTTCACCCATACATATTACCAATAACATCCAAATGTCACAGCCGATAAATATTTGTTCCAGTGTAACGAACACTGTTAAAGGAATGCCAATAAACAGGCCCGGATTGGCAATATAACCAACCGGGCATTTTCCTGCTGGGCCGCTGTCACGTGGGCCGCGGGCGGCAGCGCCCGATCATCTGGCCACTTGCCAGCTGCTGCGGCCACTGTTGCTCCTGCCGCTGGCCCTCTGCAGGCACGGCGGTGATAGTTTCAAGTTCCTCCCGCACTGCAGGGAGATAAGCCGCCACGCCCCCCTCGCACCCCATCCTCGCCTTAGCATGAGACCCCCTCCCCCCCGCAGCCACTCACAGCGTCGCACTCGCTTGCCTGCTCGCTCTGTTCGCAGGACCTGTGATGAGGTCACAGGAGGGGAGGAGTCAGGGGGTCACATGATCAGGAGCCTTTGTCCAGACCCCCGATCATGTCACCCCTGACTCCGCCCCTCCTGTGACCTCATCACAGGTCCTGTGCGCTCAGCCTTGCCTCTACCGTCTGCAAGACTCTGCTTTGCTGTTGTCATGGTGCTGGTTGAGGTAAGTATGTGTGGGGTCAGGATTTACAGTGTGGATGTAGCAGAGCTGTGTGTGTATGAGGTGTACGGAGCGGAGCCGTGTGTGTATGAGGTGTACGGAGCGGAGCCATGTGTGTACGAGGTGTACGGAGCGGAGCCGCGGGTGTACGAGGTGTACGGAGAGGAGCCGCGTGTGTACGAGGTGTACGGAGAGGAGCTGTGTGTACGAGGTGTACGGAGCGGAGCCGTGTGTACGAGGTGTACGGAGCGGAGCCACGCGTGTACGAGGTGGACGGAGTGGAGCCGTGTGTGTATGGAGTGGAGCCATATGTGTACGGGATGTACGGAGTGGAGCCAAGTGTGTACAAAGCATACAAAGCGGGCTTTTCCCACGGACACAGGAGTACACGGCAGAGCCCCGAGGAGCATTTTAAAACTCACACATGATGTTCCACCTGAAGTGATGTGCTGGAAGCTGACCGGAAATGAGATAATTTCTTGAGGAGATTGTGATGGAACCAGGAATGCTTCAGATCCATCACCGTTTCCTCCTCCGACAGCGCAGACAGCAGGATCGCCTTGGAATCGGGGATGTCGGCCATGTGAGCGCATCATGATAGGTCCTGCACCGGGAGGCTCAGGTGGGCACTACAATGGGAGCCGGGCTGCTATAGTATCTTTGTAGAATCTTTCTTTATTTCTTTCTCTCTTTTTCTTTCTTTCTCTGTTCTTTCATTCTCTGTTCTGTCTTTCCCTCATTTTCTTTCTCTCTCTGTTCTTTCTTTCTCTCTCTGTTCTTTCTTTCTCTCTCTAATCTTTCTTTCTTTCTCTCTCTGTTCTTTCTTCCCTCTCTTTCTCTCTGTTCTTTCTTTCTTTCTTTTCTTTACTTCTTTCTTTCTCTCTCTGTTCTTTCTCTGTCTCTCTCTGTTCTTTCTTTCTTTCCCCTTTCTTTCTCGCTCTCTCTGTTTTCTTTTTTCTCTCTCTCTCTGTTTTCTCTCTTCCTTAGTGCCAGTCAGTGTGCCCATAATGCCAGCCACTGTGCCCTCAGTACCAGTCAGTGTGATCAGCAGTGCTAAATGGGTGCGATTAGGTGTGGACATGGGTGTGACTAGTTGTGAAATGGGTGTGGCTGGGCATGGCCAAAAATTTGCAGCGACGCGCTGCGCGCACCGCAGTCTTTGTCCTTCTTTCCCTTCTTCAAAAGTTGGGAGGTATGATAGGGGCAGCTATGACCAGGGGGTCTGGTTGCCCAATAGAGAGCAGTTCTGCCAGGAATTCTGTAATCATGCATACAAAAGGGGACAGAGATTTGGGAGGAGTACTGTACCTAAAAGCAATAAATAGGACTGAGCTGAAATACTGGGCACAGCCGTGACTACATGTTATATAGTCGTGTTAATCTCCTCTCACTTCTTGTAAACTACAAGTGTACAAAGATATTATATAGTCACCATGTGACTAGTGGGCCTGTGTAACTTCAAATGCCAGGGCTGAATTTTAGTCCCAGTCCGGCCCTGCCAATAAACATAGTTAACCACGAACCTGGGAAACAACTGATTTCTTCTTTACAAGATATGGATGATTATGGTATTGATGATGACTTGGAACTTTAACCCCTTCACCCCCAAGGGTGGTTTGCACGTTCATGACCGAGCCAATTTTTACAATTCTGACCACTGTCCCTTTATGAGGTTATAACTCTGGAACGCTTCAACGGATCTAGGCGATTCTGAGACTGTTTTCTCGTGACATATTGTACTTCACTTTAGTGGTAAAAATTTTTCGCTATAACTTGCGTTTATTTATGAAAAAAACAGAAATATGGCAAAAATTGAATTTGAATTTGTATGCCCTTAAAACAGAGAAATATGTGACACAAAATAGTTACTAAATAACATTTCCCACATGTCTACTTTACATCAGCACAATTTGGGAAACAACATTTTTTTTGTTAGGAAGTTATAAGGGTTAAAATTTGACAAGCGATTTCTAATTTTTACAACAAAACTTACAAAACCATTTTTTTTAGGGACCACCTCACATTTGAAGTCACTTTGAGGGGTCTATATGGCAGAAAATACCCAAAAGTGACACCATTTTAAAAACTGCACCCCTGAAGCTACTCAAAACTACATTCAAGAAGATTATTAACCCTTCAGGTGCTTCACAGGAGCAGAAGCAACGTGGAAGGAAAAAATGAACATTTAACTTTTTAGTCACAAAAATAATATCTTAGCAACAATTTTTTTATTTTCCCAAGGGTAACAGGAGAAATTGGACCGCAAAAGTTGTTGTCAAATTTGTCCTGAGTACGCTGATACCCAATATATGGGGGGGAACCACTGTTTGGGCACATGGCAGGGCTCAGAAGGGAAGGAGCCCCGTTTGACTTTTTCAACCTAAAATTGGCTGGAATTGAGATCGGACGCCATGTCGCGTTTGACGAGTGTCTGATGTGCCTAAACAGTGGAAACCCCCCACAAGTGACCCCATTTTGGAAACTAGACCCCCTAAGGAACTTATCTAGATGTGTGGTGACCACTTTGAACCCCCAAGGGCTTCACAGAAGTTTATAACACCCGGGCGTGAAAATAAAAAATCATATTTTTTCCACAAACATGATCATTTAGTCCCCAATATTTTGTTTTCCCAAGGGTAACAGGAGAAATTGGACCCCAAAGGTTGTTGTCAAATTTGTCCTGAGTACGCTGATACCCAATATGTGGGGGGTACCACTGTTTAGGCACATGGCAGGGCTCAGAAGGGAAGGAGCCCCGTTTGACTTTTTCAACCTAAAATTGGCTGGAATTGAGATCGGACGCCATGTCACGTTTGACGAGCATCTGATGTGCCTAAACAGTGGAAACCCCCTACAAGTGACCCCATTTTGGAAACTAGACCCCCTAAGGAACTTATCTAGATGTGTGGTGACCACTTTGAACCCCCAAGTGTTTCACTAAAGATTATAATGCCCAGGCGTGAAAATATAAAATCCTGTTTTGTTCCCACATAAATGATCATTTAGTCCCCAATTTTTAATTTTCCCAAGAGTAACAGGAGAAATTGGACCCCAAAAGTTGTTGTCCAATTTGTCCTGAGTACCCTGATACCCCACATGTGGGAGAAAACTACTGTTTGGGCACACGTCAGGGCTCGAAAGGGAAGTAATGACGTTTTGGAAAGCAGACTTTGATGGAATAGTCTGCGGGCGTCATGTTCCATTTGCAGAGCCCTTGATGTTCCTAAACAGTAGAAACCCCCCCCATAAGTGACCCCATTTTGGAAACTAGACCCCCTAAGGAACTTATCTAGATGTGTGGTGAGCACTTTGAACCCCCAAGTGTTTCACTAAAGATTATAATGCCCAGGCGTGAAAATATAAAATCCTGTTTTGTTCCCACATAAATGATCATTTAGTCCCCAATTTTTAATTTTCCCAAGAGTAATAGGAGAAATTGGACCCCAAAAGTCATTGTCCAATTTGTCCTGGGTACTCTGGTACCCCATATGTGGGAAAAAACTGTTTAGGCACACGTTGGGGCTCGAAAGGGAAGTAGTGTTGTTTTGGAATGCAGACTTTGATGGTCTGCTGGCGTCATGTTCCATTTGCAGAGTCCCTGATGTGCCTAAACAGGAAAAAAACCCACATATGACATAATTTTGGATACTAGACCCCCAATGAACAAATCTAGATGTGCCCCCAACTAATCTAATGTAAATTAGTAGTGCATGGAGGTGTGGTACAATTTGAAGCAATCCTTCATGCACAGGCAAGGTTTTTTGGGGTAGGTGTCGCACTGGTAAATGGTGTCCCTGCGTATTCCTTTTTTGTAACACACTCGACACCTTTTTTGCGGCTTACCTTTTCTTGGGGTTGGCGGGACCACCCCCGGAAAATGCTGACCTGGGACAATACGAGCACCTTCAGTTCCTGAAGTACTGGGGCCCGCTCCTTCCTGAGCGCCAAACATCATGGCCTTAACCACTACCTCCTGGAAATGAAGGTACGACGTATCGCTGGAGCATGCACATTGTGACAGCAGGAATGCGTTGAGCATTGCCATTTGGACGATGTGCACGGCCAGCTTTTTGAACCACACCTTGGCCTTCCTCAATGCATTGTACGGTTGGAGGAGTTGATCGGAGAGATCAACTCCCCCATTTTTTTGTTGTACCCCACTACACATGTCGGTTTGAGGACCTGTGTAGAGGTACCCCGTACAGTGCAGAGGGTACTGCCATTACCGTGTATGGTGGTCAAGAGATGGACATCTCTCTTGTCCTTGTACTTGACCACCAGCAGGTGGTCGCTACATTTGGCTCTGCTCTCACCTTTTCGGAGCATCTGCCCAAGTAGCGTCTTCGGGAGGCCTCTCTGATTTTTGCGGACAGTACCGCAGGCTGCGGTAAAAAGCGAGCTCAAGTGTTGATCGGTGAACTGCGTCACCAATCAACGCTCGGCAGCTGCGCACGGAGGTGGCGCAAAAGTGGGGTGGAGGGGGGTAAAAATAGGGGGAAGGGGGATGGGGGGATTGGGGTGGATGAAGAGAGATTGGGCAGGGATCAACAGTTAGGGTTGTAGTTAGGTGGCACAAAGGGGGGTGAAAAAAATGAAAAACGGCAGGCACAAGCTTGGATAAGTGACGTGTGTCAGTTATCCAACTTTTGCGGCTGCGGGATGTGTGAACGGAAGTGGCGCAAAGGGGGCTAAGGAAAAAAAGTGAGCGCGAGTGTTGATCGGTGAACTGCGTCACCAATCAACGCTCGCCGGCTGCGCACGGAGGTGGCGCAAAAGTGGGGTGGAGGGGGGTAAAAGGGGGGTGAAGGGGGTAAGAGGGGGGGTGGAGGGGGGATGGGGGATGAAGATAGATTGGGGGGGTGAAGATAGATTGGGTAGGGGATCAGGGATCAATTAACACTTACAATTGTAGTTTTCTTTCTTCTTCTTCTTTCTTCTGCAGGGATTGTGATGCTACAAGCTGTGGCACCACAATACCCAGCACAGGAGCTCTTGCTGCGTCCGACCTCTCTGCAGGAATCCTCAGCTAGAGTGAGGACCCCTGCAGACAGGTCAGACAGGTCAGGGGGCAGGTCACATCGCTGCTGTGACCTGTCATTGGTGGGATCGAATGATTACATCGATCCCACCAATCCCTGATCTGCCTGGTGACCATGGCAACTGCCTAGAATCGGAGCTCACAGCTCCGATTACTAGGCAGGTCATGCCCAGGTCACCAGCAGGGCACAGAGCAGTCACATGGTGACCGCAGCTGTGCCCTGTGGTTGGCGTGATCGCCGATCTAATCGATTGCGCCAGCCAACTCCTGCAGGCCCTGCTGGGCCTGCATCAGGCTCCAGCACGATCGATGCTAATATAGCACCGATCCTGGCCGGTACTGGCAGGGCACAGCGGCGATATAGCGCCGCTGTGCACTGCGATTGGCGCGATCGATCAGATCGCGATCGCACCAATCCGGGTGCTTTTTGCCGGTGCCTGGCGTTGCCAGGCACCGGCTCTAGGATCGAGTACATCGGTACTCGATCCCAGCCTAGGACATCATTGTTTCAGCCAAGCTGATTGGCTGAAACAATGAGAAACGCTGCGATTGGCTGTTCAGAATTGAACAGCCAATCACAGCGCTCTGGATGCCGGGGGGTCGGGATCGCAGCCCGAGATGCCGACGCCATCTTTTCTAAGGTGAGATGGCGTCGGAATTTTAATGCGATCACAGCGACTTTAGTCGCGGTATCGCATTAAAGGGCCCGACGTACTATCCCGTCCACGGTCATACGGGCCCGGGTACCGTGGACGGGATAGTACGTCGGATGTCAGGAAGGGGTTAGCACAACCCCACCAAGAAGATGAAGATCACAGCTGCAAGCAAGTACAAAAAAGGCCATGATTGTCTGGAAATTCTTTTTCTCTTGGGCAAACTTTACCTCTGACTAAAGTGTTACAGAATGATGCATACACAGCTCCCATGTCTACTCAGCACGACACTTCGCCAATCGCCACCTTTATTGCACACAAAGGCTGTAACCAACGTGTCCTGGACACTTGTCACAAAGGAGGCCAGTTCATCAGTAGGGCCCACTCATAAAGGGTCTGTCCTTAGCTTTTTAGAAGGCACAAAAATGACCATTAATAGTTTGCATCCAAGAGTCACCAAGGAAGTTAGAGTGGAACTTTTCTGTGTATGCAGTGACTTGAAGTGCACATGCTTGTTGAGTTCCGGAGTTGCAGAGGTTGTGTTGGTAAGAATGGAAGATGCAGTTGGTGCCTACAAAAAATACAACAAATACCTTGATGGACAACCAATGAAATGCAATATTCCTTTGAATGGTAGTGTGATAACATCAGACCAGCCCATACTTCTAAGATTAAGTGACACCCCATCAAAGAAGGAAAGTTATTGTCAAAGAAGCAAACTCCTCCTCCTCCAGTGTTGCTTAAAATCCTCCACCTGAAGTTGATCCTGATACTATCTTAGAAGCACT
The DNA here is from genome assembly GCF_039654945.1 of Dendrobates tinctorius. Lineage (NCBI taxonomy): Eukaryota > Metazoa > Chordata > Amphibia > Anura > Dendrobatidae > Dendrobates > Dendrobates tinctorius. The sequence continues at coordinate 53,645,041 of NW_027361703.1, forward strand.
CTTTAAATCCTCAGGGTCATCAGCAGGGCTGCGACTAGGAATTCCGGGGCCCCATACTGGCAAAATCTTCGGTGCCCTCTTTAGACTCCGCCCAGGCTCCACCCCTCAAACTGTCCACAGTCCCACCACCCTCTCTTGGAAAAAACTCTACTTCACACCAGTCACACATCAACAGTTCCCAGCACCAGATCACACATATAGCTGCCAGTTTTTGTTTTGGCCAAAAGATCTTTTAAGCCACCACCACAACACTGTAGACACTTTTGGCCGAGCTCTACTCTACGCTAACCTATTAAATATTTGTTAAAATATGCAATACAATTTAGGTATATTTTTATTTATTTTTCAATTTTTAAAATGACCATTAATACCACATACAAGGGACAAATACCACAGCACAATGACCAGACACCATATTACCACCACATAGAGACCTATAATACCACATGCAAGGAGCAAATACCCCCACACCATGACCAGACCACATATTACTACCATAGTGACTGAATAATATCACATACAAGGAACAAATACCACCACACCATGACCAGACCACATATTACCACCACAAAGTGACCAAATAATAGCACATTCAAGGGACAAATACAGCAACACCATGTCCAGACCACATATTACCACCACATAGTGACTGAATACTACAATACTGATCAGTAATAAAAATCACAATACTATCACCATAAGTTCCTTTATATACAGGAGATCTGTACTTAGTATGCAGTGTCTGTGTACAGGTAATACAGTGGTCAATGACATTATGCACAGGAGCACTGTATATAATGTACAGGTAATAGTGATCACTGGTGACATTATACACAGCACCTCTGTATATAGTATACAGTGTATAGTGTCAGTGTACAGGTAACACACTAACTCACCAGTGATGTCTCTAGGTGAAGTCCTTCATCCTTGCTTTTCATCTTTCATCCAGCACAGATCGCCATCACTTCTTCCAGCTAGGGCTAGTCTCTGCAGGAAATAGCACAGTTATCTAGCGCTCCACTTGCAGAACACATTACTTATTTTTTTTCCCAACATTACATCACATGAAGAAAAAAGGCAACTGTTATGATTGAGTCACTGAGGAGGAAAAACAAAAACTAGCTAAGCCACAGAAAACCAGAGAGGTTGGTAACTAAGCGGATTGCAGACCCCTGATCCTATCCACACAACTAGCAGTAGCCGTGGAGCGTACCTACGATGATCCTAGACGCCTCGTCACAGCCGAAGAACTAAATAAGCCTAAAGCAAGAAAAGGGGAAATCTAAACTGCCCCAGAGCAGACCCCAAAGCAATAGACAGCCCCCAAACATGTATTGTCGGTGAGACATGATGAAAACACAAACACAGATAGAAAAATAGGCTGAGCAAACGATGGGGCCCACATTAACTAGAAAGGACAAGAAAGGAAAGATGCTGTCTGCAATCATGCACAAAATCCTGCCAAAAAATGTCCAACACTTTCTGATAACAAAAAACCCTGAAGTCGCTAGACTTCAATTCCCTATATCAGCACTCTGGTATATTCTGAAGACAGAGCAAAAAGAGACCAATCTGATCAGGGACAAAAAGCAAACTGGAATAAACAGAGACATAAATTCAGCGCAGCCCCAGTAGGGGCTGGCTGACCACAAAAACTGAGTAAACCAGACCAAATCTCATGTGAAAAAATAGGAGAGCACACTTAGCTTGAGAAGGCAGGAACAGAGCTGGAAACCAGAACCTCAGGGCAGGAAAAAATCAACAGCACAAAATTAAGGAGTCGGCTGTCTTAAATCCAGTCAGAGATTCCTGATGTCCACTCACAGTCCTCCTCCTCAGGTGGCAGGTCTCTGCCATTTAGATCAGCTTCATTACCTACTGTCACCACCAGAGGGAGCCCGGATGGAGAACTCACGACTCCTCTGTCAACACAGCCAGTTCCACCAACCTCACCAGAAGCCAGAGGTAAACCAGAAAATGAGTTCACAACAGGCAACATAGTATCACTCTGCACAGTAACAGGACTGCCCCCCATTTAAAACAGTATACTCAAAAAATAAAATAAATACATCACTGCAGTAATAATATCCCTTAATTAGCTCCTATGGTAATAATATTCCCCATCCTGACCCCATGTGTCTCATTCCTGGCTTCAGCTATATGTTCTCCCATCCCGCCCTCATGAGTATCCATTGTGCCCCATATGATTTCCCCATCTGTCTCCATTGTGTCCATCTTGCCCCATGATCCTGCCCCATGTGTCTCCCATCCTGCCCCCTCCTGTGTCTCATATTCTGCCCCTTCCTGTGTCTCACTGTGGCATTCTGACCCCTCCTGTGTCTCACTGTCACATTCTGCCCCTTCCTGTGTCTTACTGTCACATTCTGCCCCCCTTGCCTCACATTCAGCCTCCTCATGTGTCTCACTGTCACATTCTGCCCTGTGTCCATTCTGCCTCATCCTGTGTCTCACTGTCACATTCTGCACCCATGTCTCGCATTCTGCCCCATCATGTCTCGCATTCTGCCCCATCATGTCTTGCATTCTGCCCCATCATGTCTTGCATTCTGCCCCATCATGTCCAGCATTCTGCCCCTATCTTGTCTGCATTCTGCCCCCATGTCTGCAATCTGCCCCATCATGTCTGTATTCTGCCACATCATGTCTGCTTTCTGCCCCATCATGTCTCAGTCTGCCCCATCATGTGTCACATTCTGCCCCCATGTCCAGCATTCGGCTCCCATGTCCAGCATTTTGCCCCATCATGTCTCGCATTCTGCCCCCATGTCTTGCATTCTGCCCATCATGTCTTGTATTCTGCCCCCATCATGTCCAGCATTTTGCCCCCATCATGTCCAGCATTTTTCCCCCATTATGTCCAGCATTTTGCCCCATCATGTCCAGGATTCTGCCCCATCATGTCTGCATTCTGGCCCGACGGGCCCGCTTGTCAATAGCATTCAGCTGCTGCAGCGCAGCGCCGCTAAGGGCCTGGTTTAGCCTGTCGGTAGGGGCCCGGTGAGTAGATGAGATGGGGCCCAATGCGGGTCCGCTCTGCCCACCAGGCCCCATATGCCAGTCAGGGCAATAATGCCCTGATGGCGGTCCTGGTCAGCAGCAATCAAGCTTTTAACATTATGCGCTGATGACACAAACACAACTTGGATACGGTAATAACAGAGAGTCACACTTCACATATGGGTCCAGAGACTCCTTTAAAAAAAGAGAAAACATTTCTTTTTTGTTTTTGTTTAACGCTGGTGATGAACACCAGCAGGTAGTTGATGTTTGAAGGAGTGTGGCATGAGACATTGGACAATTTATCCTGTTCACAGTATTGTAGTACAGTTCACCTTTGATATGGGGCAGTGGCGTTATTGCATCAAGAAATTCTGTCTTCCCCTTGATCTAGTATTGTGATGCAGCACAATTATGGTCCTACTGTTCTGTCAAGGGAGGCTACATAAATGTTTACTAACTTGTTTAAATGTCTTCAATAATCTGTTTAAACCTAAAACATAATTTTTGTTGTTTGGTACCTTTAATATCTAGATTCCTACAAATGGATCTCAAGACCTTCATATTCCACTAATTGGGGGGAAATTAATAGGTGTCCACCGACTGTGTTTTAGAGAAATGATTTTGTTTAGGACTAAATGATGTTTCACACTGTAAAAATGTTAGGGCTGGCGAAACGCACCAAATTATAAAATAATAGTAGGTGCGTTTGCACCCCGGAGTCCACCGTGCAGAGGTGGTACACTGCTGCTAAGTAAAGGTGGAAGTATAAAGCGGTGTGGGAAGGTCACACGTGGGTTAAGGTTACCCAGTGTGAACAGCAGCGACTCTGTTAACTCACAGAGCCACACTACCACTGAACATAAACACTGGAGCCTGTTTAACTCACAGAGCCCGGCCAAGGAGCACACAGAAAGCGGTCACAGAACCCTGCCCCAAGGACATGGGGTCAGACTCCCTCTAGACCTTCTGAGCGCGTGGCGTCGCAACTGCGGACGCCGGTATAGACGCTGACTTCAATGTGCAGAGTACGTGCACTGTGGAGTACCGAGCCACTGGTGGAGACCAATGCCTGTCACTGACTCTGACCTAAGTACACCTAAGCCTGGGCACTTAACAGGCTAGGCTGCACAACACATGCGTACCAAAGGTAGGGGTTCTCAATGAGTCATTCATCAGAGACATTCATACAAGCATACAACACACACTCTTGATAATCAGCTAATGCAGTCTATACTAGCGCATGGCCGAGCGGCCATGCAAACCTTTTATAGCCGCGTGCTTCAGGGACCTTCCTGGCCTTTCGGATGGACCAATCCTAGCTGGAGAAGGACCTGAGCATGTGACTTTCGATCTCCAATGGGAGATCACACCACGGGCATGCTCAGTGGACCGCAAGGAGGACTTTGTCCCTGGAGAGACTCGCTGCTGGCCAGCCTGCATTGCTAAAAGTGGACCAGAGGTGGCAGCAGCAAGCAAGCCCACAGTGCTGGTCTGAGCAGAGCCCTGGGCACGACGAGTCTGCTGAGCAGGCTCCTCTGTGGCCAAAGGAGAATGGGAGACCGCCGAGTGCAAGGGTCGTGATTCCTGCTGTGCAGTGGCAGAAACCCAATGTCTAACATTACCCCCCCTCCGCTCTAAGCCTCGCTACACTCAAATGCCACAATAAGGAGCAGAGCGTGGATGTTCTCCACTGGCTCCCACGTCTGAGCCTCTGGACATGACCCTTCCAGTCCACCAAATAAAACTTTTTACTACGCACCACACTGCGTCCCAAAATAACATTGACCTCAAACTCGTCCGAAGACAGGTCTGATGTCCCAGCAGATGACTCGGGGAACTGGGACATATGAACAGGTTTAAGGAGGGACACGTGGAAGGCGTCCCTGGAGAGACTCGCTGCTGGCCAGCCTGCGTTGCTAAAGGTGGACCAGAGGTGGCAGCAGCAAGCAAGCCCACAGTGCGGGTCTGAGCAGAGCACTGGGAATGACGAGTCTGCTGAGCAGACTCCTCTGCGGCCGAAGGAGAATGGGAGGCTGCCGAGTGCAAGGCTCGGGATTCCTGCTGTGCAGTGGCAGAAGCCCAACACCTAACAAATGTCATCCAGGACTGTTCTATCGTAGGCCATACTTGTTGCCCTGCGGCTGAAGCATGTTGTCATATCTGTGATCTGAAGACCGAGAAATGTTAAAGAGAAATTGATCATGCTAAGGCTGGAGTCACACTGCCGAATTTCTCATGCGATAATCGCATCGCTAGGCACGAACTGGCCGGCACCTCTCCTGACCTGAGCATGACAGCGTGATGGATTACTAAGCAGCTGTAAAGCTCAGGTCAGGAGAGCAGACAGCTAGTGCAAGTTTTACGATGCGATTCTCAGACGAAAAATACGCCAGTGTGTCTGTGCCCTAATAGTGATCAAAATACATGTGTACAGAGGAATGCTGGGAGCACATAGATTGTGGTTTTCTATCAACTTTATCTGCATCTGAAATTTTTATGTAATGTTGGTAATTAAACAAAAGGTACTATAGTGTTGACAGGGTGCAGTGCCATACCACAACTATCTATTTGCTCTTCCTGTACTATAATTTTTTAATAATTGATATTTAGTTGGACTCCTCATTGGGAGGGGGGACACACAAGAAATGATAGGTTGAATTCTGCTGAGACCACAAACATCCTTTTGCAAACAATAACGTGGCTATTGCATCACAGAACACATTCACCCTGGTGTTCCAGTGGTGGTTTCTGAAGAGATGTGGAGGATGTGCAGTATCCCACTAAGAAGCCATTTCTATGGAATACCATATATATCATGCATTTTCATATAAATGCTCTCAATTTTTATGTGGAATGGGCATTTTAAATACATTGTGAATCCTGGTGACAGGCAGCACAAAAAGGGTTAATCATCTCCTCCTAGGCTTATCAGGTGACCCCACTCTGTTTTAATATGCATAAGGTATCAGGCCTCCATCTAATTTATTTGGTTGTGTCTTAGCCTACTTATTCACACAATTTTTCTGCCCCAATAATAACAAAATATAGGCAAGATATTTGAGAGTGGCCTGTCTCCATCAGATGCCTCACCTATCTGTGTGCTACAAATCGTGGATTTGCATCCTCCATTGAACTGTTTTTTCTGTCTCTTACTAAAGCTATTGACAACAGTTTGATGGAAAAAGATTTTTTAAGTACAGGCCAGATATTTTAAACTGTGGGTTTCACACATACGGATAACATCTAAGTTTGCAAAAAATTCTGCTATTGTATTGAACGTGGAAAATAATATAGTACAAGCAAAAGGGTCAAGGCGTGTGGCAAGGGAAGGGAAGCGGACGTGATGGTGATAGTGCATGCAGAGGCTGAGGCTGTTGGCAAGCTGAAATTGGGACACACCAAACAGCCACAATTTCTCACTTGACCTTTCTGTCACATTTAATAGGTGAACACACCAGCAAACCAAGTATTGAACATGCAGCAGTGTCAAAAGGTTGTTGGTTGGATAGCGGATAATGCTTCTAGTCACTTTGACAACACCAGTCACTTTGCCTCCACCATCAGTACCCTGTCTTCCACATGGTCAAGTCTGAGTAGCCGTGGGTCTGGACCGCATATTCCCCACCCTGATCTTCCTTCCTCCCACCATGCTGATTACCTGTAGACAACTGATCAAACACTTGGACACTCCCAAGAGCTGTTCACTTTAACATTTATAGATTCGGGACTCTCGCATGGTACACTTGACGTGGGACAAGATGATATCGCATAGAGTGCTGCCCAAATGTTTCAGCAGCCACAGTCACACGAAGGCAATGGTGGAAAAGTGTCACAAGAGGTGGACATTGATGAGACACAATTGCCAGAAAGTCAGGAGCAGGACCAGGGTGCGGAAGTGGAAGACGAGGTGGTGGATGATATTATTATTATTAGTAATTTTTATAGCGCCATTTATTCCATGGCGCTTTACATGTGAAAAAGGGGCAGACATAGACAAGTACACTAAACATGAGCAATAGAAGGCACACGCAAGTACGGAAGGGGAGATGACACTTCCCATGAGGGCTCACAGTCTACAGGGGATGGGTGTGGATATAGTAGGAGAGGGTAGAGCTGGTCGTGCAGTTCAGTAGACTGAGGATCACTGCAGGTTGTAGTCTTGTTGGAAGAGGTTGTTCTTCAGGTTCGTTTTGAATGTGTCCGTGGTAGGCAGTAGTCTGATGTGTTGTGGTAGAGAGTATGCATCTTGATGTATCAGCCCATAAGACAAGGTGCACATAATCTGCAAATGGCATAACATGTTTGCTGCATCCAAAGAGCTGCCGTCTATTGAACGCAGGTGAATCCGCATGTCTTCACTGAACTTTGAAGATTTAACTGGTTCAAAACATTCTATTGGTGAAATTTCTCATGTGGAGACTAGCATCACTGCAGGAGAAATTGACATGCTGCGGTCTAGAGAGACGCACTGTATGTCCATCACTGCATGAGCCACAGGCGTCTGTGGATGTATAGTGGGCACGGGATTTCTTAAAATCCCATTCACTGTGCTGTAACATCTGGCTGCTACGGGTTGGACACTGCACAGGTACCCAGCGTCCCACTCGCAGCGTTTACTGATCGTATTCACATACCCTTAGTGTTCATGTTTGGTGGCACCAGTTAAATGTTTTAGCTGTCAGTGTATAATGGTATACGTTTTTAAAGTTGCAGATATCTGATCCTTTATTAAGAAAAAAATAAATTAAATTGTATGATTCAGTATACATTTTCTTAATATGACTTTATTTAAAAAAATGTGTACTTGGTTGCACTTTAATGCTGTTAGTGTTGCAGGTTGATTGAATGATTGCATATACTAGGGGATATATATATATATATTTATCCATTAAAGACTATAGAAGCATTGGTGTATATGTTAGAAAGCTTTCTCAGCTTATATGCATTAAGCACACTGGAAAAATTGAGTAAACATTAGACTTGCACAAACCTATTTTTTTCTCATTAGAGAATCTTGCTTTTTAACATGTTTAATAACATTTTAAAAAAGTATTTTGCTTGTCTAGCAACCTTAGCAATAATTTGTTCTGTACAATTTCTAAAAGTATTTTTGCTTGTCTAGCAGCTTAAAACTTGAAATACTTTACTAGTATTCTTGCTTGTCCAGTGACCCTTGTATTGCTGGCTTTATTCCCAGAACATCAATTTTGCCATTACTGGCCTTTTCTTTTTACAGAGCAACCTTTTTGTATATAAATATATACTGTATATTTAGAAGAAAAAAATATAGTGTACATTTATATAAAATGTATATATATATATATACACATACAGAGAGAGAGAGAAAAAACTTGACACCATTTTTAAATTACAAATAAAAACTAAAAGCAAACATATTTATCTATACAATTTAAGGTGACATTCAGTTTTATGCTACTATAGCCAAACCCAATATAATTAAAGAAAATCATCCTCCTTGAGCCTTATTAGATGTCTAAAGATTTTTCAACCTTTGGACACAATAACAAAAATGCTTTCACTTGCTGATGGTGACTTTTACATACAAAGTATTTACTTTGCATTAATTAATTTATATTATGTGTTTCTCATTTAGCAGGAATACAGATCACATTTATTAAAGAGGTTGTTTCATTAGGATAAACCCGGCTTGGGAGCCTACTTTGTAAGGCTAGTTTCACAGTAGCGTATGGAGGAGCTGCGGAGGGATGTGGACTTCCCCAGTGAAGCTCCCCCTACTGCTGCGCCTCCTCTGGTCAGCTCTGTCTCCATCAGCATGCGGCCTGCGTACCCTATCTTTAGTATTGGGTACGCAGGCCATGCTGATGTATGCGGATGCCTCCGCTGGCATCATTTTGACGGTGCAGCGACCCGCGCCGAACGCAACGTGTTGCATTTTGTTGCGGTCGCCACACCATCAAAAAGACGCATGCGGAGGCATCCGCATACATTGGCACAGCCTGCGTACCCAATGTTAAAGATATGGTACGTAGGACACATACCGATGGAGGCGGAGCTGACCGGAGGAGGCGCGGCAGTTGGCGGAGCTTCACTGAGGAAGTCCGCATCTCTCCACAGCTCCTCCATACGCTAGTGTGAAACTAGCTTTAGCGAAAGCAAAGTGACCCTACAAAGCTGACTACAGATCTCACAAAATAATGCCCTGTTATGAAAGAGTCACCGTAGGAGGCAAAAACAGAAATACAAGCTAAGTCCAGAAAACCAGAGAAGTTGGCAACTATCAGATTGCAGACCCCTGAACCTATCAACACAACTAGCAGTAGCCGTGGGGGGTTCCTACGATGCCCTAGACCCCTCGATCACAGCCGGAGAATTAAATAGGCCTAAAGAAAGAAAGGGGAAATCTAAACTGTCCCAGAGCAGACCCCAAAGCAATAGGCAGCCCCCAACATATAATGACGGTGAAGCAAGATGAAAACATTAACACAGACAGAAAGATAGACTGAGCAAAGACAGGGCCCAAAACTACCTAGATAGGAAAGGACAGGAAGGCTGCTGTCTGCAATCTGCCAAAACTTTATCAAAGACATAAGCCAACAAGCTGATATGAAAAAGACCCTGAAGCAGCTAGGCTTCAAAAACTAAATCAGCACTCAGGTATTTTCAGAAGACAGAGCTAAAGGAATTCAGCACACCCCAGCAGGGAAAGGCAGAAATCCAGAAACACAAAGCAAAACAAGGTCAAAGCACCAATGCAAAAAGCCGAGCAGCAAACTTAGCTTTAGAGGAGCAGGAATTCAGACTGGTCTCCAAGGATCCCACAGAGAAATCACCCGCAGGGCAGGAGGGCGTCGGCAGCCTTATATCCAGTCAGTAACTCCACTCAGCCAGTCATCATCATAAGCCTCAGGTGTTTGATAATCAGGCTCACTACCTTTCTTTACCAGAAGAGGGAGTTCCTCGGGCCTCAGTAGTGAAGGGGAAAATGAACTCACAACAGTACCTCCCCCTTGAGGGGGGTCACCGAACTCTCAACTACGCCACCAGGGCGATCAGGGTGAGCCCGATGAAAGGCACGCACCAATCTTTTGGCATGAATATCAGAGGCAGAGACCCAGTAATTATCCTCCTGACCATAACCCTTCCAATTAACCAAATACTGGAGTCTCCGTCTAGCCAGACGGGAATCCAGTACTTTCTCTACCTCATATTCCATGTTACCTTCAACAAATACAGGGTCTGGAGGTGCCACCCCCGGAACAACAGGTTCAACAAACCTCTTCAACAAAGATTTATGGAACACATTATGGATTTTAAATGTGACAGGAAGAGCCAAAACGAAAAGAGACCGGATTAATAATCTCCACAATCTTGTAAGGTCCAATAAATCTAGGCTTAAACTTAGGAGAAGCCACCTTCATAGCAATATTTTTTGATGACAACCACACCATATCACCAACCTTAACCTGGGGACCAATGGTCCTATGTCGGTTGGAAAACCGCTGGGCCTTTTCCTGGGAGAGGGATAACTTATCCACCACTTGGTCCCAGATCTGGTGCATTCTCTCCACCACAGTGTCAACACCTGGGCAGGCAGAGGGCTCCACCTGCCCTGAAGAAAATCGAGGATGAAACCCAAAGTTACAATAAAAAGGTGACATCAAAGTGGCAGAACTAGCTCTATTATTCAAAGCAAATTCGGCCAAGGGCAAAAACGAAACCCAATCATCCTGAACAGCAGAAATAAAACATCTCAAATATGACTCCAAGGTCTGGTTTGTTCTCTCTGTCTGCCCATTGGTCTGAGGGTGAAAAGCAGAGGAGAAGGACAACTGAATTCCCAGCCTGGAACAGAAAGTTCTCCAAAATCTAGACACAAACTGGACTCCTCTGTCAGATACAATGTTCTCAGGAATCCCGTGCAAACGAACCACCTGTTGTAAAAACAGGGGCACCAATTCAGAGGAAGACGGCAACTTAGGGAGTGGTACAAGATGAACCATCTTAGAGAACCTATCACAAATCACCGAAATAACAGTCATCCTTTGAGAGACAGGCATATCAGAGATGAAATCCATTGAAATATGGGTCCATGGCCTCTTGGGGACAGGCAAAGGCATCAACAACCCACTAGAGCGAGAACACAATTTAGACCGGAAGCACGTCCCACAGGACTGCACAAAATTCCCGACATCACGAGACAAGACGGGCCACCAAAAAAACCGACTCACCAGATCTCTAGTACCAAAAATACCTGGATGACCAGCCAAAGCAGAGCAATGAACTTCAGACATCACTCTCTTCTTCCACTCGTCAGGAACATACAACTTTCCACTGGGACAACGCTCAGGTTTGTCCTCCTGGAACTCTTCCAGAGCACGTCTCAAATCGGGCGAGATGGCAGAAAGAACTACCCCTTTGCCTAAGATGGTAGCAGGCTTGGTCACCACAGGAGAATCAGCAAAGCAGCTCCTAGAGAGGGCGTCTGCCTTGACATTCTTCGTTCCAGGAAGAAAAGAAACCACAAAATCAAAACGTGTAAAAAACAAGGCCCACCTAGCCTGTCTAGGGTTCAAGCGCTTAGCCGACTCTAGGTAAATCAAATTCTTGTGGTCAGTGAGGACCACGACTTGATGCTTAGCTCCCTCCAACCAATGTCTCCACTCCTCAAATGCCCATTTCATGGCCAACAGTTCCCTATTCCCCACATCATAGTTACGTTCAGATGGAGAGAACTTTCGGGAAAAGTAAGCACAGGGATTCATTTTAGATGTTACAGGATCCTTTTGGGACAAAACAGCTCCTGCACCAATCTCAGAAGCATCCACCTCTACCTGGAATGGAAGTCAGACATCAGGTTGCCGCAAAACCGGGGCGGAGGTGAATCTTCGCTTCAGCTCCTGAAAGGAAGAAACAGCCTCCGTAGACCAATTTTAAACATCAGCACCCTTCTTAGTCAAATCAGTCAATGGCTTGGCAATACTAGAAAATTTTGCTATAAATTTCCGATAAAAATTAGCAAAACCCAAAAACTTCTGGAGGGCCTTCAAAGAAGTGGGCTGAACCCAATCGTAAATGGCCTGTACCTTGGCCGGGTCCATTTCAATAGTTGACGGGGACAAAATAAATCCCAAAAAAGAAATCCTCTGTACTCCAAAAAGGCGTTTAGATCCTTTGACATACAGGGAATTCTCCCTCAAGATCCGGAACACAGTCCGAATATGTTCCACATGAGAATCCCAATCCTTGGAGAAGATCAAAGTATCATCCAGATAGATAATCAAAAATTTATCGACAAAATCTCGGAAAATATCGTTCATGAAGCACTGGAAGACAGAAGGGGCATTAGTGAGCCTAAAAGGCATCACCAGGTACTCAAAATGTCCCTCCGGAGTATTAAACGCCGTCTTCCATTCATCCCCATGCTTAATGCGAATAAGATTATACGCCCCCCTGAGGTCAAGCTTGGTAAACCAGCAAGCACCTTTAACTCTGGAGAATAGATCAGAAATCAGGGGTAACGGATACTGATATTTAACAGTAATTTTGTTGAGGGCACGATAATCAATACAAGGTCTTAATGATCCATCCTTTTTGACTACAAAAAAAAAACCCGGCACCTAAGGGTGACGAGGATGGTCTAATATGACCCTTCTCCAACGCCTCCTTAATATAGGATCGCATAGCCTCGTGCTCGGGTACAGATAAATTGAAGAGCCGACCCTTGGGAAATTTACACCCCGGGCTCAGTTCAATTGCACAGTCATAACTCCTATGAGGAGGCAGAGACGCAGACTCATTCTCACTAAATACATCATAAAAGTCCGCCAAATAATCAGGAACATCATGCGACTGAGGAGAGGTGGAAAACACCGGAGCCTCACTAAAGGCATACCGACAACCCCAACTCACCACAGACACAGATTTCCAATCCAAAACTGGATTATGAATTTGTAACCAGGGAAACCCCAGAACAATAGTATCATGCAGATTATGCAACACCAAAAATCTGCAATTTTCTTGATGGTCTGGGGCGACCCGCATTACCACCTGGGTCCTAAACTGAGGTTTATTTTTAGCCAAAGGAGTAGCATCAATCCCCCTCAAAGGGATAGGCGTCTGCAGAGGTGTCATCGGAAATCCACAACGTTTAGCAAAATCCAAGTCCATTAGGTTTAGGGCTGCTCTCGAATCCACAAAAGCCTTGGCAGAAAATGTGGACAGAGAGCAGATCAGAGTAATAGCCAGAAAAAACTTAGGTTGACCACCCCCAACAGAAAACGTGTGTGCAAAGCGTTTCTCTCGTTTAGGACAGACAGAAATAATATGCGAGGCATCTCCACAGAAAAAACACAACTTATTACGCCTTCTGAACTCCTGACGCTGCTCTCTGGAAAAAACTCTATCACATTGCATAGGTTCAGACATTTGTTCAACAGGTGGCAACACCTCTCGTGCAGCTTTGCGTTCGCGCAAACGCCGATCAACCTGAATGGCTAATGACATAGAATCGTCAAGACCAGAAGGAACAGGAAATCCCACCATAGTATCTTTTACGGCTTCTGACAACCCTTCCGAAAGAGAGCAACCAAGGCATTATCATTCCAGGTAGTAAGTACTGCCCACTTTCGGAATTTTTGACAGTACAATTCTGCAGAATCACGACCCTGGTTCAATGCCAGCAGGGTCCTTTCAGCCTGATCAATGGCATTAGGTTCGTCATACAACAACCCCAAGGCCTGAAAAAATGCATTCACATTAGTCAGAATAGGATCATCTGGTTTCAAAGAAAACGCCCAATCCTGGGGATCGCCACGCAGCAAAGAGATGACAATTTTAAACTGCTGCGCGGAGCTCCCTGACGAGTTAGGCTTCAAGGCAAAAAATAATTTACAATTATTTTTGAAATTCAAAAATTTAGACCGATCCCCAAAAAATACATCAGGTGTAGGAATCTTTGGTTCAGCAGCATGTGAATGAGCAAGGTAGGCGGAAATTCCCCGCACTTCCGCAGCGAGCTGCTCCACACGATCAGACAATTGCTTTGTCTCCATTGAGAGAAAAAAAAAATTCCCCCTACGGCCTCAGAGATATAGAGGAAAAAATATACACCTTTTTTTTTTTTTTTACAATTCTTTCCTGCTATTGAGTACCCTAGGATCTGCGGTATGGCGGGTGATTCTGTTATGAAAGAGTCACCGTAGGAGGCAAAAACAGAAATACAAGCTAAGTCCAGAAAACCAGAGAAGTTGGCAACTATCAGATTGCAGACCCCTGAACCTATCAACACAACTAGCAGTAGCCGTGGGGGGTTCCTACGATGCCCTAGACCCCTCGATCACAGCCGGAGAATTAAATAGGCCTAAAGAAAGAAAGGGGAAATCTAAACTGCCCCAGAGCAGACCCCAAAGCAATAGGCAGCCCCCAACATATAATGACGGTGAAGCAAGATGAAAACACTAACACAGACAGAAAGATAGACTGAGCAAAGACGGGGCCCAAAACTACCTAGATTGGAAAGGACAGGAAGGCTGCTGTCTGCAATCTGCCAAAACTTTATCAAAGACATAAGCCAACAAGCTGATATGAAAAAGGCCCTGAAGCAGCTAGGCTTCAAAAACTAAATCAACACTCAGGTATTTTCAGAAGACAGAGCTAAAGGAATTCAGCACACCCCAGCAGGGAAAGGCAGAAATCCAGAAACACAAAGCAAAACAAGGTCAAAGCACCAATGCAAAAAGCCGAGCAGCAAACTTAGCTTTAGAGGAGCAGGAATTCAGACTGGTCTCCAAGGATCCCACAGAGAAATCACCCGCAGGGCAAGAGGGCATCGGCAGCCTTATATCCAGTCAGTAACTCCACTCAGCCAGTCATCATCATAAGCCTCAGGTGTTTGATAATCAGGCTCACTACCTTTCTTTACCAGAAGAGGGAGTTCCTCGGGCCTCAGTAGAGAAGGGGAAAATGAACTCACAACAATGCCCCCTTCGCAAGTCCTGACTTTACTGATACTGGAATAAACAGTTTTGGTGTTATTAGTGTTGCATGTCCGTGTGACATATTTGTGAAGGTGTGCGTCATCCATGTGTACCATCTGTGTGCTGTCCATATAACATGTACCACACTAGAATACAGAATGTAAATTACAGATTTTTAGGTGTTAAAGATGTGCAAATATATTTTTGGTAACCACCAATGGTAAAGCAAACAACTGTGAGCTGATAGTATCAGGTTGGGAAGGTCCATGGTTATTGGGCCCTTACCAGCCTAAAAATGCCAGCCTGCAGCAGCCTCACAAGTGGCACGTCACATTAGATACCCCAAATATGGTGCTTCACCTTTACTTTTCCCGATTGCCCAGATGTGTTGGCAATCCGGTTAATGTGGGCTTGAAGTTGATATCAGCTGTGACTGGCCCAAAAACACAGCTGGCATCAAGCCCTGGTGTTAGTAATGGAGAGGTGTCTATCAGACACCCCGTTACTAACTGTAATAATTATAAAGGTACTATGAAATTTGATTGTGTAGGATAAAACAAATTTGAGACCAAAGTTGAGGCAAATAAACTGTATTTAACAAAGCAAAGAGTATAACATAAACTACCAGAGACAATATTGAAATTACAGTGAAGTGCACAGCAAAAAACAAAGATGTCCAGCAACTATGATAGCTGGGCGCGACCGCTAATACAAGCAAGTCCAGCAGCTATATAAAGCAAGAGTGTGACCGGCATTTATACATGGTAGTCCAGAAATATGCAGACTGTGGAGCCGACATCTTTCATGGAAGTCCAGAAATATGCAGGTGGTGTCAGCAATGAGAAGGTTTTTCAGTGTACTTCTATTTGGGCTGAAATGTTCCGCTCAAGTCCAGCACCACAGCTCACACAAGCACAGTCCAAGAAGTAATACTCAGGTAATAACAATGTCAGAAACTCTTACAGACCTCTTTAGAACCAGAGATGTATAGCTCCTCTCTTTAGAAGTTTGGACAAAAGGTAACCACCACCAGAATCAGGAAGAAGCACAGAGGACTGAAGGCAGCTGGAAGTGATGAAGCAGAGCACAGGGTAAACGAGCAGCAGCAGCAACTCCAGAAGCACGCAGGAGGAAGTTCAGAAGCCAACATCAAGCAAAATACTCAGGCAAGGAGTGTTTACCGACCCAGACATAAATAACAGAACTGACAGGAAGTACAAGGACAGGGCGAAGTACCAGACTCCATCTTGGACAGAGCAAAACAGGAACATCAGGAAACCTTACACTAACCCAGTAATAAAAAAATAACAGAAACGCACAAATAAAACACTTTACTTTATTTAAATAAACATTCCCTGACACTTTTCCTTATTCACCAATTTATTTGAAAAAAGAAAACCCCACACAGATCAGACATAGTCCAGGGAATTGGAATGACCCTTGAGGTTCTTTTCGAACGCTAACATTCTATGAATCCGATGTAATCCACATATATAAACTTTGAAAACATAAAAAGAGAACTAAAACCAAGACACTGTCCCTCGTACACCAATTTATTAGAAAGAAAGTTCCCACGCAGGTCCGACATAGCTCAGTGCTTCCCAACAACGTTCCCTGAATCCAGCTCACGCTATGCTCATCCTGCCCTGACAACTAATGAGGAGTGACATAAGTAACTTTACTACTCTTCATAGTCACTGATTATATTTCTCACAGATATCTATTTATATATTTATTATCTATCAATCAATCATTTATCTCATGCACATGCTTGTTTTTTACTGACTAAATTAAAGAACAGCAGCATTTTTTATATTTGTAGGATGTCAATTCTTGCAGCATTTTTTTCACCCATAGAAAGCAATAACAAAAAAATGAAAAAAAATGCAAATGTCTAGAGGGCAATGAAAATGTTCAAATGGATGGGAACAGTGCCGAATGGACAGAGAACAGCATGGGAAAGACCCCTGGAAGCATGCCTCACTCTCAGATTGCTGCTGAGAACAATGGTGTCACACTTTTACTCCACTTTAAGAAATGACAAGAAAACATTGCAAGTCAACCAGAAATTACATTTACAGGGAAAAAAATGTTAAAAGGATTTTTTAAAAATATAATTTAAGTAAATTAAAATTAAAATTGTTCTTAAAAAATAAGAAATTTCTGTGTGCTTTTTGAAGGAAGCAAGACCTGCCAAATTTAGGGACTCAGAAGGACTCAGACACACCCTGTAATAGACATAAAGCAGGGCTTCATAAATATTCTGTTCAAATTGTAATGTATTAGTACTCCTAGACTCATGAAGGCTATGCACTAAGTGGAAATCCTTAAAAAAATTACAAGCAGGGTCATCCATACACCCTTGAAGGAACTAACTGTATTGTCTCATTCTAATATTGTGAACAAAGTGTAGTTGCAATACTCCTACACTCATAAAGACTTTACACAGAGTGCAAAGATAGAAAAAAAAAGTAGGTTCATCCAAAGACCCTAGAAGGCAACAACTTTAGGACCTCATTCACACATAGAACATTAAAAACACTTTGGTGGTGGTGTGTAAAAATTCAGGTCTAAGCCAGACTTTGTTCACTGTTATCAGAGTGAGCCTGTCAGCACTTTCTGTTGACAGACAAAGCGTCTGTCTGTTATAACCAAAGATAAGCAAATATTTCAATGTTCGATTCAGATTACGCTTGCCGAATTTACAATATTTGCTGATTAATTCATTGAATACTCGCCAAACATAAAAGAACGCCATGCACGTCAATGGGAGGCAAAAACAAACGCATGCACAACACCTTAGAATGACCTCAAATGCTGCCAAAACACATGAAATGAGGGACAGACACCAGGAAAGTGGCCTCATTTCACTCACAGTACAAATTGCAGCATGGAACTGCAGCAATCAGCCAGGCATGAGGTATTGGGGTCTGGGACAGCATTTACAGCTTTCCAATGAACGTCACAGTAAGATGAGGTGGGTGTACATTGGGTCTAGCAGGGTGAACAAGCAGTACTCTTTTTTGGCCAAGATGAAACTCGATGTCAGTGGTACATAGAGTCTGCCATCTTTGCCAAGGTACCTACAGTCAACACTTCCCTGTCTCTACCATGATGACTACTCTCCATCTTCTCCTCCTCTCTGCCTTCTCATTCCCATCCTCAGCCAATCCACTTGGGATAGATGGGGCAAAGCTGGTGTGGCTACTAGCCTCTTTTGCTCTCAGCCAGCTCTTGTTTCTACTACTCTTCCTCAGCCCCCTCTTCCTTATTGTTACCCAATCTGCACTGAGCAGATGAGGTGAGAAGAGTATGGGCAGTATCTTCCTGTTTCTTGTCTTTCTCTATCTCTAGCAGGTCCGCAAGCAAAGCTTAATGTTTAATTGTCAGCAACGACTGTTTAAGTAGAAACAGAAGCGGGATTGTTGAGTTGATGATGGCATCATCCCCTCTCACTATCTTTGTGGAGTACTCAAAGTCTTGGAGAACTGCACAAATGTCAGACATCCATACCCATGTTTCAGTTTTATGTGTGGAGGCTGACCAAAATACCGATGGGCGTGATGGAGCTGGTATTTCACATACGGCCTCTGCTGCTCACAAAGCATTGCCAGCATGTCACGTTGCACACGAATCAGTGAGCTGGCATTTGCATGTTGTGGCAGGGCTAAGGGTCGTGTAATCGATGGGAGATATGTGTCTCATAAATGGCTTGTCTCTATAATGTAAGGCAGAAGTAAAGCATAACAGATATTGTTATTGTTTTTGTTTGAAGGACCTGTGGTGAGGTCACAGTCAGGTGACCAGTCAGCTGCTGGGAACGTGGGTGTGGCTACAGCCTTATAATGTGGCCTGCTCCTGAACCAAGGAGTTGTGTGTGGGGAGGACTAAGCCTCCCATGTGTGCTGAGACTCCTGCTCTGAGTCTACAACTATGGACATTGTGTTATTTTGCCTGAGCTAAATGGCTATTTGTTTGCTGTTACGTTGCCTTGTACGTTTATGCCGTGAATAAACTGCAAGCACTGTGGAAGAACCTGTCTCACATTTGTCTCCCGCTGCACCTAAGCGAGCCACATCCCCACAATTGGTGGTACACGTGCGGGCAGCGGTCCCAGCAGAGACTTGAGACAGTTGCTGCATGTCCTGGGTGAAGTTTGCAGCGGGGCAACAAGCATTGCCTGGAATCATGGAGGACCTCATGAAACACCTGGTCCAGTCCCAGGCACTGCAGCAGGAAACCAACAAGCTGTTGTTACAGCAGATCCAGCAAAGCCAGCAGGAGCAGCGGCAGCAGTTCCAGCAAAGCCAGCAGGAACAACGGCAGCAGATGCAGCTTCTGGCAACCGCCATCCAGGAGGGCAGGACGAGCGCCCCAACCCCAGGTCGGGCTGATGCCACCGACGTCGAGAAGGCGGTAAGACGCGCATTACAAAAAATGACCCCTGAGGATGATGTGGAGGCCTTCCTGACGGTGTTTGAGAGGGTGGCTGAGAGGGAAAAACTTCAGCCAGAGCGGTGGGCGGAGGTACTGGCCCCTTACCTAACGGGGGAGCCCCAGAAGGCGTACTTTGACCTGACGGTACAAGATGCCAGAGAGTATCCCAAATTAAAAGCGGAAATTCTCGCCCGCTTGGGGGTAACAATGACTACCAGGGCACAGAGAGTGCATCGTTGGGCCTATCACCGGGACAAACCCCCGCGCTCCCAAATGTTTGACCTGTTGCACCTGGTCCAGAAATGGCTGCAGCCAGAGTCGGCTTCCCCTGCACAGATGGTAGAGCGAGTTGTGATGGATCGGTTTGTGCATTCTCTGCCGAGACCTCTACAGACTTGGGTTGCCCAGGGTGATCCCCAAAATGCTGATGAACTGGTTGGGCTGGTCGAGAGATACCAGGGGATGGAAGGTTCCTTGGGGAAGCAGCCCATTCCATATTGGGGGTCCCAGCAGGGGGCGGAGTCACAAAAAGGGGTGGTGCGTCCAAGGTCAAAAGGGGCGGGGGAGGCGGTGCCCAAGGTCCCCTCGGGTGTTATTTGCTGGAAGTGTCATGGGCCAGGACATATAGCGGCCCGTTGTCCCCAGACCACCGAGCAGATGGACTGCAGCATGGGACGCCGTAGTTCATACTACGCATATCCAGCTTGCAGTGTGAACTCGCTACCTAACAAGGGGCCACAAGCGTGTCCCGTGAAGGTGAACGGTCGAGCAGTAATGGCGCTTCTGGACTCCGGGAGCTTGGTGACCCTTGTGAGGGCCAGTTTTCCTCTAAACATACTCCCGGGTAAAAAGATTGGTGTTCGGTGCATACATGGCGATGCAAAGGACTACCCTATGGCTAGGGTGAAGATTGAAACGGCGCATGGCACCGAGTCGCATGAAGTTGGCGTTGTTCGAGACTTGTTGCATCCCATAATTATTGGCCGGGATTTCTGTCTGTTTTGGGATCTGTGGGGGATGGGTTCTGAGTGTGCTAGCAAGAGCAGGGAACCAATCCACCCCACTGAGGTATCGCCACCACCAGAGGCAGACGAGTTCCCTTTATGTGTCCTTGTTGGGGATGAAGAGGAAGGGTCCCCTGTACCTGACATCCCGGAGTTAGGGGTGGCCGGGGAGAATTTTGGGACTGCCCAACATAGGGACCCCACACTAAGGGAAGCCTTTAACAATGTCACCGTCATTAATGGGGTTGCACAAGAGCCGGGAGCAGACACAAGGTTTCCCCATTTTATGTTGAGTGGGGAATTGTTGTACCGGGTCACGAAAATAAGGGAGGAGGTGGCAGAGCAGTTAATAGTACCAGGCCCCTATAGACGAAAAGTGTTGGACATGGCCCATTCACACATCTTGGGGGGACACCTGGGGGTGGAAAAAACCCAGGAACGGATTGTACAGAGGTTCTATTGGCCTGGGTGTCACCGGGAAATAGTAAACTATTGCAGGTCCTGCCCGACATGTCAGTTAACTGCCCCCACATCTCATTTTCGGAACCCTCTTGTGCCACTGCCCATTATTGAGGTGCCATTTGAGAGAATTGCCATGGACTTGGTCGGTCCCTTAGTTAAATCAGCTCGGGGCCATCAGTATATATTAGTCATCCTGGACTATGCCACACGCTATCCTGAGGCCATTCCCCTGAGAAACTCCTCTGCGAAGAGTATAGCCCGTGAGCTGGTCCATGTGTTTTCCCGGACGGGTTTGCCGAAGGAGATCCTGACCGACCAGGGGACACCTTTTATGAGCAAGGTGATGAGAGAATTGTGCAGAGTCTTGCAAATTTCCCAGCTGAGGACTTCAGTGTACCATCCACAGTCAGATGGCCTTGTTGAGAGGTTTAACAAGACCCTGAAGAGCATGCTGAGAAAAGTCATAGAGGAAGATGGTAGAGACTGGGATTGTCTCTTACCGTATTTACTGTTTTCTATCCGTGAAGTTCCCCAGGCCTCCACGGGGTTCTCCCCCTTCGAGCTTCTGTACGGCCGGCATCCGCGAGGTCTCCTAGATATAGCCAAGGAAACCTGGGAAGCCGAAGTCACGCCCCACAGAAGCGTCATTGAGCATGTGGCACTGATGCAGCAGAGGGTTGCAAAGGTGATGCCCATTGTTAAAGAACATCTCCGCCAGGCACAAGAGGCTCAGGCCAGGGTCTACAACCGGTCAGCCAGAGTGAGGCAGTTCAATCCGGGAGACCGAGTTCTCGTGCTAATCCCGACGGTGGAAAGTAAGTTCTTGGCCAAGTGGCAAGGGCCATATGAGGTGGTGGAGAAACTGGGAGACGTAAACTACAAGATCCACCAACCCGGAAGACGGAAGCCATACCAGGTTTACCATGTTAACCTTATCAAGCCGTGGCAAGATAGAGAGCCAGCGGTAACTCCGTGCTTGCTGGGCAACCTAGAAGGGGAGGTTGGAGCCGTTACCATAGCGGAGACTCTATCGAAGGCCCAGAAGCAGCAGTGCCAGGAGTTACTCCAGAAAAACCGGGACCTGTTCTCAGAGTTGCCGGGGTGCACGAAGGTGGTGGAGCACGAAATTCTGACCGAGCCACATGTGCGGGTGAACGTGAAACCATATCGTATTCCTGAGGCCCGGCGAGAGGTAATCTCCAAGGAGGTGCAGCGTATGTTGAAGCTCGGGGTCATTGAGGAATCCAAGAGCGGCTGGTCGAGCCCGATTGTCCTGGTCCCAAAACCTGATGGTGAATGGAGGTTCTGCAACGATTACCGGAAGCTGAATGAGGTCTCCAAGTTTGACGCTTATCCCATGCCACGCGTTGATGAGCTCATCGAGAGACTTGGACCTGCCAGGTACATAACCACTTTGGATCTGACCAAGGTATATTGGCAGATCCCCATGGCACAGGAAGCCAAGGAGAAGACGGCATTCTCCACACCAGACAGGTGCTTCCAGTATGTCCGGATGCCGTTTGGCCTACAGGGAGCTCCAGCAACCTTCCAGAGGGCGATGGATAGAATCCTTGCACCTCATAAGCTATACGCTGCTGCATACCTGGATGATATCGTCATCTTTACCCCGGACTGGGAGACTCACCTGGAAAAGGTCCAAGCAGTGTTTGACGCTCTAAGAGAGGCAGGGTTTACAATAAACCCGAAGAAGTGTGCCTTGGGGAGAGAAGAAGCCAAGTACCTCGGATATGTAGTGGGGCGTGGCGAGATCAAACCCCAAATCAATAAAGTGGAGGCAATTCAAACATGGCCGAGACCTCTGTCAAAGAAGCAAGTTAAAGCCTTCCTGGGGATTGTGGGATATTACAGGAGGTTTATCCCAAACTTCGCCACAATGGCTGCACCTCTAACTGATCTGCTTAAAGGGACAAAGTCAGTGATGGTCAGCTGGTCCGAAGAAGCAGAGTCAGCCTTCCAAGAAATGAAGGGAGCGCTTTGTAAGCAACCCGTTTTGGTGGCCCCAGACTTTAAACGTGAATTTGTCCTCCAGACAGATGCCTCAGATGTCGGGGTAGGAGCTGTCCTTTCCCAAGAGATACGTGGGGAGGAGCATCCTGTTCTCTACTTGAGTAGGAAGTTGACTTCTTGTGAGAGAAATTACTCAGTTGTAGAGAAGGAGTGTTTGGCCATAAAATGGGCAGTGGACACATTACGGTACTACCTGGTGGGACGGAAGTTTAGGTTAATATCCGACCATGCCCCACTCAGGTGGATGAGGGAAACCAAGGGCAAGAATGCTAGGGTCACCCGCTGGTTCTTAGCCCTACAAGACTTCAGCTTCCATGTAGAGCATAGGGCCGGGAAGCTACATGGGAATGCCGATGCCCTCTCCAGAATCCCTTGCCTGGTAGGTGAAAGTGCCAAGCCCCACGGCTTTAGGCAGAGGGGGGAGGTATGTGGCAGGGCTAAGGGTCGTGTAATCGATGGGAGATATGTGTCTCATAAATGGCTTGTCTCTATAATGTAAGGCAGAAGTAAAGCATAACAGATATTGTTATTGTTTTTGTTTGAAGGACCTGTGGTGAGGTCACAGTCAGGTGACCAGTCAGCTGCTGGGAACGTGGGTGTGGCTACAGCCTTATAATGTGGCCTGCTCCTGAACCAAGGAGTTGTGTGTGGGGAGGACTAAGCCTCCCATGTGTGCTGAGACTCCTGCTCTGAGTCTACAACTATGGACATTGTGTTATTTTGCCTGAGCTAAATGGCTATTTGTTTGCTGTTACGTTGCCTTGTACGTTTATGCCGTGAATAAACTGCAAGCACTGTGGAAGAACCTGTCTCACATTTGTCTCCCGCTGCACCTAAGCGAGCCACATCCCCACAATGTACATCATTGACAGAGTGGTGTCAGCTGAAGCTGAGTTGCAGAAATGCTTGCTGATGTGGCATTCCTTGATCAGAAACTCTGGCAAATCTAGGTATGTTTTCAGAAACCTCTGAACTACCAAGTTGAGCCAAGCTTCTCAGCCACCACCAGATTATGCCCATTATCACACACGACTATGCCTGGTTGGAGGTTCAGCAGCGAGAGTCACAGATCTGTCAAATCTGTTATTCCTTTTAATAACTTTGCTGCAGTGTGCGGATTATATCCTAGAAAAATTAGCTTCAGCAGAGCCTGTTACTGCTTTGATGAGGCAGTGCTTCAGAGTTTGCAGCTTCCAACTGATGTGGATGTAGTGCTCTGAGATAGCATATTGGAGATGGAGGCTGAGGAGGAGCAGGAGCGGGTTCAGGAACTGGTGGAGGAAACCGTGATAGAAGTAGGGCCAGCCATTCTCTGTGCTGGTAGCACAGGGTGGTACTTGACACCAGCTGCCACAATGTTCACACAATGTGCCTTCAAGGAAATATAACATCCCTTGTCCATGTGTCAGTCATTAAGTGGATAATCCCAGTAACAATGTTGGTAGGGAGAAATAATGGTGGCGGGGAACAGAGTGCTGAGGAACCAAATTTGTACACCTATTGTATGACAATTTTTTTAAATTTCAAACCAGTGAAATTTCACACACTAAGTTCTACAGTATGAGATCTCTAGTCTATATGTGACAATAGTGATTTTTTGAACAACCCAATTTGAATACATGTACCAGCCAAATTTTTGGATTTTTTTTTAAACCAACGAAATTTCACACCAACCAAGTTTTAGTGAATATATGACAATAATCAGTTGTGGAACAACCACATTTCTACACCTGTACCAGGCCAATTTTGGATTTAATTTCAAACCAAAGAATATTCACAGAAACCAAGTTGTAGAGTATATGTGACAATACTCAAAAATATTTTAACTGTACCTGGAAAAGCAGTTTGTAAAAATGTAAACCCACTGAAATTTTACACAAAGCAAGTTAAACTGTATGGATGACTAATGTAAATGACCAAGGAAAAATATTTTAAACTTTTTTGGAGTGCCATATACCAACGAAATATACCCAAGAACATGTAATACTGTATGAATGAGCAATATAATACCAATACATTTTTAACTAGTTTTTCAGGATTATATATCAACAAAATGTACCCAAAAACATGTAATAATGTATGGGTGCACAGTATAATATCGATACACTTTTTAACAAGTTCTTTGAGGGCTATAAACCAATGAAATGTACTCCAGATCACGGAATAGTCTATGGGTGAGCAATATAATACTAATAAATTTTTGAACAAGTTTTTTGAAGGTTATATACCAATTAAATTTACCCAAGAGCACGTAATACCGTATGGATGAGCAATATAATACCAATACATTTTTAAACAAGTTTTTTGAGGGTTATGTACCAGCAAAATGTACTCAAGAATATGTAAAATTATATGGATGAGCAAATTTTTTTAGGGTTATGTATAGGGATGAGTGAAGTGCTAGGTGATACTTGGTTATAATTCGAGTATCACGTTGCTTGGATGTAGCCATTACTTGGTGAGAAATGAGCGGTGTTCTATGTAAAACTCAAGTCCCCGCCCTGCATTTTTGGCACCTGTTACACAGCTAGTAATCATGCGGAGATTGCCTGTGTGTCACTGAAATGCCATAGCCATCTTGGTTGTGGCATTACTGGGATTGGCTGGATGTGTGGCATCATCAGGAGTCATAAAAGTACAGGTGCAGCCCAGCTGAGGAATCTGATGCCTTTGCACTGCTCTGTGACACTTTGTATTGGAGGGTGATAGTGCTTGTCTAGGCCTGTGTGTGCACAGTTTAATGAATGAAATGCCTGTAGTGGTGATACTGGTGCTGAAGCTGAACTAAAATACTAACAACCCGTCAAAGGGCTAATCATTTGCTTTGTTGTTTGTATCACATACAATCTTCATTTATTCTGCGGAAGGAGATCTAGTCACAGGTGCATTGAAAGTGATAGAATCAGGCCTGTAGACAGGGATTAGGGCTGTGCAGTCCATAGTCAAATATATAGATGCAACTTTTTTGTGGGGGGGTGAAAACATTGAATATATTTTGATCCATCAAGTATTACGTGATTTGTGTTACTTTTTGTATTATATAACCCTCCAAAAAAATCATTAAAAAACTTCCCTGTGTTTATTTTCTTACATATACACTAATCTGTTTTCTGGGTAATTTTTGAATATATATAAAACTCAAAAAACTGTTTAAAAACATCACTGGCTTATATTTGTCACCCATACAGTATTTTGTGTTCTGGGGTGCATTTTCTGTGATCTCTAAAACTGAAAAAAGTGTGAAAAAACTTTGCAGGCTTAAATTTCTCAGTTATACAGTTTCACATGTTCTGTGGTACATTTCTGTAATATCTAACACTCCAAAAAAGCGTTAAAATAATTATCTCGATTACATTTCTCATACATGAACTATTCCATGGTCAGGGGTAAATTTCTGCGATATTATCTAACACTACAAAAAAGCGTTTAAAACAATTGGCTGGATGACAGCTCTTGTGCAACCACTATTCTGCAGTCTGGGGTACATGTCCTGTGATCTATAAATCTGAAAAATGCGTTAAAAATTGTGCAGGCTTAAATTTCTCTACCATACAGTAATACGTGGTCTGGGGTATACTGTATTACTATGAGATATAACATTGAAAAAAAGCATTTCAAAATTGTGTTGGGTTACATTTCTCGCCTATACAGTATTACGTGCTTTGTGGTACATTTCTGTGGCATATAACACTCTAAAATAATTCAAAAATGTTTATGTATTTATTTTGAATGTCATCCATACACTTTTGAGTTCTTTCTGTTATATAATGGTTGTATTAAACTCCCAAAAACCGCTTTTACTGCTGCAGGTGATCATTTTCTTTATTTCATTAAAAATAAACTTGGTTTCAAGAGACCTAGCAATTACAAAATGCGTAAGGCGTGTGGTAAGGGATTGGGAAGTGGAAGTACTGATGATAGTGCACACAGATGTTGAGCACGCTAGACAGGAGCAACTACGTCTGTTGCTGGAGCACAAACAACATACCCATCCATGACACATAGGTTCCTGTCCCACTTTGCAAGGAGGCATGATACAATACTTCTGAAGCCAGAACAGTGCATACAGGTGGTTAGTTGGATAGCAGAAAACAGTTCCAACAGGCTTGGCAGCAGTACTCAGCCTTTCAAACCGTCCAGTCTCACATCCTTCCTTCCACCATGTTGCATCCCAGGAAGCTAGTAATCCAACACTATGACATTCTGAGGAGCTGTTTACAACATTTTTTGATTGTGGACTCTCAACCTGCATGCTCTAAAGGTACTGTCACACTTAGCGATGTACCAGCGATCCCGACCAGCGATATGACGCAGTCAGGATCGCTGGTACATAGCTAAGTGGTTGCTAGTGAGCTGCCACACAGGCAGATCTCACCAGCGACATCGCAGGGGTCGGGGGTCGCTACTTACCTATCAGACGAGGCGATCCTGACGTCCTCTCGCCCGCATCCACGCGTCGCTCGTCGTCACAGCAGGAAGCCCCAGCAGGAAGCTGATGACGAGAAATGGCTCAGGACATTCTCGCACGATCAGCAATAACCAGCGGTGGAGCCGGTCGGAGGTAAGTATCAGACATAGCAATATTGCTAGCGATATCACTATAATGTCACAAAAACCAGTGATGTTATAGCGATATTGCTAGCGATATCGCTTAGTGTGACAGACCCTTAAGAGTGACAGGAGGACATGCTGTTTAGTGATGCAAAAAACTTAGACCAGCCATGGCCACAAGAAAATGACAGAGGAGAAAGACAAAGCTTGGCTAAGGAGGAAGATAATGATGAGACACAGTTGCCACCAAGTCTGGGTGTTGTTAAGTCATGAAGTCATTTACAGCTTTCAATTGAATGTTACAGTAAAATGAGGTGGGTGAGGGATTGGTGAAGGCCTTCTTTGCTGGGATCTCAGACACCATATGCAACACCTCTACCTGCTTTTATGCTGAGCCCTGTTCAGGTGGCCCAAATATCAGTTTTGTAGACTACCATTGTCAGAAAAATTTAAGGATGGTAACAAGAATAGTGGAGTCCAAGGAAGTGGAGGCCTGATGGTCTCAGAGGCCTACTTCTTCAGGCAATACGCATGAAGGAGACCCAACCAGGAGTGTTCAAATTTCCAAAAATTATTGGCAGACACCATCAAAGTGTCATCAATTTCACCACAGTAGAAATAGTATAATCGGGACTGACAGGCCTTCCACTCCACCCAATACAGAAGATGGGCACCCAATCACGAATGTTCACATTTCCAAAATTTACTGGCAGACACCACAAAAGTGACATCAATTTCAATACAGTAGAAATAGTATAATAGTGACCATTAGGTCTTCCACTAAACCCAATCCAGCATATAGACATCCAACCAGGAGTGTTTACATTTAAACAAATGAGGGCTTTACACCACAGAAGTGGCATCAATTTCACAAGAGTAGAAAGAGTATAATTGGGGCCAATAGGTCTTCCACTAAACCCAGTTCAGCAGATGGGCACCCAACCAGGAGTGTTCACATTTCAAAATATTACTGGAAGACACCACAAAAGTGGCATCAATTTCACCACAGTAGAAATAGTATAAGGCCAGAATCACACTACTGTAGAATATAGACGAGTGCTATGCGAAAAAAAAATTGCATAGCACTCAGACCAATGTTAATCAATGTCAGCTCACATCATCCATTATTTTCTCGCCTGTTTTATACATGCGGGAAAAATTGCAGCATGCTGCGATTTGCACTGTATCTCTGCTGAGACTCGCCAATGCAAGTGTATGGGTGTGAGAAAAAAAACGGATTACACACGGACCATGTGTGTGAATTGTGAGAAATACAGTATGCAAGCTTTGGCCAGGTGACAGGAAATTGCCTCAGCCATTATGCAGGAAGCTTTGACATGCTAATTAGCCTGGGAAGTTCTAGAACAAGCCACCATCACGCCTCCACAGAGTACAGCAAGATGGCAAGGCAAATTAACCCCTTTACCCCAAGGGTGGTTTGCACGATAATGACTGGGCCAATTTTTACAATTCTGACCACTGTCCCATTATGAGGTAATAACTCTGGAATGCTTCCATGAATCCCGGTGATTCTGACATTGTTTTATTGTGACATATTGTACTTCATGTTAGTGGTAAAATTTCATTCATATACAGTAACTTGCGTTTATTTGTGAAAAAAATCGAAATTTGGCGAAAATTTTAAATATTTTGCAATTTTCTAACTTTGAACTTTTATGCCCTTAAACCACAGAGATATGGCACACAAAAAACTTAATAAGTAACAAATCCCACATGTTTACTTTACATCAGCATAATTTTGGAACCAAAATTTTTTTTGCTAGGAAGTTATAAGCGTTAAAAGTTGACCAGCGATTTCTCATTTTTACAACACCATTTTTTTTTATGGACCTCATCACTTTTGAAGTCACTTTGAGGGGTCTATATAATAGAAAATACCAAAAAGTGATACCATTCTAAAAACTGCACTCCTGACAGTACTCAAAACCACATTCAAGAAGTTCACTAACCCTTGAGGTGCTTCACAGGAATTTTTGAATGTTTTAAAAAAATGAACATTTAACTTTTTTTCCACAAAAAAATACTGCAGGTCAGTTTTTATATTTTACCAAGGGTAACAGGAGAAATTGGACTGCAAAAGTTATTGTGCAATTTGTCCTGAGTATACCTGATATGTGCGGGGGAACCACTGTTTCGGCACATGGCAGAGCTCAGAAGGGAAGGAGCGCCGTTTGACTTTTTCAATGCAAAATTGGCTGGAATTGAGATTGGATGCCATGTCATGTTTGGAGATCCCCTGATGTGCCTAAACAGTGGAAACCCTTCACAAGTGACCCCATTTTGGAACTAGACCCCCCAAGGAACTTATCTAGATGTGTGGTGAGCACTTTGAACCCCAAATGCCTCACAGAAGTTTATAACGCCCAGGCATAAAAATAAAAAAATTATATTTTTTCCACAAACATGATCTTTTAGTCCCCATTTTTTTATTTTCCCAAGGGTAACAGGAGAAATTGGACGCCAAAAATTGTTGTGCAATTTGTCCTGAGTAGGCTGTCACCCCATATGTGGGGGTAAACCACTGTTTGGATGCATGGCAGAGCTTGGAAGGGAAGGAGCACTGTTTGACTTTTTCAATGCAGAATTGGCTGGAATTGAGATCAGATGCCATGTTGCGCTTGGAGAGCCCCTGATGTGCCTAAACAGTGGAAACCCTCCAGTTCTAACTTCAACCCTAACCCCAACAAACCCCTAACCCTTACCTTAGCCCTAATGGGAAAATGGAAATAAATACATTTTTTTAATTTTATTCTTTTTCCCTAACTAAGTGGGTGATAAAGGGGGGTTGATTTACTATTTATGACGGGTTTTTATGTTTGGCAGCTGTCACATGCTAAAAGATGTTTTTTATTGTAAAAATAGCTTTTGCATCACCACATTTTGAGAGCTATAATTTTTCCATATTTTGACCCACAGAGTCATGTGAGGTCTTATTTTTTGCGGGACGAGTTGATGATTTTATTGCTACCATTTTCGAGCACATGACATTTTTTGATCGCTTTTTATTCTGATTTTTGGGAGACAGAATGAACAAAAATCAGCATTTCATGAATTTCTTTTGGGGGGCGTTTACACCGTTCTGCGTGTGGAAAATTGATAAAGCGGTTTTATTATTCTGGTCAGTATGATTACAGCAATACCTCATTTATATCATTTTTTAATGTTTTGCCGCTTTTATACAATGAAACCAATTTTATATAAAAAATAATTATTTTGCATCGCTTCATTCTGCGACCTATAACTTTTTATTTTTTCCCTTACAACAGCTGTATGGCAGCTCATTTTTTGCGGGACAAAATGACGTTTTCAGCGGTGCCATGTTTATTTATATACGTCTTTTTAATCGCGCGTTATTGCACTTTTTGTTCGGCAGTATGATGATAAAGCATTGTTTTTTGCTTTGTTTTTGTTTTTTGAAGGGGTTCATTAAAAGGGTTAACTAGTGGGACAATTTTATAGGGCGGGTCGTTACGGACATGGTGATACTAAATATGTGTACTTTTATTGTTTGTTTTTTATTTACAAAAAAAAAAAATTTATCATGGAATATTTTTTTTATTTATTTAGGAATTTTTAAAAAATTATTTTTATACTTCAATTTTTTTTTTTTACTTTATTATATTGTCCCAGTGTGGGACATTACCATAAAATGTCAGATCACTGATCTGACACTTTGCAGGACCCCGAAGGCCCTCGCGGCCATATTGGATCCAGGGGCCTGCAGGGAGTAGGTCCTTGGAGCAACGCAAGCACATCGCGTTGTTCCGAGGGTCTCAGGGAAGCACGTAGGGAGTCCCCTTCCTGCGTGATTCTTCCCAGTGCCCCTGGTACACTGAGATCATGTTTGATCGCAGTATGCCAGGGGTTAGTGTGCCGGGTGTTAGCTGTGATAATTAGCTGACACATGGCCGTGATCAGTGGTGCTCCCCCCATGAGCGCCGCTGATTGCGGTGACATACTATCCCGTCCACGGTTCCACGGGCCCAGGTCACGTGGACAGGATAGTGCATCACATGTCAGAAAGGGGTTAATGTAGAGCTTCTGATCGTTCTGGTGCAGGAGAGGCCAGACCTTTATGCTGTCTGTGCTTGCAAGGACGCATCATGGAAGCGTATCTGCCAGCAAATTTTTCCAATATATGAAGAAAGTACACCTGAGGTGCAGCATGAAATGAGTAAGTACTATCCTAAATCTAAAAAGCCTTGATTTGCTTAAAAAAAAGCAATAAATGAATCAAAAATCATCATATGTGATGTTATGATTGCTATCCTGCCTGTTTGCCAGTTTACACTTGTCAATTAGCATGCCATATTAGCCTGTAACCTACATATGCCTATGCTTACACTGTGATCCTAATGTCAAACATTTGATTGGTTACTTTGCAGTGTGTGATATCACTAGACAGTGGCGGTGCTGCGGTGACCAGTTCCGCCAAGAGCGTCAGACTCGGGCCAGGAGTGGGGCAGAGGCCACAAAAAAAAGAAAATATATATACTATGATCAATTAAATTTTCTTGATCCAGTTCTGGATCTCTGTCCGTAAGTGCATCATTCACCACACCACACATTTGCCATGTGGCCTTAAGGTATGATAGTAATTTAAAATTTCTTAAAAACAGAACAGAATCCATCATAACTGAGTGGGAGACTGGCTCAGACTTGGAGGCCCACGTCAACCCTGTTGGGAAGGGCAAAAAGAGGTTGGAGCATCTTCCCAACCCTCCACATGTCACCATCCACCACCACTAGCAATGCCTTCTGAAGGACAGGAGGCAACTCAAGAAGAGGAGGACAGTGGCCAAAGTAGCAGCCCAATCCTGCCACTCGATACCTCACCACAGCCTGCAGTAAGCTCACGCCATGGCCGCTACAGGAGAGAACTTGCCACTACTGGTACCAAATGGCAAGTGGATACTGAGGTATTGAACTACCTGTCCTGCACACATAACGACGCTACAGAGAACCCGCTAACAATACGACCAGACAAGGATCGTTGCTGCATCGCTATGTGATCGCTGGTGAGATGTCAAACAAACAGATCTTCCCAACGACACAGCAACGATACAGCGACCCATTGTGATCTTTGTAATGTTGTTGGCGGTTGTTGAAACCCTGTCACACCACTTCTGTTCTGACGATGCAGATCACGATGTGGGCTATACTCTGTGACGTTGTAGGCACCCAGGCGTGGTTTAGCGTTGCCTTTTCCGCGCCCCCGTATCTCCGATTGGTGGTCACTACTGCATTCTGATTGGCGGCGCTTCTGTCCTTTGTTCCTGACTCCGTGAACAAAGGCAACCTAGCAGTGCTTCTGTTATTTGTTCCTGCCTGCATGTTGGTTTACAGATCGTAGTAGCATTCTCCGGCTGCGACTCCAAACCGAATTCTATATTCTTCCACATTATTGTTGGACACCTATACTTTGTGCACGGTAGGTATCTTTGGGGTCTCAAATGAGATGTATTTTAAAGAACAACTTCCAATTATCAGCTGTGATCGCTTGTGAGGGAGGGAGGG
The DNA here is from genome assembly GCF_039654945.1 of Dendrobates tinctorius. Classification (NCBI taxonomy): domain Eukaryota; kingdom Metazoa; phylum Chordata; class Amphibia; order Anura; family Dendrobatidae; genus Dendrobates; species Dendrobates tinctorius. Next base: position 53,678,039 of record NW_027361703.1, read on the forward strand.
CGTGGCATCTATCTGTGTCCATATGGTTTTGAATGGGCAGCCATTTTAGGTGGGCTTGTGTGCACATACCTGTGAAAGCCGAAAACTTGTGTGCTTCCACTTTTTCTTTTTTTGGGGGGGTTCTAAAAGTACCGTTTGTGGTCTCAAATGCATTTCCATTTCATCAGTTTTATTGAACAACTACATATTCTCTGCTATCATTGCTCTTGAGGGAGGGGCATTTTTTCTATCTGTGGATGGGCAGCCATTTTAGGTGGACTCGTGTGCACACACCCACATTTTCACGACTACAGTAGTACGCTTCAAACAGAATTTTTTTTTTTCAAATTTTCCATGTATGCTCACTGTATGCTTTTCTTTATCTCAGATGTCTTACAATACTGAGGAGTTTGTTCGTGAACTTATCGAACTGTATCGGGCTCTGCCCTGCCTTTGGCAAATTAAGTTGGCCGATTACAGTAATAAAATGAAAAAAGGGAGGCATACGAGAAAATGATTGCCCTCTTTAAGCGACATAATCCATGTGAGAAGGTGGATGAAAGCCTTGTTCGCAAAAAAATCCAAGGTCTACGCATGGTGTATAAAAAGAAGCTCAACAAGGTGGAGAAGTCTGGTGCCGGCACGGATGAGGTTTATGTGCCCTCGCTGTGGTACTACGACTTACTTGGCTTCACCCATGACCAGGAGCTATCACGGCAACAGTATCATCGGTGCGGCCGACCCTGGAAGAAGACCCTGCGATCCATAATGATCCAGACTCCCCGGTTGGAGATGTAAGTACCTTCTTTGCTTCCCAGAATACAGCAATTTAAATTTGTATGTGCATTCCTATTGTTGAATTGAAAATAGTAACTAAGGCTTTATTTGTTGGGTTTTGCTTTAACCGTTATTTTCTTTTTCTACAGCCCCATCAGCAAGAACTTGTTACTCCAACAACTGAGGTCATCACGGGTATTGAACACAGTATGGAGGACCCTTGTGAGGGGTATAGTCAAGAGCCAGCGCCCTCTACTCTACCTCATCGACAACAGCTTTCTCGAAAAAGAAAGGCCGCCGCACAGCCATCTCCTGATCTTCTGTGTTTGGCTAATCAAATTTTGGCTAATCAGGCCAAGACCAGCATGGACACTTTTGCTAACTTTGCGGCTGATAGACTGGGTAAGCTGGATGCTAGACAAAGGAGCCACACTGAAAGGGTGATATTTGAAACTTTACGTAAAGCCGCAGCAGGTCAACTGGATGAGTCTTCAACAGTACGAAGTGTGCTCAACCGTGATCCTTCTGAGCAGTCAAGGACACAAATTCTGGAGTCACTTCGGAGCACACCTGTACGGAGGATTGGTCCTCCGCAAAACCTGATGATCCACCCCCCACCCCAGTATCCCGCGTTTCCACAATCTTTTTTTGTCCCAAATTTCTTCTCCGCCCAGGCGAGGTTATTTGACTGACGAAAACCAGTACCAGGGCTTGTAGCACCGTTTTACTTTTTGTTTAGATTTGTATTGTAATATTGTACACTAATTGAACATTTAACAGTTTATTAACTTATATTATTGCTGAAATAATTGTTGTATTTAAATAAAAAAAATTTTGGTCTTATAACTTGCACTTGGCTTTGATGAATTAAGCATATGCTTTTTGCCATGACAACTTGGCGGGGTAATGGGCTTGGTGCATTTATATTGATGTGTAGATGTTATGGATGTGAGTAGATGTAATGAATGTGCTAGAGCAGGGGTCTCAAACTCGGCTGAGTAAAATGGGCCACATATAAAAAAAAATTTGACATGGAGGTCCCAGATCATGTGACACCCTGACTCCTCCCCCTCCTGTGACCTCATCCCAGATCCTGTGCAGAGTGTGCACACAGAACAGCCATCGCAGATCGCACGCTCCTGAATGCGCACCTTTCCCCTGCCTAAGGGACTGAGACATGTGGTGCACCGAGGCCGGCAGATGCCTGCCTCAGGGGCCGTGTTTGAGACCTCTGTGCTAGATGAAACGTAACATTTAAAAAAAAAAACAACACAACAGCGGATAAGAACTAAACATCTTTTTTAATAACTGGGCTAAACAATGCCCAGACATGGCAACATAAACAAAAAGGTAAAACAAGGAAAAAAAATTAGTTGGGGGTGCCGTCCTGTTCTTGGGCCACCAATGAGCGTAGCAGCAGGGCTCTGTGTTGCTCTAAAGCCTCAGTGGCTCTCCTGTTGTGAGTTCATTTTCCCCTCCGTCACTGAGGCCTGGTGAACTCCCTATTCTAGTGAAGGATGGTAGTGAGCCTGATTATCAGGCACCTGGGACTAATGAAGACGATTGGCTGAGTGGAGTCACTGACTGGATTTAAGGCAGCCGATGCCCTTTCTGCCCTGTGGGTGATTTCTCTGTGGACTCTTGGACACCAGTCTGATTCCTGCTCTCCTAAAGCTAAGTTTTCTGTTTTGCCTTTTGCATCTAAGATTTGTTTTTGTTTTTCTTGCTTTTTGGATTATGCCACTCCCTGCTGGAGTGTGCAGTGTTCCTTGAGCTCTGTCTTCTGAATGTACCTGAGTGCTGATTTAGTTTTTGAAGCTTAGTTGCTTCAGGGCCATTTTTATATCAGCTTGTTGGCTTTTGTCTCTGATAGGGTTTTGGCAGATTGCAGACAGCAGCCTTCCTATCCGTTCCTATCTAGGTAGTTTTTGGGCCCCGTCTTTGCTCAGCCTGTCTTTCTGTCTGTGTAAGTGTTTTCATCTTGCTTCACCATCATTATATGTGGGGGGCTGCCTATTGCTTTGGGGTCTGCTCTGGGGCAGTTAGATTTCCCCTTTCCTTCTTTAGGCCTATGTATCTCTCCGGTTGTGATCGAGGGGTCTAGGTCATCGTAGGAACCCCCCCACAGCTACTGCTAGTTGTGTTGATAGGTTCAGGGGTCTGCAATCTGATAGTTGCCAACTTCTCTGGTTTTCAGGACTTAGCTAGCATTTCTGTTTTTGCCTCCTACGGTGACTCAATCATAACACTCTCCCCAGCGAAGCCACCAGGTCTTCATTAGAAGGGATTTCTAAAAGGAAAGGGATTGTTAAATCTTAAATTCTATACAAGGATCAAATTAACATGGAACGTGTTTGTTATTTCACACTTACGGTTTAGTGCATCTTCTGGCATCCTCAGACTGTGGGTCGCCAGTCGAGTCCTGCTGGTGCTCCGGCTCATCATTTTCCTCCTCCTGGGGCTCCGGGTCTGCAGGTGTAGGAGGAAAGAAGACCCCATTATGTACAATACGATAGTAAACTAAAGGCCGAAGATTAATCTAAAGTTTAATTAATCAGATTTTTATTATTATTAATTTCTATTTAAGATGAGCGACTTTAACGCTTTTAAGGTTGAGTCGGGTTTCATGACACCCGAATTTCTCGAAATTGTCCGACTATAGGGAAAAGTCGGAGGTCCAACTGAAACACGAAACCCAATGCAAGTCAATGGGGAAGCAAAGTCAGCAGGGAGTGGAGGACAGTAAACACACCTACAGTGCCCATTTCAATGCCAAAAACATCAATTCTTATTACTTAAGCTTGTCAACCTTAATTTACTTCATAATAATAGTTGCGCATTGAAAACTGGGGGTTATTTGGCTAAAGTAGTGTGGGGGGGGAGGGCTGGCTCCAGGTTTTCGTGTGCCCCGGGCCAAAGAGTGTCAGTGCGCCCCATTAACACATACGACAATTCATGATGCTCCGATACGGCACACAAATATAGGTATAGTACAATGAAAAATACTTCACTTCTTGCATGACATGACCGATATCTATTTTAAATTCTACAATAGGTCAAAAAAGGGACAGTATATTACTCCATACAGTATTATGGCCACCACATAGTTTGCCATACAGAATAATGAGCCCCATATATTTCTCCATACAGAATAATTTTTCCCATATAATGTTCCATACAGTATATGATGAGCTCCACATAATGCTACAGTATATGATGGCCCTCATGGATGATGCTCCAGTGTCTGATGGGCCCAAATAATAATCCATAAATAATGGGCCCCATTTCTAATGCCCCAGTGTACAATGCGCCCAGTAAATGCTGCTCCAGTATTGGATGTCCCCCAATTGGAATGCTCCAGTATATGATGGGCCTAATGGATGATGATCCAGTGTATGATGGCCCCAAATAATGCTCCATGTATAATCTGGTCCATTTTGAATGATCCAGTATATGAAGGGTCTCATGGATGATGCTCCAGTGTCTGATGGGCCCAAATAATGCTCCATATATCAGGAGGTGTGTTAATGGGTTAACAAATGAGACAGTTTAATAGGGCGGGAAGTTACGAACGTGTCAATACTAAATATGTTTTTCTGGTTTTTTTTATTATTTTTCAAAATATTCTATTAGGGAGGTTTTCAATTTTTTTCTTAATATTCGTTAAGCATTTTTTTTATTTTTTACATTATTCCCATTATTTTAAAATTTTTTATTATTACACTGTCCGGGGGGAGGCATCGATGGCATGTGTCAAATCGCCGATGTCGCACGTCACACAGCGATGTGTCTGATCAGCGATGTGACAGGCACAGCACAAGGCCTCTGCCATTTATATCCATTTATATACAGTCATATGTTAAAGTTTGGGCACCCATATTAATGTTAACCTTTTTTCTTTATAACAATTTTGGTTTTTGCAACAGCTATTTCAGTTTCATATATCTAATAACTGATGGAGTCAGTTATATTTCTGGATTCAAATGAGGTTTATTGTACTAACAGAAAATGTGCAATATGCATTTAAACAAAATTTGACCGGTGCAAAAGTATGGGCACCTCAACATAAAAGTGACATTAATATTTCGTAGATCCTCCTTTTGCAAAAATAACAGCCTTTAGTCGCTTCCTGTAGCTATTAATGAGTTCCTGGATCCTGGATGAAGGTATTTGTGACCATTCCTGTTTACAAAACAATTCCAGTTCAGTTAAGTTTGATGGTCGCTGAGCACAGATGTTCAATGATATTCAGGTCTGGGGACTGGGATGGCCATTCCAGAACATTGTAATTGTTCCTCTGCATGAATGCCTGAGTAGATTTGGAGTGGTGTTTTGGATCATTGTCTTGCTGAAATATCCATCCCCTGCGTAACTGCAACTTCATCACTGATTCTTGCACATTATTGTCAAGAATCTGCTGATACTGAGTTGAATCCATGTGACCCTCAACTTTAACAAGATTCCCGGTGCCGGCATTGGCCACACAGCCCCAAAGCATGATGGAGCCGCCACCAAATTTTACTGTGGGTAGCAAGTGTTTTTCTTGGTATGCTGTGTTTTTTAGCCTCCATGCATAACGCCTTTTTGTATGACCAAACAACTCAATCTTTGTTTCATCAGTCCACAGGACCTTCTTCCAAAATGTAACTGGCTTGTCAAAATGTGCTTTTGCATACCTCAGGCGACTCTGTTTGTGGCGTGCTTGCAGAAATGGCTTCTTTCGCATCACTCTCCCATACAGCTTCTCCTTGTGCAAAGTGCGCTGTATTGTTGACCGATGCACAGTGACACCATCTGCAGCAAGATGATGCTGCAGGTCTTTGAAGGTGGTCTGTGGATTGTCCTTTACTGTTCTCACCATTCTTTTTCTCTGCCTTTTTGATATTTTTCTTGGCCTGCCACTTTTGGGCTTAACAAGAACTGTACCTGTGTTCTTCCATTTCCTTACTATGTTCCTCACAGTGGAAACTGACAGGTTAAATCTCTGATACAACTTTTTGTATCCTTCCCCTGAAAAGCTATGTTGAATAATCTTTGTTTTCAGATCATTTGAGAGTTGTTTTGAGGAGCCCATGATGCCACTCTTCATAGGAGAATCAAATAGGAGAACTACTTGCAAGTGGCCACCTTAAATACCTTTTCTCATGATTTGATACACCTGGCTATGAAGTTCAAAGCTCAATGAGGTTACAAAACCAATTTAGTGCTTCAGGAAGTCAGTAAAAAGTAGTTAGGAGTGTTCAAATCAAGAAAATGATAAGGGTGCCCATACTTTTGCCCCTGTCAAATTTTGTTTAAATGCAGATTGCACATTTTCTGCTAGTACAATAAACCTCATTTGAATCCAGAAATATAACTGAGTCCATCAGTTATTAGATATATGAAACTGAAATAGCTGTTGCAAAAAACAAAATTGTTATAAAGAAAAAAGGTTAACATTAATAGGGGTGCCCAAACTTTAACATATGACTGTAATTGGCATGTTTTAGGGGTGTCCCATTATTTCTGCCATGTTGCTGCCCTCTGTTGTTTTGTACTGCCATTGTGGGGCTTGTGGTCTCCAGTACTTCTGCCCTCTCTGTGGGCTCTCACTGCAGATCGCTGTGGGTTGCCATCTGTTTGATGGGAGTCTTGCTTGTGGTATCTTAGGTCTGTTTAGAATGATGTCCTTTAGCTCTCTGGCTAGATTGCTGACCTCTTGTTTATTGAGGTGCTTGTCATTGTATATGTGATGGAGCGTTATTTCAAGGTGTCTTGCCAGTTGTATGTTTGGTGTTAAGGCGATACTGGCGGCCAACTCTGAGTTGATTTGCTGGGTTACCTGTTGATCTATGTATTTCCTTGGAAGCAGGGCAGACAGGATTGTTTTGGATATGGGAAATTTTTGCTGGGCAGCTATTGCGAGTTTTGATAGACCTTGGGTGGTTGTGTCTTCATGAATATTGTTTGAGCCGGTGTGTGAGTTATTGATCACCTCCTCTGCTTGTGGAATTGTTGAACAGCAGATTTTTGTGACCTGTGCCCCCGTGAACACTCTCTTAGTATCCAGGTATTTCCCATTTAGTCTATTATTAGGACGATGTCAGGGTCTGGTATTTTATTTGGGCTGTTTGTTTTTTGTGTGTCCTTGGGTCCTTGGCTGTTGGTTGCCCTGGGTTCCTGTGAAGATGAGGTTGTATATTCGTTGCTGGGATTGAGTGTAGGATTTTCCTTTGCAGTGTTGGGTTCAGGGGTGTTGGTTGCCCTGATTTTCTGTGTGGATGAGGCTGTACTTTTATTGTTGGGGTTGTGTGTAGTGTCCTTCTGGCTGGGGCTGTCGCTGGTCTGTGATGTGTCAGGCACCGAGATGGTTGGTGCTGGCCTTGATTTTGGGGGACTGCTTGTATTTTGAGGTGCACTCTAAGGCTTTTGTTGTAGGTTTGATGATTTTAACTGTGCTATTTCTTCTTTGAGATATGCATTTTCTTCCTGCAGTCTTACAAGTAACCTTTGCATTTCACACTGGTCTCTTTTCAGCCTTGATAATACCTCCTTCAGATGGTCATTTACATTTTTCTCACCTTGGCTTCTTTGAAATTCCTCTTTGAATTGAATGAATTCACTCTCTAGTTGGGACAGGCAGTCTCTGGGTATATTTGTCAGGATCCTGACAGTGCCGGCGTACAGCCCTCTCTGAGCAGGGACTCACCAGTGCTGTAAGGGTCCCGGGGACATTAACAGCTGGAAAGTACAGACGCACAGGACCTGAACGCTGAAGTATTAGCAAGCAGGCACGGGACCTACGGTCATGTGACCACAAGGGGGCAGGGCTTAGCATCCTGCTTACTAAGATGGAAGAACACTCAGAGTCGGGCAAACCAGAGATCATACACAATACGGGCGAACGAGGTACAGGAGGGACAAGCAGATGGGAGGTCAGACGAAGCCAAAGGTCATACACAAGAGGGTGGTGCGGTACAAAAGGGATGAGCAGAGAGCAGTCGAGTCACAAGCAGAGGGTCATACACGAGAGGATGGTGCGGTACAAGCGGGTCAGGCAGAACTCGTAACAGGGACAGAACCAGATCACAACCAAACAAGCAACAAGTTATCAGGCACAAGGCACACATATACAAGAGGTCACTTAACTCAGCCGAGGGCAGGAGTATAACTGACACGGACCCAGGTCCAGTGACCATTAAATAGCCACCATCTGCTAGAGAGAGGCAGAAACAATTAACCCCCTGTCTGACCAGGACGGGCCAAAGCGAAATCCTGTCCTGGATCATGACAGTACCCCCTCTCAATGGGGGGCCACCGGACCCCAAGGTTTCTCAGGATACTTGGCGTGAAAGGCCAGGACCAACCGATCAGCATGAACCGATCGAGCAGGAACCCACGAGCGTTCCTCCGGATCGTAGCCTTTCCAATGTACCAGATATTGAAGGGCACGACGGACCAACCTGGAGTCAACAATTCGTTCCACCTCGTACTTGGACTGCCCGTCTACCAAAACTGGTGGCGGGGAAGCTGATGGTCCCTCCCCACCGGCCTCACAGGTTTCAAAAGGGCCCTATGGAAAACATTTGGGATCCGCAGGGATGGCGGGAGACGCAACCGAAAAGCCACCGGGTTAACTGCTTCGGTAATTTCATAGGGACCTATAAACTTGGGTCCAAGCTTCTCGGAGGGGACCTTGAGCCTTATATTCTTGGTAGATAACCATACCTTATCCCCAACCTGAAACACTGGTCCCGTGGATCGTTTTTTGTCTGAAAAAAATTTAAATTTATCCTGAGCCTTAGTAATGTTACTCTGGACCTCCTGCCATACCTCCTCCAACCGCTGGATTGTCTCATCTGCCCCAGGACACCCAGAATTCAAACGGGAAAATTCTCCAAATTGTGGATGAAACCCATAGTTGCAGAAAAAGGGAGATGTACCCGTAGAATGGTTAATGCGGTTGTTAAATGCAAACTCGGCCAACGGTAACACAGAACACCAATCATCCTGTCGGGCTGAGGTCAAGCAACGCAGAATTTGCTCCTGAGACTGATTGGTCCGCTCAGTCTGCCCATTAGACTCTGGATGATAAGCGGATGAAAAGAACAGACCAATACCCAACCTCTTACAAAAAGCCCTCCAAAATCTGGAAACAAATTGCACTCCTCTATCAGACACCACATTCAAGGGTACCCCATGCAACCGCACCACATGCTCAACAAACAATCTGGACAATGTTTCCGCATTAGGTAGAGCTGCCAAAGGTACAAAATGTGCCTGCTTACTAAACCTGTCCACCACAACCCAAACAGTGGTATTACCCTTGGAGGGGGGAAGGTTGGTGATGAAATCCATGGACAAATGGGTCCATGGTCTGTCAGGAATTGGCAGTGGTACCAATTCCCCGGCCGGCCGATTATGGGGGGTTTTCGCACGGGCACAAACATCACATGCAGACACATATTCCCCAACATCAGAGGCTAAAGAATACCACCAGAATACTCTAGCAATGGCCTTCCGGGTAGCCGAGATCCCTGGATGTCCACCCAGAACTGAGTCATGGAACTCTCGGAGGACCTTGAGACGAAACTGAGCTGGCACGAAAAGTTTATCCACCGGCTTAGCCGGAGGTGCAAGAGACTGGGCTTCCCAAATCTCCCATTCCAACATGTTAGAAACACCTGCCACCACCACCCCAGGCTGAAGAATGGAGGATGGAGGTTCCGGGGTGGACACCAGATCTAGACTGCGTGACAAGGCATCAGCTCTGACATTTTTGGATCCTGGCAGAAAAGTGATAAAGAAGTTGAATCGGGAAAAAAAAAGTGACTATCTAGCCTGCCTGGGAGTCAACCTTTTAGCTGACTCAATGTAAGCTAGGTTTTTGTGGTCCGTAATTATGGTTATAGGATGGACAGCCCCCTCCAAAAAATGCCTCCATTCTTCAAAGGCCAACTTTACTGCCAGAAGTTCTCGATCCCCAACATCATAGTTTCTCTCCGCAGGAGAGAAATTCTTCGAGAAAAAGGCGCAAGGTCTCAAATTGGTCAAAGTGGAGGGTCCCTGGGACAATACCGCCCCCACCCCCACCTCTGAGGCGTCTACCTCGACAATAAATGGTTCAGACGGGTCCGTTTGAATAAGAACCGGGGCAGACATGAAACATTTTTTCAAAAACTGAAACGCCGCTACCGCTGCGGCTGACCAATTCTTGATATCAGCTCCCTTTTGAGTCATGTCTGTGAGGGGTTTAACCACCTGTGAGAACCCCCTTATAAATTTACGATAATAATTGGCAAACCCTAGGAAACGCTGCAGAGCCTTCAAATCACAAGGTTGAACCCACTCGACAATGGCCTGCACCTTATTAGGATCCATGCGATACCCTTCTGCAGACACAATGAACCCCAGAAACGACAGTTCTTTAACAAAAAATAAACATTTTTCAAGTTTAGCAAAGAGACAGTTCTCCCGGAGCCTTTGGAGAACTGCCCGAACATGACCAATATGAGCCTGTTTATCAGGAGAGTAGATCAGTATGTCATCCAAACATACCACCATAAAACGTCCAATAAAATCAGGGAACACGCAGTTTATGAAATTTTGGAAGACTGCTGGCGCATTGGTCAGACTGAAAGGCATGACCAAATTTTCAAACAACTCTTCAGTAGTGAGAAAAGCAGTTTTCCACTTATCTCCCTCCCGGACTCTGATAAGGTTATACGCTCCCCGTAGATCTAGTTTCGAAAACCACTTAGCTCCGGACAATTGGTTGTATAAATCAGGAATAAGTGGAAGGGGATACGTATTCCTCACAGTTATCTTATTTAACTCACGAAAATCGAGGCATGGGCATAAACCACCGTCTTTTTTCTTTACAAAAAAGAACCCTGCCGCTACGGGAGAAACAGAAGGACGAATGTGTCCCTTACGGAGACTCTCGGAAATATATTCCTTCATTGCAGCCCGTTCTGGACCTGAAAGGTTATACAAGCGGGCTTTGGGCAATTTAGCACCTGGAACTAGGTCAATGGCACAATCTAATGGGCGGTGTGGCGGTAAAACCTCGGCCTCTTTTTTGGAGAAAACGTCCATATAGTCTTTCAGGTACTCCGGAATACCTTCCAGACCCGCTGACGACACAGACATAGTAACAAGACATTTATCAGAACAATTGGAACCCCATTTAACAATGTCCCGAGATTCCCAATTAATCACTGGATTATGCACTTGTAACCAGGGGAACACCAACACCAGTCCCGCAGGCAGGTTGTCCATAACAAAACATGAAATATGTTCCTGGTGCAAGGAACTTACTTTAAGGAGAAACTCTTCTGTACGAAACATAACATCATTTTTAACCAGTGGTGTTTTGTCAATGGCAACAATGTGAATAGGAGTCTCCAACCTAACTGTCCCTAACTTACATATGGATACCAAGTCAGAGTCAATAAAGTTTAATGACGATCCGCAATCCACGAAGGCAGAAGTGAATGTTGAGACACTCCCACAACAAAGTTCAACTTGCAACAACATTTTTGAAAATGCAGAAAAGGGTACCTGAGAGCCTGGGTGATCTCCACGACAATCACCCGGGCTCAGTCGCTTGTTGGTCAGAGGACAGGAGGGGCAATCCTTTTTCCAATGTCCAGAATTGCCACAGAAAAAACAGCATTTTCCCACGAGTCGTTGTCTTCTTTCTTTCTCTTTGAGGTAGATGGTCTCCAATGTAGGACTGGCTCCCCTTCCTTGGGAAAATAACAATGTCTCAATCTGCATCACTCCCCTCGCCCGTAGCCTGCGATCCATTCGGATGGCCTGTGTCATAGCCTCCTCCAGGGAATCAGGCGGAGGTTGGAGAGCCAAGGCGTCTTTCAGATGTTCAGACAGGCCTCTACGGAACAAACCACGGAGGGCGGCATCATTCCAGCAGACCTCAGCAGCCCTGCATCTGAACTCTGAGCAAAACCACTCGGCTGAGTGCTTCCCCTGGCAAACACTCATCACCATGTCCTCAGCCATATGTATCCGATCAGGCTCATCATAAATATGCCCCAGGGCCTCAAAAAATGCATCCACAATCATACGCTCAGGGGCCGTGGTTGGAAGGGAGAAAGCCCACTGCATGTGGAGCCCCCCTTAACAGAGATATAATGACCCCCACTCTCTGGCTTTCACTCCCAGACGAGTGTGGTCTCAAAGAAAAAAAAAGATTACATCCCTCCTTGAAAACTCTGAATTCCTTTTTATCTCCAGAAAAGGTATCTGGTAACTTAACCGGAGACTCCGGGGAAATTAATGTAACATCCCGAGCCCCCGATGAAAAAAAACCCCCTGCACAGTGTCAGCGATCAGCTGCTGAGACTGAGCCAGGACTCGTTCTCCAAGGAGTTTCTGAGACATCAGAGTTAGGTGCTTAACCTGCTCAGAAAGAGCGTGCATAGGATCCATCACATACACAGGTGAATGGGAGCAGAGAAAAAAAAATGGTAATGGTCAGTTGTAATGTCAGGATCCTGACAGCGCCGGTGTACAGCCCTCGCTGAGCAGAGACTCACCAGTGCTGTAGGGGTCCCGGGGACAGTAACAGCTGGAAAGTACAGACGCACAGGACCTGAACGCTGAAGTATTAGCAGGCAGGCACGGGACCTACGGTCATGTGACCACAAGGGGGCGGGGCTTAGCGTCCTGCTTACTAAGATGGAAGAACACTCAGAGTCGGGCAAACCAGAGATCATACACAATACGGGCGAACGAGGTACAGGAGGGACAAGCAGATGGGAGGTCAGATGAAGCCAAAGGTCATACACAAGAGGGCGGTGCGGTACAAAAGGGATGAGCAGAGAGCAGTCGAGTCACAAGCAGAGGGTCATATGCGAGAGGACGGTGCGGTTCAAGAGGGTCAGGCAGAACTCGTAACAGGGACAGAACCAGATCACAACCAAACAAGCAACAAGTTATCAGACACAAGGCACACGTATACAAGAGGTCACTTAACTCAGCCGAGGGCAGAAGTATAACTAACACCGGACCCAGGTCCAGTGAGCATTAAATAGCCACCCTCTGCTAGAGAGAGGTAGAAACAATTAACCCCCTGTCTGACCAGGACGGGCCAAAGCGAAACCCCGTCCTGGATCATGACAATATTATCCATGGGGGTTGTGATATAGATGTGGCTGGGGGACTGCTAGTTACTTTGTCTGCTGTGATCTGATCAGGAGTGGTTATCCTTCCTCCCTGCCTCAGGGTTTGCATTTCAACTTGGTTCTTAATGTGCTGGAATTGTTGTTGAAATTCCTCCATCTTGGGTTCTGTTCCTTGTACTATGATAGTTCCATTTTTATACATTTTTATGGAAAGATTAAAAGTCCCAGGGTCCTCCTCATCCTGTACTCTAATTTGTGTGCCATTTTTAATGCCCTGCATTTTGAGAGTTTTCTGAGAGTCTGGTCCCACGCTTGATGGTGCCGTGAGTAGAATAACACATTTGTTTTTTCCCCTTGAATGTTGAAGTCTATCAATAGGGTCTCTGGTTATTTCTTTATATTGGCCAGTTTTATGGCTTTTCTCTCTTTCATAGATCTGGCATTCACAGGGAAGGTTATCACTAAGGTTACCGTTACACATAACGATGTCCCAGCAATCCCACCAATGATCCGACATGGATGGGATTGCTGGGACATTGTTAGCTGATTGCTGGTGAGCTGTCACATAGACAGCCCCTCCAGCGATCAGGACCAGCGAGCACGCTGGTTACCAACGTAAACATTGGGTTTCTAAGGGCTGCGGGGCCGTTAGAAACCCAATCTTTACCCTAGATACCAGCATGCACTGCAGGCAGGACGGGAGGTGGAGGCAGAGCGGCGCAGACAGACCGGCGTAGCTCTGCTATCTGCTACTCTGGTCTGACAGACTGGAGTAGCAGATAGCAGAGCTACTCCGGTCTGTCTGCGTCGCTCTGCCTCCACCTCCCACACTGCCTGCAGTGCACGCTGGTATCTAGGGTAAACATCGGGTTTCTAAGGGCCCCGCAGCCCTTCGAAACCCGATGTTTACGCTGGTAACAAGCGTGCAGCGTCACTCATCGCTGGCTCCTGCTGCCACACGCAGCGATGCGCGCTTGCCAGCGGGAGACCAGCGATGAAAAAACAGGCCAGGACAATCCAGCACGATCAGCAATACCCCGCAGGGGGGGCGATCACTGCTGGATGTCACACACAGCGATCTCACTGGAGAGATCGCTGATGTGTCACAAAATCAGCGATCTCGCCAGCAAGATCGCTATGTGTAACGGGCCCTTAATGTGTCAGGCCCCCTGCTGGTTCCAGCTGCTGTCTCCAGGTCACCCTCCTTGCTTACAGTTCAATCCCCATGTTGTTTCATTTTAAATGTCTTTCTTTTCTTCTATATTTTCTATTGCATAATATACAGTCTATTGTTATCTTAGCAATGTATTGGCATTGAGCCCTTACCTTGGGGATGCGTTGGGTTCTGTTAGGGTTTTATGTTGCCTTTTTGCTGGGTTTTCACTAGGCAATCTTGACCTGTTTTTGCTTCTTTGTTTCTTGTTTTTCTTGTGAATCTTTCTTGTCATAGCTTAAAATCCTTAAAATCTTTAGGGCCCTTTACACATAGCGATATCACTAGCGATATCGCTAAAGCGTCACCGATTTTGTGACGCAGCAGCGATATCACTAGCAATATCGCTACATGTGATACTCACCTCCGACTGGCTCCCCCGCTGGCTATCGCTGATCGCGCGAGATCGGCCTGGTCCATTTCACGTCGTCAGCTTCCTGATGGTGCCGACGAGTGAGCCATGGACGCAGGCGGAAGACGGTCACCCACGCAGCGTCTGACAGGTGAGTATGACCGCCGACCGCGGCTGCATGGCTAGTGAGATCTGCCTGTTTGGCAGCTCACTAGTGACCATTTAGCGATGCACAAGCAATCCTGACCAGGTCATATCGTGGTCGGGATCACTGGTGCATCGCTAAATGTAGCGGGGCCTTAAGTCCAGTGTGTTTAGTATTTTGTCATATCTATAGATTTCCGAGATATGTCCTCCAATCTTCTCATTATAAGGTATAAACTCAAGGTCATTCAGGAGCTCATCTTACTGTGTCCTGCTCCTCCAGTGTCGATATCTACCATCTAAAATTAAAAGTGATGTATTTTTCTTATAAGGCCGGGATCACACACAGCGAGATACGGCTGAGTCTCGCAGGTTAAAACCAAGCTCTGGCACCTGCACTCCAGAGCGGAGCGTGCAGCCGCACAGCAATACATGGAGCTACACGCTACGTTCCAGAGTGCCGGTGCCAGAGCTTGGTTTTAACCTGCGAGTCTCGGCCGTATCTCGCTGTAGTGTGACTCCGGCCTTAAACAAAAAGTATCACTTGTAAAGTAATTTATTAACCTTTAAATAAACTGAAGGATGTTTAAAACAAATCACAGGATTCATTGGAAGAGACAAGCATTCATTTCAGAATTTATCTCAGAAACAGCTCATTAATTACATAAAAGATGTCAAAATATTGCATGGAAAGCCTGTCAAAAAGACATTTAGTTAACTGCTCTTCAAAACATTAGTCAAAAAAACTAAAGGAAAGATGTTTTTATCATGCTCCCACGCAGCTAAGATTAATAATAATAGAAAAGGCATAATTAAAATGCTGGAAGGAAAAGCAGAAAGAAAATAAGTTTACTCACTGTATATTTACTAATATGTATTGTGTTTTAAAAAAGAGTACGGAACATGTGTCAAAAGATTCCTTTTGTACTTGTAAAAAGTTGTGATTTTGGAGGTAACTCTTATCCAAAAAGTATCATTTCTCCTTGCGGAGAATGACATGTTAAGCATGTCGAGATGAGGAGACTTAAAGCCGCAATGCTCCTCTGGGAAATATGCTAATTATGCAAATTGTCTCTTCAGAGAGGAAGAGGACTTGAACTCTAGTGCCACCTATTGGAAGTAGCAATCCTAAAAGTCAATGTCGACCCTTTAACGAGCCTTATTACATGACTTAGGATAAAAGCCAAGCCAGAATCTCAATTTGCAGACACTGTGTTTCGGGGTACTGCCCTCGTTGCACTGACGAGGGGCAGTACCCTGAAACACAGTGTCTACAAATTGACTTTTGGGATTGCTACTTCCAATAGGTGGCACTAGAGTTCTAGTCCTCTGCCTCTGAGGAGGTAACTCTTATAATCATTGCAAAGCTGCAAATAAACACTTTTATAATAACTTATAATTACATAATTTTTAGCCTAACTTACAATAGCATAATTTATAATGTGGTAGTAGTGCTGAATACAAGATGGGACACAAATATTTTGCATAGGGCCCTTAAGTTTCATTTTAGCACTTAACTTTGTTTTGTAATGTCAATCAAACAAACAATAGGATGATAAGTTATATAACCCCTTTGCGCCGAAGTCTGTTTTCACCTTCCTGACCAGGCCTATTTTTACAATTCTGACCACTGTCACTTTATGAGGTCACAACTGTGGAACGCTTCAACAGATCCTGGTGATTCTGAGAACGTTTTCTCATAAAATATTGTACTTTATAATACTGGTAAAATTTCTTTGATATGACTTGCGTTTATTTGTAAAAAAAAAATGGAAATTTGGCGAAAAATTCAAAAATTTTGCAATTTTCAAACTTTTAATTTTTATGCTCTGAAATCAGAGAGTCATATCACACAAAATAGTTAATAAATAACATTTTCCACATGTCTACTTTACATCAGAACAATTTTGGAAACATAATTTTTTTTCATTAGGGTTAAATGTTGACCAGCGATTTCTTATTTATACAGCAAAATTTGCAAAACCGTTTTTTTAGGGACCACCTCACACTTGAAGTGACTTAAAAAAATAAACAATTACTTTACTTTCACAAAAATTTTCCAATAGACCTAATTTCTTTTTACTTTTGCAAGGGTAACAGGAGAAAATGGAAAAATGAAAATTCGTTCCAGCTCCAGATGGTATAAAAATAAATTCTTTTATTCCATACATGTAAAATTTACAAACAGCTTCTTGGACATCACAGCACAGAAGAGGACAAGCGACGCGTTTCGACTGCAGCTGCGGTATTTCAGTTCAAGGCGAAGTTCCGAGCACCTCTTCCTAAATGGTGAGCTGGCTAATTTTCTTTTATTCATGAACAGGAGAACATGGACAATACATTCTGTTGTGCAATTTCTCTTAAGCATGCCGATATCCCATATGTGCGTGAAATCTACAGTTTGGGCACACGACAGGGATCGTAAGAGAAGGAGCGCCATTTCACTTTTTAAATGTAAAATATGGTGGAATAATTAGCGGTTGCAATGTCGCGTTTGGAGAGCCCCTGATGTGCCTAAACATTGGAAGCCCCCAACAAGTGAAACCATTTTGGAAACTAGACCCCTTAGGAAACTTATCTAGATGTGTATTGAGCACCTTGAACAAACAGATGCTTCACAGAAGTTTATAGCGTAGAGCCGTGGAAATAAAAAAAATCACATTCTTCCCAAATAAATCTTTTTTAGCTCCATATTTTGCATTTTCATAAGGGTAACAGGAGAAATTACTCCATATTATTTGTTGTGCAATTTCTTTTGAGTACGTTGATATCCCATATGTGGGGAAATACTACTGTTTGGGTCGCACGGCAGGGTTTGGAAAGGAAGGAGTGCCATTTGACTTTTTAAATTTTAAGGTGTAATGTGTTACCAATGGTTCTCTTGGTGACTGTGGTCAAAGCTTCCTTGAGATTATTAATATATATAATATATACAGCCACACACATACGTGTATATACTGTATATTACACAGTCTCCTTTATTATGTTTATAGCCGTCCCTTATTACACAGTGCCGTCTCTTGTTATGTACACTGTCCTCTCTTGTTAGATATATAATGCAATGACGGCTGATGGAGCATTGGAAATCTTCTTTTCTAATGGAGGAGCTGATGGACTGGTCGTCTGGTCACCGACTGCTCCATCAGCAGTCATTTTTTATCTAACAAGAGTAGGAACTATGTAATAAAAGCTGGCGCTGTGAATAACAAAAATAGCAAGAATAAACTATGAAAGAGACAACATTGTACATAACAACAGAGGAAGCTTTATAATAAGGGATGACACCATATGTAGCTAGAGAAGATGATACTTAATAAGAAATGGTGTTATACATAATAAAAGAGGAAATTATGTAACTAAGGACTGTGCTATACATAATAAGTGAGTACACTATATTCTAACGGACTGTGCTAGACATAATATGTGAGTAAACTATATGCTAAGGGTCTGTGCTATACATACAGTAATAAGGCTACATCCCTGTATCTGAGTGCAGTGTCAGTGTGCTGCCCGCTTTTACAAATGCATTGAACATGCCCTATTCTGATCCTCAAAATGGGATCAGAACAGGACATTCTCTGACCCTCATGGATCACATTCTCAGATCCATGATTTTCATGTATGTGTGAATGGACCTATAAAACTCTATGAGTCAGTGTGCCATCTGATAGCAAAAGCTGAAAGCACATGGACATTTCACACAAATGTGAGAATGTATGATAAGGGATTTAAAAAAAAACATAGTGCAGATACAGAATAATATCTAGATCCAGGAACTTACCGATGACGTCTCGTCTGATTAAAGTCGCTTTCTCCTGTTTCTTCTCCAGCTGGTCAGACCTTTATGTCGACATCTTCCAGCCACGACTCATCTTGTCACGATGATATTCGCAGCCCTGAAAATAACAAGGTCACATACATTGTATACATGCATACATGTGTCTCCCTTCTGAATACAGATATGTACCCCACTGTTAATATACTATTAGCCACACATCATTTAAAGTATAAAGTGATAAGCAAAATATGTTCCACATTAACTATAATCTCTGATTCCCAGTAATATAAATTATTCAGTCTGAGACTCTCCCCACTTAACTGTAAGGCTATGTGCACACAGAATATTTGCAAGGTTTTACAGTACAGGAAAAGTGAATGAGATCCCTGAATTCTCATGCATATGCTGCTTATTTGTTCCTTGCAGATTTGCAGCAGATTAAAAAATGCATAATTTCAATTCTTGCTGCGTATTTCACCCGTACTAATGGGGAAAAATACTTAACAAAAGCATGGCAAAAATGTGGAAAAAAAATAAATGTATTTTATGCAACTTTCTTCCTGCCAATCCATTAGGATATGCAGCAGAATTTTCTTCTGCAAGTACTGAAAGTGTGCACACAGCCTTAGTCCCTGTCCTGTGTCCACCCTCATTCATTATAAGTACAGTGCTGTGCAAATTAATTGGGACAAAGCATTTTTTTAAATAAAATCATAAATTGGTTACCAGTAAGTGATTCAAATCAGTTTTAACTGCTTTGAACAGCTGTGAGTGCCTGTTCAAAGCAGTTAAAACTGGTTTGAATCACTGACTGGTAACAAACTTACGATTTTACTTAAAAAAATGCTTTGTCCCAATTAATTTGCACAGCACTGTACTTGTTAGCATCAAAATTAATTTGGAGAAGATGCTATTAGGTACTGAGCATCCTCAGCCACCTCCAAATTCATTACAAGTGCCTGACAGCATCTTCTCCCAACTTTCAATTTTATTTTAAAGGGTCCTATGTACCTAATCGCCTCCTCTCCCAAACCTCAATAAATGTTAAGTCCTTGATATCATCACAATGAATTATGAGATGGGGAAAACGCTTAGCACCCTCCTTCACCACCCAATTAATTTTACATCCATATCTAATGTCTTCCTACACCTGTTCGTAAGTCTATTATAAGTCCCCCTTCCTCCCATCCTAGTCCCCCACATGCATCATTGTCCTCCCCTCCACATCCCATCATTGTCCTCTCCATCACTTTCACCATTGCTTTCTCCACCACCTCAATCATTGCCCTCTCCACCACCTCCATCATTGCCCTCTCCACCACCTCCATCATTGCCCTCTCCATCACACCCATCATTGCACTCCCCATCACCTCCTTCATTGCCCTCTCTATCACCTCCATCATTACCCTACATCATCTGCTTCATTGTTCTCCCTCTCAACTACCTCCATCATTGCCTTCTCCCCCACCACCTCCATCATTGCCTTCTCCCCCACTCCATCCTTGCCCTTTCCACCACCTCTATCATAGATTTCTCCCCCACCACTCCCATCATTGCCCTTTCCACCACATCCATCATTGCTTTCTCCCCCACCACATCCATCATTGCCTTCTTTCCACCACCTCCATCATTGCCTCCTTTCCACCATCTCCATCATTGTGTCCTTTCCATCACCACCATCAATGCCTTCTCCCCCACCACCCCCATTATTTCCTTTTCCACCACCTACATCATTGTTTTCTCCTCCACCACCCCACCATTGCCCTCTCAATCACCCCCATCATTGCCCTCTCCGCCACCTACACACACACAGATCACTCACCTCGCCACATGTTACACACACACACACCTCCACCATCAACACACATGCACACACACCACTCACCTCTCTGCACATTACACATATACTCCTCCACCAGCTACACACATATACACACCACTCACCTCTCTGCATATTCCCCTGCAGCCACACACATCACTCACCTTTCCTCACGATCCCTGCAGCCACAGCATCTTTGTCACCAGCAGCTTTCTGTCTGATACAGAAGCACACTGAATGCTGATGTCATCCAGCCATGCTGCTGTACCAGACAGGAAGCACAGGCAGGAAGCAGGATGGATCCCTGCAGCTCCACTGTCACTTTCTCCTGTAGGCAGCAGAGTTGTAGGGATTGCTCCCTGCCTACCGCACATGAGGGCAATCTGTCCAGAGGCCCCCAGAGCCTCAGGGATGGATAAACAGGCCAGATTTCCCTCAGAGTTTGCTGCCCTGCAGGGGCCCCCTTCCACCTCTGTGCCTTGGTGCAGCTGCACCGGCTGCACATGCGGTATGTCCACCCCTGATCTAATGAAAAAGCATGGGTTGTGAGCATCAGCTGCAGCAGATCCACGGGTCAGTCAGTGACCATTAAACTTCAAGTAAAAGGATATTTATGGATGGTTTCCACACTGCTAGATGAACTGAGACATATATTGTAGTACAATGAGTGAAAATGTAATGGTTTATTCAATGCATTTCAAATTACAGCATTACTTTTTCCTCAGGATTGACCACATGTATACAGTCGAGACTGATGAGAGTATTCATCAAAATAACTTGGGGTCTCTTTTATGATGGCCCTGACCATGGGAGGCGGCCATGGAGAAAAACATCAGGTGAAGGGATGAACTTGGAACGTGTGGTGACAAAAAAGGGTCTGGTGACATAGACAGACTGTGGCTCAGGGGCTTAAGCTCAAGACCTACATATTGACTGCTAGGGGTGGGGAAGGTTTAACAAAGTGACAGTGATGGATTACGTCTCAGGAGCTGATGCTGAAAGATGACTGAGAGGCCCTTCTTGACTTGTAGGACAAGGTAACATGGGTGCCTGGTCTTGAGGCGCGTGGTTTATGGCAAGTGTTCACCCCACAAGATGAATCAGAGGGGGAGGATATGTGAGGCAGTGACCCCTGTTACAGCGAAGGGGCACTGTATGTTCTCGTCAGCGTGCCTACGGAGGTGTATTGAGGCCATGGGAGTGCATGGCAGTCGCAGGCATAACTGTGGTGGTGAGACTGTGACCGGCGTCATTGTGAATGGCCGGTATGTGTCGCAGAGATGGAGGATGTCCTCTGCGCTGTCAGCGTGAAATGTTGTCGTTCTGGAACCTGTAGTTCCACAAGTGTTTGTTTAGCTTTAAGGAGGCTCTCATGGTTAGTCGCAGAGCTGAGCATGACTGGCTAACTACAAACACCTCCCACCTATGGCGGTGGCTACAGTGATATTATGTGACTGAGGTCTTGTCACATGGTCGGTGTGTAAGGTCCTGGATTGCCTGTGTGTTGGAAGGTCCTGGGAGTAGGACCAGATTCCTGAATAGTACATGGAGAGGCCATGGATCTGAAGGCCTGTGTGTTTGAAAGTCCTAGGTGTGGAAGGACTTCCTGAAGAGCACATGGAGAGACTGTGTATGTGCAGAATCTGGGACAACACTGTGCTGGGGAAGCTACTGTCCTTCTGAGGGTCTGGAATTGTCGGGTTGCCTGGTGAGCAAGGCACTGTCCAGGACGGTGATCCCAGTTAGGCAGTTGTTGTGATTGAGTAACCGAGGAGGAATAAACAAAACACAAGCTCAGCCCAGAAAATCAGAGAGGTTGGAAACTAGCGGATTGCAGACCCCTAAGCAACAGGCAGCCCCCAACATATAATGATGGTAAAACGAGATGAAAACACTAACACAGATAGAAAGATAGGTTGAGCAAACGATGGGGCCCAAGCTAACTAAAAAGGACAGGACAGAAAAGCTGCTGTCTGCAATCCGAGAAAACCCTGCTAAAAATATTACCAACACAACTGATAAGAAAAAAGGACCCTGAAGTCACTAGACTTCAAACCCTATATCAGCACTCAGAACATTCTGAAAGCAGAGCAAAAGAGAACACTGATCAAGGAATAAGAATCCAGCACACCCCCGGCCGGGGATGGTTGAAATCAAGAAACAAGGTAAACAAAACCAAAACTAATAAGTTCAATAGCAGAACAAAAACTTTTCTTTGGGAAGCAGGAATCAGACTGGTCTCCAAGAATCCAGCAGAGAAATCACCAGCCACTCAGAAGGACGTCGGCTGCCTTATATCCAGTCTGAAGTTCCTGTTACCCAGTCACAATCCACCTGATCAGGTGTTTGGCTTCTTTCATCCAAATCAGCCTCACTACCTTCCTTCACCAGAAGAGGGAGATCCTCAGACACAAAAGGTGAATGAACAGATGAGCTCACAACAGTAACTCCCCCTTGAGGAGGGGTCACCGAACCCTCATCCAAGCCACCAGGCCAATCAGGATGAGCCCGATGAAAAGCACGCACCAATCTTTCGGCATGAATATCAGAGGCAGAGACCCAGGAATTATCCTCCTGACCATAACCTTTCCACTTAACCAAATACTGGAGTCTCTGTCTAGCTAGACGGGAATCCAGTATCTTCTCTACCTCATGTTCCATGTTACCTTCAACCAACACATGGTCAGGAGGTGCCACCACAGGAACAACTGGTTCAACAAACCTCTTCAACAAGGACTTATGAAACACATTATGAATCTTAAATGTGACAGGAAGAGCCAACAGAAAAGAGACCGGATTAAAATTTTCTCCAAAATCTTGTAAGGTCCAATAAATCTAGGTTTAAACTTTGGAAAAGCCACTTTCATAGAGATATTCTTTGATTACAACCAGACCATATCACTCACCTTAAACCGAGGACCAATGGTCCTATGCCGGTTAGAAAACCGCTGGGCCTTTTCCTGGGAAAGAGACAACTTATCCACCACTTGGTCCCAAATCTGCTGCATTCTTTCCACCACAATGTCAACCCCTGGACAGGCAGAAGACTCCACCTGCCCTGAAGAAAATCGAGGATGAAACCCAAAGTTACAGAAAAAGGGTGACATCAAAGTGGCAGAACTAGCTCTATTATTTAAAGCAAATTCGGCCAAGGGTAAAAATGAGACACAATTATCCTGATCAGCAGATATAAAACATCTCAAATAAGCCTCCAAAGTCTGGTTTGCTCTCTCCGTCTGCCCATTGGTCTGAGGGTGAAATGCAGAGGAGGACAACTGAATTCCCAACTTGGAACAAAAGGTCCTCCAGAATCTAGAGACAAACTGAACTCCTCTGTCCGATACAATGTACTCAGGAATCCCGTGCAAGCGAACCACCTGTTGCAAATACAAGGGCACCAACTCTGAGGAAGATGGCAACTTGGGAAGTGGTACAAGATGGACCATCTTAGAGAATCTATCACAAATCACCCAGATAACAGTCATCCTCTGAGAGACAGGCAGATCAGAAATAAAATCCATTGAAATATGGGTCCATGGCCTCCTGGGCACCGGCAAAGGCATCAACAACCCACTAGAATGAGAACAAGGATTAGATCAGGAGCAAGTCCCACAGGACTGCACAAAATTTCTGACATCACGAGACAAGGCAGGCCACCAAAAAGACCGACTCACCAAATCTCTAGTACCAAAAATACCTGGATGACCAGCCAACGCGGAGCAATGAACCTCTTTCCTCCTCCACTGGTCAGGAACATACAACCTACCACTGGGACAACGCTCAGGCTTATCCTCCTGAAACTTCTCCAGAGCACGTCTCAAATCAGGCGAGATGGCAGAAAGAACCACCCCCTCACCTAAGATGGTAGCAGGCTTGGTCACAATAGGAGAATCAGCCAAAAAACTCCTAGAGAGGGCATCAGCCTTAACGTTCTTAGTGCCCGGAAGAAAGGAGACCACAAAATCCAACCGTGTGAAAAACAAGGCCCACCTGGCCTGTCTCGGATTCAAGCGTTTAGCTGACTCAAGGTAGATCAAATTCTTGTGGTCAGTGAGGACCACAACTTGATGTCTAGCTCCCTCCAACCAATGTCTCCACTCCTCAAATGCCCACTTCATGGCCAACAGTTCTCGATTCCCCACATCATAGTTGCGTTCCGAAGGAGAGAACTTTCGGGAAAAGAAGGCACAGGGGTTCATTTTAGATGTTACAGGATCTTTTTGGGACAAAACAGCTCCTGCACCAGTCTCTGAAGCATTCACCTCCACCTGAAATGGAAGTGAGACATCGGGTTGTCGCAAAACCGGAGAAGAAGTGAACCTCCGCTTCAGCTCCTGAAAAGAAGAAACAGCCTCTGGAGACCAATTCAGCAAACCTTCTTAGTCAAATCAGTCAATGGTTTGGCAATAACAGAAAAATTGGCTATAAACTTACGATAAAAATTAGCAAAACCCAAAAACTTCTGGAGAGCCTTCAAAGAAGTGGGCTGAACCCAATCATAAATGGCCTGTACCTTGGCCGGGTCCATTTCTATAGTTGACGGAGACAAAATAAATCCCAAAAATGAAATCCTCTGTACACCAAAAAGACATTTCGATCCCTTGACATACAGGGAGGTTTCTCTCAAAATCCGGAACACAGTCTGAACATGTTCCACATGAGAGTCCCAATCCCTGGAAAAGATCAAAATATCATCCAAATAGATGATCAGAAACTTATCCAAAAAGTTCCGGAAAATATCATTCATGAAGCACTGGAAGGCAGAAGGGGTGTTAGTGAGCCCAAAAGGCATCACCAGGTACTCAATGTCCCTCCGGAGTATTAAACGCTGTCTTCCATTCATCCCCATGCTTAATGCGAATAAGATTATACGCCCCCTTGAGGTCAAGCTTGGTAAACCAGCAAGCACCTTCAACTCTAGAAAATAGGTCAGAAATCAGGGGTAACGGATACTGATATTTAACAGTAATTTTGTTAAGGGAGCGATAGTCAATACAGGGCCTTAATGAACCATCCTTTTTGGCCACGAAAAAAAAAACAGCACCCAAGGGTGAAGAGGATGGTCTAATATGACCCTTCTCCAACGACTCCTTAATATAAGAACGCATAGCCTCATGTTCGGGCACAGACAAATTAAAAAGTCGACCCTTGGGAAATTTACACCCCGGACTCAGCTCAATTGCACAGTCATAACTCCTATGAGTAGGCAAAGACGCAGACTTACTCTCAGTAAACACATCATAAAAATCAGCCAAATAGTCAGGAACCTCATGCGACTGGGGAGAGGTGGAGAAAACAGGAGTGTCACTAAGAGCACACCGACAATCCCAACTCACCACAGACACAGATTTCCAATCCAAAACTGGATTATGGATTTGCAACCAGGGGAACCCCAGCATGATGGTATCATGCAAATTATGCAACACCAAAAATCTGCAATTTTCTTGATGGTCTGGGGTGACCTGCATTACCACCTGGGTCCAAAACTGAGGTTTATTCTTCGCCAAAGGAGTAGCATCAACACCCCTCAAAGGAATAGGCGTCCGCAGGGGTGTCATAGGGAAACCACAACGTTTAGCAAAATCCAAATCCATTAGGTTCAAGGCCGCTCCTGAATCCACAAATCCTTTAGCAGAAAATGTGGACAGGGAGCAGATCAGAGTAATTGCCAGAAGAAACTTAGGTTGTACACCACCTACAGCAAATGTGTGTGCAAAACGTTTCTCTCGTTTAGGGCAGACAGAAATAATATGAGAGGCATCACCACAGAAAAAACACAGCTTATTATGCCTTCTAAACTCCTGACATTGCGCCCTAGACAAAACTCTATCACATTGCATAGGTTCAGACATTTCTTCAACAGATGGCAACATTTCCCGTGTAATTTTACGTTCACGTAAACGCCGATCAACCTGAATGGCTAATGACATAGAATCGTCAAGACCAGAGGGAACAGGAAATCCCGCCATAGTATCTTTTACGGTTTCTGACAAACCCTTCCGAAAGAGAGCTGCCAAGGCACTATCATTCCAAGTGGTGAGGACCGCCCACTTTCGGAATTTTTGACAGTACAGTTCTGCAGAATCTTGACCCTGGCTCAATGCCAACAGGGTCTTTTCAGCTTGATCAATCACATTAGGTTCATCATACAACAACCCCAAGGCCTGAAAAAATGTGTCCACATTAGTTAAAAGAGGATCATCTGGTACTAAAGAAAACGCCCAATCCTGGGGATCGCCGCGCAGCAAGATGACAATTTTAACCTGCTGTGCAGAGCTCCCCGATGAGTTAGGCTTCAAGGCAAGAAATAATTTACAATTATTCTTAAAATTCAAAAATTTAGACCGATCCCCAAAATCACATCAGGAATGGGGATTTTTGGTTCAGCAGCGTGTGAATGAGCAAGATAGGCGGAAATTCCTCGCACTTCAGCAGCAAGCTGCTCCACACGATTAGACAATTGCTTAAACTCCATCAGAAAAAAAAAATTCCTCCTACGGCTTCAGAGAAAAAGAGGAAAAAATATACACAAAAAAAATTCTGACCCTTTTTTTTTTTTTAACAATTCCTTCCTGCTTTTGAGTACCCTAGAATCTGCGGTATGGCTGGTGATTCTGTTATGATTGAGTAACCGAGGAGGAAAAAACAAAACACAAGCTCAGCCCAGAAAATCAGAGAGGTTGGAAACTAGCGGATTGCAGACCCCTAAGCAACAGGCAGCCCCCAACATATAATGACGGTGAAACGAGATGAAAACACTAACACAGATAGAAAGATAGGTTGAGCAAACGATGGGGCCCAAGCTAATTAAAAAGGACAGGACAGAAAAGCTGCTGTCTGCAATCCGAGAAAACCCTGCTAAAAATATTACCAACACAACTGATAAGCAAAAAGGACCCTGAAGTCAGTAGACTTCAAACCCTATATCAGCACTCAGAACATTCTGAAAGCAGAGCAAAAGAGAACACTGATCAAGGAATAAGAATCCAGCACACCCCCGGCCGGGGATGGCTGAACTCAAAAAACAAGGTAAACAAAACCAAAACTAATAAGTTCAATAGCAGAGCAAAAACTTATCTTTGGGAAGCAGGAATCAGACTGGTCTCCAAGAATCCAGCAGAAAAATCACCAGCCACTCAGGAGGGCGTTGACTGCCTTATATCCAGTCTGAAGTTCCTGTTACCCAGTCACAATCCACCTGATCAGGTGTTTGGTTTCTTTCATCCAAATCAGCCTCACTACCTTCCTTCACCAGAAGAGGGAGATCCTTGGACACAAAAGGTGAATGAACAGATGAGCTCACAACAGGCAGTTAGGCAGATTCCCTGGGAATCAGGACTGGCAGGAGGTCAGCATGTGCAACATTAGCTCCTGTAAGGTAACTCCAGACAAAAGGGGTTACTATGAACTGTGCAGTGACCCATGGTAACAGGACAAAGTGAGGTCCAGTGTGATTAGAGACTGTGATGTAATGTTGGGCAATGCTATATGTGTAGAGACATTGATGTGGTACACGGACACCCTTGGGAACTAGTCAGAGGAGGACTGGCAGGTGTAGTGTCTGTCAAATGAAGGAAGCCGTGTACTATGAACTATATGTGACGTATGTGTTGTATAACCAGTGGTTTATAAGTGGATAATAAACTGCATAGATGTTTAATGGAGAAAATCATTCTTGTGTGACTGAATCCCATTGCCAAGTGAGTGTCCCCAACACATGCAGTAAGAGCTGTCTTACATATGTTGGAGAATGCGGGCTACGGTCCAGGAAGCACGTGTGGAGGTTGCTGTGGATCAGCAGGTCTACGAAAAGATTTTCAAGTCAGCTTGCTGTGGATTGCCGGGTCCATGACGATTACAAGCTTCTGATGGTAACTTGGCGGAGTTTCAAAGATTTGCTGTGGA
Organism: Dendrobates tinctorius; assembly: GCF_039654945.1. Taxonomy (NCBI): domain Eukaryota; kingdom Metazoa; phylum Chordata; class Amphibia; order Anura; family Dendrobatidae; genus Dendrobates; species Dendrobates tinctorius. The sequence goes on from NW_027361703.1 coordinate 53,706,134, forward strand.
TCAGGGGAGTCCACAAAGTCCACAGACCCCCGGCAGGCCCGCACAGACCCGCACAATGTCCGCCCACGCACCGCCCACACTCTTCCCCCCTCCCGAACTGGATGTGCAAGTAAAGTGTATACCAAGCTGCTCCACCTTGTCACGGTAACCCTTCACGGAGCAGTCCCTATCTAAGGCTGGTTTCACACTTGCGTTTTTTTTTTTGCGGTATTTTAGCGCTAAATAGCGCATGCGTTTTTTTTTCCTATACTTTGCATGGGATGCGCTTATGTGCGCATACACATGCGTTTGTACGCATTTTTCCGCGCATGCTTTTTTTGCGGTATGCGCTCGGGCGCACAAAATGCATCCTGTTGCATTTTTTGGGCGTCCGACTTGCCTCAAAAAAACGCATGCGCGCACAATGCGTTTTTTTACAGCAAGACACCCATTATAAGTCTATGGGTGCGCATATGTGCGCATTGGCATGCTTATGTATGCTTTTTTGCACATGCGTTTTTTTTGTTAACCATGGAATTTAGGGGTTTGGGTTAGAGTTAGGGTTAGTTAAGGGGGTTTAGGGTTAGGGTCAGGGTCAGGGTTAGGGTTAGGGTTAGGGTCAGGGTCAGGGTTAGTTAGGGTTTAGGGTTTGGGTTAGGGTTAAGTATGGTTTGGTTAAGGGTTAGGGTTAGGGTTAGGGTCAGGGATAGGGTTAGGGTCAGGGTTAGGGTTAGGGTCAGGGTTAGGGTTAGGGTTAGGGTTAGGGTCAGGGTTAGGGTTAGTTAGGGTTTAGGGTTTGGGTTAGGGTTAAGTATGGTTTGGTTAAGGGTTAGGGTCAGGGTTAGGGTTAGGGTCAGGGTTAGGGTTAGGGTTAGGGTCAGGGTTAGGGTCAGGGTTAGGGTTAGGGTTAGGGTCAGGGTCAGGGTTAGGGTTAGGGTTAGGGTCAGGGTTAGGGTCAGGGTTAGGGTTAGGGTTAGGTTTAGGGTCAGGGTTAGGGTTAGTTAGGGTTTAGGGTTTTGGTTAGGGTTAAGTATGGTTTGGTTAAGGGTTAGGGTCAGGGTTAGGGTTAGGGTCAGGGTTAGGGTTAGGGTCAGGGTTAGGGTTAGTAAAGTCATGGTTTGGGTTAGTGTGAGGGGCCACCTAATGTTTGGAAAAAACGCAAACGCGGTAAAAACGCACTAAAAACGCATACAAACGCATAAAAAAGCTGCGTTTTTTTCATGCATGCTCATAAAAATGCTTGAAAAAACCGCAGCAGTTGTATGCTTTTGTATGCATTTTTTCAATGCGTTTTTTTGCGGGAAAAACGCGCTGCAAAAAAAAGCAAGTGTGAAATTAGCCTAATGTATTTAAAACCTGAACATGTGAACAGTGTCTAAATGAACAGGATACAGACAGGCGCCTCCTAGTATGGGCTCGTGGTATAAGACAGCTCATTTATATATGTATGTATTATGTAGTATGTATGTATGTTAGTAACAAAATAGACACAACAGAAGGAAAATGATAACAAATAAAATTGCACCAATCTTCATATAATGAATCAATTAAATTAAATTAAATAGTGCATATATTCAATTTTTTGAAACCAACCAATCCTCCTTATATGTCACAGAATTTGAATGGAGACCATTCGATTCTTTAGTGTGAACAAGCCACTACGTATGGGCAATTCAATTATATAAAAACAATAGGACTAAATATGTATATAAAAAATATAGTCTTTAATTAATCAGATTTAGGCAATCATAAAATTGTGCAAAAACAAGTGCCAAAGACATACCAAACATTAATATAGAATCATAGCATACATATATACGATAATTTATGAGGTCTGTCAGATAAATAATATACAACAATATAGTACATTACATAATCTATCTCAGCATCACACACATATACACATAAAAAGTGTGCATAGACTATAAACGGTGATTTATATAAACATAAGGGAATCAATCCACTACCATATATCACAAAAAGTGATTCTACCCACCATTGGGTTATAAAAATTATATAAATCCATGTCAATAATGTGCCGAAGGACGAAGGACGCTAGTTCCGAAACGCGAGTCGGGGAGTGCCGGGCATTACCTTGAGGCTGTCATTATACCACGGGTACGTAACATATGTTTTCATCGGCTCACATATCATTGAATATCACTAAACGGTTATACACTGGCTTTTTTATGTGATTTTATCACTATGGCACATTATTGACATGGATTTATATAATTTTTATAACCCAATGGTGGGTAGAATCACTTTTTGTGATATATGGTAGTGGATTGATTCCCTTATGTCACCGTTTATAGTCTATGCACACTTTTTATGTGTATATGTGTGTGATGCTGAGATAGATTATGTAATGTACTATATTGTTGTATATTATTTATCTGACAGACCTCATAAATTATCGTATATATGTATGCTATGATTCTATATTAATGTTTGGTATGTCTTTGGCACTTGTTTTTGCACAATTTTATGATTGCCTAAATCTGATTTATTAAAGACTATATTTTTTATATACATATTTAGTCCTATTGTTTTTATGTAATTGAATTGCCCATACATCGTGGCTTGTTCACACTATGTATGTATGTTGTATGAATGTAGTATATATGTAGTATGTAAGTATGTTGTATGAATGTAGTATATATGAAGTATGTATGTAGTATGTATGTATGTATGTTGTATGAATGTAGTATATATGTAGTATGTATGTATGTTGTATGAATGTAGTATATATGTAGTATGTATGTAGTATGTATGTATGTTGTATGAATGTAGTATATATGTAGTATTATGTAGTATGTATGTTTTTTTTACATTCAACACATTAGCCTTATCTGGGACTACTACTGTCCCATCATTGGCTAATGTGTCAATCACTGTAATTGTAGCAGGCATAGCCCGATGGGACTTGTAGTCCCATCGGACGATGCCTGCACACACACACAACCCCTGGTAGGGGCGCACAGACCCCCGGCAGGCCCGTACAGACCCCCGGCAGGCCCGCACAGACCCCCGGCAGCCCGCACAGACCCCCGGCAGGTGCGCACAGATGCCCGGCAGGCCCGTACAGACCCCCGGCAGGCCCGTACAGACCCCTGGCAGGCCCGCACGGACTCCCGGCAGGCCCGCACAGACCGCGCATCATGATGACATCATTTCAGCAGCCAATCACAGCCATGCCATTAGTTAACATGGCTAAAACAACTGGCTCATTGCATTATGGGAACTTCCGATTCCGGTATTCGATATTGTAAAAATATCGGTACTCGGTGTCTGGAACTCCGATACAGCGAATATCGGCTGATACCCAATATTTGCAGTATCGGAATGCTCAACACTAGTGGTGAGGTGTGATTTGGAAAGGAGATAAGTAAGCTCTCCTTCAGTGATGTTGGAGAGGAAGGATATTAGGGAAGGGCAGAGGTCTGGTATGTGAAGTGGTTGGGGTGGTGGAACAGTAAAGGTTTGCCTTGTTTGGTCGATCTTGTTTTTGAAGTAGGTGGCAAAGTCTTCAGCAGAGATGAGAGGAGTTGGAGGTGGTAGTGGTGTACGGAGGAGAGACTTAAATGTGCTGAACAGTTGTTTTGGGTTGTGGGATAAAGAAGATACAAGGTTTGTGAAATAGTTCTGTTTAGCAGAGGTTAGGGCTGATTTGAAGGCAATCGTAGCTTGTTTGAAAGCAGTGAAGTCGTCTGGCAGGCGTGTTTTCTTCCAACGCCGCTCCGCGTCCCTGGATGCTTGTCGAAGTTTTTTGGTGAGGTTGTTGTGCCAGGGTTGCCTATTGATTTGTCACACTTTTCCATGCATGAGAGGGGCGACTGAGTCTATGGCTGATGTGAGGGTGGCGTTGTAGAAAGCAGTGGCACTGTCCATGTGTTGTGGAGTGAAGATATAGAGGACAGAGGTAGAAGAGAGTCTGTGAACATCTAGGTATGTGAGGTTTCTGCGAGGTTATGCTAGTGGCTTGACATGGGGGCAGGTGAGAAGGGCAAGGATGAGAAGGTGAGTAGATGGTGGTCAGATGGGGGAAGGGAGACGTTGTTTGATTGGGTAGGGAACAGAGGCGGGTGAAGATGAGGTCTAATGTATGTCCATCTGTGTGGGTGGCTGTGGAGGACCACTGAGTAAGTCCAAAGGATGAGGTAAGTGACAGGAGTTTCGAGGCTGCTGGCTGGTGGGTGTCAATGGGGATGTTGAAGTCCCCCATGATGATGGTGGGGATGTCAGCAGAGAGAAAGTGGAGGAGCCAGGTGGAGAATTGGTCAATGAAGAGAGTGGCTGAGCCCAGTGGTTGGTATATGACAGCCATTTGGAGATTAGAGGGAGAGTAGTTAAGGACAGAGTGAACCTCGAAAGAAAGGAGGATAAGGGAGGGTGGGGGTTAGATATGGTTGAAGGAGCAGTGTTTAGAATGGAGGAGACCCACTCCTCCACCATGTCTGTTGCCAGGGCGAGGAGTGTGGGTAAAGTGGAGGCCGCCATAACTCAGTGCGGCCGGGGAGGCCATGTCAGGGGGTGTCATCCAGGTCTCAGTGAGGGCCAGGAAGGAAAGGTTGTGGGAGGTAAAGAGGTTGTGGATCACGTGGAGCTTGTTGCAGATGGAGCGAGCATTCCAAAGTGATCCAGAGAGAGGGTGCGGGAGGGTGGGGGTCAGTGGCACAGGTTTTAAGTGTGAGGGATTGCGGCAGTTTCTCTTAGTGTGAGAAAGATAGGGGTGAGGATTGGTGGGATGTATGAGGTGGAGGGGGCCAGGATTTGGGGATATGTCACCAGAAGTGAGAAGAAGCAGAGAAAGGGAAAGCAGGTGGGTGAGGGAGAGTGATTCTTGTATTGTATTTTAATAGGAGAGGTCTGAGGTTAAGGAGTATGTCTGCAGATAAAGTGAGGTGGGGGTAAGAGAGAGGGGGAGATAGTTATTTGGTTCAAGGGTGCAGGGGTTTGGGGATAGCGAAGGAGAGTGAAGATTAGTGGAGCAAAAACAGTGAGGGCAAATGTAAGCATGGTTAAAGAGCAGGGTAAGAAAATAAAGGAAATTAAAATTAGAAAGCAGTGGTTATTCTTACCTTCTGACCAATTTCTGGAATATTTCTGTTATATTTCTGATGCAGTAAGCATTGTCTTACACAGCGCAGACAAAACCAAAGCTGCGAACATCAGCCCTTAGATGGCAGCTTTTTCATGGCTGGTTGTAAAAAATAGAGGGGTCTCACATCATTTTTTTAAAGTACTTAAATAACTAATTTAAAAAAATGGCTTGAGGTCCCACAAGTTTTGACAATCAGCCAAGCTAGAGCAGACAGCTGGGTGATGGTATCCTCAGACTGGTAAGTGGCTATTGATATTGCCCCAGTCTAAAAATAGCTGCCCTAGAAACTGTATCAGTAGAATATAATTCATAGTACAAAGAATAATAATAATGTAGACGGTATATCATGAAGTTCACGGCCTTATGTATTTTGGAAACTCCTCACACCAGACTTAATTACAAAAAAAAAAAAATTGTCAAAAAATCCATTAATAATATTGTTTTATTCAAGATATCAAAGGACAGGTATACAAACAAATATAGATATAAATAGACAAGGTCAATACAAAAGGTCAGATATTACAAAACTAGTTCATCCACTATTAGGTGTAAGGGGTGAGGAATTTAAGCCAAGAAAAAAAAGAGTAAAGTGCCATTGCCTAAATATAGAATCACACCTTTATTAGATGCATCATATCTCTCATAATGGACTACTCCTATGATTTGGGGTATCTCATTGGAGAAAATCCACACTGTTCGAAGATAAATTTCAAGTAAGCTATAAAGATGCATGACACAAAAGGGAGGGTGATCATTTATGGCTCTTACCCATATTCTTCACGTTGACAAGCAGGTAACCATCCCTAAGGATGCGCAAACTTTCTCACACTAGTGGTGATGTCAGTGTCGTGAACGTAATTCATCGCTCACCTAATTCACATCACCATGAGACACTGGTGCTGCTCTATCCTGCTCAGCTCTGTGTCTCTGCTGGCTGCCATGCTGAATGCTTGCATCATGCAAAAGTTCAGCCTGGCATCTAGATGTAGCAAAGCTAGAATTGTCGCTGGACAACTGAATTATATTTTCATCAGACAGGTGAGGAATATAGTTGTTTATTATTTTCTGTCTTTTACACGTGACATGGGCTTGAGTGGATTAGACGTAAAGGTGAGTATAACTTTTCTTTTTCCTGTTTATTTCAAATAAAGGACTTTGTTCTGGCTGTATTTTTTTTACAATCTTACTATGGGGTTAATAATGGGGAAGTCTAATAGACGCCTCTAAATTACTAACCCCTGGCCTTGGTGTCAGCGGAAATAAAACAAATGACATCAAGTCCAAACCTATTATGCCACTTGTCAACGCACCAGAGCAATTAGGAAGAGCTGGACAAAGCACCAGAATTAGCGCATCTAATAAATTTTTCTGTTGCCACTGCGGGCTGCTATTTTTAGGCTGGGGAGGGTCAACATCTATGACCCTTTCCAAGTTTGAGAACATCAGCCCCAAGCAGTCTGCTTTAGCTTGCCTGGTTGTGAGAAATGGGGGGACCCCATGCCATTTTTTAAATTATTTATTTAAATAATTTAAATAAAGGTGTGGGATTCGACTATTCTTGATAATCAGCCATGATAAAGCTGACAGCTGGGGGTTACCAAGCTGTTACCAAGAATAGAAGAGACCTCATGTCATTTTTTTAAAATGTATTTATTTATAACACAGGCACTGGCTGATGAATATTCTCATCAGCCTTGCCTGCTCTCGCTGCTATTAGCGACACCTAGCGATCCGGCCTGCAGTGGTGACACCAGATGTGTATGCGGCGTCTGATACGGCTCGGACATGATTTAAAAGAGCCGCAGGAGGAACATATACACCAGTGGACGAGAGAGGCAGCCGCTGAGAGAGACAGCTGCTGAAAGGGAGGGGAGGGGAGAGGGGGTGGAGAGAGATAGACATGTGGGGTTAACACTCAGTGTCCAGGCAAGAGAATCTCTCTCTCTTGCCGGGCACTTGTGGGGTTAACCCCACAGAGAGATCTCTCTCTCTCACCCAGACACTGTGAGTGTTAACCCCACAAGTGCGCGGCGAGAGAGATCTCTCACAAGTGTCCGGGCGAGAGAGAGAGAGCTCTCTCTCTCTCGCCGGGCACTTGTGGGGTTAACATTCACAGAGTCCAGGCATGCGCTGTGGAAAAAGCCGGTCCGGCGCTGACAAAAAACGTTGCAGAGAACGTTTTTTGCAGATGCCGGACGGCTAATTTTTGCCGTGTCCGGCAACAACCGGACACGACGCATAACCATCTGGCATGATGCAGCGACCATGAAAGTTTATGGGACAAAACCGGATCCGGTGCTGGATCCGATTATTAAAAATTTTGACGCATCGTGCCGGATTACAAAAGCCGGATGTGTGAAAGAGGCCTTAGTGACACACACCTTTTCTGACACTAAGAATATTAGACAGCATAGAATTAAACAATGCTTTAACTGTAATCCTCAGAACGTGGTACAGATGATCAAATGTGTTGAATGTAATCTAGCTTTTATTGGTTGTACAATGAGAAATATAAAAGTGAGAATTTCAGAATATTTAATGGACATTTTCTCTCTTTCCAGTTCTAACTGTGCTATTTCTCAAAGCATTTTATTACTAGTCTTGAAAGATGACAATTAGAGTTGAGCGACTTTTGGTTTTTTATGGTCGAGTTTCGTTTCGTGAAACCCGACTTTTCCAAAAGTCGGGTCGAGCAAGATCGGCCGATTATAGGGAAAAGTCGGGGTCGTCCCGAAACACGAAACCCAATGTAAGTCAATGGGGAATAAAAGTCGGCAGTGAGAGGAGGACAGGAAACACACCTACAGTGCTCATTTGAATGCCAAAAGCATCAATTCTTCTTACTTAAGCTGGTCAACCTTAATTAACTTCATAATACAAGTTACGCACTGAAAAATGGGGGTTATTTGGCTAAAGTTGTGGGGGGGGTAGGGCTGGCTCCAGGTTTTCATGTGCCCTGGGCGAAAGAGCGCCCCTTTAACACATAATACCACAACTCATCATGCTCCGATACGTCAGAGAAATAGCAGTATAGTACAATGAAAAATACTTCACTTTTTACATCTCATGACGAGGCCCATCTATTTCTCCATACAGAATCATTGGTCCCATATAATGTTTGAAACAGTATATGATGAGCTCCACATAATGCTACAGTATATGTTGGTCCCCATGGATGAAGCTCCACTGTCTTATGAGCCCAAATAATGCTCCAAACATAATGGGACCCATTTCTAATGCTCTAGTGTATAATGGGCCCTGTAAATGCTGCTCCAGTGTCTGATGTCCACCTTTGGAATGTTCCAGTGTATGGTGGGCCCCATCTATCATTCTCCAGAGTATAGTGCTCCCCAAAAATTGCTGTCCCAACATTGAAAACAATCAAATAAGTCTCCTCGCTAGGGAATCCCTGTACTAGTCTGGACTCCTCGTCGGCCCCATCTTCCATCTCACTGCACAGTATTTCAACCTTGCAAGTGCTGTGATCCTGAGCAAGCAGGGGGGGCCCACTCGTTGGTGACGGCACTGGCACAAGGCCCCTGATAGTACGGTGGTGTGTCTGATGGCGGGTGGGCCGAACCTGCACTTTCATCTGCCGCTTCCTCTTTGTCACCGTGTAAGATGGAACTGTATATGGGAAGGGTAACCTGAGTTTCATCAGGGTCAGATTCAGGCCGGGTAGCGTGCGAGGGGAATGTAGTGGTCTGGGTCAATGTACCAGCAGATTCATCGAGCAGTGGCTGGGCATCAGTGCACTTGTGTCGCCCCCAGGAGTACGGTCGCCACAGTGGCATTACCTTCCTCCTAGGGAGTGTGATGTCATGCTTGGGAGCAACGAAGGATCTCTCTAGCAGGTTAACTGATTGGGCGGCGTTATTCCCACGAGTCATGACCCTCCAAACAGCGTTCATGAAGGCAAAGTGTTTGTTTTACGTGGGCAGTATGGTTGCAAAGCTGAACCTTAAAGGAATGTACAGAAGGGCACCACCAGGAGTGGAGCCTACGGAGTAATTTGACTCAACACGGGCAACCTCAACCATGCCAGCTACAGAACAGATGCACACATTGCAAGCTTAATTCCGTTAACGAACGAGACTCCGTCATGCACCGCGGTCCGAGTCCGGCTTACTAGAGGGACACGTGAGGCTCTGGCACATGAGATTGGCCAATAACTGGTGTGTCATGCCCTTACATGTCCGTGGCTGCATGTGCGCTACACTGAAAAGGCCAGCGTTTGTCGCTTACAGGTGCAGATAACCCGCTGAACAAAGTTAGTGATGGGGATCACTGATTACAATTATTACTCGCGAACGATGATTTCCCAGTAAGTGCAGGTCAACCGCAGTTCCGGAATTAGGCCTAACCGTCATTCTTGAAAAAAATGAAAAACTTATGTGTGCAAACAACAGGTGCTGTAGCTTGCTTAACAGCTCGCCAGCCATTCTCACGCCCAGTATGGGTTACACGTGATTGCACAAAGGAGAGAAAGGGTACCGTATCCCCGGATAACATGTATGGATAGCGTACACATTCAAAAGATATGTCTATACATCAGGAGGCAGGCTCAGACGGTGTTAGGCCCAGTATGGCTTGCATGTGATTGCACAAAGGTGAGAAAGGGTACCGTATCCCCGGATAACATGTATGGATAGAGTACACATTCAAAAGATATGTCTATACATCAGGAGGCAGGCTCAGACGGTGTTAGGCCCAGTATGGCTTGCAAGTGATTGCACAAAGGTGAGAAAGGGTACCGTATCCCCGGATAACATGTATGGATAGCGTACACATTCAAAAGATATGTCCATACATCAGGAGGCAGGCTCAGACGGTGTAAGGCCCAGTATGGCTTGCAAGTGATTGCACAAAGATGAGAAAGGGTACCGTATCCCCGGATAACATGTATGGATAGAGTACACATTCAAAAGATATGTCTATACATCAGGAGGCAGGCTCAGACGGTGTTAGGCCCAGTATGGCTTGCAAGTGATTGCACAAAGGTGAGAAAGGGTACCGTATCCCCGGATAACATGTATGGATAGCGTACACATTCAAAAGATATGTCTATACATCAGGAGGCAGGCTCAGACGGTGTAAGGCCCAGTATGGCTTGCAAGTGATTGCACAAAGGTGAGAAAGGGTACCGTATCCCCGGATAACATGTATGGATAGCGTACACATTCAAAAGATATGTCTATACATCAGGAGGCAGGCTCAGATGGTGTTAGGCCCAGTATGGCTTGCAAGTGATTGCACAAAGGTGAAAAAGGGTACCGTATCCCCGGATAACATGTATGGATAGCGTACACATTCAAAAGATATGTCTATACATCAGGAGGCAGGCTCAGACGGTGTAAGGCCCAGTATGGCTTGCAAGTGATTGCACAAAGGTGAGAAAGGGTACCGTATCCCCGGATAACATGTATGGATAGCGTACACATTCAAAAGATATGTCTATACATCAGGAGGCAGGCTCAGACGGTGTAAGGCCCAGTTTGGCTTGCAAGTGATTGCACAAAGGTGAGAAAGGGTACCGTATCCCCGGATAACATGTATGGATAGCGTACACATTCAAAAGATATGTCTATACATCAGGAGGCAGGCTCAGACGGTGTAAGGCCCAGTATGGCTTGCAAGTGATTGCACAAAGGTGAGAAAGGGTACCGTATCCCCGGATAACATGTATGGATAGCGTACACATTCAAAAGATATGTCTATACATCAGGAGGCAGGCTCAGACGGTGTAAGGCCCAGTATGGCTTGCAAGTGATTGCACAAAGGTGAGAAAGGGTACCGTATCCCCGGATAACATGTATGGATAGCGTACACATTCAAAAGATATGTCTATACATCAGGAGGCAGGCTCAGACGGTGTAAGGCCCAGTTTGGCTTGCAAGTGATTGCACAAAGGTGAGAAAGGGTACCGTATCCCCGGATAACATGTATGGATAGCGTACACATTCAAAAGATATGTCTATACATCAGGAGGCAGGCTCAGACGGTGTAAGGCCCAGTATGGCTTGCAAGTGATTGCACAAAGGTGAGAAAGGGTACCGTATCCCCAGATAACATGTATGGATAGCGTACACATTCAAAAGATATGTCTATACATCAGGAGGCAGGCTCAGACGGTGTAAGGTCCAGAATGGCTTGCAAGTGATTGCACAAAGGTGAGAAAGGGTACCGTATCCCGGAGGAGCAGGGAGAGGTAAAGATTGCAAATGCTGGGGCCCTGCCCAAGCAAGGGGGGCCCACTCGTGGGCGTCGGTACTGGCACTGGGCCCCTCATAGTACGGCGGTGTGTCTGACGGCGGTTGTGCACCACCACCGTCAGAGACACTTGATTGCACTATGAGGGACCCTGTGCCAGTACCCGCTCCCAAGAGTCGGCCTACCCACCTGTCCAGGGCAACGGCACTCGCACGGTGTCGTGCGCTAGGTGGTGACCCCGGCCATGGGGGGGGGAGGCAGCACAGTTAGGGAGTTTTAGAAAGTGGCATATGTTGATGTTGGACATTCAGCTGATGCAAAAGGCGAAATAGGTCAAGTCCCAGGAAGAGGTGGACCAAAGCAAGCCATTTTTCTGTCACCCTATGTGTCATCAGGGGAAGGTGGGACAAAATTCTTGGAAACCCATGCATGGTTCATTTTAATGAAGGTTAGATCATCCACATTTTGGGTTGACAGATGGGTCCTTTTTTCTGTCAGGATTGATCCAGCTGCACTGAAGACTCTTTCCGATAGCACACTTGAAACAAAAAACACAAATATCCTGAACTAAAAGTAAAAAATATACTGCAAATAATGCATAAAGGTAATAATAATCGAGCGGCTGAACCACTTGTAACAGCTTAGTCCCTACTCTAGTATTTTGCAGTATATTTTTTACTTTTAGTTCAGGATATTTGTGTTTTTTGCTTTCTGTTTTCTCTGGTTAATGGTCATGTGTTAAAATGCACTTACATTGTGCATACACATTAACTTACTTGTCTCAGTTCAGATTTGTTTTTTATTCATTTCATTGTGCATTCAGTGCATATAGGGGTGTGACCGCCCCTTTTTCTGAGCTGGGAAAGCCATCCAGTCTGGCCTAAGCTGTTACAAGTGGTTCAGCCGCTCGACCCTTATTCACATTCACGCCACTTGGCAAGTGATAAGGTTTTAAATACTAGAGTAGGGACTGTCCCACAAGGGTTGCCGTGACGTGGCGGGATGGCTTGTACATTATTTTGATCAAAATTATGTTTACTAAATACCCTTATTATTATTACCTTTATGCATTATTTGCAGTATATTTTTTACTTTTAGTTCAGGATATTTGTGTTTTTTGCTTTCTGTTTTCTCTGGTTAATGGTCATGTGTTAAAATGCACTTACATTGTGCATACACATTAACTTACTTGTCTCAGTTCAGATTTGTTTTTTATTCATTTCATTGTGCATTCAGTGCATATAGGGGTGTGACCGCCCCTTTTTCTGAGCTGGGAAAGCCATCCAGTCTGGCCTAAGCTGTTACAAGTGGTTCAGCCGCTCGACCCTTATTCACATTCACGCCACTTGGCAAGTGATAAGGTTTTAAATACTAGAGTAGGGACTGTCCCACAAGGGTTGCCGTGACGTGGCGGGATGGCTTGTACATTATTTTGATCAAAATTATGTTTACTAAATACCCTTATTATTATTATTATTACCTTTATGCATTATTTGCAGTATATTTTTTACTTTTAGTTCAGGATATTTGTGTTTTTTGCTTTCTGTTTTCTCTGGTTAATGGTCATGTGTTAAAATGCACTTACATTGTGCATACACATTAACTTACTTGTCTCAGTTCAGATTTGTTTTTTATTCATTTCATTGTGCATTCAGTGCATATAGGGGTGTGACCGCCCCTTTTTCTGAGCTGGGAAAGCCATCCAGTCTGGCCTAAGCTGTTACAAGTGGTTCAGCCGCTCGACCCTTATTCACATTCACGCCACTTGGCAAGTGATAAGGTTTTAAATACTAGAGTAGGGACTGTCCCACAAGGGTTGCCGTGACGTGGCGGGATGGCTTGTACATTATTTTGATCAAAATTATGTTTACTAAATACCCTTATTATTATTATTACCTTTATGCATTATTTGCAGTATATTTTTTACTTTTAGTTCAGGATATTTGTGTTTTTTGCTTTCTGTTTTCTCTGGTTAATGGTCATGTGTTAAAATGCACTTACATTGTGCATACACATTAACTTACTTGTCTCAGTTCAGATTTGTTTTTTATTCATTTCATTGTGCATTCAGTGCATATAGGGGTGTGACCGCCCCTTTTTCTGAGCTGGGAAAGCCATCCAGTCTGGCCTAAGCTGTTACAAGTGGTTCAGCCGCTCGACCCTTATTCACATTCACGCCACTTGGCAAGTGATAAGGTTTTAAATACTAGAGTAGGGACTGTCCCACAAGGGTTGCCGTGACGTGGCGGGATGGCTTGTACATTATTTTGATCAAAATTATGTTTAATAAATACCCTTATTATTATTATTATTACCTTTATGCATTATTTGCAGTATATTTTTTACTTTTAGTTCAGGATATTTGTGTTTTTTGCTTTCTGTTTTCTCTGGTTAATGGTCATGTGTTAAAATGCACTTACATTGTGCATACACATTAACTTACTTGTCTCAGTTCAGATTTGTTTTTTATTCATTTCATTGTGCATTCAGTGCATATAGGGGTGTGACCGCCCCTTTTTCTGAGCTGGGAAAGCCATCCAGTCTGGCCTAAGCTGTTACAAGTGGTTCAGCCGCTCGACCCTTATTCACATTCACGCCACTTGGCAAGTGATAAGGTTTTAAATACTAGAGTAGGGACTGTCCCACAAGGGTTGCCGTGACGTGGCGGGATGGCTTGTACATTATTTTGATCAAAATTATGTTTACTAAATACCCTTATTATTATTATTATTATTACCTTTATGCATTATTTGCAGTATATTTTTTACTTTTAGTTCAGGATATTTGTGTTTTTTGCTTTCTGTTTTCTCTGGTTAATGGTCATGTGTTAAAATGCACTTACATTGTGCATACACATTAACTTACTTGTCTCAGTTCAGATTTGTTTTTTACCGATAGCACACTTGCAGCTGGGCAAGCGAGCTCCTGTAAGGCATATTGTGCCAATTCAGGCCAGGTGTCCAGTTTAGCAGCCCAATAGTCAAAGGGGAATGACCTGTGTGGGAGAACATCGATATGGGAGGAAAAGTAGTTTGTAACCATAGTTGACAACTGCTGTCTCCTGTCACTTTCCATCGATGCTGTACTACCAGTTGTGTGAGCGGTACTTGAAAAATCAGTCCACAACATTGTCATGAAACCCCTGTCTCCAACGCCACTTCTGCTGTGTGCACCATGAACACCTCTGCCAAGCTGCCCCCGGCCCGTACGGCTCGTGTGAGAACCATCACCGCTGCTGTGTGCTGGGAATGCCTCAAGCAACCGATTTACCAGAGTTGCTTGTTTATTAGCCAATATTAGGTCAAGGTTCTCCTGTGGCAAGATATTTTGTAATTTGCCTTTATAGCGTTGATCCAGGATGCTGGCCAACCAGTAGTCGTCATCGTTCATCATTTTGGCAATGCGGGGGTCCCTTTTTAGGATCCGCAAGGCATAATCTGACATGTGGGCCAATGTTCCCGGTGTCAATGATGCACTGCGAGTGCTGGTTGGAGGAGCACTTTCTGGCAAATCCACATCCCTCCAGTCACGCACAAACCCTGTACCAGACTTTGCCACGCCAACATTTTCACTTGCCCCACGAGATGCATCCTCCTCCCCTAAGTAATCATCCCCATCATTATCCTCCTCCTCTTCTTCTTCCTCCAACTCGTCCAGGAGAGGTCCCTGAGCAGACAATGGCTGAATGTCATCAAGGATTCCCTCCACCTCTTCCTCCTCATCAACATTGGCTGCAGACGCCTGCTCCTTAAGGTGCGTCAAAGTTTGCATGAGCAGACGCATAAGTGGGATGCTCATGCTTAGGATGGCGTCTTCTGCGCTTACCAGCCGTGTGCATTCCTCAAAACACTGAAGGACTTTACAGAGGTCTTTCAGCTTCGACCACTGCACACCTGTCAACTCCATGTCTGCTCTCAAAGTGCCTGGCCGTGTATCCTTCCACAAATGCATTATGGCCTGCCTCTGCTCGCACAGCCGCTCCACCATGTGCAGGGTGGAGTTCCACCTTGTTGCAATGTCGATAATGAGGCGGTGGTTGGGAAGGTGGAGCAATCGCTGCAGCTTCTGCATACGAACGGAGTGTACAGGCGACCGGCGGATGTGCGCGCACAGTCTTCGCACCTTCTGAAGCAGGGCTGTTAACTCCGGATAATTTTTGAGGAAGCACTGCACCACCAGGTTCAAGGTGTGAGCCAAGCAAGGTATGTGGCTGAGTTTTGAAAGGGCTATGGCTTCCACAAAATTACGGCCGTTATCACTAACTACCTTGCCTGCCTCAAGATGTACACTGCCCAGCCATGACTCAGTTTGTCACTTCAAGTACTCGGCCAGCACCTCGGCGGTGTGTCTGTTGCCCAAACACATCATCTGCAACACAGCCTGCTGACACTTTCCACTAGCTGCTCGATAGGGGGATACCTCGTGTGCAACAGTGGCAGCTGCAGATGGAGTGCTCGTACGACTGCGCTCTGTGGACGAGCTTTCGCTTCTGGAGGAGGAGGAGGAGGAGGGTGGAACGCCTACAGCCAACTGTTTCCTATACCGTGGGCTAGGCAGCACTGTCCCACCACCGCTGTCCCCTGTGGACCCTGCATCCACCACATTAACCCAGTGCGCAGTGATGGACACGTAACGGCCCTGGCCATGCCGACTGGACCATGCATCAGTTGTGAGGTGCAGCTTTCCACTCACTGACTGCTTGAGTGCATGGACAATGCGGTCTTTCACATGATGGTGGAGGGCTGGGATGGCTTTGCGAGAGAAGAAGTGGTGACTGGGTAGGTCATAGCGTGGTACTGCATATGCCATGAGTTCGTGGAAAGCTGCGCTTTCCACCAACCGATAGGGCATCATCTCAAACGAGATTAGTTTGGCAATGTGGGCGTTCAAACCCAGTGTACGCGGATGAGAGACTGAGTACTTTCTTGACCTACTCATAGTGTCTGGGAGGGTGAGCTGGACTTGAGAGCTGCATATGGTGGAAGTAGCGGTGGACAGGGCGGACTGAGAGAGGGTTGATGATGGTGATGGAGTTGGTGTTCTTTCTGATGGCCTAGATTCAGTCTTTCGTTGATATAACAGTGGGATTCCCTGACTGCTGTGGCCTTGCAACGACACCTCAACATTTGCTGCTGTGCTAACCGGTGGGCTTACAGTGGGGGAAACAATGTAGCGTTACTGACTATCTTCTTTGTGATCAGTTGCACATGTGGCACTTGAGGTTTGGTGTTGTGTCCACTAGAGTTGAGCGAAACGGGTCGAAAAAATTCAAAAGTCGCCGACTTTTGGCAAAGTCGGGTTTCATGAAACGAAACCCGACCCTAGGATGAGGTCGGCCACGAGGTCGGCGACTTACGCGCCAAAGTCGCGTTTCAAAAGTTTGTTTTGCGCTCTTTTTCAGCCAATCAGGATCCAAGGACACTGTGGGCAACGTGATGACATAGGCACGGGTCACCACCATCTTTCAGAAGGGCATGCAAGTGATTGGCTTGCTTTGGTGGGCGTCACAGGGGGTATAAAAGGGCGTGCACGCCGACCGCCATCTTACTTCTGCCGATCTTAGTATAGGGAGAGGTTGCTGCTGATTCTGTAGGGAGAGCGTTAGGCAGGGAAGAAGACAGAAAAACTGCTTCTGCTGCTAGCGATTTGGCCTGCACAACACACCAGTCACTGTGTGTGCAGTGCAAGGGGAGGCTATATAGTGGTGTATCAGTGGTGTTGGTTGTTGGGCTGCCTTCTAAGGCTTCCTGACATTCCTGCATTGCTGTTTACCCACTGCTCCGCAAACTGCTTTTTTAAAAGCAATCCCAATTTTTTTTTTTTGTCCTGCTGAGAAGAAAAAAAAACTGCTTCTGCTGCTAGCAATTTGGCCTGCACAACACACCAGTCACTGTGTGTGCAGTGCAAGGGGAGGCTATATAGTGGTGTATCAGTGGTGTTGGTTGTTGGGCTGCCTTCTAAGGCTTCCTGACATTCCTGCATTGCTGTTTACCCACTGCTCCGCAAACTGCTTTTTTAAAAGCAATCCAATCTCCCTTATCCTCTAGTCACTTTTGTCACAGCTGTGCCATCGAGCCTGTCACATAGCGCTCAGATATTCATTGGGCCTCACACAATCCAAAAGTGTCCAGTGTCCAAAAGTGTGTGCAGAGATTCAAAATCTCCCTTATCCTCTAGTCACTTTGGTCACAGCTGTGCCATCGAGCCTGTCCCATAGCGCTCAGATATCAGTGGGCCTCACACAATCCAAAAGTGTCCAGTGTCCAAAAGTGTGTGCAGAGATTCAAAATCTCCCTTATCCTCTAGTCACTTTGGTCACAGCTGTGCCATTGAGCCTGTCACATAGCGCTCAGATATCAGTGGGCCTCACACAATCCAAAAGTGTCCATCCAGTGTCCCAAAGTGTGTGCAGAGATTCAAAATCTCCCTTATCCTCTAGTCACTTTGGTCACAGCTGTGCCATCGAGCCTGTCACATAGCGCTCAGATATCAGTGGGCCTCACACAATCCAAAAGTGTCCAGTGTCCAAAAGTGTGTGCAGAGATTCAAAATCTCCCTTATCCTCTAGTCACTTTGGTCACAGCTGTGCCATCGAGCCTGTCACATAGCGCTCAGATATCAGTGGGCCTCACACAATCCAAAAGTGTCCAGTGTCCACAAGTGTCTGCAGAAATTCAAAATCTCCCCTGTCCTATAGACACCTTGTACCTTGTTTTACATTACTATATAGTTTGTTGGATTTTGTCTACATTTCTACCAAAAATGAGGAAGGCTGGTGGAAGAGGCCGTGGAATTGGGCGGGGGTTGGCAGCTGGTAATGATGGTGTTGGTGGTGGATCTGATGGTAGTGGCAAGAGCAAAATAGGACCGAATGCAGGAGGTGCTGACCCTGCGTCATCGTCTGGCTACATAAGGCCTCGAACGCTTAGTTTTCTAGGAGTTGGCAAACCGCTTTTAAAGCCAGAGCATCAGGAAAAAGTTTTGTCTTACATTGCTGACTCAGCCTCCAGCTCTATCGCCTCCTCTTCTTCAGTTTTAAAAAGTAAAAGCACTGAGTCGTCATTGGAGGCTCATGTTCATGAACCACACCTTTCCTTGTGTCCTTCACCCCAACCAAGATTGAAGGATGACGCAGGCCATACTACTGATTACTCCATGGAGCTGTTTTCACATACCATGCCTGTATTATCAAGTGAAATGGTGAATTACCCAGGCCAAGATGAATCTGATATGGAGTGCACTGATGCACAGCCGCTGATGGATGATTCTGCTGGTACATTCACTCAGAGCACTACATTGTCCTCGCAGTGTACAGAGCCAGATTCTGACCCTGATGAGACTCAGGTGCCCCTTCCCGCACACTATACCACCATACACGGTGACACAGAGGAAGGTGCACATGACATAGAAGAGGAGGTGATGGATGACCCAGTTGTTGACCCAGATTGGCATCCATTGGGGGAAGAGGGTGCTGCTTCCAATAGCTCAGATGAGGAGCATCCACAGCAGACATCAACATCGCAACAGCTGTTATCTGGCAGGCCAGGAGCACTCCAAAGACAGGTTCCAAACATCAAAAGAGTTGCTGGACAGCTTGTCGAGAGGGTCAAAAGATCACAGCGTGCTAGGCCGCAAAATGTCTGCCAAAGTAGGAAGAGTGCAGTGTGGCACTTTTTTGACCAAAATCCTCATGATCAGGCCAAGGTTATCTGTAAGAAGTGCGCAAAGACCTTTAGCCGAGGGAAAAATCTTAAAAATTTGAATACCAGTTGCATGCTTAGACATTTAACCAGCATGCACTTGCAAGCGTGGACACAACACCAAACCTCAAGTGCCACATGTGCAACTGATCACAACGAAGGTAGTCAGCAACGCTACATTGTTTCCCCCACTGTAAGCCCACCGGTTAGCACAGCAGCAAATGTTGAGGTGTCGTTGCAAGACCACAGCAGTCAGGGAATCCCACTGTTATATCAACGAAAGACTAATTCTAGGCCATCAGAAAGAACACCAACTCCATCACCATCATCAACCCTCTCTCAGTCCGCCCTGTCCACCGCTACTTCCACCATATGCAGCTCTCAAGTCCAGCTCACCCTCCCAGACACTATGAGTAGGTCAAGAAAGTACTCAGTCTCTCATCCACGTACACTGGGTTTGAACGCCCACATTGCCAAACTAATCTCGTTTGAAATGATGCCCTTTCGGTTGGTGGAAAGCACAGCTTTCCGCAAACTCATGGCATATGCAGTACCACGCTATGACCTACCCAGTCGCCACTTCTTCTCTCGCAAAGCCATCCCAGCCCTCCACCATCATGTGAAAGACCGCATTGTCCATGCACTCAAGCAGTCAGTGAGCGGAAAGGTGCACCTCACAACTGATGCATGGTCCAGTCGGCATGGCCAGGGCCGTTACGTGTCCATCACTGCGCACTGGGTTAATGTGGTGGATGCAGGGTCCACAGGGGACAGCGGTGGTGGGACAGTGCTGCCTAGCCCACGGTATAGGAAACAGTTGGCTGTAGGCGTTCGACCCTCCTCCTCCTCCTCCTCCTCCAGAAGCGAAAGCTCGTCCACAGAGCGCAGTCGTACGAGCACTCCATCTGCAGCTGCCACTGTTGCACACGATGTGTCCCCCTATCGTGCAGCTAGTGGAAAGCATCAGCAGGCTGTGTTGCAGATGATGTGTTTGGGCGACAGACACACCGCCGAGGTGCTGGCCGAGTACTTGAAGCGACAAACTGAGTCATGGCTGGGCAGTGTACATCTTGAGGCAGGCAAGGTAGTTAGTGATAACGGCCGTAATTTTGTGGAAGCCATAGCCCTTTCAAAACTCAGCCACATACCTTGCTTGGCTCACACCTTGAACCTGGTGGTGCAGTGCTTCCTCAAAAATTATCCGGAGTTAACAGCCCTGCTCCAGAAGGTGCGAAGACTGTGCGCGCACATCCGCCGGTCGCCTGTACACTCCATTCGTATGCAGAAGCTGCAGCGATTGCTCCACCTTCCCAACCACCGCCTCATTATCGACATTGCAACAAGGTGGAACTCCACCCTGCACATGGTGGAGCGGCTGTGCGAGCAGAGGCAGGCCATAATGCATTTGTGGGAGGATACACGGCCAGGCACTTTGAGAGCAGACATGGAGTTGACAGGTGTGCAGTGGTCGAAGCTGAAAGACCTTTGTAAAGTCCTTCAGTGTTTTGAGGAATGCACACGGCTGGTAAGCGCAGACGACGCCATCCTAAGCATGAGCATCCCACTTATGCGTCTGCTCATGCAAACTTTGACGCACCTTAAGGAGCAGGCGTCTGCAGCCAATGTTGATGAGGAGGAAGAGGAGGAGGGAATCCTTGATGACATTCAGCCATTGTCTGCTCAGGGACCTCTCCTGGACGAGGTGGAGGAAGAAGAGGAGGAGGAGGATGATGATGGGGATGATTACTTAGGGGAGGAGGATGCATCTCGTGGGGCAAGTGAAAATGTTGGCGTGGCAAGGTCTGGTACAGGGTTTGTGCGTGACTGGAGGGATGTGGATTTGCCAGAAAGTGCTCCTCCACCCAGCACTCGCAGTGCATCATTGACACCGGGAACATTGGCCCACATGTCAGATTATGCCTTGCGGATCCTAAAAAGGGACCCCCGCATTGCCAAAATGATGAACGATGACGACTACTGGTTGGCCAGCATCCTGGATCCACGCTATAAAGGCAAATTACAAAACATCATGCCACAGGAGAACCTTGACCTAATATTGGCTAATAAACAAGCAACTCTGGTAAATCTGTTGCTTGAGGCATTCCCAGCACACAGCAGCGGTGATGGTTCTCACACGAGCCGTACGGGCCGGGGGCAGCTTGGCAGAGGTGTTCGTGGTGCACACAGCAGAAGTGGCGTTGGAGACAGGGGTTTCATGACAATGTTGTGGACTGATTTTTCAAATACCGCTCACACAACTGGTAATACTGCATCGATGGAAAGTGACAGGAGACAGCAGTTGTCAACTATGGTTACAAACTACTTTTCCTCCCATATCGATGTTCTCCCACACAGGTCATTCCCCTTTGACTATTGGGCCGCTAAACTGGACACCTGGCCTGAATTGGCCCAATATGCCTTACAGGAGCTCGCTTGCCCAGCTGCAAGTGTGCTATCGGAAAGAGTCTTCAGTGCAGCTGGATCAATCCTGACAGAAAAAAGGACCCGTCTGTCAACCCAAAATGTGGATGATCTAACCTTCATTAAAATGAACCACGCATGGGTTTCCAAGGATTTTGTCCCACCTTCCCCTGATGACACATAGGGTGACAGAAAAATGGCTTGCTTTGGTCCACCTCTTCCTGGTACTTCACCTATTTCGCCTTTTGCATCAGCTGAATGTCCAACATCAACATATGCCACTTTCTAAAACTCCCTAACTGTGCTGCCTCCCCCCCCCATGGCCGGGGTCACCACCTAGCGCACGACACCGTGCGAGTGCCGTTGCCCTGGACAGGTGGGTAGGCCGACTCTTGGGCGCGGGCACTGGCACAGGGTCCCTCATAGTGCAATCAAGTGTCTCTGACGGTGGTGGTGCACACCCGCCGTCAGACACACCGCTGTACTATGAGGGGCCCAGTGCCAGTACCGACGCCCACGAGTGGGCCCCCCTTGCTTGGGCAGGGCCCCAGCATTTGCAATCTTTACCTCTCCCTGCTCCTCCGCTGTGTAATCTGGGCCGTCAAATCCATACTGTGCCTGACACCGTCTGAGCCTGCCTCCTGATGTATAGACATATATTTTGAATGTGTACGCTATCCATACATGTTATCCGGGGATACGGTACCCTTTCTAACCTTTGTGCAATCACGTGCAATCCATACTGGGCCTAACACCGTCTGAGCCTGCCTCCTGAGACATATATTTTGAATGTGTACGCTATCCATACATGTTATCCGGGGATACGGTACCCTTTCTAACCTTTGTGCAATGACGTGCAATCCATACTGGGCCTAACACCGTCTGAGCCTGCCTCCTGAGACATATATTTTGAATGTGTACGCTATCCATACATGTTATCTGGGGATACGGTACCCTTTCTAACCTTTGTGCAATCACGTGCAATCCATACTGGGCCTAACACCATCTGAGCCTGCCTCCTGAGACATATTTTGAATGTGTACGCTATCCATACATGTTATCTGGGGATACGGTACCCTTTCTAACCTTTGTGCAATCACGTGTAATCCATACTGGGCGTGAGAACGGCTGGCGAGCTGTTAAGCAAGCTATAGCACCTGTGGTTTGCACACGTAAGTTTTTCATTTTTTCAGGAATGACGGTTAGGCCTAATTCCGGAACTGCGGTTGACCTGCACTTACTGGGAAATCATTGTTCGCGGGTAATAATTGTAATCAGTGATCCCCATCACTAACGTTGTTCAGCGGGTTATCTGCACCTGTAAGCGACAAACGCTGGCCTTTTCAGTGTAGCGCACATGTAGCCACGGACATGTAAGGGCATGACACACCAGAAATTGGCCAGTCTCATGTGCCAGAGCCTCACGTGTCCCTCTAGTAAGCCGGACTCGGACCGCGGGGCATGACGGAGTCTCGTTCGTTAACGGAATTAAGCTTGCAATGTGTGCATCTGTTCTGTAGCTGGCATGATTGAGGTTTCCCAGGTGGAGTCGAATTTAACCGTAGGCTCCACTCCTGGTGGTGCCCTTCTGGACATTCCTTTAAGGTTCAGCTTTGCAACCATACTGCCCACGTAAAACAAACACTTTGCCTTCATGAACGCTGTTTGGAGGGTCATGACTCGTGGGAATAACGTCGCCCAATCTGTTAACCTGCTAGAGAGATCCTTCGTTGCTCCAAAGCATGACATCACACTCCCTAGGAAGAAGGTAATGCCACTGTGGCGACCGTACTCCTGGGGGCGACACAAGTGCACTGATGCCCAGCCACTGCTCGATGAATCTGCTGGTACATTGACCCAGACCACTACATTCCCCTCGCTCGCTACACGACCTGAATCTGACCCTGATGAAACTCAGGTTACCCTTCCCATATACAGTTCCATCTTACACGGTGACAAAGAGGAAGCTGCAGATGAAAGTGCAGGTTCGGCCCACCCGCCATCAGACACACCACCATACTATCAGGGGCCCTGTGCCAGTGCCGTCGCCAACGAGTGGGCCCCCCCTGCTTGCCCAGGATCACAGCACTTGCAAAGTTGAAATACTGTGCAGTGAGATGGAAGATGGGGACGACGAGGAGTCCAGACAAGTACAGGGATTCCCTAGCGAGGAGACTTATTTGATTGTTTTCAATGTTGGGACAGCAATTTTTGGGGAGCACTATACTCTGGAAAATGATAGATGGGGCCCACCATACACTGGAACATTCCAAAGGTGGACATCAGACACTGGAGCAGCATTTACAGGGCCCATTATACACTAGAGCATTAGAAATGGGGCCCATTATGTTTGGAGCATTATTTGGGCCCATAAGACAGTGGAGCTTCATCCATGGGGACCAACATATACTGTAGCATTATGTGGAGCTCATCATATACTGTTTCAAACATTATATGGGACCAATGATTCTGTATGGAGAAATAGATGGGCCTCGTCATGAGATGTAAAAAGTGAGGTATTTTTCATTGTACTATACCGCTATTTCTCTGCCGTATCGGAGCATGATGAGTTGTGGTATGTGTTAAAGGGGCGCTCTTTCGCCCAGGGCACATGAAAACCTGGAGCCAGCCCTCCACCCCCACAGTCTGTAGCCAAATAACCCCCATTTTTCAGTGCGTAACTTGTATTATGAAGTTAATTAAGGTTGACAAGCTTAAGTAAGAAGAATTGATGCTTTTGGCATTCAAATGGGCACTGTTGGTGTGTTTTCTGTCCTCCTCTCACTGCCGACTTTTATTCCCCATTGACTTACATTGGGTTTCGTGTTTCGGGACGACCCCGCCTTTTCCCTATAATCGGACGATCTTGCTCGACCCGACTTTTGGAAAAGTCGGGTTTCACGAAACGAAACGCGACCCTAAAAATCCAAAAGTCGCTCAACTCTAGTGTCCACGCTTGCAAGTGCATGCTGGCTAAATGTCTAAGCATGCAACTGGTATTCAAATTTTTCAGATTTTTCCCTCGGCTAAAGGTCTTTGCGCACTTCTTACAGATAACCTTGGCCTGATCATGAGGATTTTGTTCAAAAAAGTGCCACACTGCACTCTTCCTACTTTGGCAGACATTTTGGAGCCTAGCACGCTGTGATGTTTTGACCCTCTGGACAAGCTGTCCAGCAACTCTTTTGATTTTTGGAACCTGTCTTTGGAGTGCTCCGGGCCTGCCAGATAACAGCTGTTGCGTTGTCGATGTCTGCTGTGGATGCTCCTCATCTGAGCTTTTGGAAGCAGTACCCTCTTCCCCCAATGGTTGCCAATCTGGGTCAACAACTGGGTCATCCATCACCTCCTCTTCAATGTCATGTGCACCTTCCTCTGTGTCACCGTGTATGGTGGTATAGTGTGTGGGAAGGGGCACCTGAGTCTCATCAGGGTCAGAATCTGGCTCTGTACACTGCGAGGACAATGTAGTGCTCTGAGTGAATGTACCAGCAGAATCATCTATCAGCGGCTGTGCATCAGTGCACTCCATGTCAGATTCATCTTGGCCTGGGTAATTCACCATTTCACTTGATAATCCAGGCATGGTATGTGAAAACAGCTCCATGGAGTAATCAGTAGTATGGCCTGCGTCATCCTTCAATCTTGGTTGTGGTGAAGGACACAAGGAAAGGTGTGGTTCATGAACATGAGCCTCCAATGACGACTCAGTGATTTTACTTTTTACAACTTCAGAAGAGGAGGCGATAGAGCTGGAGGCTGAGTCAGCAATGTAAGACAAAACTTTTTCCTGATGCTCTGGCGTTAAAAGTGGTTTGCCAACTCCTAGAAAACTAAGCCTTCGAAGCCTTATGGAGCCAGACGATGATGCAGGCTCAACACCTCCTGCATTCGGTCCTATTTTGCTTTTGCCACTACCATCAGATCCACCACCAACACCATCATTACCAGCTGCCAACCCCCGCCCAATTCCACGGCCTCTTCCACCAGCCTTCCTCATTTTTGGTAGAAATGTAGACAAAATCCTACAAACTATATAGTAATGTAAAACAAGGTACAAGGTGTCTATAGAACAGGGGAGATTTAGATTTTCTGCAGACACTTGTGGACACTGGACACTTGGATTCTGTGAGGCCCACTGAATATCACAGCGCTATGTCA
This sequence comes from Dendrobates tinctorius, assembly GCF_039654945.1. Classification (NCBI taxonomy): domain Eukaryota; kingdom Metazoa; phylum Chordata; class Amphibia; order Anura; family Dendrobatidae; genus Dendrobates; species Dendrobates tinctorius. Next base: position 53,731,709 of record NW_027361703.1, read on the forward strand.
CAGGCTCGATGGCACAGGTGTGAAAAAAGTGACTACAGGATAAGGGAGATTTTGAATTTCTGCAGACACTTGTGGACACTGGACACTTGGATTGTGTGAGGCCCACTGAATATCATAGCGCTATGTCACAGGCTCGATGGCACAGGTGGGAAAAAAGTGACTACAGGATAAGGGAGATTTTGAATTTCTGCAGACACTTGTGGACACTGGACACTTGGATTGTGTGAGGCCCACTGAATATCACAGTGCTATGTCACAGGCTCGATGGCACAGGTGTGAAAAAAGTGACTACATGATAAGGGAGATTTTGAATTTCTGCAGACACTTGTGGACACTGGACACTTGGATTGTGTGATGCCCACTGAATATCACAGTGCTATGTCACAGGCTCGATGGCACAGGTGTGAAAAAAGTGACTACAGGATAAGGGAGATTTTGAATTTCTGGGAGATTTTGAATTTCTGCAGACACTTGTGGACACTGCATACTTGGATTGTGTGAGGCCCACTGAATATCACAGCGCTATGTCACAGGCTCGATGGCACAGGTGTGAAAAAAGTGACTACAGGATAAGGGAGATTTTAAATTTCTGCAGACACTTGTGGACACTGGACACTTGGATTGTGTGAGGCCCACTGAATATCACAGCGCTATGTCACAGGCTCGATGGCACAGGTGTGAAAAAAGTGACTACAGGATAAGGGAGATTTAGATTTTCTGCAGACACTTGTGGACAATGGACACTTGGATTGTGTGAGGCCCACTGAATATCACAGCGCTATGTCACAGGCTCGATGCAGCAGGTGTGAAAAAAGTGACTACAGGATAAGGGAGATTTTGAATTTCTGCAGACACTTGTGGACACTGGACACTTGGATTGTGTGAGGCCCACTGAATATCACAGTGCTATGTCACAGGCTCGATGGCACAGGTGTGAAAAAAGTGACTACAGGATAAGGGAGATTTTGAATTTCTGCAGACACTTGTGGACACTGGACACTTTTGGATTGTGTGAGGCCCACTGAATATCACAGTGCTATGTCACAGGCTCGATGGCACAGGTGTGAAAAAAGTGACTACAGGATAAGGGATATTTTGAATTTCTGCAGACACTTGTGGACACTGGACACTTGGATTGTGTGAGGCCCACTGAATATCACAGTGCTATGTCACAGGCTCGATGGCACAGGTGTGAAAAAAGTGACTACAGGATAAGGGAGATTTTGAATTTCTGGGAGATTTTGAATTTCTGCAGACACTTGTGGACACTGGACACTTAGATTGTGTGAGGCCCACTGAATATCACAGCGCTATGTCACAGGCTCGATGGCACAGGTGTGAAAAAAGTGACTACAGGATAAGGGAGATTTTGAATTTCTGCAGACACTTGTGGACACTGGACACTTGGATTGTGTGAGGCCCACTGAATATCACAGCGCTATGTCACAGGCTCGATGGCACAGGTGTGAAAAAAGTGACTACAGGATAAGGGAGATTTTGAATTTCTGGGAGATTTTGAATTTCTGCAGACACTTGTGGACACTGGACACTTGGATTGTGTGAGGCCCACTGAATATCACAGCGTTATGTCACAGGCTCGATGGCACAGGTGTGAAAAAAGTGACTACAGGATAAGGGAGATTTTGAATTTCTGCAGACACTTGTGGACACTGGACACTTGGATTGTGTGAGGCCCACTGAATATCACAGTGCTATGTCACAGGCTCGATGGCACAGGTGTGAAAAAAGTGACTACAGGATAAGGGAGATTTTGAATTTCTGGGAGATTTTGAATTTCTGCAGACACTTGTGGACACTGGACACTTGGATTGTGTGAGGCCCACTGAATATCACAGCGCTATGTCATAGGCTCGATGGCACAGGTGTGAAAAAAGTGACTACAGGATAAGGGAGATTTTAAATTTCTGCGGACACTTGTGGACACTGGACACTTGGATTGTGTGAGGCCCACTGAATATCACAGCGCTATGTCACAGGCTCGATGGCACAGGTGTGAAAAAAGTGACTACAGGATAAGGGAGATTTTGAATTTCTGCAGACACTTGTGGACACTGGACACTTTTGGATTGTGTGAGGCCCAATGAATATCAGAGCGCTATGTCACAGGCTCGATGCAGCAGGTGTGAAAAAAGTGACTACAGGATAAGGGAGATTTTGAATTTCTGCAGACACTGGACACTTTTGGATTGTGTGAGGCCCAATGAATATCAGAGCGCTATGTCACAGGCTCGATGCAGCAGGTGTGAAAAAAGTGACTCAGGATAAGGGAGATTTTGAATTTCTGCAGACACTTGTGGACACTGGACACTTTTGGATTGTGTGAGGCCCACTGAATATCAGAGCGCTATGTCACAGGCTCGATGGCACAGGTGTGAAAAAAGTGAATTGTAGAATTGGGCAGAATAGGAATCTCCCTAGAGTGTAGGTCTGTAAGAACGGAACAAGTCCTCCACTTATCCTTCCACAGTGACACACAGATAGCTTCACTGTGGCTGTGATAACAGCCGTTACACGGTACTGTGTGAGGAGCGTACACGGCTGTATGGTGTGAATAAATGCACGCTCAGTACCTTAGCAGGACAAAAACAAAAATTGGGATTGCTTTTAAAAAAGCAGTTTGCAGAGCAGTGGGGAAACAGCAATGCAGCTGTCAGGAAGCCTTTAAAGGCAGCCTAACAACCAACACCGCTGATCCACCACAATATAGCCTCCCCTTGCACTGTACACACAGTGACTGGTGTGTTGCACAGGCAAAATCGCTAGCAGCAGAAGCAGTTTTTTTGTCTTCTTCCCTGCCTTACGCTCTCCCTACAGAATCAGCAACCTCTCCCTATGCTAAGATCGGCAGATGTAAGATGGCGGTCAGCGTGCACGCCCTTTTATAACCCCTGTGACGCCCACCAAAGCAAGCCAATCACTTGCATGCCCTTCTGAAAGATGGTGGCGACCCCTGCCTATGTCATCACGTTGCCCACAGTCTCCGTGGATCCTGATTGGCTGAAAAAGAGCGCTAAACAAACTTTTGAAACGCGACTTTGGCGCGTAAGTCGCCGACCTCGTGGCCGACCTCATCCTAGGGTCGGGTTTCATTTCATGAAACCCGACTTTGCCAAAAGTCGGCGACTTTTGAAATTGTTCGACCCGTTTCGCTCAACTCTAATGACAATCATTCAGAGCATCTGGGTTTGAAAGGATAATGAACCTACCGAGGGGAGGAAACATTAAGAGACAAATTATGACCAAGGGGGCCTCATATACCTGTAAAAAACTTCTCTTTGCAGGCACCATAATACGGAGTGGTATAACCTTGTAGTATCATAAGGGCTCTGTATTCTGTAGCCAGAATATTTTGCAATCCTGCAAAAAATTAGTTGTCATAGGTAGTAAATTCTATAAAGTTTATTTCTAAATGTAATTACAATTAACCATGGTGTCTTTAAAAAGCAGTAATAAGCCAGGGAAGTCATTAAGGCACGCAACTGTATGTTAAATTTCGAATTACTTTTATAGCTATAGGAAGGTATTCATTCCCAAGTTGTTTTGATTGATTAACTTGATATCATTTTTATGAGTTCTGAATGTCCATTATAATAAATTAATATTTTTTTCTGTCTCAGAAAAATGACCAATCAGAATGCACTTTGCATCAGAAAAGACAAATTATGACCAAGGAGGCCTCATAGCAATGCTGTTATTCTGCTACATACTGTAGAGGCGATCTGAGCATCTCCTCTATGTAGCAGAACCAATGAAGTTGTGGCAGCTTCTAACCTCCCATGGAGGCTATTGAAACATGCCAAAACTTAAAGAAAAATAGTTTTAAAAAATATTAAAAAATAAAAAAATATGAAAGTTTAAATCACCCCCCTTTCGCCCCATTCAAAATAAAACAATAAAAAAACAATAGTATATATAAACAAGGCTTGGCACTCAACTTAGATGAGTAGAAAGAAACATTAATAAACAGTCAGTGGTACATAGTTCTGATGTTTCGGTCTTAGTCGACCTTCATTAGTGTACTAACAAAAGAGAAAAAGATACACAATTCATTTCACTACTCTGGCCAAAATAGGTCCAGTCTAAAGATATGATAATATACCCTGCAAAACAACACCAGATGAAGTCTGTCTAGTGACTTAAATAATCCAAGCAGAAAAGAAGTCAAATTAGAAAAAATATAGATAAATCAGAAAAAAGGCAATAAAATAGGGCAGAAAAGAGAGGGGAGATTGAAATAACCTACCCGACTGCTATAATAAGTAGAATATAATGAAGGGATGTACTTGTTTATATCCCTTAGGAGCCTAATGTTGAGAAAAAGAGTGGATCGATGTGAGTGATACTCTCTAACAGTGAGAGGTGATACAATATAAAAATATGCCACCGACTTAGTTTCTCTTATCCCATGAATTATAACATATAGGGTTAAATTCCTGAGAAAATAGATAAGTGTCAATGAGCAGGGAAGAAACCTAAAATCAGTTGAAAAAAGTGCCATATACAGAGGACAGTCATACCTTCTCTGTATGTCTCCTGTAGTACGCGGTCTAAAAATATATATGCACATATGCAGAGTTACTGCCAGTATTGACAAGTGAGGCAAATGTCTAAATTGGACAATAAAGGGTTAACATATCATTCCTAGATAGAGTGGCTGCCTGGGTCTAAGGCGGTGTCAACCGCTAGTGACTAATAAGCAAGCCAGGGTGCTGGGGAGATATATGGAGGCAAGGTGGGACAATGTGCTGTCCTGGCCAGCGGAGAGGCTCAATGAGTTGCCAGAAGTGACGCGAGGTGCTAGCGTCTATGCGATCAGCCGACAGTGCTCTGTGCGTACCACTTAACAGGAAGTGACCGCGCTTGCGTTCCAGGAGGCAGGATGTGCTCGTGTTTGCGTTCCAGGATTGCCTGGTGCGCATGCTGTGATCCAATAGTGAAGGAACAGTGATGTCCATCCTAAAATACCGGCTCTGTTAGATCATACTGCAGTCAAGTAGGGGAGGAGAGGAGTCCCCTGGACTCCCAATTTCTCTTTCCCCTTCTTTCTTCCCCTACGTGACTGCAGTATGATCTAACAGAGCCGGTATTTTAGGAAGGGCATCACTGTTCCTTCACTTTTGGATCACAGCATGCACACCAGGCAATCCTGGAATGCAAACATGAGCAATTCCACTTCAATAAAAGAAAGGATTAACGTGATCCCTAAACGGCGTAGTGAGAAAAAAATTGAAACGCCAGAATTACTTTTAATGGTCGCCATGATATCGCATTAAAATGCAATAACGGGTGATCAAAAGAACGTATCTGCACAAAAGTAGTATCATTAAAAATTTCAGCTCAGCGTGCAAAAAATAAGCCAACCCGAGATCACGAAAAATAGAGATGCTATGGGTCTTGGAAAATGGCGCAAACTTTGGAATTTTTTTCACCATTTAGATAAAAAAAAAACCTAGACATGTTTGGTGTCTATGAACTCATAATGACCTGGAAAATCCTAATGGCAGGTCAGTTTTAGCATTTAGCGAACCTAGCAAAAAAGCAAAACAAAAAACAAGTGTGGGATTGCACTTTTTTTGCAATTTCACCGCACTTGGAATTTTTTCCTGTTTTCAAGCACACTACATGCTAAATCCAATAATGTTGTTCAAAAGTACAACTCGTTCCACAAGAAATACGTAAACCCTCACATGGCCATATTGATGGGAAAATATAAAAGTTGTGGCTCTGGAAAGTAGGGGAGTAAAAAATAAAAACGCAAAACTGAAAAAAGCTCAGGTCATGAAAGGGTTAAAGATCTGTTTGTTATTCATGTGATAGAGGAGTGGTTTACTATTGGTTATATTAATGTATAAATATTCTAGAAGACCTTTCATGTTTAACTTCAAGGAAAGATGTGTATGAGCGTTTGAAATGCTTTGCCGCATGCTTCATCATGTGAAATTTGTTCTGCCATTTCTGTTTTAAAGGATATTTTCTAGTAAACCTTTTTCATTTTATGGAGTTGGAACATTTCCTCTTTTGTACTTTGACTGCACGAATTTGGTAGCGTTATATACCACTATAGGTGAGCTGGTTTCATTATTTCTTTTTTCCAAACAGAATGGTATAACTGGTTTATTACCAACCATCTCTTTCCTGTTTGCTTACAGTACTACAACAAAGGTTAGTATTCCCCACCAGCTTACTAAGGTCTGGCCCCTTGCTGGCTGAGAGTTTTAATATCTTTTTTAAATTGATACGGCAGAATTGAGCATCTGGTTTATTACAATATGGAGCCTGACCTGAGGGGTCAGGGAAGAGACAGGATATCGCATATATGTGGATCACCCCCAGGGCTGTGGGATACTCTGTATCAGGCCGGGGTCTTAAAGGGATAGGTCGCAGTGGTGGTGACCCGGTCCGTGGCCCTGGGTGTCCAATGTGAAATGGGTGGAATGGAATAGAGTAAAGTTTATAGGTAGATGATTCGTGACACCTCCTGTGGTATTCGGCAATGAAGGTGTTAAGTCGACGCTGCAGTGCAAATCCTCTGGGACAAGTGGTTGCGGTGCAGTACCTCTGTGGTGACTGAACCCTCAGGGGCGCCACATACCCCCCCGTTAAACACAGCTCGTCCGCAGGCTGAAACAAAGTGAGAAAAACATGATGTTACTGGAACATACAAAAAAAATATTTTTGGAAACGTGTTATCAGATAAAACATTTTCAACTCAACTTCCCTTTACGGGAGGCACTTTCCCTTGAATGTTACTTTTTAACAATAATCTATATCCTATGTACTATCTTACATTATTTATGCTATACTAATACCTATCCTATATTTCTTATTCCCTAAGTGTTATCTAACTCTTGTCACATTGTTTTAAAGTGCTACTGGGGCAACTGCTTTCATCTTTCAGGTTCGCCACCAGATCCGGACATCCTTTGTCCCTGTAACAATATACTTCTCTGTTACTTCCTACAAAAAGGCACTTCAAAATTTTATACAATCATGCATGAAGTCATATCTATACTATAACTCTATCTTATCCTAAATTTTATATACATTCCAATGCTATACAGTAGTACAATTATATCAAAACATTCCTATTTTCCCTATAAGACATTATCAATCCTAGAAAACATTCCTATCTTACAATACTGTACACTATCATAGTTATCGATATACATTGTTACAATAATTACATTCACTATCAATATACATTTCCTATACATGGCCTAATATTTACAGATATAATAACACTTTTATTAATTACAATGAAAAGCAGTAATCATCAATGATGAATGGCATATACTGTCCCAGCCGGGGTATCTTCTAATATCCTTATGTTGTGTGGAGGAGCCGCTCCAAACCTCCAACAGTGGTCCTGGGTGGGCTGCAGGACACTCTGGTCTTCCCGCTTAGACCCTGTCTTTGACCACACCCAACAGGTTTTTCTTCAGGTCTGTCGTTGTTGTGCAATGATGGAATCTTATTTTCCTAAAGACACATGTAAAACCAAGAAGGAGCACCTTAATTGGCGCTAAATATTTACAAGTGGAGTGTCTGGATCACTCAGGGTTCATGTCCTTGTTATAAAAGAAACACTTTGCCAAAACCCACCTGGAGTTAGCTATTTACAAAAATTTGCAAAAAGAGTACTGTTCCCTTTAATGGGAAACGTGCAAAAACCCTCCTGGGTAACTTATGTACATTAGTGCAAGTCAGTTCAGTTCTCCTGATTAGCATGGCTCCTACTGATCAGAAGCATCAGGTTTTGGTCGCTTGCATAGTAGAACTTGGGTGCTGCCACTTGATGGCTGTGCAAGCACAGGACCATTCCTGTACACAGGCACATTGCATAGCACCAGAATCATGGATTCCACACCCGGTGTCTGTGTGGCTGGTGTGCACTGTGTTGGTGGGGGGTGTCAGGGGTTCCACCAAGGTGTCGTCAGCTGCAGTAGTGATGTCGTCGACGGTTACCTGCATTTCTCCGGCACTGGACTCCTTCCATTGCGACACCACTGTAAGTTGCGTCTGCAGCTCAACTTCTCCTTCCAGGAGCGCCAGATCAGCTACCAACGACCGGTTGGAGCCTCTATCTTCCTGGCCGGGGGAGCCTCCAGCTTCCACCCTGCGCCCAGCAGGCATCCTCTCACCGCTCGCCATGTCATCTTCCTGGTGCTCTCTCTTCTCTTCCGCTTTGTTTCCCACCATGGGGCCTCTCTCTGCCCCCCATGGGTGGTCTCTTTTCTTTGCCCCCATACCAGGCTAGGAGGCGGACCCCTCCAGCTGTCGGCCATAATGCTGTCACATAGAAGTATAGGCAGGGGGCGTTCATACTGTTTCACACTCTTTCTTGGGTGCCGCCCATGAAGGCACACCTTACTTCACTGCCATGGTGGCCATCTTTACAGTCAAAATCACAGTTCAATAAATCAATTACTTTGCACATTTCAGGTTTAGCATTTCTCAAATCAGTCAAATCTTTGGCACACAGGACCCGGTGGCACCAGGCTTCGTAATCCTGTTCGTGATGTCAAAAAGGATCACCCCCCAGGGCTGTGGGATACTCGGTATCGGGCCGGTTTCTTAAAGGGATAGGTCGTGGTGGCGGTGACCCGGTCCATGGCCCTGGGTGTCCAATGTAAAATTGGTGGAATGGAATAGAGTAAAGTTTATAGGTAGATGATTCGTGACGCCACCTGTGGTATTCGGCATTGAAGATGTTAAGCCGACGCTGTGGTGCAGATCCTCTGGGACAGGTGGTGGGGTGCAGCAAAGATGTAATAGCTCTCTACAGGTAGAGCTGTAGTCCCAGGGCAGTAGTAGTAGATGTTAAAGGAGTGGATGATGTAGTATGAGGTAAAGGTTGTAGCAGTGCCGAGTGAGTTGGCGCAGGAAGAAGGCAATGACACAGCCGAGTGCAGTTCCAAGGCTTTTACTCACAGTTCATTTGCATGCAGGTACCCACTTGGTGCTGCATCCTTCAAGCCAGGAGTCCAGAAAACTTCCCAGACAGAGTACACCTTTCCTGTACTCCCCTCAATATGTACCTTTCCTGGCCGTCTCACTGTGTTGCTTTTCCCGCTTTCTCCTACGCAACACCTCACAGTCACTGTCCCAGGCTAGCAGCTGCGGATTCTGTCGGATAATGTGCACAATTGGTTTCCTTGATCCTACTCCTTGCTACCTTTCCGGTGAGATTACTGTGGATAGTGGCTGTGACCCCTAAAAGGGCCACAGCTGTCGGCTTTGCTAGATAAGTCCTTAGCTCACTCCACTAGGCTAAGGGGCTAAGTCCCCTCAGCGACCTGATTCCTCCTCCTGATGGCTATCAGCGGGGAACGAGTCCCACGGGTTGTCTCTGCCTATCCCGTGCCTCTAGAATCCCTTCCCACTTCCAGGGAACCTTCCTTCCATCCTTGTCCTCCCCCAGCAGCTCCTCTAGCATAGGAGCTGCTGGACAATACGTCCGTTCGCTTCCTCCCCCTAAGGGGAATCTCCCTAACTTCCCCTTCTGCTATCCTGCTCAGCCTACAAGCTCCGCCTACCTCCCAGCACCCATTCCTATGCAAACAGGGTGAGTCAATCCCTGCCTGACCATAGTGTAAGTGTGAGGTGAGTGTCAGAGTACTTGTCAGGTGTTCTGAGTGTGGTTGGGTGTCTCTCCATTACCTGGAAAGTGGGATACCACACCTCTGGTTGAGGTGCAGTACTTCTGTGGTGACTGAACACTCAGGGGTGCCACATATGTATATAGATATAAGTATATCCATATATACAGTGGGGCAAAAAAGTATTTAGTCAGTCAGCAATAGTGCAAGTTCCACCACTTAAAAAGATGAGAGGCGTCTGTAATTTACATCATAGGTAGACCTCAACTATGGGAGACAAACTGAGAAAAAAAAATCCAGAAAATCACATTGTCTGTTTTTTTTTCATTTTATTTGCATATTATGGTGGAAAATAAGTATTTGGTCAGAAGCAAGCAATCAAGATTTCTGGCTCTCACAGACCTGTAACTTCTTCTTTAAGAGTCTCCTCTTTCCTCCACTCATTACCTGTAGTAATGGCAACTGTTTAAACTTGTTATCAGTATAAAAAGACACCTGTGCACACCCTCAAACAGTCTGACTCCAAACTCCACTATGGTGAAGACCAAAGAGCTGTCAAAGGACACCAGAAACAAAATTGTAGCCCTGCACCAGGCTGGGAAGACTGAATCTGCAATAGCCAACCAGCTTGGAGTGAAGAAATCAACTGTGGGAGCAATAATTAGAAAATGGAAGACATACAAGACCACTGATAATCTCCCTCGATCTGGTGCTCCACGCAAAATCCCACCCCGTGGGGTCAGAATGATCACAAGAACGGTGAGCAAAAATCCCAGAACCACGCGGGGGGACCTAGTGAATGAACTGCAGAGAGCTGGGACCAATGTAACAAGGCCTACCATAAGTAACACACTACGCCAACATGGACTCAGATCCTGCAGTGCCAGATGTGTCCCACTGCTTAAGCCTGTACATGTCCGGGCCCGTCTGAAGTTTGTTAGAGAGCATTTGGATGATCCAGAGGAGTTTTGGGAGAATGTCCTATGGTCTGATGAAACCAAACTGGAACTGTTTGGTAGAAACACAACTTGTCGTGTTTGGAGGAAAAAGAATACTGAGTTGCATCCATCAAACACCATACCTACTGTAAAGCATGGTGGTGGAAACATCATGCTTTGGGGCTGTTTCTCTGCAAAGGGGCCAGGACGACTGATCCGGGTAAATGAAAGAATGAATGGGGCCATGTATCATGAGATTTTGAGTGCAAACCTCCTTCCATCAGCAAGGGCATTGAAGATGAAACGTGGCTGGGTCTTTCAACATGACAATGATCCAAAGCACACCGCCAGGGCAACGAAGGAGTGGCTTCGTAAGAAGCATTTCAAGGTCCTGGAGTGGCCTAGCCAGTCTCCAGATCTCAACCCTATAGAAAACCTTTGGAGGGAGTTGAAAGTCCGTGTTGCCAAGCGAAAAGCCAAAAACATCACTGCTCTAGAGGAGATCTGCATGGAGGAATGGGCCAACATACCAACAACAGTGTGTGGCAACCTTGTGAAGACTTACAGAAAATGTTTGATCTCTGTCATTGCCAACAAAGGATATATCACAAAGTATTGAGATTAAATTTTGTTTCTGACCAAATACTTATTTTCCACCATAATATGCAAATAAAATGAAAAAAAAACAGACATTGTTATTTTCTTGATTTTTTTTTCTCAGTTTGTCTCCCATAGTTGAGGTCTACCTATGATGTAAATTACAGACGCCTCTCATCTTTTTAAGTGGTGGAACTTGCACTATTGCTGACTGACTAAATACTTTTTTGCCCCACTGTACATGTATATGCATACTAAAAAACTTCTCTTTACAGGCACCATAATGCAGAGTGGTATAACCTTGTAGTATCATAAGGGCTCTGTATTCTGTAGCCAGAATATTTGGCAATCTTACAAAAAATTAGTTGCTCATAGGTAGTAAATTCTATAAAGTTTATTTATAAATGTAATTACAATTAACCTTGGTGACTTTAAAAAGCAGTAGTAAGCCAGGGAAGTAATTAAGGCACGCAACTGTATGTTAAATTTCTAATTACTTTTATAGCTATAGGAAAGTATTCATTCCCAAGTTGTTTTGATTGAATAACTTGATATAATTTGTTTAAGTTCTGAATGTCCATTATAATAAATTAATATTTTTTTCTGTCTCAGAAAAATGACCAATCAGACTGCACTATGCATCAGAAAAACATATATTAAGTTTTATTTCCATTATCAAAATGACTGTCTGGAACCTTTGCCCAGGGCAGCAGTAGCATAGAGTCAATTACTCAGCACTCCTTTAGAAAATAATTTTGAAGTGCTCGGTTAAAATTCATTTTTTTCACCTCAATACACTGCTTTATATAAAATCATAAAAACATCTGCATGGCACATCATAGATGCTCAATAAATAGATGCCCAACTTCTTCTTGAGGTCTCTCCATATATTATGTAGATTAACAGTGCAGTTTATTTGGAGCTGATGAAAAATGAATCCATCCTGCTTAGTATGAATAGACTTTGATAGACTTACATTTTAACTGATGGGTACCAGTAGTTTTTCAAGCAAAAGTTGTATTGAAAATTGCTAAAAATACTAGAAGTGCCATCATAGCTACCATAACCCTAATGAGTGCTCTCAATGAAAAAAAGGTGTCTACATACCTTAGATTTTCCTGAATGGAGAGAATCACATTAGGCAGGCTGCACTGGGAAATGATAAGCCTTGCAGCTACAGATAAAGCTTTTATTAATACTAACTGTCATGATCTCAGTGCGGGTTTGACTCGTACACGTGGGGTTAATGCCTGGAACCAGTGCTGATGACTGGCATTTCTGGGGTTAAAGGTTGTGATCCCGGTGCAGGCTTACCTGCACACCTCGGGCTATGATTGTGGCCTCTCCCTGGTTCTGGGAGAGGCTTCTTATAGCCTCAGGATGCTCCCATCCCTGTCAGTTATACTCTTGCCCTTGGCATAGTGTGGTGACCCCTGAGTGTGTTTTTGCTGTGTTCTGGTTGCTTGATTATCTGTGTATGACTCGGTCTGTTCTCTGGATATTGCTTTGGATTCTGCTTGGTACCTTCTATGTCTGTTTGGTTTTGACTGCTGCTTGGCCCTGACTATCCGCTCTGTCTCATCCTTGGTACGTTACGGCTATCTGTGTATGAACCCCGTTTTGCCTGACTCTGAGTAATTCTGTATAGTGTCTTTCCATATCACTAAGCAGGATGCTAAGCCCTGCCCCCTTGCAGTCACATGACCGTAGGTCCCGTGTCTGCTTGCTAAACTTCAGCATCCACAGGTCCTGTGCATCGGTACTTTCTGGCTGTACCTGACCCCGGTACCCCTACAGTGCGGGTGAGTCCCTGCTCAGCGGAGGCTGCACGCCAGCGCTGACAGGATCCTGACACACAGGACACGCGCACTGGCTCAGTGAGCAAGTACAGTGCGGTGTTCTTGACACTATAACTGACCATTAAGTTTTTGGGTTTTTTTTTTCTCTGCTGAGAATTATGGATGCCATACAATCTCTTGCTGAGCAAATGAAAAATCTGAGTCAGATGTTTCAGGGTTTATCTCTGGAGCAGCAAGCTCTGGCTCGTTCTCAGCAGCAGGTTTCTGAGGAAGTGCGGGGGGCTTTAGCTGCTGGGTCTCTGGGGGCTGGGGCGAGTGATGTTGTTTTGGTGTCCCCAGAACCACCTGTTAAACTGCCTGATTTTTTTTTCTGGGAACAAAAAAGAGTTCAGGGTCTTCATGGAGGGGTGCAAACTCTTCTTTAGTTTGAAGCCACATTCCTCTGGGGGCGAAAGTCAGAAGGTAGGGGTCATTATGTCTCTGTTAAGAGGGTCCCCTCAAGCTTGGGCTTTCTCCCTTCCTCCCACTGCCCCTGAGAGAGTGTCTGTGAATGTGTTTTTTGAGGCCCTCGGGCACATATGATGAGCGATTGGCAGAGGACATGGTGATGAGTGTCTGTCAGGGGAAACACTCGGCTGACTGGTTTTGCACAGAATTCTGCCGCTGGGCCGCAGAGGTCTCTTGGGACGACAACGCACTCCGAGGACTCTTTCGCAGAGGCTTGTCCGAGCGGTTACAGGATGCCTTGGCATTACATCCCCCACCTAACTCTCTCGAGGATGCCATGACCCAGGCCGTCCGGATGGACTGCAGGCTGCGGGCCAGGGGGGTGATGCAGGCGGAGACTCCATTGTTCCCTAGTGGAAAAGAGACTGTTTATGTACCCATGGACGTAGGGGCTCTCTCCCTAAAGGAAAAGGAGAGACAACGCCGGAGAGAAAAGCAGTTATGCTTCTACTGTGTTAAAACGGGACATTGGAAAAGGGAGTGCCCTGATTGTCCATCCTCAACCTGGTCGTCGGGAAATGACTAGGTCTGGGTAGTCAGCGGGGAGACTACTCAGACCCTCAGGTACCCTTTTCCTCATTTTCTAAGGTGTTGCTTCATGTGGAACTGTTAGTGGACGATTGTTGTTTTCCCTCTACAGCTTTTGTGGACTGTGGATCATCCATCAATCTCATTGACTCCCAATTGGTCACACGCTGTAAGATAGGGACAGTTAGACTTAAGGTTCCGATCAAAGTGGTGGCCATTGACTCCTCCCCCTCACTAAAGAGGGAATTCTCTTTATGTTTGACTTGTTTTCACTCAAAGTGGGTGCTACCCATGTGGAAAAATTAAGTTGTTTGGTTCTGGACAATCGACTAGCAGGATTGGTGTTGGGCATGCCCTGGTTACCATGCCATAACCAAGTCATTAACTGGAAAACGGGGGAGATTGTTCAGTGGGGGTTTAATGATTCAATGTTATGTGATAAGTCTGCACTATTGGTTGAACCTGTTAAATCTGTATCTGTGTCATCTGTCGAGCTGGAAGGTATTCCGGAGTACCTGAAAGAATTCGAAGATGTGTTCTCTGAAAACGAGGCCGAGACGTTGCCGCCACATAGACCCTTTGACTGCGCTATCGAGTTAGTCCCAGGGGCTAAATTGCCTAAAGCCCGTCTGTTTAATTTATCTGGCCCTGAGTGCTTGGCCATGAAAGATTACATTGCTGAGAGTCTTCGCAAAGGACACATACGTCCCTCAGTCTCACCTGTGGTGGCAGGATTTTTTTTGTTACGAAAAAAGATGGTGGCTTACATCCCTGCCTCGATTTTCGCGAGCTGAACAAGATTACTGTACGAAATACGTACCCCCTTCCATTGATTCCCGATTTGTGTAACCAACTTTCAGGGGAAAAATGGTTCTCCAAACTGGATCTTCGGGGGGCATATAATTTGATAAGGGTCCGGGAGGAGGATGAATGGAAAACCGCGTTCCTCATGACCGAGGGACTGTTTGAAAATTTAGTCATGCTGTTTGGTCTTACCAATGCCCCAGCCATATTTCAGAATTTCATCAACGTGGTATTCTCGGATCTCATTGGTCATTTTGTTGTCATTTACATAGACGATATTCTGATATACTCACATGACAGTCAATCTCATCTGAATCATGTACGAACCGTTCTCCAAAGACTGAGGGAAAATCATCTGTATGCCAAATTGGAGAAATGTGTGTTTTTTGTTCAAGAATTGTCTTTTTTGGGATTAATTGTGTCCTGTGAGGGTTTTCGCATGGACCCCAAGAAGGTGCAGGCCATTGCGGATTGGGTGCAACCCCGAGACCTTAAGGGTCTTCAGCGCTTCTTGGGGTTCGCCAATTATTACCGCAAATTTATTCGGGGGTTTTCACAGGTGGTCAAACCACTCACAGATCTTACTTGTAAAGGTGCGGATGTGAGAAACTGGTCCTCGCTCGCAAAAGAGGCCTTTGCGACCCTGAAAAGAAGCATTATGTCTGCTCCTGTGTTAGTACAGCCAGATCCGTCCAAACCATTCGTTGTGGAAGTGGACGCCTCTGAGGTGGGGGAGGGGGCGGTGTTGTCCCAAGGCCTGCCACTCTAACCAACCTCAGGCCATGTGCTTTCTTTTCCAAGAAGTTCTCTGCTGCGGAAAGAAATTACGACGTAGGCAATAGAGAGCTTCTTGCGGTCAAATTGGCGTTTGAAGAATGGAGGCACTTTTTGGAGGGGGCAAGTCACCCGGTTACGGTGATCACGGATCACAAAAATTTGTCATACACTTGAGTCTGCTAAAAGACTAACGCCCAGACAGGCCCGTTGGTCACTTTTTTTTCCCGTTTTCAGTTTACGATTACATTTCGTCCAGGGTCTAAGAATGTCAAGGCTGACGCCTTATCACGCAGTTTTCAGCCGGTGTCGCCCCCTGAGCCACCATCCTCCATTCTTCACCCTGGGGTTATGATAGCAGAGGTCTCGTCTGAATTGGAACGGGAGATTCAGGGGGCCCAGTCGCGGGCCCCGGCGGCCAAGCCGGAGGGGAAGTTGTTTGTCCCAGAGCAACTTCGCCTCAAACTCTTTCAGGAGTTCCATGAATCCAAGCTGAGTGCTCACCCTGGTATTTCGGCCACACGTCTGGCGGTGGCTAGGATCTTTTGGTGGCCTACCCTTGGTTCTGACATAAAAAAATTCATTGCTGGTTGTGGGGTCTGTGCTCGTTCTAAAAGCTCTTATAGCCGGCCGGTAGGGGAGCTGATGCCCTTGGCAGTGCCCGAAAGACCATGGACTCACTTATCCATGGATTTTGTTACCAAACACCCTCCATCCAAGGGTAATACAGTAGTATGGGTAGTGGTGGACAGGTTTTCTAAGCAGGCTCATTTTGTACCCCTGTCCGCACTACCGTCAGTTGAGACGTTGTCCAGGTTGTTTGTGCAGCATGTGATCCGGTTGCATGGGCTACCCCTGAATGTGGTGTCTGATCGTGGTGTGCAGTTTGTGGCTAAGTTTTGAGGTGCTTTCTGCAAAAAATTAGGGATGTCTCTGTCCTTTTTGTCTCCTTTTTTGATCAATTATGGGTTCAGTCCTCATTTTGTTGAGTTTTCTCGTCTGGACTCGGGGTGTCCCAGGGCTGAGGGCTCTGTTCAGCAATTACAGAATACGTGGGCAGAAGTTCAACGGAGTATATCTAGGTCTCAGGGCAGTTATAAGTTTTTCACGGACAGGAAACGAACACCAGGGGGCTTCCCTGAGACTCCTGGAGCAGCGCGATGTGCTGCGCTGCTCTGAGGCCTCCTTCCCTGCAGGTCCCCAGATCCAATATGGCAGCGGGGACCTTAGGGGGCCTGCAGGGAGCCGGCTTCCTAACTGCCTGCAGAGCGCAGGCACGAGGAAACCTGTGCAGCGCCTGTGTCAGATCGCTGATCTGTCACAGTGATCTGTGATGCGTCAGATCAGCGATCTGTCATATGGCAGTGATGTCCCCCTGGGACAGTGTAATAAAGTAAAAAAAAGTGTAAAAATAATTTATAAAAAATCGCTAAATAAATTAAAAAAAATATTTTTGAAAATAAAAAAATAAATAAAAGTACACATATTTAGTATCGCCGCATCCATAACAACCCGCCCTATAAAACTGTCCCACTAGTTAACCCCTTTATTGAACTCCTTAAAAATAAAAATAAAAAACAAAGCAAAAAATAATGCTTTATCATATCGCCGAACAAAAAGTGCAATAATGAGCGATCAAACAGACGGATATAAATAACCATGGTACCGCTGAAAACGTCATCTTGTCCCACAAAAACCTAGCTGCCACACAGCATCATAAGCGAAAAAATAAAAAAGTTATAGCTCTCAGAATAAAGCGATGCAAAAATTGTTATTTTTTATGTAAAATGGTTTTCATTGCATAAAAGCGCCAAAACATAAAAAAAGACATAAATGAGGTATCGCTGTAACCGTACTGACCCGAAGAATAAAATCGCCTTATTAATTTTACCAGACGCAGAACGGTGTATACGCACCCCCCAAAAGAAATTAATGAAATGCTGTTTTTTGTTAATTCTGCGTCCCAAAAACCGGAATAAAAAGCGATCAAAAATGTCACAAGCCTGAAAATGATACCAATAGAAACATAAACTCGTCACGCAAAAATAAGACCTCACATAACTCGGTGGGTCAAAATATGGAAAAATTATAGCTCTCAAAATGTGGTGATGCATAAACTATTTTTACAATAAAAAGCGTCTTGTAGCGTGCGACAGCTGTCAAATATAAAAACCCACCATAAATAGTAAATCAAACACCCCTTTATCACCCCCTTAGTTAGGGAGCAAAAATAAAATAGAAAAAATGTATTTATTTCCATTTTCCCATTAGGGTTAGGGTTAGGGTTAGGGCTAGGGCTAGGGCTGTGATTAGGGTTAGGGGTGTATTGGGGTTAGAGTTGGAGATAGAACTGGATTGTGTCCACTGTTTTGGCACATCAGGGGCTTTCCAAATGCGACATGGCGTCCGATCTCAATGCCGGCCAAAAAAGTCAAATGGCGCTGCTTCCCTTCCGAGCTCTGCCATGCACCCAAATAGTGGTTTACCCCCACATATGGGGTATAAGCGTACTCAGGACAAATTGCACAATAACAATTAGGGTCTTGTCACCCTTGGGAAGATAAAAATTGGGGGTGAAAAGATCATTTTTGAGGAAAAAATATGATTTTTTAATTGTATGGCTGTACGTTATAAACTTCTGTGAAGCCCTTGGGGGTTAAAAGTGCTCACCACATATCTAGATAAGTTCCTTGGGGGTCTAGTTTCCAAAATGGGGTCACTTGTGGGGGGGTTTCCACTGTTTAGGCACATCAGGAGCTATCCAAATGTGACATGGCATCCGATCTGAATCCCAGCCAATTTTGCAGTGAAAAGTGAAACGGCGCTCCTTCCATTCCGAGCTCTGCCATGCACCTAAACAGTGGTTCCCCCCACATATCAGGTATCAGCGTACTCAGGGCAAATTGCACAACAACTTTTCCAGTCTAATTTCTCCTGTTACCCTTGGTAAAATAAAAAAATCGAACCTGAATAATTTTTTTTGTGAAAAAAAGTTAAATGTTCATTTTTTTTAAATATTCAAAAAATTCATGGGAAGCACCTGAAGGGTTAATAAACTTCTTGAATCTGGTTTTGAGCACCTTGAGGGGTGCAGCTTTTAGAATGATGTCACTTTTGGGTATTTTCTATCATATAGACCCTTCAAAGTGACTTCAAATGTGATGTGGTCCCTAAAAATAAAATGGTGTTGTAAAAATGAGAAATCGCTGGTCAACTTTTAACCCTTGTAACTTCCTAACCCAAAAAAAATTTCGTTTCTAAGTTATGCTGATGTAAAGTAAACATGTGGGAAATGTTACTTATTAAGTTTTTTGAGTGCCATATCTCTGTGATTTAAGAGCATAAAAATTAAAATTTGGAAAATTGCAAAATTTTCAAAATTTTTGCCAAATTTTAATTTTTTTCACAAATAAACGCAAGTTATATGAATGAAATTTACCACTAACATTAAGTACAATATGTCACAAGAAAACAGTGTTAGAATCACCAGGATCCACGGAAGCGTTCCAGAGTTATTACCTCATAAATTGACAGTGGTCAGAATTGTAAAAATTGGCCCGGGCATTAACATTCAAACCACCCTTGGGAGTAAAGGGGTTAAGGTAAAAAAAACAAATGAGCAGGGACAGCAACTATAAGCTTTAAAAGTGAAGATACAGAGTGTCAGGAACACCACACCACACTTGCTCACTGAGCCAGTGCACGTGTCCTGAGTAAACCAAACTATGCTCAAAGATACCTGTGTGTTATGAATGAGTCACCGGAGGAGGTAAAAACAAAAATACAAGCTAAGTCCAGAAAACCAGAGAGGTTGGTAGCTAGCGGATTGCAGACCCCTGATCCTATTCACAACAACTAACAGTAGCCGTAGGGTGTTCCTACAGTGGTCCAAGACACCTCGTTCACAGCCGGAGAACTAAATAAACCTAAAGAAAGAAAGGGGAAATCTAAACTGCCCCAGAGCAGACCCCAAAGCAATAGACAGCCCCAACATGTATTGATGGTGAAAACAGATGAAAACACAAACACAGACAAAAAGACAGGCTGAGCAAACGATGGGGCCCAACTAACAAGATAGGACAGGAAAGAAAAGCAACTGTCTGCAATCACGCAAAAACCCTGCCAAAAATAATGTCCAACACGTCTGATAGAAAAGGCCCTGAAGTCACTAGACTTCAAAATAACTATATCAGCACTCAGGTGTATTCTGAAAACAGAGCAAAGAGATCAACTGATCAGAGACAAAAATGGAGTTCAGCCAGTCCCAACCAGGGCTGGCTGAACACAATCACTAAGTAAAAAGACAAAATCTGATGGAACAATAGCAGAGCAAAAACTTAGCTTTAGTAGACAGGACTAAACTGGAGGCCAGAGCTCAGAGCAGAGAGGATCACCAGCAACCCAGCAGGGCGTCGGCGGCCTTATATCTACTCAGAGATTCCGGATGTCCAATCACACTCCACCTGTTCAGATGACAGGTTTTTCCCATCCAAATCAATTTCACTACCTCCTTTCACCAGCAGAGGGAGTTCATCGGACATCAAAGGTGAAGGAGAAAATGAGCTCATAACAGTACCTCCCCGTTGAGGAGGGGTCACCGAACCCTCATCCACACCACCAGGGCGATCAGGATGGGCCCGATGAAAAGCACGAACCAATCTTTCAGCATGAATATCGGATGCAGAAACCCAAGAATTATCCTCCTGGCCATAACCCTACCACTTAACCAAATACTGGAGTCTCCGTCTAGCCAGATGAGAATCCAGTATCTTCTCAACCTCATATTCCACATTACCTTCAACCAATACAGGGTCAGGAGGTGCCACCACAGGAACTACTGGCTCAACAAACCTCTTTAACAGAGACTTATGAAACACGTTATGGATCTTGAATGTAACAGGAAGAGCCAATCGAAAAGAGACCGGATTAAAAATCTCCAAAATCTTGTAAGGTCCAATAAATCTAGGTTTAAACTTTGGAGAAGCTACCTTCATAGAGATATTCTTTGATGACAACCAAACCATATCACCCACCTTAAACTGGGGACCAATGGTCCAATGCCGGTTGGAAAACCGCTGGGCCTTTTCCTGGGAGAGAGACAACTTATCCACCACTTGGTCCCAGATCTGGTGCATTCTCTCCACCACAGTGTCAACACCTGGGCAGGCAGAAGACTCCACCTGCCCTGAAGAGAATCGAGGATGAAACCCAAAGTTACAAAAAAAAGGTGACATCAAAGTGGCAGAACCAGCTCTATTATTTAAAGCAAATTCGACCAAGGGTAAAAATGAGACACAATTATCCTGATCAGCAGATATAAAACATCTCAAATAATCCTCCAAAGTCTGGTTTGTTCTCTCCGTCTGCCCATTGGTCTGAGGGTGAAACGCAGAGGAGAAGGACAACTGAATTCCCAGCTTGGAACAAAAAGTCCTCCAAAATCTAGAAACAAACTGAACTCCTCTGTCAGAAACAATGTTCTCAGGAATCCCATGCAAGCGAACCACCTGTTGCAAAAACAAGGGCACCAACTCTGAGGAAGATAGCAACTTAGGGAGTGGTACAAGATGGACCATCTTAGAAAAGCTATCATAAATCACCCAAATAACAGTCATTCTCTGAGAGACAGGCATATCAGAAATAAAATCCATTGAAATATGGGTCCATGGCCTCCTGGGCACCGGCAAAGGCATCAACAACCCACTAGAGCGAGAACAAGGTTTAGACAGGGAGCAAGTCCCACAGGACTGCACAAAATTCCTGACATCACGAGACAAGGCGGGCCACCAAAAAGACCGACTCACCAAATCTCTAGTACCAAAAATACCTGGATGACCAGCCAATGCGGAGCAATGAACTTCAGACATTACTCTCTTCCTCTACTAGTGAGGAACATACAATTTTCCAATGGGACAACGCTCAGGTTTGTCCTCCTGAAACTCTTCCAGAGCACGTCTCAAATCGGGTGAGATGGCAGAAAGAACTACCCCCTCACCTAAGATGGTAGCAGGCTTGGTCACAATAGGAGAATCAGCAAAGAAACTCCTAGAGAGGGCGTGTGCCTTGACATTCTTAGTGCCCGGAAGAAAAGACACTACAAAATCAAAACGTGTGAAAAACAAGGCCCACCTAGCCTGTCTAGGATTCAAGCGTTTTGCCGACACAAGGTAAATCAAATTCTTGTGGTCAGTAAGGACCACGACTTGATGTTTAGCTCCCTCCAACCAATGTCTCCACTCCTCAAATGCCCATTTCATGGCTAACAGTTCCCGATTCCCCACATCATAGTTGCGTTCAGATGGGGAGAACTTTCGGGAAAAGAAAGCACAGGGATTCATTTTAGATGGTACCGAATTTTTTTGGGACAAAACAGCTCCTGCACCAATCTCAGAAGCGTCCACCTCTACCTGAAACGGGAGTGAGACTTCAGGTTGCCGCAAAACCGGAGCAGAAGTGAACCTCCGCTTCAGCTCCTGAAAGGAAGAAACAGCCTCTGGAGACCAATTCAGCACATCAGCACCCTTCTTAGTCAAATCAGTCAATGGTTTGGCAATACCAGAAAAATTAGCTATAAATTTACGATAAAAATTAGCAAAACCCAAAAACTTCTGGAGGGCCTTCAAAGAAGTGGGCTGAACCCAATCATAAATGGCCTGTACCTTGGCCAGGTCCATTTCAATAGTTGACGGAGACAAAATAAATCCCAAAAATGAAATCCCCTGTACACCAAAATGGCATTTCAATCCCTTAACATACAGGGAATTCTCCCTCAAAATCCGGAGCACAGTCCGAGCATGTTCCACATGAGAGTCCCAATCGCTGGAAAAGATCAAAATATCATCCAGATAGATGATCAAAAATTTATCCACAAAGTCCCGGAAAATATAATTCATGAAGCACTGGAAGACAGAAGGGGCATTAGTGAGCCCAAAAGGCATCACCAGTTACTCAAAATGTCCCTCTGGAGTATTAAACGCCGTCTTCCATTCATCCCCATGCTTAATGCAAATAAGATTATACGCCCCCCTGAGGTCAAGCTTGGTAAACCAGCAAGCACCTTTAACTCTGGAGAATAGATCAGAAATCAGGGGTAATGGATACTGATATTTAACAGTAATTTTGTTGAGGGAACGATAGTCAATACAAGGCCTTAATGAACCATCTTTCTTGGCCACGAAAAAAAAACCAGCACCTAAAGGTGAAGAGTATGGTCTAATATGACCCTTCTCCAACGACTCCTTAATATAAGATCGCATAGCCTCATGCTCAGGTACAGATAAATTGAAAAGTCGACCCTTGGGAAATTTACACCCAGGGCTCAACTCAATTGCACAGTCATATCTCCTATGAGGAGGCAAAGACGCAGACTTATTCTCACTAAATACATCATAAAAATCAGCCAAATAGTCAGGAGCATCATGCGACTGGGGAGAGGTGGAGAAAACAGGAGCGTCACCAAGAGCACACCGACAACCCCAACTCACCACAGACACAGATTTCCAATCCAAAACTGGATTATGGATTTGCAACCAGTGAAATGCCAGAACAATGGTATCATGCAAATTATGCAACACCAAAAATCTGCAATTTTCTTGATGGTCTGGGGCGACCCGCATTACCACCTGGGTCCAAAACTGAGGTATATTCTTCGCCAAAGGAGTAGCATCAATACCCCTCAAAGGGATAGGCATCTGCAGAGGTGTCATAGGAAACCCACAACGTTTAGCAAAATCCAAGTCCATCAGGTTCAGAGTCGCTCCCGAATCCACAAAAGCCTTAGCGGAAAATGTGGACAGGGAGCAGATCAGAGTAATTGCCAGAAGAAACTTATATTGAACACCACCCACAGCAAATGTGTGTGCAAAACGTTTCTCTCTTTTAGGGCAGACAGAAATCATATGAGCGGCATCTCCACAGAAAAAACACAGCTTATTACACCTTCTGAACTCCTGACATTGCGCCCTAGACAAAACTCTATCACATTGCATAGGTTCAGACATTTGCTCAACAGGTGGCAACATTTTCTCGTGTACTTTTACGTTCACGTAAACGCCGATCAACCTGAATGGCTAATGACATAGAATCGTCAAGACCAGAGGGAACAGGAAATCCCACCATAGTATCTTTTACGGTTTCTGACAAACCCTTCCAAAAGAGAGCTGCCAAGGCACCATCATTCCAGGTAGTAAGGACCGCCCACTTTCGGAATTTTTGACAGTATAACTCTGCAGAATCCTGACCCTGGCTCAATGCCAACAGGGCTTTCTCAGCTTGATCAATAGCATTAGGTTCATCATACAACAACCCCAAGGCTTGAAAAAATGTGTCCACATTAGTTAGAATAGGATCATCAGGTGTCAAAGAAAATGCCCAATCCTGGGGATCGTCGCGCAGCAAAGAGATGACAATTTTAACCTGCTGCGCAGAGCTCCCCGATGAGTTAGGCTTCAAGGCAAGAAATAATTTACAATTATTCTTAAAATTCAAAAATTTAGACCGATCCCCAAAAAACACATCAGGAGTTGGAATCTTTGGTTCAGCAGCATGAGAATGAGCAAGATAGGCGGAAATTCCCCGCACTTCAGCAGCCAGCTGCTCCACACGATCAGACAATTGTTTAATCTCCATTAGGAAAATTCCTCCTACGACCCCAGAGAAAAAGAGGAAAAAATATGCATAAAAAAAAATTCTGACACTTTTTTTTTTTTTTACAATTCTTTCCTGCTATTGAGTACCCTAGAATCTGCGGTATGGCTGGTGATTGCATTATGAATGAGTCACCGGAGGAGGAAAAAACAAAAATACAAGCTAAGTCCAGAAAACCGGAGAGGTTGGTAGCTAGCGGATTGCAAACCCCTGATCCTATTCACAACAACTAACAGCAGCTGTGGGGTGTTCCTACGGTGGTCCTAGACACCTCGTTCACAGCTGGAGAACTAAATAAACCTAAAGAAAGAAAGGGGAAATCTAAACTGCCCCAGAGCAGACCCCAAAGCAATAGACAGCCCCCAACATGTATTGACGGTGAAAACAGATGAAAACACAAACACAGACAGAAAGACAGGCTGAGCAAACGATGGGGCCCAACTAACTAGATAGGACAGGAAAGAAAAGCAACTGTCTGCAATCACGCAAAAACCCTGCCAAAAATAATGTCCAACACACCTGATAGAAAAGGCCCTGAAGTCACTAGACTTCAAAATAACTATATCAGCACTCAGGTATATTCTGAAAACAGAGCAAAGAGATCAACTGATTAGAGACAAAAATGGAGTTCAGCCAGTCCCAACCAGGGCTGGCTGAACACAATCACTAAGTAAACAGTCAAAATCTCATGGAACAATAGCAGAGCAAAAACTTAGCTTTAGTAGACAGGACTAAACTGGAGGCCAGAGCTCAGAGCAGAGAGGATCGCCAGCAACCCAGCAGGGCGTCGGCGGCCTTATATCTACTCAGAGATTCCGGATGTCCAATCACACTCCACCTGTTCAGATGACAGGTTTTTCCCATCCAAATCAATTTCATTACCTCCTTTCACCAGCAGAGGGAGTTCATCGGACATCAAAGGTGAAGGAGAAAATGAGCTCATAACACCTGTGGAGTGGGGCGACAGCGTTGGAGATGCGTGCTTCATGCAAACAGGACCTGAAGCGCGTGACTGCTGGGGGAGTGTCTGGGGGCAGAGAGAACCCCCGGTGCTCCGGAGACTGGTGCTTGGGCTAGAGATGCCCAGAGAGTAGTCGGGCAGGTGCGGGTCTATGCCAGGAGGTGGCACAGTACAGGAGGGGGAAGACAGGGACGTAGTCAGTCACAAAGCAGAGTCTGGAAACCCTAGATAGCAGCACAGTATAGGCAGGAGCAATGGAACAGAAGGTCAGGGGCAGGCAAAGGTCATAACAGAGAGGCAAAGCAAGTACAGAGTTGGGCAGCAATATCAGAAATGGTCTAGGTCATACATGAGCAAACATACACAGACAGACAGTATGCATAGATAGACAAGGGTCAGGAACTAAGCCGAGGTCAAAAGTATCACTGACAACAGACAGAGCCCAAATGAGACTATTTAAAGCCCTCCCAGAACCAGGGAGAGGCCAAAGGTATTAACCCCTGCAGCACTAAACCAGAATTTTAATGCAGACCATGACACAGAGGAGATGGGATAGAAGAAGAAACAGAAGAAATAAATATAGCAGAAAGAAATAGAAAGAAGGCAGTGAAGGAATGATCCGATCATGGTTGAAGAAAATGTGTGAAAAGAGAGTTATGGAGAAAGTGAAAAATGTAAAGGTTGTTTGAAGTGGCGAGGTATGCATTGTAATTAATATAAAAAAAAACACTGTAAAGAAAAGAGTGAGAAATAAAGGGATAAGAATTAGAGATGAGCAAGCACTAGTGATGAGCGAGTATACTCGTTGCTCGGGTCTCCCCGAGCATGCTCGGGTGGTCTCCGAGTATTTTTGCATGCTCAGAGATTTAGTTTACGCTGCCTCAGCTGCATGATTTGCGACTGCTAGATAGCTTGAATACATGAGTGGAAGGCCTGTTTGTTAGGGAATTCCCACATGTATTCAGCTTCTCTACAAGTCGCAAATCACACAGCTGAGATGATGAAAACTAAATCTCCGAGCATGCCAAAATACTCATAGATCACCCATCACTAGCAAGCACTAAAATGTTTGGGTGCACGTTGATTAAATCGAGCAATTCCTATTACTCAAATGATGCTGGGCCTGGGTGCTGATAGATTTTAGCTAGTTAGATAGGTGGTTGTTTCTAAGTCAGATAGTTTAGATAGCTAGTGAACTGTGTAGCTGTGAAATTGACCTTCCAGCAGAATTTTTTTTTTCTTGGGCCATTAGTGAAGTCCACAGACAAAAACAGTAGGGCACATTTCATAGAAGTGTGTTGTGCACTGTTTCTATTGTGCTCCATGCATGAGTAGACTTTTCAAAATCTAATTTTCTCAGCTAACGTAATTGAGCAAGACATATTATTTAGTGCAGCTGAACTTCATCTGTTGCACAATAAAAAAAAATTTTTTTTGCACTTGCTAACGTGATTAAGCACGCCATAACTCACCTTGTCATTTAGAGGTGGTGAAATTGTTCTGTGTGCACAGCTGTTGCACAGTGAAAAAATATATATTTTTTGCAGCTACTGTTACAAACTTGATACAGCATGCCATATCCCACCTTCTCATTTTGTGGTGGTGAAATTCAGCTGTGTGCAGAGCTCAAGCAGAGTAAAAAAAAAAAATTTTTCTGTGACAAACGTGATACAGAAGGCTTGATCTGAGTTTGAAATTGTTTGGAACATACATTATGTTGTATACAGGCCTCATCTACAGTAAAAAAAATACTTTATTCTGTTAGTAACATTATACAATTTGTCTATCCCACTCTCCATTCCGGTTTGAAACTTGCAGCTCTCTGGTGGCCCCCTTACCCTCAAGTCAGTCAGGGAACTACACCTAGGATAAGTAATTGCCAGAAAGGCTGACTTGCCATGTACTGACTATTGGGCACTCTGCAGTGAGGGCGGTATGTATAGCCCTAGTCTCAGGCAGGAAATACACACATAAACCTCTGTTTTGTCACTGCCAGGGTCTCCCAAATCCCCCAGAACACTTTGCTGCAACCATCTCCTCGTTTGATATGAAAACTAATATTGGGTCAGGAGCTCACTCACAAGGTAGCGTAATTTTGCACGGAGGACGTGACGGTCCATTCAAAGAGCAAGGAAAGCGAAACTAGTAAATTCAATAGATTTACTCCAGAAAATATAGGCAGTGTTTACAAAATACAAAAGATGTTACAAAAGAGACAAAATACAATATAAACAGACAGTTACAAAATAAAAGAGGATTCAGATAAAAACTTACCCATCTCAGTCACTGGCATGATGTGTGGATGAGGGGAGGAGAATCTTCCGAAGGAAAAATGGTACATAAGCACAGCCTCCTGCTAGCTGCTTCTCTGAGCAAATGACAACTTCCTAATTGAGCATCCTAGAATTATGCTCTTCTCTGGCTGACCTCACTGTGGGGGCTGAGTCAGAGAATACATGCCCCTTTTGGAAGAGTTATTAAAACTTCCACTGGCCATAACTATCACTGGGAACCTCGCAGAGTGATGATAGGGGTATCATAGGTTTGCTTATGAAATTATCTTTTATTTAAGACTAAGCATGATGTGTCTGTGTAGTACAATCAATTTCTATTTATTTATTTTTTTACTCACTTATATAGCGCCAATAATGCCACAGCGCTTTACAGACATTTACAGACATTAGTGGCAATGTCCCCTATTGGATCTCACAATTAGTGATGAGTGAATTTGTTCAGAAAATGACTGCTAAACATACATTTGGCCCAAATATGGCACATTCAGATTCTTGATTGGAAACACGAGCAAAATATTATAAAATTGGAAAAAATTGATAACATTCAGTAAAAAGTGCTGAAAAATATTTGTGTTGCCAGAAAAGTATTTTCAGTACCTTAGCAACGATAATGGTGGTGTATCATGCAGAGCTCAGAGACGTGGCGTTCTTGTAAACAGTAATTTTTTTTTCCTAACTTTATGTGTGCTACAACAATCCTGTTTTTATCCAAATAAATAAATACAGGCTGAATGGATGCCATTCTTCTTTTGAGGTTCACACCATCAGGGTGTTTCATCCCTTTTCCCTCAGAGTAGTAGTCATGTACAGGCCCCTAGGCTCACCCAACCACGCCCTTGACCAATTTTATGAATTGCTGCCACACTTCTTGTCCTCTGAATTGACAAACCTTATCCTGGGAAACTTCAACAGCCCCACTTCCCCAACTGCATCCTAGCTTCTAAATCTAGCCAATTCTTGTGGCCTCTCACAACTTTCAAACTATGAGACACACAAAGGCGGTAGCAACCCTGGTCTGGACTTTGTCCGTCTCAGTTCAATTTCCTACCTAAATAACTTCACCTCTTACCCTTTGTCCCCCATGAAATTAGGAGTATAACCACAACTTAGACATTTTTAGGTGCTCCATAAAAACACATCTGTTTAGGGCGGCCTACCACATTCCCTAATTAAAGTCATATATATATATAACTTATTCTTTACTTCTCTGAACATAATTCGCCATCAAACTGAACCAAATCCAAAAGACTCATGGAGCCTTTATCTACCCCCCATTTCCTCAAGATGGTTGTACCATCATTGCAAAAAAGTTCCTGTAATTTGTGTAATCCCCACCTCATTGTAGATTGTAAGCTCTGAAGAGCACGATCATCATTATTTTTGCTTTAGTTGTTTGATCATCTTAAACTTGGTAACTTTTAACTGTTTTAAATGAAGTGCTGACTTGTAAAGCTCTGCGGAATATGTTTGAGATATATAAATAAAGGTTATTATTTTAGTAGATTGAAGATGGTGAAGTTCAACATGTTAACATTGCCATGTGTAGGAGGAAACAATCTTTTATGTGAGCACAACTGCACAAACGAGGGTTTGCTGCTGTGCTGACACAGGGTGGAGTAGAGTGAACACGACAAGCTGGCGGAGATGTTACAGTGGATTGAGAAAGATGGAATGTGCTTGGTATGTAAGATCAGTCAAAAACAGCAGGCACGTCCAATTTTGTATCATCTGACAGGCTCTCATTCACCCCAACTGTAGGGGGTAAGTAAGTGGAGGTTCTTTGGCCAGAGACCTGTGTGACAACACTTGCCACAGTAAGGAAGTTAGAAAAATCAAAAGATGTGGATGATGGGGTAGACAGTGGTTGGCGAGGCCCGCTGGTCTGCATTTTAGCACAGTGATATTCCCAGATTATTGCATGTTTATCGTAGATGTGCCAGTTCAAGTGTGTAGTTCTGAAATTATTTCTTTTTTTTTACTCTACTACGTCATTTTTAAAAAAGTTGACAGATTACGTGATTTTTTTCGATTTTTGCCTGTCTGAAAAAAAGACCCAAAATAGGCTACTGCAGAAACACAAACGCTGCTGTCCACTGCCAGAGTTGGGGCTCAGGAAGCATTGATTGTTGTGGTTGCATAACTCTGTGTCTACATAACCTCCTCGTCTTCCTCATCCTTCTCCTCTGCTGAGCTACTCAGCTGCATGCTTCTGGATTTACATCAAGTGTGATCTACTATCTCACCGTCAACCTCACTCTTCTCCCACTCCTCACCCTGACAGTCACTTTCCTCCTCTCCTGCCTTGACAGCACAGTACAGTGTGCAGGCACCTCAAGTATCTGAGTCTCCTCACAAATGGATCACCTTCACCAAATGGGGTTAACGTCACTTGATGAGGGTTTGGATTAAGCTCGGACCCAATTTCGTCCTGCGACGGATAAAACTGAGAAAAAATTTGGCCATCGGTGCAGATGATTTCCTCCTTCTCTGTGAAACTTCAGAGTTCACTTCTGGTGCACATAGCATAGAATGTGTGAAGAGATCTGCAGAGTCAGCCAATTGTGGTTCCTAACAGTAAGTTTAGCAGGTAGTTATGTGGGGGAAAACAAGGATAATTGTGGAGTCACCACTGAGGACTGTACTGTGAGCTTAGAATCTGGCTTCAGACCGCACCATTCCACTGAAACTGCCCTGAATAAAGTCACCAACAACCTAATAACCGCCAAATGAAAGAGACGCGAGTTTGTTCTCCTCCTTCTCCTGGACCTGGCAGACTTTCTGATCTGTTGACATTACAGACTTGGCCCTTTGTTGGATCTCCTCGTACCTAACAGACAGGACATTCAGTGTGTCCCTTTCACACTACACCTCCTCATCTTGCCCCCTATACAGTATGTCATTGTCCACCAAGGTTCAGTTGTAGGACCGGCACTATGCTTAGGGTGTGCGCACCTTCTATTTAAGGCTTCTCCTCCAATATGGGGGTGCCTGAGCTATTTTGTTAGCTTGCCTTGCATGCATGCTAATTGTCAGGTTCCCCAGGTCTGCCCATCTGCTTATCTACCCTGTACCCATCTGCTCTTACCTAACTGTACCTTTCTGCTCCTACTTGTTTGAGCTTTTCTGTCCATCAGCCAGTCCAGATCGCACCTGCCAGTGCCCATGTGTCTAACTTCCAGTCCAGCCTCACCTGCCAGGGCTTTTCTGTTCCTCAGCCAGTCCCATCTGCACCCATGTTTCCAGAGCCCCTACAGTGCCTGCCTATATTTATCATCCCTCCTTCAGGCTGTAGCGGTTTACCCACTGTATGGGGTCAGCTGCCACTTCATGTAGATCAGTCATGGAGTAGCACCTGGGGCCACCTGCTTGTCCATCCTTGGGTTGCAGTTTTCACCTGCTGCCACTTTTCCGAGTTGAGATTTGGTACGGCATCTAGTTACGCCCCTTCACGCTTTCAGAGGGATACGGCACAGGGGTTCCACCACCTTGTAGACAAGGAAAGAAGAAAAGTTACAACTTCTAGGAAAATAGACTTTATTCCAAAATAGAAATTTAAAATTCCATACACAGCTTTCTCCCCATAAGCAGATGGATGTGTGTCGGGCACTGAGTGGGCTACGCGTTTCGATTCTTTGTGGATCTTTTTCACAGTTGAAAAATTAGTGACATGACGCAAACCTTATACTTTTCAAGGACCAATAGAAATGACAGCCACTGTCACATGATTGAATTGACAGGTCCTGCACGCATTTGTCTACATAATGCAAGATTGAATTATGCTAATTCATTAAAATACATAACAGAAACAAATTTAACATATATTAAAATACAGAAATAATTAATAAAAATACATAATTTTGTTTCTTTTGATTAGACCACTGGGATATCTAGAGCCTAAATATAGAATCCAGAATGCCGTTTTTTTTTCTATCTCCTCCACGTTTGGAGCTTTTAACACATTCTATTCCAATAATTGACATAGTTTCTAAATTACCATTATGTTGTGTCAGAAAATGGGAGGGGGATGTATCTACCATACCAGTTTTTGTGGAATATCTCAATCCAAACACATACAACATAAAATTTACTTATAAAACGAATAAAACTCATATATCTTTTTTAGATCTAGAATTATGGGGATATGAAGGACAGAATATTATGTCCAATACGTACTGCAAACCCATTTCAGGGAATACGATATTGCATGCACGCAGTGGACATCCTAAACATGTAATCAGGTCTATTCCCACAGGTGAACATATAAGATTAAAAAGAAAATGCATGGATAATCAAACTAAAGATAAAGAATTTGCTGAATTGCATAAAAAATTAAAAAATCGTGGTTATCCTAACTGGATGTTGAAAAGAGCGGAGAGGATTGCAGAGAAAAAGGACAGATCAGACTTATTTGAACCAAAAGAAAATCATGAAAATAAAAGTTATATAAATAAAAAAAACCTTTTTAAGTCTGGAGTATAGCCTAAAAAAATTTTCAAAAATTTACCAATTCTGTACGAAGATAACATTCTGTCAAAAATCTTAGAATCAGGTACTAATGTCATTGCTAGTCGTACTCCTACCATTGGGGATTTGGTTTCTCCGATTTTTTTCTCATCAGCATCTGTTATAAATAACTGGTTGAAAACTACAGGCTTTTTTAAGTGTGGCTCAGAAAAGAGCAAAATGTGCAAATATGCACATAAAACAAATAAGTTTAATAATTCAGACAATGCTCAAACATTTAGCATTAAACAGTTTATTAATTGCAACACAGAAAATGTGGTATATAAAATACATTGCGATAAATGCAATTTATCATATATAGGCTGCACAACAAGAAAGCTAACAATTAGCACTTTAGAGCATATTAGGGATGTAGAAAACAATAATACAAATATGTGCAATATATCCATGGCCTCAAATCATTTTCTTGCACAACATAATGGTAATTTAGAAACTATGTCAATTATTGGAATAGAATGTGTTAAAAGCTCCAAACGTGGAGGAGATAGGAAAAAACGGCTTCTCGATCCTATATTTAGGCTCTAGATATCCCAGCAGTCTAAACAAAAGAAACGAAATTATGTATTATTATTTCTGTATTTTAATATATATTAAATTTGTTTCTGTTATGTATTTTAATGAATTAGTATAACGCAATCTAGCATTATGTAGACAAATGCGTGCAGGACCTGTCAATTCAATCATTGTGACAGTGGCTGTCATTTCTATTGGTCCTTGAAAACTATAAGGTTTGCTTCATGTCACTAATTTTTCAGCTGTGAAAAAGATCCACAAAGGATCGAAACACGTAGCTGACTCAGTACCCGACACACATCCATCTGCTTATGGGGAGAAAGCTGTATATGGAATTTTAAATTTCTATTTTGGAATAAAGTCTATTATCCTAGTAGCTGGAACTTTTCTTCTTTCCTTGTCTACAATCAACATTCGTTTGGATCCAGACGAGGTTCCGTGCTCCGGCTGTGGTTGGTGAGTTGGCTAGGGCTTTTTTTCAGCCCGCATTGTATATGTGTGTTCCACCTCCTTGCCTGTTGCAGTCTCTATCTGCTGGATTGACTGTAGCGGAAGAGATGTCAGTCCCCGCTATAGAATCATAGAATCATAGAATCGTAGAGTTGGAAAGGACCTCCTGGGCTATCTGGTCCAACCCCCTGCTCAAAGCAGGATTCGCTAAATCATCCCAGTCAGATGTCTGTCCAGCCTCTGTTTGAAGACTTCCATTGAAGGAGAACTCACCACTTCTCTTGGCAGCTTGTTCCACTCATTGATCACTCTAACTGTCAAAAAGTTTTTTCTAATATCTAATCTGTGTCTCCTCCCATTCAGTTTCATCCCATTGCTTCTAGTCTTTCCTTGTGCAAATGAGAATAAAGTTGATCCTTCTACAATGTGACAGCCCTTTAGATATTTGTAGACAGCTATTAAGTCTCCTCTCAGTCTTCTCTTTTTCAAACTAAACATTCCCAAATCCTGCAACCTTTCCTCATAAGACAGGGTTTGCAGACCGGTCACCATTCTGGTCGCTCTTTTCTGAACTTGCTCCAGTTTGTTGATGTCTTCTTTAAAATGTGGTGCCCAAAACTGGACACAATATTCCAGATGAGGTCTGACCAACGAGGAGTAGAGGGAAATAATGACTTCACGTGATCTAGACTGTATGCTTCTGTTAATACATCCTAGAATTGCATTTGCCTTTTTTGCTGCTGCATCACACTGTTGACTCATATTCAGTCTGTGATCTATTAGTATACCCAAGTCTTTTTCACATGTGCTGTTGCTTAGCCCTATTCCTCCCATTCTGTATATGCTTTTTTCATTTTTATTGCCCAGATGTAGTACTTTGCATTTTTCCCTGTTAAAAACCATTCTGTTAGTTGCTGCCCACTTCTCCAGTTTATTTATATCATTTTGAATCCTCTCTCTCTCTTCTCTAGTATTAGCTATCCCTCCTAGCTTTGTGTCATCAGCAAATTTAATCAGTTTACCCTCAATTCCTTCATCTAAATCATTGATAAAGATGTTGAACAATACAGGGCCTAGGACAGAGCCCTGTGGTACCCCACTTGCCACATTCTTCCAACTGGATGTGCAGCCATTTACGACCACTCTTTGGGTCCGATCACTAAGCCAGTTATGAATCCACCTAACAGTTGCCTTGTCCATTCCATACTTAGTCATTTTTTCAATAAGGATTGTATGAGATACTTTGTCAAATGCTTTGCTGAAGTCAAGATATACTATATCTACAGCATTTCCTTGATCCACCCAATCAGTGATTCCATCATAGAAGGAAATTAAGTTAGTTTGACATGACTTATTAGTTACAAACCCATGCTGACTCTGTTTAATTACTTCATTCTTATCCAGGTACTGACATACATGTTGTTTAATAATCTGTTCAAAGATCTTTCCTGGTATAGAAGTCAGACTCACCGGCCTATAGTTGCCTGGGTCCACCTTCTTCCCCTTTTTGAAGATAGGAACAACATTTGCTCTTCTCCAGTCTTCTGGGACTTCTCCTGTTCTCCAAGAATTTTCAAAGATTATGGAGAGGGGTTCAAAAATTTCTTCTGCTATCTCCTTCAGTACTCTGGGGTGTAATTCATCTGGACCTGGAGACTTGAATTCATTTAGGTTAGCTAAGTGTTTCCTCACTATCTTTCTGTTTATAGATATCCTGGATTCTTCTATTCCCTTAATAGGACAGTGAAGAACAGTTGATGTTACATTTTCTTTCTGAGAGAAAACAGATGCAAAATAGGAATTTAAAAGTTCGGCCTTCTCAACATCCTGTCTTACCATTTCATCATTTTCATCCTGTAAAATACTATAGCATCTTTGACTTTTCTTTTACTTTTGACATATCCCCAAAATCCTTTATTATTGCTTTTGACATCTCTTGCAAGCCTCAATTCATTTTCAGCTTTAGATAATCTGATTTGTGCCCTGCAGGTTCTGCAGACAGCATTATATTCTTCTTTAGATATGCCTCCCTCTTTCCATTTTATAAACATTTTTTTCTTCCTTTTTAGCATGTGCTTAAGTTCTGTGTTCATCCATCCTGGTTTCCTTAAATGCTTCCTATTCTTCCCTCTTTTCGGAATTGTTAACAATTGTGCTTTGAGAATTTCACTTTTCAAGATTTCCCATCCTTCCTGGACATTTTTGTCTTTAAGGATATCCAGCCATTGGATCCCTCCAATTCTCTTTCTGAATCCCTTAAAATCTGCCTTTCTGAAATCTAACCTTGACGTCTGAGTCTTCACAGGTCTTCCTCCTCTAGTTATCCAAAATTCTAAAATAGCATGGTCGCTACCTCCTAGGGTCCCAGCCACTTTTACCTCCTCAACCATTTCCTCCCTGTTTATAAGGATTAGATCCAAGGTAGCAGTTCCCCTTGTTTTCTCCCCTACCTTTTGGAAGATAAAGTTGTCAGCAAGAGAGGATAAGAATTTCCTTGACCTGTTAGTTTTGCCTGAGAGAGATTCCCAACAAATGTCTGGATAGTTGAAATCTCCCATGACAACTATGTCATATTTTTTGGAGAACTTGGCCATTTGATGCATAAAGAGTTCATCCATATCTTCAGCTTGCACAGGCGGCCTGTAGTAAATGCCTACAATGGTGTCCTTTCCATTGTTCTGTCCTTGTATTCTTACCCAAACAGTTTCCACAGAACTCCCAGTCTCTGAAGCTTCAATCTCTGTGCAGATATACGCGTTTCTAACATACAATGCAACACCTCCTCCTCGTTTATCAAGTCTGTTTCTTGCAAATAAGTTGTATCCTTCTAGTCTTGTATTCCAATCATGTGTATCGTCCCACCAAGTTTCAGTGATTCCAATTACATCATATTTCTTTTCCTGTGTTAGTAGTTCCAATTCTCCTTGTTTGTTGCCCATGCTTTGTGCATTAGTATAGAAACATTTTAGTTTGCGATTGGTTTTATCTTTCTCCAATTTTTTTATTAATTAGATTCTTTTGTCTTTCTTCTTCCTTTCCACTTCTAATAGCAGAGTTCTCAATAGCATTTGTCAGGTGTATGGCTTTTTCTGGTCTTTTGCTTCCCTTCCCATGTTGTTCTAGTTTAAAGCTCTCCTTACAAGTGTAGCAAGGCGACTTCCAAATACATGCTTTCCAGTCTTCGTAAGGTGCACCCCATCTCTAGCAAGTAGTCCATCGTATAAGTAATTCACTCCGTGATCCAGAAATCCAAATCTTTGCTGACGGCACCATCGACGTAGTCAGTTGTTCACCTGCAGAATCTTATTCCACCTCCTTGTTCCATGGCCATCCACTGGGAGGATGGAAGAGAAGACCACCTGCGCTCCAAGTTCTTTCACTTTCTTGCCTAAGTCTTCAAAGTCTCTGCAGATGGTTTCCAGGTCATTTCTTGTGGTGTCATTTGTCCCCACATGTAGTAGCAGGAATGGGTAGTCATCTGTAGGTCTGAAGAGTTCTGATATCCTGTCAGACACATCTTTAATTTTTGCACCTGGAAGACAGCACATTTCTCTTGAAGTTATATCCGGTCTGCAGATTACGGCCTCTGTTCCTCTCAACAGGGAATCCCCCATGACCACCACTCTCCATTTCTTCTTCACAACATTTTTCTTTCTCCATCCAGGAGGACTCTGAAGGCGTACAAGGTTGCTGTTTGTTGGCAAAGTCTTATCCTGATGTATTTCTTCGTTTTCTTGCGTGAGAGCCTGGTACTGGTTCCTGAGCAGTATGGGTGCTGACTGCCTCCTGATCCTCCTGCTTCTCTGGGTCACATGCTTCCATTCCTCTCTTTCTTCAGGTGCACTTCGAATTTCTTCTCTTTCTGTAACATGAAGAGATAATTCTGCTCTGTCCAAGAACTCTTCACCTTCCTTAATGATCTTCAATGTAGCTAACCTCTCTTCGAGATTTTGCAACTTTTCCTCCAACAGGGACACAAGCTTGCATTTGTGGCATGTGAAGTTTGGCTTTTCCACTGGTAAGTCTGTGAACATGTAGCAAGAAATGCAGCTCACCAAATGGCTCCTGGCCTCTTCCATATTGAGATTTCTTAAAAACGATGAAAGATGAGCCAAAATTCGCGAGCCAAAACCCAGTGATCGTTGAGCTCGCGGAGACTCTTCGCTTATCCCAAAAGGCACTGGGAATATGCAAATGATCTCCTCAAGACTCTTCCCCTGGTTTTCCGATTTCCTCTTTTCAGCTGCAACAGCCAAAACCCAGTGATCGTTGAGCTCGCAGAGACTCTTCGCTTATCCCAGAAGGCACTGGGAATATGCAAATGATCTCCTCAAGACTCTTCCCCTGGTTTTCCGATTTCCTCTTTTCAGCTGCAACAGCCAAAACCCAGTGATCGTTGAGCTCGCAGAGACTCTTCGCTTATCCCAGAAGGCACTGGGAATATGCAAATAATCTCCTCAAGACTCTTCCCCTGTTTTTTTTTTATACTATTCCTACTCTAATGCAATTGATGACACTTTGTTTGTAGCTGCCACTAATTTTTGTAAATGTGTAGACTCCTGGTTGGGTCTCCTTCATGCATGTTGCCTTCAGCAGTAGGCCTCGGAGACCGTCAGGCCTCCACCCTTGGAGTCAACTACCCATGTTACTATCCTTATAAATTTCTTAGACTACTATTGTCCGAAAAGTCTATGATATTTGGTCTACTTGAGTGTGGCTGAGCATAAAAGCAGGTTGAGCTGTTGCATGTAGTTTCAGGGCTCCCAGCACAAAAATCCTACAATAATCCCTCACCCACCTCGTCCTACTGTGACTTTCAATTGAAAGCTGTAAATGCTGTCCCAGACCCTGATACATCATGCCTGTCTGATTGCTGCAGTGCCATGCTACAATTTGTACTTGAGACCACTTTGCTGATGTCTGTACCTCATTTGATGTGTTTTGTCAGCTTTTGGGGCCGTTATAAGGTGTTGTGCATGCGTTTGTTTTTGACTCCCATTGACTGTAAGGGTGTTCGGTTATGTTCGGTGAATATTTGGCAAATAAATCGGTGAATATTGCAAGTTCAGAAGTCGTAGTCTGAACCAAACATTGAAATATTTGTTCATCTTTAATTTCTAGTAGTGATGAGCTCAAGTGCTTGTTACACGAGTTTGACTATGGTGCTCAGGTATGCACCAAGTATCGTGGGTGCTCAAGTCCCTCGCTGCCGCATATTTCGCGGATGTTAGACTGCCACAAAATATTCTTTTATTGCCTTACAAACACAGGCAATCAGAACATATTTTGTGGCTAACAGCCACAAAACATGCAGCCTCAGGGACTCAAACATGTCACTCAAGCACCCGCGATACTCAGTACATACTCGATCACCCTCGACAACTCGAGTAAAGAGCACTTGCGCTCATCACTAATTTATACCCCTATGTATAATAATGAGTCCATTGTGAGAGTCACACCAGATTGGCTTTGATAGATCTTGTGATAGCTGCAAAGCATTATGGGTAGTGATAAATGAATTTGTTTGAAAAATAAACTCCAAACATAAATTCAGCACGAATATGGCACATTAAGATTCTTGATCGGAAACACAAGCAAAATTTTATAATATAAAAAAAATCGGAAACATTTGGTAAAAAGTGCGGGAAAATATTTGCGTTGCCATTAAAGTATTTTCAGCACTTTGGCTACAATAAGGGTGGTATATGATGAGCATGGAGCATGTGTTTCATGAGGGTAGGGGGTTTCCGGAGCTCAGAGGCGCAGTGTGCTTGACAAGTAGTAATGCAGCCATGACGAGCAATGCATCCTCAACCACAACTGTGGCTGTGGTCAGCAGCATTTACTGGTCTGCAGCTCGCAGGGGTGGTAAGGGTTGCCTAGTCTGAACCTTTTGACACCACAAAGGATGAGTCAACTCATGTAATCTACCAACTTTGGAAAAAAAACTGGGCAGAGGGAAAAAGTGTAATAATTTGATTACTACATGTATGAACTTTCACATGCACAATCAACATTTGTTACTCTGGGAATCCCACTGCGCTAAAATGTGGACCAGTGGACCTCAACAACCATCAGCCGCCTGATCAATTGAATTTGCTGCTTATTCCTCCTCCTCGGTTACCATGTCAAATATTGTGATGCAGGTCTCCTACTGCAGAACCTCAGGTTCTTTACCCCTCCAGTCACACTGACTGAAAGCCCACTGTCAGCTGTAATGGAAGTGGACATGCCTGCTGTTTTTGACTGATCTCAGAGAACAAGCACACCCCAACTTTCTCAATCCACCATATCATCTCCACCTGCACCTCCCTCAGGGTCCAGTAGTTTGTCCGGTTCACCGTACTCCGCCCTCTCTCAGCACTGCAGCCAGCCCACGGTCCCCAGTTCTGGTCACGTAAAATATTGTTTCCTCCAACATATGACAAAGCTAAGAGGTTGAACTCCATCATCTCCAATCTTTTGGCGACGGAAATGCAGACTTTACGCCTGGTAGATACAGACGGCTTTCAAAAGTTGATGGCTGTCACAGTACCCCAGTACCAGTTGCTCATTTGCCATAATTTGTCTAAGAAAGCTTTGCTTGTGCTACACCAGCATGCTGCAGACAACATCATCCGATCCTTGGCTAAATCTATGTCTGCCAGTGTATGTCTGCCAGTGTGCATTTCACCACAGCCACTTGGATGAGTAAGCATAGCCAAGGGCGTTACATCTTGCTGACTGGGCACTGGGTGACTCTAGTAGGCGTGGGGGCAGGTGCTGATCCACAAGTCTTGGAATCCCCAAGGCTTGCAGGACAAACCTCTATATTTCACACAACCTCCACTGCTTCTGCCTCTTTCTCTACCACTTTTGGGGCCTTCATCTGAACCCTCAACCTCTGCCTTAATGAGACATGTGTTCCCACAGTGCACAGCAAATCCCCACCACCTCTGTAATGCACAGGCAGGGCTCACCACAATCAGGCAGTGTTAAATTTGATATGCCTTGGAGATCACAGTCATACAGCCGAAGAGTTGTGAAAAGCTCTCCTGGCTAAGTTTGAGCAATGCTTGTCTCCGCTGAACATGCATCCAGGGAAGGCCGTGTCCAATAATGGTGTGTACCTGGTGGTGGCCCTATGGCAAGGCAAGCTCACACATATACCTTGCAAGGCTCATGTCCTCAACCTGGTGGTACAGTGTTTTCTACGCCACTATCCTGACCTGGGTTAGCTGCTGCAGAAAGCACAGAAGTTGTGTGCTTACTTCCGCCGTTCGCACCCCTCAGGTTATCAACATGCATTGATACAGAAGTCTTTGTCTGCGGAATTCCACTCTGCCCATGTTGCAGCTACTGTTGCAGCAGCAATGAGTCCTGACTGCCATGGAGTGACTGGCCCAGTGTGATAAGACTCAATAATCGGATGGTCACTAAACGGCAAAACAAAAAACACACCAGAAAACACCAGGGAAACTTTAATAACGGTGGGCCCTGTGATAGGGAACGAGGGAATGGACACCTCCTGCACTGACCTGAGGATGCGCCCTGCTCTTACTAACGTCCCTATATGAGTTTTTTCAACCCGTAGATGAGCAGAATACCAAACACTCACTTGCCCTGCTTCTATCCTTAAGTAGTGAATTGGCAAGTGAAGACACTGGTCCCACCACTGCACTAAGACAACACAAGGTAAGGTAAGACAAACACCACAGGGAATAAGAAACACAAAAACAACACAGCTTTCTCTGCTGCAATGTACCGCACAGCAGAGTAAGGCACCAGATCACAGCATTCAGCTGAAGCACCACTGCACCAGCAACCAACTGTCTTCAGAACGGTTGGTATCCAAAAGGACCTGTATCACCAACAGTCAGCTGATGCATCAGGTGACCTTTTGAAGGAAGGTGGGAGTGGTCACCACTTGCATCAGAAACTCAGCAGCAATGTAATTACACCAGCGGCCCCAGGGGGAAAAACTGACACTAACCCCCGATGGCCTGAAAGGAAAAAAGTTTTAATGTGAAATGCCAAATCTGACACAGATCCAAAAATGGATCGTGACAGTACCCCCCTTTCAATGAAGGGCCTCTGGACCCTCAACACTGCACCTCACCAGAAAACAACTTACAATGAGGATGCCTCAATCCACCGGAGTTCACCTTGGCAGTCACCTGACTCTCAGGTTTATGGCAAACGTGGACTGATGGAAGTGACAACAATGTATACTCTGGAGGCACCACAAATCTCCAGAGCACCGACCTGGGGAATGAGTTCTGTCTGGGCATTACTGGGGTTAACTCCAGCTGGTAAGTCCCCGGGCTCAGAATGGCAGACACCCGATACGGCCCAATCACCTGAGAACTCCAGGCCCCAGCAGCACACTTCCACCGGATGTTTTTGGTGGACACCCATACTTACTCATTCACACACAGATCTGGACCTGAAAGTTTATTGCCACGCACACGTTTGCCACAAGATGGTGAACTCTTTACAGAACCGACAACAGAGACATCCCCGTGTGTCATAACACTCACACCCCCACAATGCTCACAAGGAACCACCACCCTCCTCTGACCCCTTCTCATAAGAGGACTCTGACACTCATGGTTAGCTTGCGGTGAGAGTTAAGACTTGCCTCTACTCCCTGGCAGCACCTCTGCTGCCCCCACTGGAGAAGAAGGGGACGGTTGTAGAAAGATGGCAGAGATAGTACCCCTCGGTCAGCAGCCCTCAGATGACTGATTCCATCTGACTTCTTCCCTGGACTGCCAATCTATGACCAGATTGTGTCTTTTCAATCTTCTTCTTTAAGAGTCTCCTCTTTCCTCCACTCATTACCTGTAGTAATGGCACCTGTTTAAACTTGTTATCAGTATAAAAAGACACCTGTGCACACCCTCAAACAGTCTGACTCCAAACTCCACTATGGTGAAGACCAAAGAGCTGTCAAAGGACACCAGAAACAAAATTGTAGCCCTGCACCAGGCTGGGAAGACTGAATCTGCAATAGCCAACCAGCTTGGAGTGAAGAAATCAACTGTGGGAGCAATAATTAGAAAATGGAAGACATACAAGACCACTGATAATCTCCCTCGATCTGGTGCTCCACGCAAAATCCCACCCCGTGGGGTCAGAATGATCACAAGAACGGTGAGCAAAAATCCCAGAACCACGTGGGGGGACCTAGTGAATGAACTGCAGAGAGCTGGGACCAATGTAACAAGGCCTACCATAAGTAACACACTACGCCACCATGGACTCAGATCCTGCAGTGCCAGACGTGTCCCACTGCTTAAGCCTGTACATGTCCGGGCCCGTCTGAAGTTTGCTAGAGAGCATTTGGATGATCCAGAGGAGTTTTGGGAGAATGTCCTATGGTCTGATGAAACCAAACTGGAACTGTTTGGTAGAAACACAACTTGTCGTGTTTGGAGGAAAAAGAATACTGAGTTGCATCCATCAAACACCATACCTACTGTAAAGCATGGTGGTGGAAACATCATGCTTTGGGGCTGTTTCTCTGCAAAGGGGCCAGGACGACTGATCCGGGTACATGAAAGAATGAATGGGGCCATGTATCGTGAGATTTTGAGTGCAAACCTCCTTCCATCAGCAAGGGCATTGAAGATGAAACGTGGCTGGGTCTTTCAACATGACAATGATCCAAAGCACACAGCCAGGGCAACGAAGGAGTGGCTTCGTAAGAAGCATTTCAAGGTCCTGGAGTGGCCTAGCCAGTCTCCAGATCTCAACCCTATAGAAAACCTTTCGAGGGAGTTAAAAGTCCGTGTTGCCAAGCGAAAAGCCAAAAACATCACTGCTCTAGAGGAGATCTGCATGGAGGAATGGGCCAACATACCAACAACAGTGTGTGGCAACCTTGTGAAGACTTACAGAAAACGTTTGACCTCTGTCATTGCCAACAAAGGATATATCACAAAGTATTGAGATGAAATTTTGTTTCTGACCAAATACTTATTTTCCACCATAATATGCAAATAAAATGAAAAAAAAACAGACAATGTGATTTTCTGGATTTTTTTTTCTCAGTTTGTCTCCCATAGTTGAGGTCTACCTATGATGTAAATTACAGACGCCTCTCATCTTTTTAAGTGGTGGAACTTGCACTATTGCTGACTGACTAAATACTTTTTTTCCCCACTGTATATCATCCACGACTTGGGTCAACCTCCCCTGGCTAAGTGGGCCAGAGTCAATTGCCTGGACGCTTAAGGGTTTTGCTAGCGTCCTACACCTCTGGCCATGGGTCTGGACAAAGTCAGCATCCACCAGATTGACACCTGCCCCACTGGCCCAGTGTGACATGACCCAACAATCAGTTGGTCACTAAACAGCAAAACAAAAAGCACACCAGGAAACACCAGGGAAACGTTAACAATGGTGGGCCCTGTGATAGTGAACAGGGGAATGGACACCTTCTGCATGGACCTGAGGATGTGCCCTGCTCTTACTAATGTTCCTATACAGGTTTTTTCAACACGTCAATACCTAAACCCTCACTTGCCCTGCTCCTATCCCTAAGTAGGGAGTTGGCAAGTGAAAACACTGGTCCCACTGCTGCAACACAAGGTAAGGTAATACAAACACCACAGGGAATAAGAAACACAAAAACAACACAGCTTTCTCTGCTGCAATGCACCGCACAAGAGAGTAAGGCACCAGATCACAGCATTTAGCTGAAGCACCACTGCACCAGCAACCAACTGTCTTCAGAACGGTTGGTATCCAAAAGGACATGTATCACCAACAGTCAGCTGATGCATCAGGTGACCTTTTGAAGGAAGATGGGAGTGGTCACCACCTGCATCGGCAAACTCAGCAGCAATGTAATTACACCAGTGGCCCCAGAGGGAAAAAAACTGACATTAACCTCCGATGGCCTGAAAAGAAACATGTTTTAATATGAAACGCCGAATCTGCCACACATCCAAAAATGGATCGTGACACTGACACAGTATGTGTCCATGGCCCAATGCAGTACAGATGTGGTGCATATTACATGTACACAGATTAAGGACCTCTGGACCCTTCATCTTCACACAGGCAGGTGCCAAGGGAGGGTGGATTACTTTGATCGAGGGGGCTGGTTATAACAGACAAACTGTTAGTGAAGGTACAAGATCTGAGGAACAAATGGATGAGGAAGAGATGATGGAAGAGCAACTGTCAGGAGACGAAGAGGATAGTTATCCCCTCTATGTTGTTCATGGTTGGTGGGAGTGGACGGAGGAAACAATCATCAGTGTTACCCACCCACCAACACATGGGCTGGGACATCGTGGTAGACCCCGACATATGAGTGCCCTCTTGCTGCACTATCTGCAACATAATCCCTTCATAGTTTGATTCAAAATAGCGCTGACTGTTATGAATGGGTCACCAAGGAAGATAGCAGTACCAGGCTAAGCCAAAGAAAACCAGAGACGTTGGTAACTAAGCGGATTGCAGACCCCTGATCCTATCCACACAACTGGCAGTAGCTGTGGAGTGTACCTACGATACCCTAAACGCCTCGGCACAGCCGGAGAACTAACTCAGCCTAAAGCAAGAAAGGTTAAATTTA
Organism: Dendrobates tinctorius; assembly: GCF_039654945.1. Classification (NCBI taxonomy): domain Eukaryota; kingdom Metazoa; phylum Chordata; class Amphibia; order Anura; family Dendrobatidae; genus Dendrobates; species Dendrobates tinctorius. The sequence continues at coordinate 53,776,233 of NW_027361703.1, forward strand.
AACTGCCCCAGAGCAGACCCCAAAGGAATAGACAGCCCCCAAACATATATTGTCAGTGAGACAAGATGAAAATACATACGCAGGCAGGAAAATAGACTGAGCAAATGATGGGGCCCAAACTGACTAGACAGGACAGGAAAGGAAAGACACTGTCTGCAAACACACAAAAGACCCTGAAAAATCCAACACGTCTGAAGCACAAAAAACACTGAAGTCACACGACTTCACCCCCACTATATCAGCACTGTGGTATATACTGAAAGCAAGAGACCAATATAACAGGGGACAAAACAAACTGACACAAGCAGTAACATATGGGCGGTGATCCAGCACAGCCCCAGCAGGAGCAAGCTGACACGTACAAAGCAGAAATAGACAAAACCAGATCAAATGCAAAACGATTAGCAGATGAGCCACTTAGCTGAACCATGCAAGATCAGAGCAGGAGACATCAGAAATCAGACGTCAGAAGTCACAGGAAGAAAATCACCAGCAGGGATTGAATAAAGTCAGCTGTCTTAAATACACCAATCAGAAACCCCGGATCTCCAATTGTCATCATCATTATCAGGTGGCAAGCCTCTGTCAATCTTACCAGCTCCACTACCTCCAGTAACCCAGTAACCACCAGACGGAGCCCATCAGTAACTACCAGAGGGCGCCCAGAAAGAGAATTTACAACAGCTGACTACTGCATTGCCACTGGAAAGTGACCCCCAATTGCAACTCTAGACTTCCAACCTCCAGCACTTCAATTCGGTAGCTCCAAAATATTAGCAGCAGCAGCTGCAGTAGTGTAAGTGGAAAAAGCAATTTCAGTGAGTCCTTTGACACTTTTTATAGATCAGCTCATGCACCAGAACAACAGAATCTAAGTCTGTCATGTGGTGAATGAATGGAGAGAATGGTGCAACAGTATCTAGAACTGAATATCTATACAATCAGGAGGGTTTGGACCCTTTCACATTTTAGTGTTCAAAAATTGATGAGTGGCCTGTGCTAACCTCACATGCCTTGGAGGTTTTATCATGCCCGGCAGCCAGTGTTCTCTCAGAATGTGTCTTCAATGCTGCTGGTGGTGTCCTGATGGAAAAGCGCAGCCGACTGTCCCCCTCAAAAGCATGGACAGCCTAACTTTCATTAAGATGAACAAGTCATGGATCTCCAAGGACATTTGCACCCAAGTCGCAGACTGTACAGACAAGGCGATTTTGCATTTTTTAGTAGGCTGCATTACTATCACATAACTGCACTCTGTGATATCTTTAGTGTGGCTCCTGTGCCTGCTGTTGCTGCTGCTGCTGCAGATGTTAACACACTTTTTTGGATATGTGAACAGTCATGGTTGGCCTCCATCTGCTGGGTTGCCTGTATAAGATATCGTTTTCCTTTATACTAGTTCTACTCTGGTGAAATTGATGCACTTCAGTGGTGTCAGCCTCTAACTTTTGGAAATGTGATCACTTCTAGTTGGGTGTTCATGTGATGATTGGCTGTAGTGTAAGACGTGTCAGTCTCTATTATACTATTTCTACTCTTGTGAAATTTATGCCACTTTGGTGGTGTCAGGCCCTAATTTTTTCAAAATTTGAAGACTCCTGGTTGGGTCTACATCTGCTGGGTAGGCTGTAATCGAAGACGTGTCAGTCCCTAATATACTATTTCTACTCTTGCAAAATTGATGCACTTCAGCCCTAATTTTTGGAAATGTGAACACTTCTGGTTGGGTGTCCATGTGATGGGTTGGCTGTAGTGGAAGAGATGTCGATCCCTACTATACCATTTCTATTGTGGTGAAATTGATACCACTTTGGTGGTGTTTGCCAATAATTTTTGGAAATGTTGAGAGTCCTGATTGTGTCTCTCCATCTGCAGGGTTGGATGTAGTGAAAGCGATATAATTTTCCATTATATTATTTCTACTCTGGTGAAATTGATGTCACTTCAGAGGTGTCAGACCCTAATTTTTGGAAATGTGAACACTCCTGGTTGGGTCTACATCTCCTGGGCAGGCTGTATTGGAAGATGTGTCAGTCCCTATTATACTATTTCTACTCTTGTGAAATTAATGCCACTTCAGTGGTGTCAGGCCCTAATTTTTGGAAATGTGAACACTCCTGGTTGGGTGTCCATGTGATGGGTTAGCTGTAGTGGAAAATATGTTGATACCTATTATACTATTTCTACTGAAATTGATGCCATTTTGGTGGTGTCTGCCAATACATTTTTGGAAATGTGGAGAGTCGTAATTGGGTCTCCTTCGTGTGTGTTGCCTGTAGCAGTAGGCCTCAGAGACTGTCAGACCTCGACTTCCTCGGAATCAACTACCCATACTACTATCCTTACAGTGCTCCCAGCACATCAGGCCTACACCGATCCCTCACTCGCCTCATCTTACTTTGACATTCAATTGAAAGTAAATGCTGGCCACAACCTGATACCCCATGCATGGCTGATTGCTGCTGTGCCATGCTGCAATTTGTACTGTGGGTGAATTGAGGCCACTTTCCTGGTGTCTCCCCCTTATTTGATGTGTTTTGGCTGCTTTTGGGCCCATTTAAAGGTCTTGTACATCTATTTGTTTATGCCTCCTGTTGACTTGAATGGCATTCGGTTCTGTTCAGTAAATATTCAACAAATAAATTGGCAAATATTGCAAATTCGGCGATCATAATATGAACCAAAATGATCCTGCCCTTTATGCTATGCAATCTTCTGCAATATGTGCAATGATGATCTGCTTTTTTTTCAAAATGCACATTGTTTGAATTTGCTGGGACCTGCAAATTTCTTGAAATTCATCTGTAAGTTTAATCTTATCAAGGCAATCTGCTCATCCCTACCTATCATGAATATTGATCGTTATCATTGTTAAAATATTGGCAAGTTAGACCTCATTCACATTTCATTATAGAAGTACTGAAAGAATACTTTAATTTTACTTTTCAATAAGATCAACCATTTGAAATACCTTCTGGTCAGTCTTCATTGGTATTTCATCAATACTTGTTCAAAGTGTGTTTTTATTTCTCATTCACAATTTGACATGGAAATAACAAAGCAATACTAATCTTATTGATCAGTATTACAGATATCAAATTACTGATTCTGCACTAATGCACTACTTCTTTACTAGTTGAATGTTATAAACTTCTCTGAGTACTAATGGCTTCACTAAGACTTCTAAGATGTGTGAAAACAGTAACCTCTGAGGCCTAGTTTGACTAGTAATCCTGACTTAAAGTGATCAGGTCAAAGATGCTATAGTGGAAAGAACATGACCACATGGCAGGTAGCATGGTTTGCTGCCCACTGTCTGGTCGTCAGGGACTCTTCTTTCTTACGCAATAGCTCCAGCCTGTTCACACTAGACCGAGACCTTTGGCAGCAACAAGGCTTCAGAGATGACTGCGTGACATGCGGGGCACTGTAATCTCTGAGGCCTGGTCACTAATGGAAATCTTGCCCTAGAGAGAACAGATGAGCTGCAGCTTGCAAAGGGGAAAAAAACGATGCAATTTTGAAACTCGACAGTAGTCATCAAGCTGTGGAATGGCTGGACAGGTGAGCTTTTGTTTGCTTTTTACATCTTATGAGATTATGAGAGACCCCAGAGCATAACAAGGGACAGTCAAATAACTGAGAATAACTTCGTTGCAAATTACATTTTTGTGACAATCCGCTCGATTTATTGAAATTGAATTCTAGCCAATCTCTACTGGTATGTCATATCAAACACCAGTAGAAATTATATTGTCCCTGTACACTACGATTCAGAAAAGAAATTGACGAAATATGTTAACAACATGATATTCAAGTCGCTACCATCACAAGTTATTACTTTCAATTTCTTCTAAACTATTAGCAGTTGATAGAGCTCCCACAGAGCAAGTGCACTGTTCAGTGGGCTAAAAATTTTAGGGAAAAGAAGACTTTTGTTCAACTTTAGAACCAAAAAAGGCTTGTCCTACTAAAGCTTTAACATACCAAATATAGGGCATTTACTGTAGTAACATAATGCTTTATACAGATTTACTGGGAGTTCTTGTTCAATTGTAGTACATAATATGGGCAGACTACACTATATAAATTAGCATGTTTATACGGTAAGAGGGAGAACATTGTATCTGCCTTTCCTATTAATAAGAGGACCGATAATTGCTCTTGCTGTGTTCGTAGTTTAACATTATTGATTAAAAGGCTTGTTCAAAATGGAGTTACAAAAACTATTAACCTAATGTTAACACACCACGGTATTAAAATAAACACTGCTTACTAAATAAATGTGCAAAAATCTATACAGAGCATTTACTGCTTTAAATTGGTAACACTGTATAAATTAAACCTAGATGAATAAATAGAATATATCTATTTTCATTAAAGAGTTACTTAAGATTTACAATGTTAAACTAAAATGTACCTTAAATCATTATGTGTGTAAAAAAGAAAATAAGGTTAGGCTTCAGTACATCAGCTATAATAGAAACAGCCATGGAGGAATAATATTTTACAGCAATTTTGTTGAATAATAATCACAAATATTTTTCCACAGTTAAGCTCTGATAGTTCCTTATTTCCATTTTTGGATTTCAAAAAATCAGAAAAGTAAACAATATAAGGAAAATAAACCTTTTCTTTCTATTTTTTACATTTTCAAAATTGTGAAACTTAGTCAGTCTTAATAAGGTGCAGAAAAAATACTGTCAGATATGCTAGTCCAAATTCTGCAAGGTTAATTCCTTAAAGGTTTCTATACAGAAAGGAAGATATGAAAATGGTTGACACATGATCGCAATAAAGAAGGCAACACCCAGAAGAGTATACCAGCTATAAGAATCTGGACGCAGTCCTAGTTAAAAGGTTCATGCACTATATCCTCTGGCCTTCAGAGAGCAGTTGCTTATAAGCATGTGTCCATAATAAATAGAGGATAAACAATATTGCAAAGTGCAAAAAACTAATAGTAAACAATTATATAACGTGCAGAGGTCCATAAATGAATAAAACATGAACAATATTGCAGAGTGCAAAAAATAGGCAGTTATACAAGGTGCATGAGTGAGCAGTAATATAAAGTGCAATAGTGCATAGAATCATGCTCCTCAAAAAAGGCGTAAGATGCAGAGATAAATAGAAACCTCATAAATGCCCAGTTTTGTGCAACAGTGCTGATCATAAGGAGCTTAGGTAAGTAGAATACAAACAGTGTATATGACAGTAATAGAATAGTACCAATCCCTATGGAGTCACCACTGAGGCACCATACATAGACCTGCACTGTCCTGATCAGGTCATATGCTGTTTTTCTACTTATTTTATGCAAGTGTGTAGTTATGGTTATCCCTTCTTTTTGGCTATGTATGGTGCATGTCTATGTCTATGTAGATATTTTTTCAATTTCTCTTAAAAAAAATTACTAACTTAAAAACTGAAGGTATCTAAAAAAAAATTGGATAAGGACACACCTACTTCCACACCGCCTTGTGGGATGCAGGGCCTAGTATCTCGGAGGATGGTTCAGTCACGGTGACTCCGATGGCTCTAACAATCCCTAGGTTAGGGGGCAAATATAAGGCTATGTGCACACGTGCAGATTTTTCACTGTATTTTCCACGGGAATTCCGCAACTCCCTGCCGCAGGAAATATGCTAGAATTCTGCATTTGAAATTCCCGCGTTTTAACTAGCAATTTGCAAGCGTAATTAGCTTGCAGAATGCTAGCGTTTTCCAAGCGATCTGTAGCATCGCTTGGAAAACTGATTGACAGTTTGTTCACACTCGTCAAACATAGTGTTTGACAAGTGAGACCAACTTTTACTATGAGGCTGCCTATGCAGCATCAGTAGCAAAAACATATAAAGTCAAAAATAATTAAAAAAATAAAAAAACTGGTGTTTTTCTCACCTTCCGGCATCCCTCGCAGTGTCCTTGATCCTCGCGATGCTCCAGGCAAGTCCCGTTCCCAGCGATGCCTCGCAAGACCGCTACGTCATCAAAGGTAATTGTCACAAGGCATCGCTGGGAACGGGAGTTGCTGGGAGCATCGCTGAGGCCTGGGAACACTGCGGGGGATGCCGGAAGGTGAGAATATCACCATTTTTAATTTTAATTCTATCTTTTACAGGGATATGGTACCCAGGGCCTGGAGGAGACTCTCCTCTCCTCCAGACCGTGGGTACCATCCACACATTTTCCGCTTAATTTGCGCATGGTGGCCATAGCCACATGCGGAAAGTGAGCGGAACAATGCTTTCCTATGTGTGCGGAATTCTCGCGATTCCGCACAAAGAATGAGCCTGCTGCGTATTTTTCCGCGATGCTATTCCGCCACGGAAAATAACGCAGCATTAGCACAGCATGTGCGGAATGCCATAAGATTGCATGGGATATTTTTTTTTGCGTTTTCGCGGCAAAATCGTGCGTTAAAGACACAGCGATAAAAAGAGCTACGTATGCACACAGCCTTAAGGGGAAGATGACGGATATATGAGACTGAGCGTTATGTTGGTGCCCGCAAGATATGAGGCCGCTGACGAAAAGAAGCATACACGGAGGTGTTATGAATGAGTCACCGTAGGAGGCAAAAACAGAAATACTAGCTAAGTCCAGAAAACCAGAGAAGTTGGCAGCTATCGGATTGCAGACCCCTGAACCTATCAACAACAACTAGCAGTAGCCGTAGGGGGTTCCTACGGTGCCCTAGACCCCTCGATCACAGCCGGAGAACTAAATAGCCTAAAGACAGAAAGGGAAATCTAAACTGCCCCAGAGCAGACCCCAAAGCAATAGGCAGCCCCCAACATATAATGACGGTGAAGCAAGATGAAAAAACACTCACACAGATAGAAAGATAGGCTGAGCAAATGATGGGGCCCAAGCTAACTAAATAGGACAGGATAGAAAAGCTGCTGTCTGCAATCCGCCAAAAACCCTATCAAAACAAGAGCCAACAGACTGATAGGGAAAAAAGCCCTGAAGACGCTAGGCTTCAAAAAGACTATATCAGCACTTCAGGTATTTTCTGAAGACAGAGCAAAAAGGAATTCAGCTCACCCCAGCAGGGAAAGGCAGAAATCCAGAAAAACAAGGCAAAACAAAACCAAAACACAAATGCAAAAAGCAGAGCAGAAAACTTAGCTTTTGAGGAGCAGGAATCAGACTGGTCTCCTAGAATCCCTCAGAGAAATCACCCGCAAGGCAGAAGGGCGTCGGCTGCCTTATATCCAGTCAGCAATTCCAGTCACCCAGTCATCATCATTCTGCTCAGGTGCTTGGTAATCAGCCTCACTACCTTCCTTCACCAGAAGAGGGAGTTCATCAGACCTCAATGGTGAAGGGGAAAATGAACTCACAACATGGAGGGTCCCGTGCAAACTTAAAAGATGAATTTTACTGAAGACTGTTAATAATTCTTATATTTTTTCAATATAACAGTCATGGGTAGCAGATAAAATTTTGCTTACAGCCTTTTCTCGGTCCCGGCCTTGGGAGGATGGCAATAACTTTTCCTTGGACTAACTGTGCTGTGTGAAGGGTGATGATCAGTAGAGTTGCATAAACAATGTATAGTCACTGCACACGCTGATTGTACTTAATGTGAAGTAAATTTATTGCTTGACAGTGAGGAAGCGACATCAAACGACGTTTCGGCCACATCGGCCTATATCATAAAGTCGCCTTTTCAATTGAATGTAGGGTCTGTTTTCACCAAATCGATAGTGTCACTGCTAGGCATAAATGAGTTGATAGCATATTCAAAGTTGCCGCTAAATCCTGTTCCTTGAAGAGGTGGTGGTAACTCACTGCTCTGGCACCATTGTGCAGACTTCACACTCCACTGAGCCACCAATAATACAGTGGCATATTTACCAGTCCACCACCTCTTCAAGGAACAGGATTTAGCGGCAACTTTGAATATGCTATCAACTCATTCATGCCTAGCAGTGACACTATCGATTTGGTGAAAACAGACCCTACATTCAATTGAAAAGGCGACTTTGTGATAAAGGCCGATGTGGCCGAAACGTCTTTTGATGTCGCTTCCTCACTGTCAAGCAATAAATTTACTTCACATTAAGTACAATTAGCGTGTGCAGTGACTATACATTGTTTATGCGATTCTGGGACTATCCGTTCCTTCTCACTGGCACCGCGAACTCGAACCCTCTGGCCGAGTGCTAACCATCTGTATTACCTAGGATCAGTAGAGTTGAGCGACTTTTGATTTTTTAGGGTCGAGTTTCGTTTCGTGAAACCCGACTTTTCCAAAAGTCGGGTCCAGCAAGATCGGCCGATTATAGGGAAAAGTCGGGGTCGTCCCGAAACCCGAAACCCAATGTAAGTCAATGGGGAATAAAAGTCGGCGGTGAGAGGAGGACAGGAAACACACCTACAGTGCCCATTTGAATGCCAAAAGCATCAATTCTTCTTACTTAAGCTTGTCAACCTTAATTAACTTCATAATACAAGTTACGCACTGAAAAATGGGGGTTATTTGGCTAAAGTTGTGGGGGGGTAGGGCTGGCTCCAGGTTTTCATGTGTCCTGGGCGAAAGAGCGCCCCTTTAACACATACCACAACTCATCATGCTCTGATACGGCAGAGAAATAGCGGTATAGTACAATGAAAAATACTTCACTTTTTACATCTCATGACGAGGCCCATCTATTTCTCCATACAGAATCATTGGTCCCACATAATGTTTGAAACAGTATATGATGAGCTCCACATAATGCTACAGTATATGTTGGTCCCCATGGATGAAGCTCCACTGTCTTATGGGCCCAAATAATGCTCCAAACATAATGGGCCCCATTTCTAATGCTCTAGTGTATAATGGGCCCTGTAATTGCTGCTCCAGTGTCTGATGTCCACCTTTGGAATGTTCCAGTGTATGGTGGGCCCCATCTATCATTCTCCAGAGTATAGTGCTCCCCAAAAATTGCTGTCCCAACATTGAAAACAATCAAATAAGTCTCCTCGCTAGGGAATCCCTGTACTTGTCTGGACGCCTCGTCGTCCCCATCTTCCATCTCACTGCACAGTATTTCAACCTTGCAAGTGCTGTGATCCTGAGCAAGCAGGGGGGGCCCACTCGTTGGCGACGGCACTGGCACAGGGCCCCTGATAGTACGGTGGTGTGTCTGATGGCGGGTGGGCCGAACCTGCACTTTCATCTGCAGCTTCCTCTTTGTCACCGTGTAAGATGGAACTGTATATGGGAAGGGTAACCTGAGTTTCATCAGGGTCAGATTCAGGCCGTGTAGCGTGCGAGGGGAATGTAGTGGTCTGGGTCAATGTACCAGCAGATTCATCGAGCAGTGGCTGGGCATCAGTGCACTTGTGTCGCCCCCAGGAGTACGGTCGCCACAGTGGCATTACCTTCCTCCTAGGGAGTGTGATGTCATGCTTGGGAGCAACGAAGGATCTCTCTAGCAGGTTAACTGATTGGGCAGCGTTATTCCCACGAGTTATGACTCTCCAAACAGCGTTCATGAAGGCAAAGTGTTTGTTTTACGTGGGCAGTATGGTTGCAAAGCTGAACCTTAAAGGAATGTCCTGAAGGGCACCACCAGGAGTGGAGCCTACGGTTAAATTCGACTCCACCTGGGAAACCTCAACCATGTCAGCTACAGAAAAGATGCACACAATGCAAGCTTAATTCCGTTAACGAACGAGACTCCGTCATGCCCCGCGGTCCGAGTCCGGCTTACTAGAGGGACACGTGAGGCTCTGGCACATGAGATTGGCCAATAACTGGTGTGTCATGCCCTTACATGTCCGTGGCTGCATGTGCGCTACACTGAAAAGGCCAGCGTTTGTCGCTTACAGGTGCAGATAACCCGCTGAACAACGTTAGTGATGGGGATCACTGATTACAATTATTACCCGCGAACGATGATTTCCCAGTAAGTGCAGGTCAACCGCAGTTCCGGAATTAAGCCTAACCGTCATTCCTGAAAAAATGAAAAACTTACGTGTGCAAACCACAGGTGCTGTAGCTTGCTTAACAGCTCGCCAGCCGTTCTCACGCCCAGTATGGATTACACGTGATTGCACATAGGTGAGAAAGGGTACCATATCCCCGGATAACATGTATGGATAGCGTACACATTCAAAATATATGTCAATACATCAGGAGGCAGGCTCAGACGGTGTTAGGCCAAGTATGGCTTGCACGTGATTGCACAAAGGTGAGAAAGGGTACCGTATCCCCGGATAACATGTATGGATAGCGTACACATTCAAAATATATGTCTATACATCAGGAGGCAGGGTCAGACGGTGTTAGGCCCAGTATGGCTTGCACGTGATTGCACAAAGGTGAGAAAGGGTACCGTATCCCCGGATAACATGTATGGATAGCGTACACATTCAAAATATATGTCTATACATCAGGAGGCAGGCTCAGACGGTGTTAGGCCCAGTATGGCTTGCACGTGATTGCACAAAGGTGAGAAAGGGTACCGTATCCCCGGATAACATGTATGGATAGCGAACACATTCAAAATATATGTCTATACATCAGGAGGCAGGCTCAGATGGTGTTAGGCCCAGTATGGCTTGCACGTGATTGCACAAAGGTGAGAAAGGGTACCGTATCCCCGGATAACATGTATGGATAGCGTACACATTCAAAATATATATCTATACATCAGGAGGCAGGCTCAGACGGTGTTAGGCCCAGTATGGATTGCACGTGATTGCACAAAGGTGAGAAAGGGTACCGTATCCCCGGATAACATGTATGGATAGCGTACACATTCAAAATATATGTCTATACATCAGGAGGCAGGCTCAGACGGTGTTAGGCCCAGTATGGCTTGCACGTGATTGCACAAAGGTGAGAAAGGGTACCGTATCCCCGGATAACATGTATGGATAGCGTACACATTCAAAATATATGTCTATACATCAGGAGGCAGGCTCAGATGGTGTTAGGCCCAGTATGGCTTGCACGTGATTGCACAAAGGTGAGAAAGGGTACCGTATCCCCGGATAACATGTATGGATAGCGTACACATTCAAAATATATGTCTATACATCAGGAGGCAGGCTCAGACGGTGTCAGGCACAGTATGGATTTGACGGCCCAGACTACACAGCAGAGGAGCAGGGAGAGGTAAAGATTGCAAATGCTGGGGCCCTGCCCAAGCAAGGGGGGCCCACTCGTGGGCGTCGGTACTGACACTGGGCCCCTCATAGTACGGCGGTGTGTCTGACGGCGGGTGTGCACCACCACCGTCAGAGACACTTGATTGCACTATGAGGGACCCTGTGCCAGTGCCCGCGCCCAAGAGTCGGCCTACCCACCTGTCCAGGGCAACGGCACTCGCACGGTGTCATGCGCTAGGTGGTGACCCCGGCCATGAGGGGGAGACAGCACAGTTAGGGAGTTTTAGAAAGTGGCATATGTTGATGTTGGACATTCAGCTGATGCAAAAGGCGAAATAGGTCAAGTCCCAGGAAGAGGTGGACCAAAGCAAGCCATTTTTCTGTCACCCTATGTGTCATCAGGGGAAGGTGGGACAAAATCTTTGGAAACCCATGCATGGTTCATTTTAATGAAGGTTAGATCATCCACATTTTGGGTTGACAGACGGGTCCTTTTTTCTGTCAGCATTGATCCAGCTGCACTGAAGACTCTTTCCGATAGCACACTTGCAGCTGGGCAAGCGAGCTCCTGTAAGGCATATTGTGCCAATTCAGGCCAGGTGTCCAGTTTAGCGGCCCAATAGTCAAAGGGGAATGACCTTTGTGGGAGAACATCGATATGGGTGGAAAAGTAGTTTGTAACCATAGTTGACAACTGCTGTCTCCTGTCACTTTCCATCGATGCAGTATTACCAGTTGTGTGAGCGGTACTTGAAAAATCAGTCCACAACATTGTCATGAAATCCCTGTCTCCAATGCCACTTCTGCTGTGTGCACCATGAACACCTCTGCCAAGCTGCCCCCGGCCCGTACGGCTCGTGTGAGAACCATCACCGCTGCTGTGTGCTGGGAATGCCTCAAGCAACCGATTTACCAGAGTTGCTTGTTTATTAGCCAATATTAGGTCAAGGTTCTCCTGTGGCATGATGTTTTGTAATTTGCCTTTATAGCGTGGATCCAGGATGCTGGTCAACCAGTAGTCGTCATCGTTCATCATTTTGGCAATGCGGGGGTCCCTTTTTAGGATCTGCAAGGCATAATCTGACATGTGGGCCAATGTTCCCGATGTCAATGATGCACTGCGAGTGCTGGTTGGAGGAGCACTTTCTGGCAAATCCACATCCCTCCAGTCACGCACAAACTCTGTACCAGACCTTGCCACACCAACATTTTCACTTGCCCCACGAGATGCATCCTCCTCCCCTAAGTAATCATCCCCATCAGCATCCTCCTCCTCCTCTTCTTCCTCCACCTCGTCCAGGAGAGGTCCCTGAGCAGACAATGGCTGAATGTCATCAAGGATTCCCTCCTCCTCTTCCTCCTCATCAACATTGGCTGCAGACGCCTGCTCCTTAAGGTGCGTCAAAGTTTGCATGAGCAGACGCATAAGTGGGATGCTCATGCTTAGGATGGCGTCGTCTGCGCTTACCAGCCGTGTGCATTCCTCAAAACACTGATGGACTTTACAGAGGTCTTTCAGCTTCGACCACTGCACACCTGTCAACTCCATGTCTGCTCTCAAAGTGCCTGGCCGTGTATCCTCCCACAAATGCATTATGGCCTGCCTCTGCTCGCACAGCCGCTCCACCATGTGCAGGGTGGAGTTCCACCTTGTTGCAATGTCGATAATGAGGCGGTGGTTGGGAAGGTGGAGCAATCGCTGCAGCTTCTGCATACGAACGGAGTGTACAGGCGACCGGCGGATGTGCGTGCACAGTCTTCGCACCTTCTGGAGCAGGGCTGTTAACTCTGGATAATTTTTGAGGAAGCACTGCACCACCAGGTTCAAGGTGTGAGCCAAGCAAGGTATGTGGCTGAGTTTTGAAAGGGCTATGGCTGCCACAAAATTACGGCCGTTATCACTAACTACCTTGCCTGCCTCAAGATGTACACTGCCCAGCCATGACTCAGTTTGTCGCTTCAAGTACTCGGCCAGCACCTCGGCAGTGTGTCTGTCGCCCAAACACATCACCTGCAACACAGCCTGCTGATGCTTTCCACTAGCTGCTCGATAGGGGGACACCTCGTGTGCAACAGTGGCAGCTGCAGATGGAGTGCTCGTACGACTGCGCTCTGTGGACGAGCTTTCGCTTCTGGAGGAGGAGGAGGAGGAGGGTCGAACGCCTACAGCCAACTGTTTCCTATACCGTGGGCTAGGCAGCACTGTCCCACCACCGCTGTCCCCTGTGGACCCTGCATCCACCACATTAACCCAGTGCGCAGTGATGGACACGTAACAGCCCTGGCCATGCCGACTGGACCATGCATCAGTTGTGAGGTGCACCTTTCCACTCACTGACTGCTTGAGTGCATGGACAATGCGGTCTTTTACATGATGGTGGAGGGCTGGGATGGCTTTGCGAGAGAAGAAGTGGCGACTGGGTAGGTCATAGCGTGGTACTGCATAGGCCATGAGTTCGCGGAAAGCTGCGCTTTCCACCAACTGATAGGACATCATCTCAAACGAGATTAGTTTGGCAATGTGGGCGTTCAAACCCAGTGTACGCGGATGAGAGACTGAGTACTTTCTTGACCTACTCATAGTGTCTGGGAGGGTGAGCTGGACTTGAGAGCTGCATATGGTGGAAGTAGCGGTGGACAGGGCGGACTGAGAGAGGGTTGATGATGGTGATGGAGTTGGTGTTCTTTCTGATGGCCTAGATTCAGTATTTCGTTGATATAACAGTGGGATTCCCTGACTGCTGTGGCCTTGCAACGACACCTCAACATTTGCTGCTGTGCTAACCGGTGGGCTTACAGTGCGGGAAACAATGTAGCGTTGCTGACTACCTTCTTTGTGATCAGTTGCACATGTGGCACTTGAGGTTTGGTGTTGTGTCCACGCTTGCAAGTGCATGGTGGTTAAATGTCTAAGCATGCAACTGGTATTCAAATTTTTCAGATTTTTCCCTCGGCTAAAGGTCTTTGCGCACTTCTTACAGATAACCTTGGCCTGATCATGAGGATTTTGTTCAAAAAAGTGCCACACTGCACTCTTCCTACTTTGGCAGACATTTTGCGGCCTAGCACGCTGCGATCTTTTGACCCTCTGGACAAGCTGTCCAGCAACTCTTTTGATTTTTGGAACCTGTCTTTGGAGTGCTCCAGGCCTGCCAGATAACAGCTGTTGCGATGTCGATGTCTGCTGTGGATGCTCCTTATCTGAGCTATTGGAAGCAGCACCCTCTTCCCCCAATGGATGCCAAACTGGGTCAACAACTGGGTCATCCATCACCTCCTCTTCAATGTCATGTGCACCTTCCTCTGTGTCACCGTGTATGGTGGTATAGTGTGCGGGAAGGGGCACCTGAGTCTCATCAGGGTCAGAATCTGGCTCTGTACACTGCGAGGACAATGTAGTGCTCTGAGTGAATGTACCAGCAGAATCATCTATCAGCGGCTATGCATCAGTGCACTCCATGTCAGATTCATCTTGGCCTGGGTAATTCACCATTTCACTTGATAATCCAGGCATGGTATGTGAAAACAGCTCCATGGAGTAATCAGTAGTATGGCCTGCGTCATCCTTCAGTCTTGGTTGGGGTGAAGGACACAAGGAAAGGTGTGGTTCATGAACATGAGCCTCCAATGACGACTCAGTGCTTTTACTTTTTACAACTGAAGAAGAGGAGGCGATAGAGCTGGAGGCTGAGTCAGCATTGTAAGACAAAACTTTTTCCTGATGCTCTAGCTTTAAAAGCGGTTTGCCAACTCCTAGAAAACTAAGCCTTCGAAGCCTTATGGAGCCAGACGATGACGCAGGCTCAACACCTCCTGCATTCGGTCCTATTTTGCTCTTGCCACTACCATCAGATCCACCACCAACACCATCATTACCAGCTGCCAACCCCCGCCCAATTCCACGGCCTCTTCCACCAGCCTTCCTCATTTTTGGTAGAAATGTAGACAAAATCCAACAAACTATATAGTAATGTAAAACAAGGTACAAGGTGTCTATAGGACAGGGGAGATTTTGAATTTCTGCACACACTTGTGGATACTGGACACTTATGGATTGTGTGAGGCCCACTGAATATCACAGCGCTATGTCACAGGCTCGATGGCACAGGTGTGAAAAAAGTGACTACAGGATCACAGAGATTTTGAATTTCTGCACACACTTGTGGACACTGGACACTTATGGATTGTGTGAGGCCCACTGAATATCAGAGCGCTATGTCACAGGCTCGATGGCACAGGTGTGAAAAAAGTGACTACAGGATAAGGGAGATTTTGAATTTCTGCACACACTAGTGGACACTGGACACTTTTGGATTGTGTGAGGTCCACTGAATATCAGAGCGCTATGTCACAGGCTCGATGGCACAGGTGTGAAAAAAGTGACTACAGGATCACAGAGATTTTGAATTTCTGCACACACTAGTGGACACTGGACACTTTTGGATTGTGTGAGGCCCACTGAATATCAGAGCGCTATGTCACAGGCTCGATGGCACAGGTGTGAAAAAAGTGACTACAGGATAAGGGAGATTTTGAATTTCTGCACACACTAGTGGACACTGGACACTTTTGGATTGTGTGAGGCCCACCGAATATCAGAGCGCTATGTCACAGGCTCGATGGCACAGGTGTGAAAAAAGTGACAACAGGATAAGGGAGATTTTGAATTTCTGCACACACTAGTGGACACTGGACACTTTTGGATTGTGTGAGGCCCACTGAATATCAGAGCGCTATGTCACAGGCTTGATGGCACAGGTGTGAAAAAAGTGACTACAGGATAAGGGAGATTTTGAATTTCTGCACACACTAGTGGACACTGGACACTTTTGGATTGTGTGAGGCCCACTGAATATCAGAGCGCTATGTCACAGGCTCGATGGCACAGGTGTGAAAAAAGTGACTACAGGATCACAGAGATTTTGAATTTCTGCACACACTTGTGGACACTGGACACTTATGGATTGTGTGAGGCCCACTGAATATCACAGCGCTATGTCACAGGCTCGATGGCACAGGTGTGAAAAAAGTGACTACAGGATAAGGGAGATTTTGAATTTCTGCACACACTAGTGGACACTGGACACTTTTGGATTGTGTGAGGCCCACTGAATATCAGAGCGCTATGTCACAGGCAGAAATTGGCTAGTGTATCACAAACTACAAGGTGTATGTAGAATTGGGCAGAATAGGAATCTCCCTAGAGAGTAGGTCTGTAAGGACGGAACAAGTCCTCCGCTTATCCTTCCACAGTGACACACAGATAGCTTCACTGTGGCCGTGATAACAGCCGTTACACGGTACTGAGAGGAGCGTGCACGTACACGGCTGTCCGGTGTACGTAAAATTGTCAAGCTCCGTGTTTTTTAAGTATACGGACTGACACACGCTGTCTCTCTATAGTTTTGAATGTGATCAAACAGCAAATATATTTAACTGTTTGAAAGCTAGACAAAACTAGTAGGTGCAGGTCTGTAAGAACGGAACATGTCCTCGACTTATTCACACAGAGTGACACACAGATAGCTTCACTGTGGCTGTGATTAGTGTTGAGCATTCCGATACCGCAAGTATCGGGTATCGGCCGATACTTGCTGTATCGGAATTCCGATACCGACTTCCGATATTTTTTCAATATCGGAATTCGGCATCGTAATCGGAAGTTCAGTTGATTGACGGCCTGACGTCATCATGATGCGCGGTGTGTGCGCATCATGATGCGCCGTCATTTCGGGCCTTCCGGGGGTCTCTGCCGGCCTGCCGGGGGGCTGTGCCGGCCTGCCGGGGGGCTGTGTGGACTGCCCGGGGTCTATACCGGCCTGCCGGGGGGCTGTGCCGGCCTGCCGGTGGTCTGTGCACCCTGTGGGGGTCTGTACCGGCCTGCCGGGGGGCTGTGCCGGCCTGCCGGGGGGCTGTGCCGGCCTGCCGGGGGGCTGTGCTGATGTCCGGGGGTCTGTGCAAGCATCGTCCGATGGGACTACAAGTCCCATCGGGCGATGCCTGCTACCATGACAGTGATTGACACATTAGCCAATGATGGGACAGTAGTAGTCCCATCATCCGGCTAATGTGTTAAATGTTAAAAAAAAAAAAAAAAATACTACATACATACTACATGCATGCTACATACATGCTACATACATGCTACATACATACTACATATATACTACATACATACTACATACATGCTACATACATACTGCATGCTACATACATACTACATACATACTACATGCATGCTACATACATACTACATATATACTACATACATACTACATACATGCTACATACATACTGCATGCTACATACATACTACATACATACTACATGCATGCTACATACATACTACATGCATGCTACATACATACTACATACATACTACATACATACTGCATGCTACATACATACTACATACATACTACATGCATGCTACATACATACTACATGCATGCTACATACATACTACATGCTACATACATACTACATATATACTACATGCATGCTACATACATACTACATGCTACATACATACTACATATATACTACATGCATGCTACATACATACTACATGCTACATACATACTACATATATACTACATGCATGCTACATACTACATGCTACATACATACTACATATATACTACATGCATGCTACATACATACTACATGCTACATACATACCACATATATACTACATACATACAATACATTCATACAATACATACATAGACATACAGTACATATAACATAGAGTAACATACTTACCAATACTTGTCACATTGTTCCCCGAAGCCATTGTCTTTTCCGGGATAAATATTAACATAACAAACCACAAAAATACTCACCCACGATCCGAAGCAGTCCACGAGTGTGTCCCACGACGATCTTGGGTAGAGAACTGCAGCATCAGATGATGCTGCCGTTCTCTACGGGCTGCAGGAATCCAATGACGGAAGGTAGGTATCCTTCCGCACTGTATTCCTCCGCCACTTAAAAAAAAAAAGTCCCTAGTCTCACTTTATGCCATTGCTGTGTGGGAATTTCCCACACAGCAATGGCATAAAGTGAGACTAGGGACTTTTTTTTTTTTAAGTGGCGGAGGAATACAGTGCGGAAGGATACCTACCTTCCGTCATTGGATTCCTGCAGCCCGTAGAGAACGGCAGCATCATCTGATGCTGCAGTTCTCTACCCAAGATCGTCGTGGGACACACTCGTGGACTGCTTCGGATCATGGGTGAGTATTTTTGTGGTTTGTTATGTTAATATTTATCCCGGAAAAGACAATGGCTTCGGGGAACAATGTGACAAGTATTGGTAAGTATGTTACTCTATGTTATATGTACTGTATGTCTATGTATGTATTGTATGAATGTATTGTATGTATGTAGTATATATGTGGTATGTATGTAGCATGTAGTATGTATGTAGCATGCATGTAGTATATATGTAGTATGTATGTAGCATGTAGTATGTAGCATGCATGTAGTATATATGTAGTATGTATGTAGCATGTAGTATGTATGTAGCATGCATGTAGTATATATGTAGTATGTATGTAGCATGTAGTATGTATGTAGCATGCATGTAGTATATATGTAGTATGTATGTAGCATGTAGTATGTATGTAGCATGCATGTAGTATGTATGTAGCATGCATGTAGTATGTATGTAGTATGTATGTAGCATGCAGTATGTATGTAGTATGTATGTAGTATATATGTAGTATGTATGTAGCATGTAGTATGTAGCATGCATGTAGTATATATGTAGTATGTAGCATGTAGTATGTATGTAGCATGCATGTAGTATATATGTGTTATGTATGTAGCATGTAGCATGCATGTAGCATGCATGTAGTATGTATGTAGTATATATGTGGTATGTATGTAGCATGCAGTATGTATGTAGCATGCATGTAGTATATATGTAGTATGTATGTTGCATGTAGTATTTATGTAGTATGAATGTAGCATGTATGTAGTATGTAGTATGAATGTAGCATGTATGTAGTATGCATGTTGTATGTATGTAGCATGTAATTTTTTTTTTTTTTTTTTTTTTTTTTTTACATTTAACACATTAGCCGGATGATGGGACTACTACTGTCCCATCATTGGCTAATGTGTCAATCACTGTCATGGTAGCAGGCATCGCCCGATGGGACTTGTAGTCCCATCGGACGATGCCTGCACAGACCCCCGGAGCCTGCACAGACCACCGGCAGGCCGGCACAGCCCCCCGGCAGGCCGGCACAGCCCCCCGGAGCCTGCACAGCCCCCCGGCAGGCCGGCACAGCCCCCCGGCAGGCCGGCACAGCCCCCCGGAGCCTGCACAGACCACCGGCAGGCCGGCACAGACCACCGGAGCCTGCACAGACCCCCTGGCAGGCCGGCACAGCCCCCCGAAAGGCCCGTACAGACCCCAGAGAGGCTGTACAAGGGCAGGAAAGGGTTTTTCTTATTCCGATACCGGAAGTCCCATAGACTTGAATGGGACTTCCGGTATCGGAATCGGCGATACCGATACTTTTTTTAAAGATCGGCCGATACCATCCGATACGATACTTTGAAGTATCGGACGGTATCGCTCAACTCTAGCTGTGATAACAGCCGTTACACGGTACTGTGTGAGAAGCGTACACCGCTGTATGGTGTGAAAAAATGCACGCTCAGTACCTCAGCAGGACAAAAAAAAAATTGGGATTGCTTTTAAAAAAGCAGTTTGCAGAGCAGTGGGTAAACAGAAATGCAGCTGTCAGGAAGCCTTAGAAGGCAGCCTAACAACCAACACCGCTGATCCACCACAATATAGCCTCCCCTTGCACTTCACACACAGTGACTGGTGTGTTGTACAGGCAAAATCGCTAGCAGCAGAAGCAGTTTTTTTTTCTTCTTCCCTGCCTAACGCTCTCCATACAGAATCAGCAGCAGCAACCTCTCCCTATGCTAAGATCGGCAGAAGTAAGATGGCGGTCGGCGTGCACGCCCTTTTATAACCCCTGTGACGCCCAACAAAGCAAGCCAATCACTTGCATGCCCTTCTGAAAGATGGTGGTGACCCCTGCCTATGTCATCACATTGCCCACAGTGTCCGTGGATCCTGATTGGCTGAAAAAGAGCGCAAAACAAACTTTTGAAACGCGACTTTGTCGCGTAAGTCGCCGACCTCGTGGCTGACCTCATCCTAGGGTCGGGTTTCGTTTCATGAAACCCGACTTTGCCAAAAGTCGGCGACTTTTGAAATTTTTCGACCCGTTTCGCTCAACTCTAATGATCAGCCGACCTTAATCGGATCACAGTCTCACGGAAATCTGCTGCACAGTTTTGCAGTACCTTCTCTCATCTCAGCCCTCTGTTGCTGTAAATGCGGGGCACTCTGAAAAGGGTGCTATTTGTACTCCCCACTTGTCCCAGTCGAGGAGCTCCAATTCTCTACCTCCTCTCACCACCAAAACCGCCCATAACTGGACCTTTTCAGTCCCACATGCACCAGCTCTAACTGCCACTTATGTTCAAATCAGAAAAACAAGTTGCAATGCCAAACTAAGGCAGAAGAGGGCAGCATAGTACTACAAGCTGTAATACCAAAACAAGGCAGGAGAGGGCAGCATAGTATTAAATAATTTTCCTCCTCCCAAGGCAAGACAGGGAGCCGTTGTCACAAATGCAATCATGTAAGGAATGGAAAACACACTTACCTTATGACATATAACATACATTAGTAATGGTTTTTCTGGTCACTGCACTACATTCCCATTTTCTCTTAACAACAGTCTATAAATGTCTAGGAAGTGAGAAGACCAACAATTGTATTTTTTTTAAGAGGATTGGTGTTCCATTTTGCCTGTTGCCGAATTCTAGCTTCTCAACATTTCTGGATCTATTTTACCGGACTTTATGTTGTATAGTGAGCAAAAAGTTTTCTTTTGGTGAAGCATCTGGACTCCAGTTCATCACATTAACTCTTTTGCTGTAAGCCATTCTGTTGTGCTCAGTTTATTTTGTGGTTTACTAGTATCTTTAGCATTGTATTGCTGAAATGTGCAAGGCTGTCCCTCAAATAGACTTTGTCTAGATGGAATGTTATGTTGTATTTATATTTGTTTCTAAAACCTCTTAAACGACATTGATAGTGCCTGTGATATAGAGTAATGCAACCCCTTACCACAAGAGATGCAGCCATTGGCTTATGAACTGTGTGATGAAAATAAGCTGGATGGTCACTCTACTCTTGCATCTGCAAAATATGGTGCCCGTGGTTTCAATAAAGAAATTCAAATTTTAATTAATCTGACCACAGATTTACATTTTGCCTTAGAACATTTTAAATTAGCTTTGGCTCAGAGAAGATGGTTCTTGAATTATAATCAATGATTTTGGGAAGAATTCCTGAGCCCGTGCAGAGATTTTCATGACCAATTAATGCTTGCATTTAATACTGATTGTTGCCTTTGTCCTTACATATCTATCTAAGTTACTAAGGTTACTTTTTTTTCTAATCAGAGTAGGTCAAATTTTCCTAGTGTGACATTAGCAGAGAGACCTTCCATCCAATTTAATAATCTAGTCAAGCTCCTTTGAACCCTTTTCAACTTACCTGCTTTCAAATATCCTTTTCTACAGTGTGAAGTCTAAAGTTGAATCCTATACTCAAGATTTGGTCTTAGAACAGATTTATAGAGGCCTAACATCAGCTAGTATTATGACAGGGACAGAAAGGGGAAATGTTAATCGGAGATGCTCTCCTAGGTTATGAAGTCAGTTTTTATAGTTTAGCGTTCAAAGTTGCCTATATGGTTTGATTAGAGACATTTTAAGAAAATGTACATATTTGCTCATTTACATTATTATTCAGCATTTGATTTCTGAGCAAATAAAATGATATCTACTGTATATACTCGTGAATAAGCCGAGATTTTCCCCTCTTGGCTTATACATGAGTCATATACCTGGTGGGATGGCGGGGGAGGGGGATCGGGGGTGTCAGAGATCATGCTCACCCCCTCCTGGCTCTTCTCTGGAGTCCCTCTGCTTGTCCTGCATGAATATGTGCATATTTTTGACTTTAATGAGCGGTACCACGTGACCGCTGAAGCAGGAAGAGCACAGAGCAGCAGCACCGAGAACATGGAACATGCAGGGGCTGCACTGCAGAGACGAGCACCAGGAGGGCGTGAGTATGAATGGGGGGAGCCATATTCACCTGTCCCCATTCCAGAGCTGGCAACGCTGATGAGCAGCGGGCAGCAGGAGATGAGTATTCAGATTTTTGGTTTTTTTGTAACAGAGGCAGTGGCAGCAGCAGCAACATGATGGGGCCACTCACTGTCCTCATTATCTGGGGCCACACACTGTGTAGCAAAACTGGGGCCACTCACTGTGCAGCATTTTCTGGGGCCACTCACTGTCCTCATTATCTGGGGCCACACAATGTGCAGCAAAACTTGGGCCACTCACTGTGCAGCATTTTCTGGGGCCACTCACTGTCCTCATTATCTGGGGCCACACAATGTGCAGCAAAACTGTATTTTACTTTAGGATGGTTTTGTTAATTAATACCTTTTAAACTGATCCTTTTCAATTTTATGTATTGACTTAGAGATTGTCAATTTGATATCTCCTATGAGAGACATTACATCAGAAACTAAACTATGCTTCTTTAGTTCATAAAAGTAATTACTATTATAAGGTAATGTTCAATCTAATGAATACTTCTTTTCCCAAATTTCTCATAAATGAGATAATTGGGATTGTATAATTTGATTTGTTGATAGTTTAGAACATTTCCTGTGGTGGAATTTCTCATTTACACACTGCACTGGGTATATATTCATACAATATTTTTATTTACTTCAAATTACAGGAAGTAAATGTGGTAGCTTCACTATATAACTGTTGCTTGTTTAGGCTAGTTTCACACTAGCATTTATGAGCGGAGCGACGGCCTGCGCACGGCCGCCGCTAAGCCCCGCCCCCTGTCGCGCCTCCGCCGGTAGCTCCGCCTACCGGCGCATGACGCTACATGCGCCCTGCGTCCCCTATCTTTATCACTGGGGCGCAGGCCGTGCGCAATATGCGTTTGGCGGCGCATGCGTCCTTTTGACAGTGCGCCGACCTGCGCCAAACGCAACCTGCTGCAGTTTGGTTGCGCCGGCGCACCGTCAAAAAGGCGCATACGCCGCCAAACGCATATTGCGCACGGCCTGCGCCCCCAATGATAAAGATAGGGGACGCAGGGCGCATGCAGCGTCATGCGCCGGTAGGCGGAGCTACCGGCGGAGGCGCGGCAGGGGGCGGGGCTTAGCGACGGCCGTGCGCAGGCCGTCGCTGCACTCATAAATGCTAGTGTGAAACTAGCCTTAAGCAGTTATAGTCTAAATCTCTATAAAACAAAACACATGAAAAACAATTCATTGAAGTCAGGTGAAAGAACAATTATTTTATGTTCTCTAAGAATCTGTCCACATTTTAAAGTTTAAATTAAACACTGTTCAAATAAATTAAAATAACACTTAAAGGGATTGTCTATAATTACTAAAATAAGATCTTAAGATATATATGGTTTTAAAACAATTGACATAGGCATACTGACTTTTCACCATACCCATGGATCCAGTGCAGGTTGCTCGCAGCCTGTAATTCATTGCAGCATTTAGGTGACCATAAGAGCACACTAATAGAGAAAGATCCAAAGATGCACTTTTCTAGTCACCTAACCCCTGCAGCCAATCACAGGATACAGTACTACTGTTGACTAGAAATGAGCGAACATGTTCGGAAAACATTTGTCAATCTCAAATTCGGCACGAACGTAGCTCATTCGGATTCATGTTCGCATTTTTTAATCAAAATCGGCAAAAAAATCGATCACACTTCGGTAAATCACCACATTCCACTAGCACTTTTGTTATTACTTTGGTTAGGATAGTGGTGTTGTATGATGAGCGGTGGGGTCAAGGGGATGTGTTTGATGACAGTAGGGAGTGTGGAGAGGTTAGAAGAGCATGTGAAAAGATTACAGGAGCGGCACACGCTTTTTTCCCTTTAACTTTAAGGCTGTGTGCCCACGTTGCGTTTTTTAAGCGTTTTTGATGTGTTTTTCGGGGTCAAACCACATCAAAAATGCTTAAAAGAAGCATCCCATTCATGTTAATGCATTTTGGCCTTTTTGTGCCAATGGATGCGTTTTTTACCGCTAAGGAAATGCTTAGCGGTAAAAAACGCAGCATGTTCATTAATTTCCGCTTAGGCCCGCATTTTTGGCTATTTCCTATAGCCCAGAAGACGCGCAGAAAAAAACCCATTAAAAACGCGCGTTTTTTCCACAAAAATGTGCTAAAATGGCGGCAAAAAACGCGCATTTTTTTCCGTGCATTTTCTGGGTAGGAGACCCATTTCCTGAGTGTTTAAAAACGCTACTGAGGGCACATAGCCTTAGTGTGTTGATTATGGCAACCTATCAGGGGCAAAAACCATCCACAATGTCATGACACATGGTCTCTTGTGATTGACTGCTGAAGTCACATGTCCCTGGCCACATAAAAAACTGACATCTTGTTTTGCTGGCCCCATTTGCTCAATGTCACAGTGCAGTGAGTTTGATCCTGCGCTAGTGCTGGTGCTGAAAGTGAACATGTCAGTTAAATAGATAGAATCCTGTCCTGTGTGAAATCGATCATCCAGCATCGAAGTTGATTGTGAAACAATTGTGTGAAAGTCTCTGGAAGCCGCTGTTGCTGCTCCAAATCGTTTGGACTCTAACTGTGGTTAAGTGGTAAATCAGAAGGCCAGATTTCCACTTAAAAATTGTTAGGCCTAATATCGTATTGCACCCATGAGGCCCAATTACCTATTCCTAATCGTTGGTGCTAAAAATGTGTTTCAGTGGCAAATCAGAAGGCCAGATTTTCATGTAAAAACCATTAGGCCTACTATTGTGGTGCAGACATGAGGCTCAATTAGCTACTCCAAATTGTTTGTGCTAAAACCGTTTCAGTGGCAAATCAGAAGGCCATATTTCAACTTAAAAATCGATAGGCCTACTATAGTGGTAAAACCACGAGGCCCAATTAGCTACCCCTAATCTTAGGTGCTGAAACTGTGTTTCAGTGGCAAATCATAAGGCCAGATTTCCACTTGAAAATTGTTAGGCTTAATAAAGTAAAAAACTGAATAAACATAATAAACTGAAATGCCATAATTTGTAGCCCACAGACAGATCAGGCGTCTGACGGAGATACCAGACTGTTCAATATGTGGCATGTATGTTTGTTTTTTTTAAAGAAAAATACTATATAGAATTACGGTAAGACAGCCAAAAAAGGAGAATGTAGGCCTGAAATGCCACAATTCGTAGCCCACAAATAGATCAAGTGTCTGACAGATATACCAGACTGTTCAATATGTGGCCTGTATTTATTTATTTTTTACCCCAAAATAGTGTATTGACCTAGGATAACAGACAGTAAATACAGTAGAATGGAGGCCTGAAATGCCACAATTTGTAGCCCACAGATAGATCAGGCATCTGACGGAGATACCAGAATGTTCAATATGTGGCCTGTATGTTCTTTTTTTTTTACCGAAAAATACTGTATAGAATTACTGTAAGACACAGCCAAAAAAGGAGAATGGAGGCCTGAAATGTCACAATTTGTTGCCCACAGATAGATCAGGCATCTGACGGAGATACCAGACTGTTCAATATGTGGCCTGTATGTTTGTTTTTTTTACAGAAAAATAGTGTATAGAATTACGGTAAGACACAGCCAAAAAAGGAGAATGTAGGCCTGAAATACCACAATTCATAGCCCACAGATAGATCAAGTGTCTGACAGATATACCAGACTGTTCAATATGTGGCCTGTATTTATTTATTTTTTACAACTAAAATAGTCTATAGACATAGGATAACAGACAGCAAATACAGTAGAATGGAGGCCTGAAATGCCACAATTTGTAGCCCACAGATAGGTCAGGCATATGACAGAGATACCAGACTGTTCAATACGTGGCTTGTATGTTTGTTTTTTTTACTGAAAAATACTGTATAGAGTTACTGTAAGACACAGCCAAAAAAGGAGAATGGAGGCCTGAAATGCCACAATTTGTCGCCCACAGATAAATCAGGCGTCTGACGGAGATACCAGACTGTTCAATATGTGGCCTGTATTTTTTTATTTTTTTGCCCAGCTAAATTGTGTCAACAAGAAGGCTTAGATAAGACACAGCAAAAAAAAATCTATGGAGGCCTGAAATGGCACAATTTTGAGAGCAATGATATGCGATCCAAGTGGCGGACAAAATACGGTGTAAAATATCTGCCCTGTAGCTAAATATTTTTGTTGGCAGATAAATATTTTTTGAGCAGCAAAATTGTGTGAAGAAATTCTATAAGACACTTGAAAAAATTTAACAGTACCACAAAAATGTCAGAAATTTCTGCGTACTCAGATGTGATGGCTGGGATTGGCAACCCCATTTAAAATAGTTGGATTTTCATGCTGTACTATGAAAAGGCTCTGGCTGTATTCTGCTGTGTCAACAAGCAAATGGAGAAAAAAAAAGATGCTCTGGATTGCTTTGGAATAGAATAATCAAGCTTAAGATGCCAAAAAAATTATTCCTGCCCACTGATACCTTGGGCTAGATATATACGATCAATATATGTAATAGTCAGCAGCAGACAGTAATGGAATGGACCTTCTTGATGTATGCAATGATATCTATATACGCATATACAGTGTCTGCATGCCACATACGGTACACTCCCCTGCCTACCTAACACTGCAATCTATATACCCCTTAATTAGTCCTTAGAAGGACTATTGGTTTAGTTGGATATGTGGATTCAACGATGGTATACCCACACTAACTAACAAAAGCACAAATTTCTCCCTGTCTCAGCAGCAGCTCTCCCTACACTGTCTGATTCCAGAGGTGACTGGGCCGAGCAGGGCAGCGCCAGGTCTGATATAGACCTGATGACGCTGTGCGGCCAGCCAATCACTGTAATACCACAACAAAGATGGCTGCGGCATTACAGTGCATGGCAGACAATCCCTGCATGTTGATTGGTGTTCCCACTGAATAATCTTGGAAAAGTTCAGTGTTCACCGAGTACCGCGAGTACAGCGATACTTGGGCAAGTACCTACTACTAGCACCTAAACTGATAAGCAAAAGTGTAATAATTAGTGATGAGAGCACCTGTGAATGTTTGTATCTGCTGACTTTGGGCGGTCTTTTTAAAAAGTACAGTTGAGGACTCAAACTTGACCCAAATTTGACCCTGGATTCTGAACCCCATAGAAGTCAATGATGACCTGAACTTCAGTGCTGTAAAATGGTCAGTGTAAGGGCTAGGGGCTGCAAAAGGAAGCTCCATGGGGGTAAGAGCAAGACAATTGCCATGAAAACAAATGTGGATAGGAAAATGACTTAAAGGAGCTCTGTCACCATAACAATCATGATAAAATAGGAAGTAAATGAATAGAAAAAAATTGAACAGTGCACTCACAGAGACTGAGGCTTGCTACTGCCAGTCGTTAAAAATTTCACCAACAGAGCATGGGATAAACTAACCCTACAGAAGCAGCTTAAAAAATTCACCCACAGAGCATGGGGCAGAGAACTTCCAAAGAAACAGCTTACAAATTTCATCAACAGAGCATGAGACAGAGTACCCCTACATTATCACTTAACAAAGTTCACCCACAAAGCATGTCTCCACATTTATCTCACAGAAGCTGACAAATTTCACCCACCAGTCATGTTTCCACATTTCCACCACAGAAGCAATTAACAAATTTCACCCACAGAGCATGTTCCAACCTTTATCCCACAAAAGCTGATAACAAATTTCACCCACAGAACATCTTTCCACATTTATCTTTACAGCAACTAATAACAAATTTCACTCACAGAGCTTGTTTCCACATTTCCCTGAGAAAGCTGATTACAAATTTCACCCACAGATCATGTTTTCACATTTCTTTCACGGAAGCTGATAACAAATTTCACCAACAGAGCAAGTTTCCACATTTTCCTGAAAAAACTGATTAAAAATTTCACCCACAGATCATGTTTCCAAATTTCTCCCACAGAACCTGATGACAAATTTCACCCACAGAGCATGTTTCTGAATTTCACCCACAGAAAATGATAAGTTTCACCCACAGAGTATTTTCTCACATCTACCAACTGAAACTGACAACAAACTTCACCCACAGAGCATGTTTCGACATTTATCCCACAGAAGCTGATAACAAATTTTACCCACAGAGCATATTTTCACATTATCCCACAGAAGCTGAAAACAAATTTCACCCACAGAACATCTTTCCACAGTTATCTCACAGAAGCTGATAACAAATTCAATCACGAAGCTTGTTTCCACATGTTCCTGAGAAAGTTGATTAAAAATTTCACCCAGAGATCATGTTTTCACGTTTCTTTCACAGAGGCTGATAAATTTCACCCACAGAGCATTTTTACACATTTGCCCACCAAAACTGTTAACAAACGTCACCCACAGAGCATGTTTCCACATTTACCCTACAGAAACTGATAACAAATTTCACCCACAGAGCATGTTTTCAAATTTCCATGAGAAAGCTGATTAAAAATTTCACACAAAGACAATGGGGCACAATACTCACACAGGCAGGTTTGCAGAGTATGCACAGTGACTTAAAGGCACAGTATTCACACAGATATGGGTTAAAGAATATACACATCGGCTTTTGTCAAAGTATTCCCACAGATATGGGTTAAAGAATACACACAGTGGCTTTTGGCACAGTATTATCACAGACATGTTTTCATAAGTGTAGAAAAATATGTTTAGATACACATCACTCCCACCGACACAGTTTAAGATTATAAAAACTTTGGGTTATGCATGGTAGTATCACAGACAAGGGTGCAGAGTACACATAGAGAGTGTTTTTTGAAAACTAGGCATATGCAAAGCCTAATACTGTCCCTCACTACAACGGCGACCTATCCCTACATTAAGCATAGCAGAAGTAAAAAATAAGAATTTTGATCCAGGAGGAAAAGATCTAAGTAGAGGAGGATGTGGACATGGCAGTATAGGTGGAAGAGGCAGGGCAACATTGCGGCTCAGTGATTAGCACTGCACTGGAGTCCTGTGTTCAAAAGAACTTCTTCCCTTGTTTTCATGGAAATGGGTGATTTGGAGTAATGAGACAAAAGTCAATAGACTGGTTTCTGATGGTTGCAAAAGGGTCTGGAAGAAACAAGAAAAAAGGGGCTAAAATATTAAGAAATTGAAGGAACTGTCAAATTCGATGGAGGAACCCTAATGATTTGGGGTTGTTTCAAAGCCAAAGGCATTGGATATTTGACCAGTATTGATGGTGGTCTAAATGCTGAGCTATATGTGAGTATTAGTCTAGGTTCAGATTTGCGGATGTCAGAGCTGCGAAGGGCTGCGTAGTTCCTCCATGAAGCTCCGCCCACTGCTGCACCTCCTCCGTTCAGCTCCACCTATGTCTGCATGCAGCCTGCGTACCTTTCTTTAACATTGGGTAAGCAGGCCATGCGGATGTAAGATCTGTGTGGCAAACTCTACTCCAGGACACCCAGAATTGAGCTGAGCCACAATGAAACACCTTAAAATTTGTTCCAACAATTGATTTGCCCTTTCTGTCTGACTGTTGGTTTCTCGGTGTTATGCAAATAAAAGTGGCAAATCAATTCTCAAATTGCACTCCCCATCAGATAGAATGTTCGGAGGGATTCCATGCAATTTCACAACATGATTGATACATAACTTGGAAAGTGTTTCAGCATTTTGTAACCCCGAAAATAGTAACATAGTAACATAGTTATTAAGGTTGAAGGAAGACTTTAAGTCCATCTAGTTAAACCCATATCCTATCCTAACTTGCCCTAACATGTTGATCCAGAGGAAGGCAAAAAAAAACCATGTGGCAAACAGTAAGCTTCACATTGGGGAAAAAATTCCTTCCCAACTCCACATACGGCAATCAGACTAGCTCCCTGGATTAAGGCAATATTAAGGAAGCTAGTATATACTGTATACCCTGTAATATTATACTTTTCAAGAAAGGCATCCAGTCCCTTCTTAAATTTTAGTAGGGAATCACTCATTACAACATCATATGGCAGAGAGTTCCATAGTCTCACTGCTCTTACAGTAAGGAATCTGCATCTGTGCGTATGCTTAAACCTTCTTTCCTCCAGACGTAGAGGATGCCCCCTTGTCCCCATCACAGGTCTAAGAGTAAAAAGATCATTAGAAAGGTCTTTGTACTGTCCCCGCATATACTTATACATTGTAATAAGATCACCCCTAAGCCTTCGATTTTTCAAACTAAATAACCCCAAGTGTAATAACCAGTCTTGGTATTGCAGACCCCCTAGTTCCCTAATAACCTTGGTCGCTCTTCTCTGCATCCGCTCCAGTTCAGCTATGTCTTTCTTATACACCGGAGACCAGAACTGTACACAGTATTCTAAGTGTGGCCGCACTAGTGACTTATATAGAGGTAAAATTATGTTCTCCTCATGAGCATCTATGCCTCTTTTAATGCATCCCATTATTTTATTTGCCTTTGCAGCAGCTGCCTGACATTGGCCACTAAATGTGAGTTTGTCGTCCACCCATACACCCAGGTCTTTTTCAGTGACAGTTTTGCCCAGTGTTTTACAATTAAGCATATAATTATACATCTTGTTTGTTCTACCCAAGTGCATGACCTTACATTTATCCCCATTAAAGCTCATTTGCCATTTATTAGCCCAAGCTTCTAGTTTACATAAATCCTCCTGTAATATAAAATGGAATAAAATGAGCATAATTATGGTCAACTACCACCCATATAACATTTTTCCCTCCAGACAAAGGCAAATCCATGTTAATATCCATTGACAAATGAGTCCATAGCCTTTCTGGAAATTGCCAGTTATGATATACTTTAGTGAGTTTGCAAACTTCACAATAAAATCTGTAAAATCAATAAGCAAGGCTGACCTCCAAAAGAGTCTAGCAATAGCTTTCTGTGTAGCTGTGACACCAGGATGACCAGTTAAGACAGAATCATGACACTCCTTCAACAGACGTAATCGTAAGGCACACAAGTACAAATAATTTGGACCCTGTAGTAGCAGACGAAGCCAACAACTGGACTCTATGGATCTCCTCTTCGATCTCCTAGAAACCACAATACCCTGAGAAAGAATGAGGAATAGAGGTTCTAAAGGAGAAACTGAATCAAGGCTGCATGATAAGGCATCAGCCTGAATGTGATAGAAAAATTTGATCTGGAAAAAAATAAGGACGATCTGGCTTGTCTTGAGGTTAATCGTTTAGCTGATCCAAAATAAACTACATTTTTATGATCCATTACAACAGTAACATGATAAATAGCTTCCTCCAAAAAATGTCACAAATCCAAACATCATAATTTATCTCAGCGGACAAAAATTTCCTAGAGAAAAAAGCATATGGCTGAAAGTTGGTCAGCATTTTGGAATCTTGAGTTAATAAAGCCCCTACTTCGACCTCTGCATCATCCACCGCCAAAGTGAATGGTTTCTGAAGATCTAGTTGGGTTAAAACTGGAGATGAAATGAAACACTCTTTCAATTTGTTAAAGATCCCAATAGCATGTGACAATAAAACCTTAATATGTGAGATCAGTAAGAGATTTACGGTCTGTGAAAAAACCCTAATAAACTTTCTGCAGTAATTGGCAAATCATAGAAAATGCTGGATCCAATTATGGTCTGTACCTTCCCAGGATCCATATTAAACCTTTCAGCTGATACAATGAATCAAGGAATGATATTTCTTAAACATTAAAAAAACATTTCTCCAATTTAGAAAGCAAAGAATTTGCCTTAAGTTTTTGTAAAACAAAATGGACATGTTAAAAGTGTGTATCCAGATCAGGGGAAAAATAAAATAAAATAACAAAGCATCTAATGCAATCAGAAAATACATCATTCATAAGGTTTAAAAAAATTGCTGGCTCATAGGTTAGCCTAAAAGACATGACAAAATTTCCAAATACCAGTAGACCCTCAGACTTTAAAAACATCATTTTAACTCATTACCCTTCCGGATGCATGTCAAATTATAAGCGCTCTAAGATCTAGTTTAGAAAATCATTTGACACTTGTAAGCTGAATACAGTATATAGGTCGTGGATGAGTGGAAGTATTTCTAACTGTATTTTGTTTAACTCACGGAAATCAAGGAAAGGATTGAGACATCCATCTTTGCAGCTACAGGTGAGGAGGAAGGACGAATGTGACCTTTCCGTAAACCTTCTGTCAGAGACACCGCACTGCACTTGCTCATAGAGCCAGTGCGCGTGTCCTGAGTACAGAAGCAGTGCTAAAAGATACCTGTGGAGCAGGGCAGCAGAGGTGACCATGCGTGCTTCAGGCTAATAGTGTCAGGGTCCAGTCAGCGCTGGAAAGTAAAGAGGCATAGGACCTGCGGACACTGAAACTGAATAGTCTGCACGGGACCTATGGTCATGTGACTGCAAGGGGGCAGGGCTTAGCATCCTGTATTCAGATAGGACAGGACACCATACAACAACTCAGAGTCAGGCAAAACGGAGGTCACAGCAGTACGGGCAAACGAGGTACAGGAGGGACAAACAGACGGGTAGTCAGACAGAGCCAAAGGTCATACACAAGAGGGCGACGTGGTACCAAGGGGACGAGCAGAGAGAAATCGGGTCACAAGCAGAGAGTCCTACACGAGAGGTAGCGCAGTACAAGAGGGGCAAGCAGAACTCGTAACAGGGACAGAACCAGATCACAACCGAACAAGCAAGCAAGATATCAGGCACAAGGCACACGTATACAAGAGGTCACTTAACTCAACCGAGGGCAGGAGTACAACCGACACCAGACCCAGGTCCAGTGAGCACCAAATAGCCTCCCGCTGCCAGAGAGAGGCAGCACAACCAACCCATAGTCTAACCAGGACGGGTCAAAGCGAAATCCCGTCCTGGATCATGACACCTTCGTTCCCATATTATTTCATGGCGATACATTCAGGACCCAATAAATTACACAATTAAGCTTTATGTATTTTGGTGTTAGGGAGAAGATTATAGCACAGTCATGAGACAATGGGGAGGTAATATCTCTGCCTCTTTTTCCGAGGACACATCTCCAAAGTATTTCAGGTACCCCAGCAGACCCTTCAGACTTATAAGAATCAAAAAGGTACCTGGAAGTCTGGGTGACTTCCTTGACAATCACCCAGATTTAGATTTTTTTTCCTTATGGCTTGCTTGCTTGGGGGTGTATCGAGCCGTCATTGAGAAAACCCCCAGCACAACCACAGTGGAAGAGTCCAAGATCAGACCGACTTCTCCTCTCAACGGTCCGAGAACTGCCAGCTCTTACTTTTATTGGTTCCACCTCAGATAGGTGAACAGATTCGGGTGAAATAAACAAAGCCTCGTTTCGCTCATGATGCATTTCCTAAATCCTGAGATCCAACATAATGACCTGAGTCATGGCATCCCCTAAGGAACAGTAGGGAGTATGCAGAGCCAGAGCATCCTTAGGTGTATCCAAAAGGTCTCTGCGAAAATGACACATAGGAGCTGCATCATTCAACAGATCTTCAGTAGACAATTGCAGGAACTAGGTACTATATCTATCAGTGGGGCAACCACCCTGTGTCAGGTTCATGATCTTTGGCTGCTTGACGTAAATTCTGTCATGTTCGTAGTAGAATAATCTTAAGGTGACAAAAAAGCGTCAACTGATGACAATTCTGAGTCTTTTGGAGGACAAAGAAAATAGCTAAGTCTGAGGATCCCCTTGCAGTAAGGACATGATTATTCCCACACACTCAGACACATTCCCTGATGACCAGGGTTGTAGGGTAAAAAATAGCCTACAGCTCTCCCTGAACACCCTAAAATGGTCTTTCTCCTGAAAATTTGCCTGGAAGGGCCATTACATTCAGGAAAAACCAACTACACATCATTTAAGTACTGAAGGAGATAGCAGAAGAAATATTTGAACCACTCTCCATAAACTTTGAAAATTCTTGGATAACAGGAGGAGTCCCAGAAGACTGGAGAAGAGCAAATGTTGTTCCTATCTTCAAAAAGAGGAAGAATGTGGACCCAGTGAACTACATTGGGTTCGGAAAGAATTCAAACCCCTTTAAATTTTTCACTCTTTGTTTCATTGCAGCCATTTGGTAAATACAAAAAAAATTCTTTTTTTTCTCATTAATGAACACTCTGCACCCCATCTTGACTGAAAAAAGCAGAAATTTAGAAATTCTTCTTTACCTCTCTCACCAAGGCTCTTCTCCCACGATTGCACAGTTTGGCTGGATGGCCAGGTCTAGGAAGACTTCTGGTAGTCCCAAACGTCTTCCATTTAAGGATTATGAAGGTCACTGTGGTCTTAGAAACCTTTAGTACTACAGAAATTCTTTTGTAACCTTGGCCAGATGTGTGCCTTACCACAATTCTGTCTCTGAGCTCCTTGGCCAGTTCTTTTAACCTCATGATTCTCATTTCATCTGACATGCACTGTGAGCTGTGAGGTCTTTTATAGACAGGTGTGTGCCTTTACAAATATAGTCCTATCAGTTTAATTAAACACAGCTGGGCTCCAATGAAGAAGTAGAACCTTCTCAAGTAGGATCACAAGGAAATGGACAGCATGTGTCTTAAATATGTGTGTCTGAGTAAAGGGTCTGAATACTTATGACCATGTAATATTTCAGTTTTTCTTCTTTAATAAATTTGCAAACATTTCTACAATTCTGTTTTTTTCAGTAAAGATGGGGTGCAGAGTGTACATTAATGAGAAAAAATAACTTTTTTCGAATTTACCGAATAGCTGTAATGAAACAAAGAGTGAAAAATTTAAAAGAGTCTGAATACTTTCCGTACCCACTGTATAGGCCAGTGAGTCTGACTTCTATAACAGGAAAAATCTTTGAACAAATTATTAAACAACACGTTAAGTACCTGGATAAGAGTGAAGTGATTAATCAGAGTTAACATGGGTTTGTAACTAATAAGTCATGTCAGACTAACTTAATTTCCTTCTATGACAGAATCACTGACTGAGTGAATCAGGGAAATGTGGTATAGTATATCTTGACAACAGCAAAGCATTTTACAAAGTATTTCACACCATCCTTATTGAAAAAATGACTAGGTATGGAATGGACAAGGCAACTGTTAGGTGCATTCATAACTGGCTTAGTGATCAGACCCAAAGAGTGGCCATACATGGCTGCACATCCAGTTGGAAGAATGTCTCAAGTGGGTTAGCGCAGGGCTCTGTCCTGGGCCCTGTATTGTTCAACATCTTTATCAATGATTAAGATGAAGGAATTGAGGGTAAACTGAGTAAATTTGCTAATGACACAAAGCTAGGAGGGATAGCTCATACTACACAAGAAAGAGAGGATTCAAAAAGATATAAATAAACTGGAGCAGTGGGCAGCAACTAATATAATGTTTTTTTACAGGGAAAAATACCACATCTGGGCAATAAAAATGAAAAAAGCATATACAGAATGGGTGGAATAAGGCTAAGCAACAGCACATGTAAAAAGACTTGGTTATACTAGTAGATCATAAACTGAGCATGAGTTATCAGTGTGATGCAGCAGCAAAAAAGGCAAATGCAATTCTGTGATGTATACAGAAGCATACAGTCTAGAACACGTGAAGTCATTATCCCCCTCTACTACTCTTTGATCAGACCTCATCTAGAATAGTGTGTTCAGTTTTGGGCACCACATTTTAAAAAAGACATAATTAAACTGGAGCAAGTTCAGAGAAGAGCGACCATAATGGTGACCGGTCTGCAAATCATGTCCTATGAGGAACGGTTACAGGATTTGGGAATGTTTAGCTTGCAAAAAAAGAAAGACTGTGAGGAGACTTAATAGCTGGCTACAAATATCTTAGTGCTGTCACAGTGTAGAAGGATCATCTTTATTCTCATTTGCACAAGAAGAGACTGGTAGCAATGTGATGAAATTGAATGGGAAGAGACACAGATTAGATATTAGAAAAAAAATTTTGACAGTTAGGGTGATCAATGAGTGGAACAGGCTGCCAGGAGAGGTGGTGAGTTCTCCTTCAATGGAAGTCTTCAAACAAAGGCTGGACAGACATCTGTCTGAGATGGTTTAGTAAATCCTGCTTTGAGCAGATGGATGGACCAGATGACCCAGGAGGTCCTTTCCAACTCCAACATTCTATGATTCCATGATCAGAGGATACTGATATCACAGCCACTGACGGCAGTGGACAGGTATGAGAATTTTTCATCCCACTAATTATCTGACCCTGCAACTGATATTTCAATGATTCAAGACTCTGGTATTCCTTAGCCAGATTCTGAATCATCTACATCAGATTTGCCACCTGGTCACATATAGTGTGAACAAGATCCATACTGGCAAAAAAAGGACAAATGTATGAATCTATTATAATGTAATGCTAGTCACTACTAATGGACAAGCCGCAAGGCTGAGTAGTCAAGAGGTCCGAGATCAAAAGCCAGAAGGCTACATCATAGACATTGGAGTGAGAAAAAGGCGTAGGGGAGTCTGGGGTCAGAATTCCCAGAAGAGAGCAGATCATAATGAAAGGACTAGGCAAACACAAGGTCAAAGGTAAATCTAAGGTTGAGCAACAGATATAATACAAGACTACAAGAAAGAATAGAGGTACAGAGAGATACATAAAGTGCATGTATACTAATGCCAGAGGTCTCGCCAACAAAACAGAGGAATTAGAATTAATTTTGTTGAAGCATAATTATGACATAGTGGGGATATCTGAGACATGGCTGGACGAGAGCCATGACTGGGCTGTTAATTTGCAGGGCTATAGTCTGTTCAGAAATGACCATACAAATAAGTGAGGGGGGTGTCTACAAGTAAAATCATCCATAAAACCCATCCTGCGTGATACTATATGTGAATCTAATGAAAATGTAAAGTCTCTGTGGGTGGAGTTAAGGGGATGGGGAAAAAATAATAAATTACTTATAACGGTTTGTTATAACTCTCCAAAAATAATGGAAGCAACGGAGAATATCCTCATAAAGCAAATAGACAACCTCAAAAAATGAGGGCACAACAGACCATAGACGCCCATAGCACAAAGTGATAATATTACATGATTCTTGGATCAATAATCATAATGTCAGGTGATGAATGTATATCACATAATGGATCTTGTGCAGAGTAAATAAATAAAGTTATACTGGTCTTGCAAGACCTTACCAAAAGATCGTAACATAATTAAGATGGGATTAAATCACCAATAGAAGTATAATAGGTTACAAATGCACATGTACATCACCTGATGGAGTAAGTACAGTTGTGGCCAAAAGTATTGACACCCCTGCAATTCTGTCAGATAATACTCAGTTTCGTCCTGAAAATGATTGCAAACACAAATTCTTTGGTATTATTATCTTCATTTAATTTGT
Organism: Dendrobates tinctorius; assembly: GCF_039654945.1. Classification (NCBI taxonomy): domain Eukaryota; kingdom Metazoa; phylum Chordata; class Amphibia; order Anura; family Dendrobatidae; genus Dendrobates; species Dendrobates tinctorius. The sequence goes on from NW_027361703.1 coordinate 53,813,857, forward strand.
CTTAAAAGAAAAAACACAAAAAGAATTGTCCTAAAGCCAAATTGGATATAATTCCACACCAAATATAAAAAAAGAGGGTGGACAAAAGTATTGGCACTGTTCAAAAAATCATGTGATGCTTCTCTAATTTGTGTAATTAACAGCACCTGTAACTTACCTGTGGCACCTAACAGGTGTTGGCAATAACTAAATCACACTTGCAGCCAGTTGACATGGATTAAAGTTGACTCAACTTCTGTCCTGTGTCCTTGTGTGTACCACATTGAGCATGGAGAAAAGAAAGAAGACCAAAGAACTGTCTGAGGACTTGAGAAACCAAATTGTGAGGAAGCATGAGCAATCTCAAGGCTACAAGTCCATCTCCAAAGACCAGAATGTTTCTGTGTCTACCGTGCGCAGTGTAACCAAGAAGTTTAAAGCCCATGGCACTGTGGCTAACCTCCCTAGATGTGGATGGAAAAGAAAAATTGACAAGAGATTTCAACGCAAGATTGTGCGGATGTTGGATAAAGAACCTCGACTAACATGCAAACAAGTTCAAGCTGCCCTGCAGTCCGAGGGTACAACATTGTCAACAAGTACTATCCGTCAGCACCTGAATGAAAAGGGACTGTATGGTAGGAGACACAGAAAGACCCCACTTCTTACCCCGAGACATAAAAAAGCCAGGCTGGAGATTGCCAAAACTTACCTGAAAAAGCCTAAAACGTTTTGGAAGAATGTTCTCTGGTCAGATGAGACAAAAGTAGAGCTTTTTGGGCAAAGGCATCAACATAGAGTTTACAGGAGAAAAAAGAGGCATTCAAAGAAAAGAACATGGTCCCTACAGTCAAACATGGCGGAGGTTCCCTGATGTTTTGGGGTTGCTTTGCTGCCTCTGGCACTGGACTGCTTGACCGTGTGCATGGCATTTTGAAGTCTGAATACTGCGAACAAATTTTGCAGCATAATGTAGGGCCCAGTGTGAGAAAGCTGAGTCTCCCTCAGAGGTCATGGGTCTTCCAGCAGGGCAATGACCCAAAACACACTTCAAAAAGCACTAGAAAATGGTTTGAGAGAAAGCACTGGAGACTTCTAAGGTGGCCAGCAATGAGTCCAGACCTCAATCCCATAGAACTCCTGTGGAGAGATCTAAAAATGGCAGTTTGGAGAAGGCACCCTTCAAATATCAGGGACCTGGAGCAGTTTGCCAAAGAAGAATGGTCTAAAATTCCAGCAGAGCATTGTAAGAAACTCATTAATGGTTACCGGAAGCGGTTGGTCGCAGTTATTTTGGCTAAAGGTTGTGCAACCAAGTATTAGGCTGAGGGTGCCAATACTTTTGTCTGGCCCATTTTTGGAGTTTTGTGTGAAATGATCAATGTTTTGCTTTTTGCTTCATTCTCTTTTGTGTTTTTTCATTTAAGACAAATTAAATGAAGATAATAATACCAAAGAATTTGTGTTTGCAATCATTTTCAGGAAGAAACTGAGTATTATCTGACAGAATTTCAGGGATGTCAATACTTTTAGCCACAACTGTAAGTGCGGGATTGATTGGTCCATGTTTTTGTCCCCTTTTTTAAGGTTGTCTATTGGTTTTATCAGCATGTACATACTAATCCTTGCCTGCCTACTAATAAAGCAATTTTAGTTTTCTACCTGGACCTGTGGTTGTCTGTTTGGTTTCTCCTTCCCTCTCCTCTTACATACATGTTTATGACAACCGGTCCCATCCATGTCTATGGTATTAATTTTGGGGGCTATACATCTACGATTTTCTCTATTATATTTATTACATAGTCTCTCCCCAATAAACCAATGTTCGCCACTTTTCTTTTTCATGTGTGGTGATGGGATTAATACGATGTGTAGTAGAGGGGTTACAAGGACACTAAATTTCAGGAAGGCAAAACTCCAATGGATGAGAGATGGTGCAATTAACTAGGACAATATCCTGAGACATAAAAATACACAAAGAAAATGGGAGAAGTTTATTAGCATCCTGAATAGGACCTGTGCTCAGTATATACCGTATGGGAATAAACATGCTAAAAATAAGAGGAAATCACTATGGCTAAATAGAGCTGTAAGGGAAGCAATAAGTGACAAAAAGAAAGCATTTAGAGAATTAAAGCAAGTAGGTAGTGATGAGGCATTAAATAAATGCAGAAAATTAAATAAATTCTGTAAAAAGCATATCAATGCAGCAAAGATTGAGACAGGGAGACTCATTGCCAGAGAAAAGTAAAAATAATCCCAAAATATTCTTTAACTATATAAATAGTAAGAAACTAAAAAATGATAGTGTTGGTCCCCTTAAAAATAGTCTGGGTGAAATGGTGGATGAGGATGAGGAAAAAGCCAATATGCTAAATGACTTTTTTCAACAGTATTTACACAAGAAAATCCCATGGCAGACAATATCTGCGATAAAAACAAAATTCTCCTTAAAATGTTACCTGCTTAACCCAGCAGGAAGTACGGCGGCGTCTAAAAATCACTAAAATTGACAAATCCCTGGGCCCAGATGGGATACACCCCCAAGTACTGCAGGAATTAAGTACAGTAAGATTCCATAATAACAGGGTCTGTACCACAGTACTGGCGTATAGCAAATGTGGTGCCAATATTAAAAAAGGGGACAAAAACTGAACTTGGAAATTATAGGCCAGTAAGCTTAACCTCTACTGTGGGTAAAATCTTGGAAGATTTTCTAAGAGATACTATATTGGAGTATCTGAAGAAGAATAACCTCATGACCCAATATCAACATTGGTTTATGAGGGACTATTAATGTCAGACTAATCTGATCAGTTTCTATGAAGAAGTAAGTTCCGGACTGGACAAAGGGAATGCAGTGGACGTGGTGTATATGAACTTTTCAAAAACTTTTGATACGGTGCCACACAAAAGCTTGATACATAAAATGAGAACAATGGGGATAGGGGAAAATATGTGTAAGTGGGTTAAGAGCTGGCTCAGGGTTAGGAAACAAAGGGTGGCAATTAATGGAGCACACTCGGACTGGGTCACGGTTAGTAGTGGGATACCACAGGGGTCAGTATTGAGCCTGCTTCTTTTTAACATATTTATTAATGACCTTGTAGGGGGCATACAGAGTAGAATTTCAATATTTGCAGATGACACTAAACTCTGCAGGGTAATCAGTACAGAGGAGAACAATCTTATATTACAGGAAGATATATGTAAACTAGAAGCTTGGGCTGATAAATAGCAAATGAGCTTTAATGGGGATAAATGTAAGGTCATGCACTTGGGCAGAGGAAATAAGATGTATAATTATGTGCTTAATTGTAAAACACTGAGCAAAATTGTCACTGAAAAAGACCTGGGTGTATGGGTGGACGACAAACTCACAAATAGTGGCCAGTGTCAGGCAGCTGCTGCAAAGGCAAATAAAATAATGGGATGCATTAAAAGAGGCATAGATGCTCATGAGGAGAACATAATTTTACCACTATACAAGTCACTAGTGTGACCATACTTAGAATACTGTGTACAGTTCTAGTCTCCAGGGTATAAGAAAGACATAGGTGTACTAGAGCGGGTGCAGAGAAGAGTGACCAAGGTTATTAGAGAACTGGGGGGTCTGAAATACCAAGACAGGTTATTACACTTGGGGTTATTAAGTTTGGAAAAATGAAGGCTAAGGGGTGATCTTATTTTAATGTATAAATATATGAGGGGACAGTACGAAGACCATTCTAATGACATTTTTAATCATAGACATGAGACAGAGACAAGGGGCATCCACTACGTCTGGAGGAAAGAATGTTTAAGCATACTCACAGACGCGGATTCTTTACTGTAAGAGCAGTGAGACTATGGAACTCTCTGCCATATGATGCTGTAATTAGTGATTCCCTACTAAAATTTAAGAGGGGACTGGATGGCTTTCTTGAAAAGTTTAATGTTACAGGTTATATACAATAGTTTCCTTGATATTCCGTTGATCCAGGGTGCTAGTCTGATTGCCGTATGTGGAGTCGGGAAGGAATTTTTTTCCCCAAAGTGAAGCTTACTGTTTGCCACATGGGTTTTTTTTTGCCTTCCTCTGGATCAACAAGTTAGGACAGGTTAGGATAGGATATAGGTTGAACTCGATGGACTTAAAGTCTTCCTTCAACCTTAATAACTATGTTAATATGTTATTATGTTACTAGAAGCAAAGAGCACACATACAGTACACTTGTCAACCAAAGCTATAATTGGAAATTAGGTAAGCTAGAGAGCTGGTTAAATAGCCAGGCAATTAATCCTAAATAGAGACAAATCGAAGAAGCGCCATCATTCTCTAGCCCTGATTGGATGACTACACTGTCACTCAAGACACTGACAGCTCAGCACACCCTAGTACCCGATTGAACAGCTGAGCTGTCCATCACGATATAGACAGCTCAGTATACCCCTGTAATAAATTGGACAGCAGAACTGTCATTCACTACTTCCAGACACACTGTTGGATTTGTGACAAAACCTAAATAAAATCAATGTGAAAAAGGCCTGGTGCCCAGATAAGCTGCATCCAAGAGTTGTTAGGTAACGTAGCTCAGTTATTGCTTTGCCCCTGTACATATTTTTAGAGACTCTCTAGTAACTGGTATGGCGCCAAGCAATTAGCACTCATTTTTTAAAAAGTGCTATAGGTCTTTCCTTGGTAAATATAGACCAATAAGCTAAACATCCATTGTAGGAAAAATGTTCGAAGGGCTTATAATGGATTGTACACAGTAATATGCGATAGAAAATAACATTTTAAGTCAGAGCCATCACAGTTTTACTAGGGGCAGGAGTTTTCTGAAGAGGTGAGTAGAAACTTGGAAAGAGGTTTAGTCTCTTTCAATTTCAATTTTGTAAAGGCTGTTGACACAATCCCATATAAACATCTGAGTAAATTATGGTCTATAGGCTTAGAAAGTAAGGTTCATAATTGGATTGATAATTGGCTCACAGTTTATGCAAGATGTTAAGAAGTTAGAAGTTGACTGAGCAACCATGTGGCAGGCAAAGTTCAAATGTGAAGAAATATAAAGCTATGCACGTGAGCACTAGTAATGTGTGAGTACCATTTATTTTAGGGAGAATAAAACAAGAGTGTTACTTATAGAAAAGAACCTTGATGTCCATGTAAATAGCAAACAAAATAACAGCATGCAATGTCAATTAGTAGATTCTAAGGCCAACAGGATATTGCAATGTATTAAAAGAGACATGGACTCACAGGACAAAAATGTAATACTACCACATTACAAAGTGGAAGTGCGCCCTAATCTGGGATATAACAGCAAATTAACAGGGATACTAAACATGAAATAGGTTAGGAGCACAATGTTAAACCAAACATATGGTCCCCCATATAATCATAATTCTAGTTAAATGTATAACATTATTAATCGTACACTCCTGAAGCATTTTACAGCAAAAGAGAAAAACAGAAATCCAAGGTTAAAACACAGAATACATCACAATAATGTTATAAAGGTTAAAAGGACAACCAAAATTCATCCCAGTGCTGTGCAAAGAATTAATGTGGAATGTCACAGTAAAGGTAAGGGGTAAGTATTCAATGAATATAATGCACCTTTTTTCTCTTTTGGTGTGCTAATCTGGAGTACGCAGTTCACTTCTCAGACCCATGTTCATAGAAAGGTTACCCTGAAGTTAGAAAAGGTACAAAGAAGAAAAACAAAACTGCTGCGGTGCATTGAAGAATCTTGTTTATGAAAAAAGATTAAAATGAACTCAGTCTCGAAAAGAATACAAAAAGTATGGTCACAGTTATTTCATGTAAAACACCATCTAAAGACAAAGGGGCACATGGGCACATTCTCTGTCTGGAGAAAGAAAAGAAAGAAAGATTAAGGCTGCGTTCACACATCGCGTTTTTTTCGTGTTTTCGCAGCATTTTTAGCTCGCGATTTTGCAGCGAAAACGCAATAAAAAGCATCCCATACATTCCTATGGGATTTTGCAATGCTGTGCTAATGCTGCAAATTTTCCTGTGACGGAATCGCATCGTGGAAAAATCCGCAGCATGCTCATTATTTTGCGGAATCACGGGGATTCCGCCCACATAGGAATGCATTGTTTTGCTTACTTTCCGTATGTGGCTGTGCCCACCATGCGAAAAGTAAGCAGAACATTTGCGGATGGTACCCATGGTCCGGAGGAGAGGAGACTGTCCTCCGGGCTGTGGGTACCATATCCCTGTAAAAAATAGAATTAAAATAAAAAAATCAGGTTATATTCACCTTCTGATGTCCCGCGCAGCGTCGCCAAACTTCAGCGATACACGCGGCAGGTCCCGTTCCCAGTGATGCATTGCAAAAATGACCTTTGCTGACGTCGCTGTCTCGCAATACTGTAGCGGTCTCGTGAGACCGCGACATCATCAAAGGTCATTGCCGCAATGCATCACTGGGAACGGGACCTGTCGGAACATCGCGGAGGCCTGGGGACGCTGCGCGGGACATCGGAAGGGGAATATAACCCGATTTTTAATTTTTTTTATTATTTTTAACATTAGATCTTTTTACTACTGATGATGCATAGGCAGCCTCAATAGTAAAAAGTTAGTCACACTCGTCAAACACTATGTTTGATGAGTGTGACCAACCTGTCAATCAGTTCTCCAAGCGATGCTACAGATCGCTTGGAAAACACTAGTGTTCTGCAAGCTAATTACGCTTGCAAATCGCTAGTTTTTCCATGGGAAAATTGCGGGAATTTAAAATGCGATTTTCCCGCTGAATGGAATTCCGGAATTCCCGCGGTAACTTCCGCGGGAGTTCCGCTGCTTGTGAACTTAGCCTAAATCTCCAGAGGAGACAAGACTTATTTGTCTTTACAACCTATTACACTGTGTGCAGGATAATTAAGCAAGTGAGTGTTCTGGCCATTTCATCATTTGTAGGAATATTTTTAAATTTCAAGCTGTATCAACTTGAATGATTATTGGATGATTGTGCAGAATTATTAAGCAGCTTGTTTTCCTCAGGCAAAATGGGCCAAAAAGATTTAAATGACTGAAAGTCAAAAATTGTTAAGTCTTACAGAGTGATGCAGCACTCTTGAAATTGCTAAGATTTTGGGGATTGATTACAGAACCATCAAAAATGTTGTTGCAAAAAGTCAACTGGGTCGTAAAAACATGTTGAGAAAAAAATACACACATTAACTAAAAAAGATTTGAGAAAAATCAAATGTGAAGCAACCAGGAACACATCATCCTCCATTGCTAAATTGCAAAATTCTCTGATATGATATATTACAAAGTTTCTTTTACTATTAACTTATTAAATAAAATCTAAAATATAGTTTCGCTTTAACACCCCACCCAGACTGTTTTTACATTCTTGACCAGGTCAATTTTTCAATTCTTACCAGTGTCATTTTATGAAGTAATAACTCTAGAACACTTCAACATATCACAATGATTCTGAGAATTTTTGTTGTGATATCTAGCAGTTCATATTACTGGTAAATTTTTGTTGAAATGATTTGCATTTTTGGTGAAAATATTGAAAATTTGACCCAAAAATGAAAATGTTGCAATTTTCTAACTTTTCATTTTTTGCCCTTAAACCAGATAGTTATACCGCACAAAATAGATAATAAATAACATTTACCACATGTCTACTTCACATCAGCATCATTTTTTAAACTTTTTTTAGAAAGTTAGAAGGGTTAAGGAGTTTATCAGCAATTTGTAATTTTTACACCAAAATTTACCAAGCAATTTTTTAGGGACCACAAACCTTTTGAAGTGACTTTGAGGGCCATATGTGACAATTAATACCCAAAAGTTACACGAATTTAAAAACTACATAACTCAAAGTGCTCAAAACCACATACAAAAAGTTTATTAACCCTATAGGGGCTTCACTAGAATTAAAGCACTATGGCAGGAAAAAATTAAATGTTTACTTTTCCCACCAAGATATTGATTTAGCCCCATATTTTACATTTTTAAAAGTGTAACAGGAGAAAATGGAACATACAACTTGTTGTGCAGTTCCTCCTGAGTATATTGATACCCCATATGTGGTGGAAAACTACTGTTTGGGAGCACAGCAGGGCTCTTAAGGGAACAAGCACCATTTAACTTTTGGAGTGTTAAATTGGCTGGAATACATATGTTTGCAGAACCACTAATGTGCCTAAACAGTGGAAACCCCCCACAAGTAACCCCATATTGGAAATTACACCCCTCAAGGAACGTATCCTTAAGCTGCATGTGCTTCACAGAATTTTATAACGTTAAGCTGTGAAAAAAAATCACATTGTTCCCACAAAAATGTTGCTTTAGCTCCAAATTATTCATTTTCACATGGGTAACAGGAGAAAATGGCCATACAATTTGTTGTGCGACTTCTCCTGAGTACACTGATACTCCATATGTAGTGTAAAACTATTGTTTGGGTGTATAGCAGGGCTTGAAAGGGCTCAGAAGGGAAGGAGCAACATTTGACTTTTTGAACACAAAATTGGCTAGAATAAAAAGCAGATGCCATGTTGCATTTGCAGAGCCTGTGATGTACCTAAACAGGGGAAAACAACAAGTGACCCCATTGTGGAAAAGACATTGCTAAAGAAACTTATTTAGATGTGTGGTGAGCACCTTGAATCCACAGGTACTTCACAGAAATTTTTAACCTTGAGCCGTGAAAATGAAAATAAAATCTAATTTTACTCTCAAAAATGTTGATTTAGCCCTAAATTTTTCTTTTTCAAAAGGGCAAAGGAAGAAAATGGACCCCAAAATATGTAATGGATTTCTCCTGAGTACACTTATACCCTATTTGTGGTGTAAAATTACTGTTTGTTCACATGGCAGAGCTCGGAAGGAAATGTGCACTAAATGAATTCTGGAGCACAATTTTGGTCAGAAACAGATTACTGATGCAATGTCATATTTGAAAAGCCCTTGACATGCCCAAGCAGCAGAAACCCCACAATGACCCCATTTTGGAAACTACACCTCTTGAGAAATTCATCTAAGGGTGTAGTGAGCAGGCAATTCACAGAATTGTATAATATTGGGCTTTGCCAATGGAAAATTAGAATTTTTTTATAGTAAAATGTTGCTTTGTCCCCAAGTTTTTAATTATGAAAAGGGATAATAGTAGAAAATGGACTATAGAATTGTTATATAATTTCTCCTGAGTATGCCAATACAGCATATGTGGTCAAAAACTACTTTAGAAGCACAGAGTAAAGCTCACAAGGGAAGAATTGCCTTATTGGAGTTAAAATTTTGCTGGAATGGTTTGAGGTGCCATGTTACATTGGCAGAGATCCTAAGGTGCTAGAACAGCAGAACTCCACATAAGTGACCCCATTTTATAAAAATAAACCCCTCAATGAATTAATCTAGGGATGCAGTCGGCATATTGACACCTCATGTGACTAACAGAACACCATTTGTAAAAAGCTGAGGTTGAAAAAAGTATAGTTTCTACAAATAGATAATGATCACACACATCAAAATCTACATTAGACTATCTTGAAAGGCAAAAGCTGAAGGTTTTACAATGGCCCTCACAGTCCCCTGACCTAAACTTCATTAAAAATCTATGGCTAGACCTAAAAAAAAATAAGTGCATGCAAAATGACCCTGGAATTTCACAGAACTGGAAGAATTGTTCAAAGAAGAATGAATGAAAATCCCTCAAACATGAATTGAAAGAATCTTGACTGGCTACAAAAAGTGTTTCAAGTATGATACTTGCAAAAGGGGGTGTTGCTAGGTACTAGCAATGCAGTGTGCCCAAACCTTTGCATCCGTCATTTTACTTTTTGTAATTTTAAAAATGTAAAAAGGGAAAATATATATATTTTTTCACATAAGATACAAAGGAAATGTGTCATCTTTAAATTTAGCCCTTTTAGGAATCATTTCATCTTCAACTAGCTAACTGTTCACAATAACAGTAATTTTGACCAGGGGTGCCGCAACTTTTACATGCCACTGTATAATGCATTGCAATGCACCAGCATTGCATTGCATTATATCTTTCAGTTCTGCACTGACAGAAGCCTCTTAGACCATGCCAGGAGGCTTTCCGTAGCTAGCTGACAACGATCGGGTCTTTGTGATGACTTTCCGGGAGTGCCCTTTTGCAGCCTTATAAATGATGGGATCAATATTGAGGACAGTATTTAGGGGGTTAAAGTGCCTGAGGCGGTACAGGCACCACTCATGGTAGTGACAGCCAGTTTTCGCCTATAACTTAAGTCGAGCTCCAAGCAGCAATCGCAAGGGGATAGCTCCTGTGCCCTGCACGATCACTATGATGTACCTATATGTCAAAGGTTGGGAACCCCTTTCTGACCATGATGCAAAGGTATGTTAGATATCATGAAGTTGCTAACTGTCTTGTTAGAAAGTAGAGCAATACAATGCAGTGTTTCATAATGAACAATATTTGCTCAATGCTACTTGGTGCATGTTACATTTGTATATAGTTTATTTTCTTTCATGTTTTGGATCTAAATAACAGCCTTTTAGGTTGTAGCTTTTTATTTATTGCAACATTCTACATTTTCAAATTGCTTGAAAAAAGTTGAATTTTACGTCTCTAGAGCACTCAATAACACAGGTCAACGAAAAAAATTTTTTTTTCTGGTGTCCAAAATATTTTAATGAATTTGGGGTATTTTTGGGGTGCTGATTCTGAATATGTCATCAGTTTTGCCAGATTGGCTCAAGTTTTTGAGATTTTTGGTATCTTATTTATAGCACTTGTTGGTAAATGCGACGCATCATCTCATTAATTTCTTTGGATTAGTACTTGAACTGAGCAGTTCTCAATATAGTTTTGTGTTAATTAGTGTTCTAAAAGTTTGTTCATAGCTTGATTTTTGCACTAACTTTATGTTGTTGTCTGTTTTCCAGTGAAAAGCATGAACTCATCATGAAGAAGTTGTCTTAACGATCCAGACTCATTCTGTTACATTTGTGGTGAATATACACTGCCAAAACATAGAAGAAACATAACACACTTCGTAAAAAAAGTGTATTTTGCCTATTTTGGGGTTATGCTTGGGGACCAAGACAAGTTTTGGGCACCACACATAGTGTGCAAAGCATGTATCGAATTATTACGAAAATGGAGCAAAGGACAAAGAAAAAGCTTCAAATTTGGTGTTCCAATGGTGTGGAGAGAGCCAAAAAATCATCATGATGACTGTTATTTCTGTGCAGTGCAAGTGCAAGGATTCAATAAGCATAAGAAACGAAAATGGGAGTAACATGGAATCTGCAAGAAGGCCTGTCCCTCATTGTGAAGATGTGCCTGTACCTGTGTTTACCATAAATAACAGTCATCATGATGATTTTTTGGCTCTCTCCACACCATTGGAACACCAAATTTGAAGCTTTTTCTTTGTCCTTTGCTCCATTTTCGTAATAATTCGATACATGCTTTGCACACTATGTGTGGTGCCCAAAACTTGTCTTGGTCCCCAAGCATAACCCCAAAATAGGCAAAATACACTTTTTTTACGAAGTGTGTTATGTTTCTTCTATGTTTTGGCAGTGTATATTCACCACAAATGTAACAGAATGAGTCTGGATCGTTAAGACAACTTCTTCATGATGAGTTCATGCTTTTCACTGGAAAACAGACAACAACATAAAGTTAGTGCAAAAATCAAGCTATGAACAAACTTTTAGAACACTAATTAACACAAAACTATATTGAGAACTGCTCAGTTCAAGTACTAATCCAAAGAAATTAATGAGATGATGCGTCGCATTTACCAACAAGTGCTATAAATAAGATACCAAAAATCTCAAAAACTTGAGCCAATCTGGCAAAACTGATGACATATTCAGAATCAGCACCCCAAAAATACCCTAAATTCGATGAAATATCTTTGGCACCAAAAATGCTGTTGACCACAGGCAAAAATGTTTCTGATTGCTTTTTAAAAGATTTTCCCCTGAAACCCGCTTGTAATGCTGAATAATTCATGAATAATTTGCAAAAGTAGACAAACTAAAAGGAAATTTAATGACAAACTACTTTGGTATAACTGCAAAGTGTAATAAGGAGCTACTTGTATATAATATTAACTTTGTACTTTACCTGTCTTGACATAGTTTCTGCAGAATGTGATGAAAATATATAAATAAACAAAGGTGAAATCTTTGACATGCACTATATCAGCAAGGGAACAATGAAGCATACACTTCTACCATCTTGACCAAACTCTATATGACAATCCCAAAGTAGGTAGATATATTAATATCAAATTGATTTATTTGCATCTTGCACATAAAGCACATAAGTTTCTTGCCTTACTTAGGTAGAATAAGAAGCTCACCCATGCTGGCCAATCATCAGAGAAGCTAGGGATAGTTGGAACTGGGGGGCGCTTAAATCAGCTGGTGGAGCACAGCCATGATAGGAAAAAGGAAAAAATATTCTGCACTTCCATCCAGTGAGAATGAATGAAAATTGGTTTATTTAGGCTGGTTTCACACTTGTGTTTTTTTGCGCTGTGTTTTTGCGCAAAAAAACGCATGCGTTTTTTTCCTATACTTAACATGGGTGCGCATAGACATGCGTTTGCACGCGTTTGTATGCGCATGCATTTTTTTGTAGTGTGCACCCAGGCACACAAAATGCATCCTGTTGCATTTTTTGTGCATTCGACCTGTCTCAAAAAACGCATGCGCACGCAATGTGCACAAAATTCACCCAAACACCCATTAAAGTCTATGGGTGCGCTGACGTGCGCATGGCCATGCGCACGTCAGCGCAAAAAAAGCATGCGTTTTTTTCAAAAAACCATGTGCAAAAACACAAAAATGTGTTTGCACTGCGCACGCAGCGCAAAAAAACGCAAGTGTGAAAGTAGCCTTAGTCCATTAAAAGCAAAGTTCTTTATAAGGGAGAACTTAAAAAACTAATGCGTTTCTGATGCACTCAGCATCCTTAATCATAGTATATCATCTATGAGAGCTTGTTTTAACAGAAATCAGTACCAATCATCTTCAATTTTTTGTGTAAGGCCGGGGTCACATTAACCGACGCAAAATACGGTCCTTATTTTACATGCGTAATGCTGCTGAATGACCCCTAAATAGTGCTCCGTAATCAAGGTGTGGTCGCGTATTTTGCACATGTCAGCATCCGTATGTAATCCGTATGGCATCCGTATGGCGAGATTTTCTTGCAGGCTTGCAAAATTGACATATAATGGAGCCCTATGACAGGGTTTCTAACAGAAACCAAAGAATAGATATAGACACATAGAATGCATATATATATATATATGTATTCTATGTGTATATATCTATTCTTTCGTTTCTTTATTAAAACTGTCAGTGTGAGTTTACTGTATAGCGCACTGAATTGCCGGCTTTGCTAAAAGACACCTGGTGCGTATTTCTCGCAAGTCACATGTGTGGTCCGTGTGTAATCCATATTTTTAACGCACCCATAGACTTGCATTGGCGTATCACAGGCGTAGTACGCTGACAATTGCAGCATGCTGCAATTGGCACGGACCGTAGAATACGGACAAGAAATATATGGCTGATGGGAGCAAACCCATAGAGAATCATTGGTCCGTGTGTAATGTGTGCTTTTAACGACTCTCACTCGTCCGTATTCCTCTCTAGTGTGACCCTGGCCTAACATATATAGCAGCCAATTCGGAAAAAGCACCAATGAACATGAGTCACAGCATGTGAAAATATAACTTTAATATCAAAAGCCACAATTATAAAGATAAATTCACAAATAGTAAATATAAAAAAGATTATTTCTATAGTTCATACCTTTTGGAAATTTTGTGTCCAAAGTCAAAATCCAAAAAACCTCAATTAAGGGGAAATGTCTTTGCCAGGTACTGCCTTCATGTTGTTCTCTTGAATCCAGAATTGCAACCCTTGATTTATTCCAGTCTCTAGTTGAAGATGATCTTAAAATTTAGTTTGATGAATTTGCAAAACAAAACAAACAACAAAATCTTACTAAAAATCAGTTTGAAGCAATAAATGACTTGCATGCCAATAAAATGCTGGTACCGTATATGCTTGAGTATAAGCTGACCCGAGTTTAAGCCGAGGCACCTAATTTTGCCATGGAAAACTGGGTAAGCTTATTCACTCGAGTATAAGCCGGGTTTGCATTGTCCCCATATCCCCATCTTGGTGTGCATGGCTCCCCCCAATCCTGTCCTGATATGCGTGGCTCCCCCATCCTGTCCTGGTATGGGTGGCTCCCCTTTCGCTGTCCTGGTTATGCTTAGCTTCCCCCGTAGCTGTCCTGGTATGCATGACTCCCCCCGTCGCTGTACTGGTATGCGTGGCTCCCCCCCTCCCATCCTTGTATACATGCTTCCTGTTACAAAAAAAATCTTACTCATGCTCCAGCGTACCCTTTCGGCACCTCGTTCTGGGGTCAGCAGCTCTTCCAGTGCTGAGCGATTAAGTGGCACCACTCATTAAGATAATGAATATTCCCTCCACACTTATCGGAGTGGAGATGCGTGCATATTCATTACCTTAATGAGCGGGGTCACATGATCACTCAGCACAAGAAGTGCTGCAGGAAGCCAGCACCAAAGAGATGCTGCAAGGGCGCCAGTACTCTTTAATTTACAATTTATATTGGAACACAATTATTTCATGTTTGATTCCAATTTTTTTGTGCAGATAGAAGGGGGCCCGTTGGGATCCATATTTTCACTTTTGCTTGCAATTCTCTTTATAGCTTGTTGGGAGGAGGCACACATTGCAACACAAGCAACCAATTCATTAATAATATACAATGGTGTGGACGACCGACCTTCTATTGGCATGGTCATGAAATTCATCTGATATTCCCAATTTCATTAAGTACATGAATAACAATGAATATAAGTTACTATTTATCCAAAATGGTTCTGGAGTCCAAATTCTGTTTCTTGACATTTTTTTAATTGGTGACAATATTAATGGCAAAGTTCACACATCCCTATATAGAAAAGACATCACAGGCAAAACAAATTTGGAGTCATCCATTTATCATCCACGTCATTTTATTTGGGTTATCCCACATGGTGTTTTCATACATGCAAAATACATTTGTTCTGATAATTATATATTTTCAGGGAAGGGATTATCATCAAAAATAAAGTAGAATATGTGAAAGAGGATATGGCAAACAATCAGACCAAAATGCATTTGAAAAGGTGAAATCTAGATCCAGAAACAGTCTCTTATATATTAAGAGAATATATATTGAAAGGTTTCAACACAAACCTTACTGGTCCAAAACATCAGTGACCTTTGCTACTCCATACAGTTTACTATTCATATACATAATATTTTAAAAAATTTGCCTTTAGTAAATCAAGATGACATTCTCAGTAAAATTATTGCAAATTGTTGGAAATGTGAAGCCAAAGTAGATCTCTAGGAAACTGTCATGCTGCAACTCTGCAAGTAAATGCACACTCAACTAGATGGCAGAAGAGTGGAGTGAAAACTGCTATGCAGTACAGAGCAGAGCACAACAGCGAGGGTACCACCAGGTGGCAGCAGAATAGTCCAACAAGCTGGGTCAATACCAGAGAGTAACTGAGTGCCGAGGGAAGTACCAAATACAGAGTCATGCCAGAGGGTCAATGCTGGTGAGAAGCAGAAGTACCAGAAGCAAAAGACAGAATCAGGTCAGAGCAAATGCCGAGTCAAATGCCGGGAGATCCAAGCACTAAGGGAAACACTGAGTCGGGGCGGGAGGAGAAAAAGGAACAGACACGGACAAAGAAAGCTAAACACAGTAGGACAAATCAGGTTATCACCAGAGTCAGCTACTCATGCCAAAGGCAGAGCATATAACTGACTCCGCCTGCAGGATGCAGTGGAGAGAAATAGCAACCCTGACACCAGCACAAGGCAGAGAAAAGTTAACCCCTGACATGACCAGACCAGGAAAGAGGGAGACAGGACTCAAAACCCAGCCTGGATCATGACATAAACAATCTTTTTCCCATTTCAAAACCTGACCGCCAAATATACTTGGCTCAAACGCAAAGGATTCTTTGACACCTTAATTACAGCCAATACACATAAAAATGGCAGCCGCTAAGGGGCCTTATCTCTTCATTGTTTTTTTAAAACCGCAATTGGGAATAAGGTAATAGCCCCCCACCCCAAGTTTGAAAATCTCAGGGGTTTCAGGTATCGGGGGAAGCAGAGAAGCTGATCATGGCCATTTTTTCGGTCCCTGATCAAGTAAAGTAAATTGAGATCCAATGCAAAAATAATTTCTCTCTCTTCTGACATGATCTAATGTGAAAGGTGTCCCTAGGGACCCCACAATAGCTTCCACCTTCACATCACACACAGAGCAGTCCTCAGAGGTGGCATCCCAATTACCCTTATTTTCCCACACATCACAACTCTCCAACCGCCCAACTGACTGTAGGAAACTACAGATGGCTGAGTCTGGAGATCTGTTCACACAATCTATGCCATGGGCATTGGAAGTGTACTCCAAAGATTCACAGAGCCAAGAGGAGGAAGTCATCTGAATCAATGGTCATTTTTTTTTTCAGTTTGTTCCAGGGCCAGGTGAACTAGGGTCCGAGCATAATCCAAAACTCCCTCAAGAGACGTTAACCCCGGCGAGTGGAGTTGATCCCGATGAGACTCAGATACTTGAGGTGCATGTGGACTGTACTGTACTGTCATGGCAGGAAGAGGTGGAGGGTGACTCTCTGGGTGAGGATTGGGAGAATAGAGAGGATGGCAATGTGGTAGTAGATCCCACTTGATGTAAACCCAAAGGCATGCAGCCAAATAGCTCAGCAGAGAAGTAAGAGGAAGATGGTAATGTTGCAGCTTCCCGCAGACACAGATTTATGTAACTATGACAAGCAATGCATACTCAACCCCAAGTCTGTCAGTGGCCAGCAGCAGTTGCCTAGCTTGGGTCTATTTTTCAGACCGCCAAAAATTGCACAAATCACGTTATCTGCCAACTTTGTTAGAAATGACAGAGTAGAGTTAAAAAAATGCAATTATATGACTACTTTATGCATGAACTAGCACATGTGCGATCAACATGCCAACCATCGTCCACCCCATGAACCGCATCTTCTGATATTTACTTCTCCCACACTATGGCAGGTGTCACATAGGTCTCCATCCACAGAACCTCCACTTGTTTACTCGCTACAGTCGGGTTGAGTGAAAGCCCATCAGCTGATACGGAAGTGGACATGCCTGCTGTTTTTGACTGATCTTAGATACCAAGCACACCCCATCTTCCTCAATCCACCATTACATTTCCGCCTACACCTCAGTCCAGCAGCTTATCGTGCTCATTCTACTACACCCTCTGTCAGCACAGCAGCCAGCCTTCGTTTGTGCAGTTGTGCTCACATAAAGGATTGTTTCCTCCTACACATGCCAAAGCTGAGAGCTTCGACTTCATCATTTTCAATCTACTAATAATAACATTTAGACTGGTGCCACACTACCGTAGAATACGGGCAAGTGCTATGGAAGAAAATAACGCACAGCACTCAGCCCAGTGTTAAAGTATGGGGCAGCTCACATCACTGTTTATTTTCTCTGGCATATTCAGCGTGCGTGTAAAATTTCAGCATGCTGCGATAGTGACAGATACTCAGCTGAAAATTGCCAATGTAAGCCTATGGGAGCGCGAAAAAAAAAATCACACAGCGCTCAGACCATGAGAGTGCTGTCCGATTATTATGCACCAGTGTCCTTTGGAAAGCCAGCAATTTGTGTGCCTCATATCTTAAAATCACAGAGGTTAGAATAGAATAGATAGAATAGGTATATACACATAGAATACATAGATATATAGATGTCAGTGACACACACATATACTGTATATGTATTGTAAGGAGGCTAATGGTCATATAATCGATGGGAGGTATGTGTCGCAGACATGACTGCTCCCTGCGATGCAACTGGGAGTATTTTGCTTTAGTGCACGTGAGCACCAAGTTGTCATTTAGTGCACCTGGGTCCAAGTTGCGGGTAGCTATTAGAGATGGGCGGGTCTGGCTACCTATTTACCTCCCCTGTGGGTGTGGCTGTAACATAATGGAGGGTGTTGCTTGGCACATGATCTGTGGCTGGAGGTGTGGAGACCTCCATTGTCTGTGTGCAGAAAGGAAGAAGTCTTCCTGCGAATGTGGCTACAGACCGAGCATGAGTGCTGGACATTACCCCAGCCTGTGTGCCCACAAGCCTGAGGGAGCAGAATCTTGCTGGAACCTGTGTGAGGTTAGGGTCATGTGACCTTGCCATGTGAGTTAGCAGTGGCTGGTGTCTTGGGAGAGAAGGAACTCCCACATAGCTCGTGGAGGAGCTAGAGGACTGTGCTATCAACACTGATGCTTTGTTTTGCCTGCTCTAAAGGTTGTTTTCCTTTTTGTTGGGGCTTCCGGATTTATGAAGCAAATAAACCCATATGGACTTTGAAAGGATCGTGCCTCCTGTCTTCCTCCTATCACACCTGAGTGAGTACAATCCCTACTGTATATATTACATACATGGAAGGAAAGCTGGCATTTCAGCAGCCGTATAGTGTAAAATCACAATGGGAGCCAACAGCATAGAATAGATGGATTACATACCGTAAATACACATAGATAGATATACTGATATCAGTGACATATACAATAAGTGCAGTGTGTGTGCAGTTTACTGTACATCTATTTAATTAATAAAAGATGATTTTTATGAAAAGAATGGCATGGGCTCCTACGTAATTTTCGTAACCAACAGAGGGAAATCCAACAGCTGGGGGCACATGTTTAAAGCCTGGGAAGGGTGTAATACCCATGGAGCTTCCCATGCTATTAATTTCAGCTCACAGCTGTATAAATAGCCTTTACTGGCTATTAAAATGGGGGACCCCCCAAAAAAATGATGTGGGGTCCTCCTATAATTAATAACCAGCAAAGGCTATGCTGACAGCTGCAGGCTGATATTAATATCTTAGGAAGGGGCCACGGATACTTCCCCTCAGGCTAAAATCATCAGCTTTCAGCATTCCCAGAAAATGCGCATCACTAAGATGCACCAAATCTGGCACTTAGCCTCGCTCTTCCCAATTTCCCTGTGGCGGTGGCAAGTGGGGTGATTAGTTGGGGGGGTTGATGTCACCTTTGTATTGTCAGGTGACATTAAGCCCAGAGATTAGCAATGGAGATTCGTCAATAAGACTCCCCCATTACTAACCCCATAATCACATTATATGAAAACACAGACACTCTGAAAAAAGTACTTTAATTGAAAGAACGACACAGACTCCTTTAATAGATCTTAATTAAACCATACTTACGACGTTGCCCATTCTCCCAATACCCTCGTCATCTGCAAAAGAGTTAAAAAAGCAAACAACGATATTCCTCACCTTTCCACAGAGATTCTCCTAACCCAGGACAGGCCTAGCTCTGCTACATCTAGTTAGCAGGCGGCATGGTTGCATGATGTGACCATATAGCATGTCATTCAGAAGATAAACTGAGCACCGTGTGCTCAGTGTCTCCCTGTGAACTTGTATTCCTTGTCTGTGAGCACCGTGTGTTTGAGAAAGTTCTCCAGCTCGTGGTGCCATCAGACAGGTCCTGCGAGTTCACAGCCAATGAACTCACTTCACCTATGTAATGTCAGAAAATTTTGATGAATAAATGTATTTTGACAAATATTTTGTTTGAAAATTATATGTAAATCACATAGAGAATTTCTCTATGTAAAAGTTCATGTTCATGTTAGATTCACTTTGGAATTGGATAGCAATCGCACTGCATTCGGATGTAAATTGGATGCTAGGTGTGAAAAATCAGATTTTACCCACATGACACTCACATTACACTTGTATGACTCTCGGCTGGGAGACTTGTACCACTTTTTCATACATATAGTGTGACTCCGGCCTTATTTATATAGCGCAAGCATATTCTGTAGAGCTTTACAAGTCAGCAGTTCATATAAAACAGTCAAAAGTTTCAAAGTTTACGATAATCAAACAATTAAAGCAAAAATAATAACAACCCTGCTCTACAGAGCTTACAATCTACAATGAGGTAGGGGTGACAGAAAGTACAGGTGTTTATTGACAATGATGGTCCAACCATCTTTAGGAAATGGGTAGTAGATAAAGGCTGCATGAGGCTTTTAGGTATGGTTGAATATAATGTGAATTATGTTCAGAAAAGTAGAGTATAGGCTATATATGTAAAAAGGACTTTGATAGGGGAGTGTGATAGGCAACCCTAAACAAATCTGTCTTTAAGGAGCACCTAAAAATGTGTAAGTTGTGGTTATATTCCTAATTGCATGGGCAAGAAAGGGTTAGAGGTGAGTTATCTAGGTAGAAGATTGATCTGAGCTGGACAAAGGCCATATCAGGGGTGTTACCATCTTTGTGTGTCTCAGAGTTTGAAAGTTGTGAGAGGCCACGAGAAGTGGGGAGGTGGAGCGGTTGAAATCTCACAGGATATGGTTTGGTAATTCTGAGGATATAAAGTGTGGCAGCAAGGCAGAAAAGAGTTTGAGCAACGGCTTTCTCCATGCAAGAGAAGGCCGTGTGCGATAACGGTGCATACCTGGTGTCGTCCCTTTGTCAGGGAAACCTCACACATGTACCTTGCATGACTCACATCCTCAACCTGGTGGTACAGCAATTCCTTCACCACTGTACCAGCTTGGATGCACTGTTGCAGAAACCACTGTCTTTACATGCTCACTTGTGCTCACTTCCACCATTTCACTTAAGTTGGTATACAGATCTTTCGGCCTACTGGTTAACCGGTTGATATGCGATGTGACTAAATCATGGAATTCACTTCTGCACATGTTGCAGCGACTGTGGCAGCAGGACATAGACATAGCAGTATGACATTTTGCATAGCCTGGCACAACACAGTATGGACATGGTGCAATTCTCACTTGCAGAGTGGACAAAGATGAAGAACCTCTGCCCCCTTTTGCATGTTGTTTAAATGGCTACTGAGATGGTCAGCACTGACGATTCCATCATATGCATCACTATTAAGTGGAGTACACTTTGAATAGTTTGCAGGAGGAGGTTGTGGTGGTCACAGGGGAAGAGGAGGAAGCAGAAGTGGATGCTGAAGGGTTAACAATATCTCTACATTTCGGTTCGTCATCTCACAGGTGGTTGTCATGGGAGGAACAAATGGAGAATGATGAGGAGAAGGACAAGAAGGAAGAGGTGATGGACGCACAACAGTTATGAGATGAAGAAGATAATGATTCCGTCTCTGTTGTTTGTGGTTGCCACTAGGGTATGTAGGGAGCAAGCTTGAGTATACAAACACACTATGGAATTGTACCTCATGAAAGAGACTGATCCGTGATTGCCTTCTTGCAGCACTATCTGCAACATGATTGTTTCCCGTGTTGTTAGGATTCATGATACAGAAGTAAATTTTGCCAGTTTTTTCCTCCCATGGGAAGAGATGCGCTCATGCTGCAGTATCAAAACATGCTTGAAGACAATCTTAACAGTGGTTTTCCCCATGAGAGTAGGGAGGCACACAGTGTAAATCGCAGTGATAGGCTTCCAATCCCGTGATCAGTGAGCTGCCAATGCAAAAACTTTAACAGCCTTGCAGTGCTGGAGTCCTGGGTTTCAACCCCAACAAGGACAGCATCTGCAAAGAATTTCCATGGGAAGAATATGCTCTACCCATGTTTGCAAGTGTTTTCTCTGAGTACTCATTTTTATTCCTACACTCCAAAGACATACTGATAGGAGATTTAGACTGTGAGCCCCAATGGGTACAGTGCCACTAATGTCTATAAATGTCTGCAAAGCGATATGGAATTATTTGTGCTACATAAGTGATAAAAAAATAAATAAAAATTGATGCTACTTTTTTGTGGTATCTGATCATATTTTTGGAAATAATTGGTCTCCAAGTTGGGTCGCCTTCATTTGTGTTGCCTGAATTTTAGCCCAGCGCTCAGAGCACCAGGCCCACACCTGTCACTCTTCCACCAGTTACTGATCAAACTTTAAGCAAAAAATACTGCTTCAAGCACTGTCCAATGCTTAAATGTTACATGGTTTAAAGGGAATCTGTAGCCTCATTTTTCTGATGTGAGATGCGGCCACCACGATCAGGGGCTTATCTATAGCATTCTGTAATGCTTTAGATAGGCCCCCGATGACACCTCAAAGATAAGAAAAAGGAGTTATATTATACTCATCCGGGGGTCCGGTCCGATGGGTGTCGCGGTCCGGTCAGGTGCCTCCCATCTTCTAGCGATGATGTCCTCCTCCTTACTTCTGCCGTGGCTCCTGTGCAGGCGTACTATATCTGCCCTGTTGAGGGCAGAGCAGAATATTGCAGTGCGCAGGTGCCGGGAAAGGTCAGAGAGGTCCGGTACCTGCAAACTGCAGTACTTCACTCTGCCCTCAACAGGGCAGATAAAGTATGCCTGCACAGGAGCCGTGGCAGAAGTAAGGAGGAGGACATCATTGCTAAAAGATGGGAGGCGCCAGACAGGCTGGTTTCACATTAGCGCTTTTATGCGCAGCGCATCGTGCGCACCCGTGTGCATGCGCACTGCGCACCTATGTTTAACATGGCATGTGCATGGTCTTGCGCACGCTTGCGTTTTCATGCGCATGCGTTTTTTTGTCTTTCGCGCCAGGCGCGCCAAACGCAGCATGTTGCATTTTTTGGTCCGCCCTGTCTCGTCAAAAAAACGCATGCGCACGGTATGCGCAAAAACAACACATTGAAGTCTAAGGGAACGCATGCGTGCGCATGGTCTTGCGCACGCTTGCGTTTTTTGTGCGCATGTGTTTTTGAGGTAAACAAGTCTTGAATGTGGTCTAGACAATGGAAAACCACTCGCAAAAAACAAGGTGATAAAAGATTGTGTGGGCATTGGAATTCCCCAATACTTTACAGACTGCTGCAAGACTGAAAACAGCAAAAACTCCAAGCTGTTTAGACCGGAAACAAGTCCCACAGGACTGCACAAAAGTCCTGACATCACGAGATAAGGCAGGCCACCAAAAAGACCGACTCACCAAATCTCTGGTACCAAAAATACCTGGATGACAAGCCAATGCGGAGCAATGAACTTCAGACATCACTCTTTTCCTCCACTGGTCAGGAACATACAATTTTCCCATAGGACAATGCTCAGGTTTGTCCTCCTGGAATTCCTCCAGAGCACATCTCAAATCGAGCGAGATGGCAGAAAGAACAACCCCCTCACCTAGGATGGTAGTAGGCTTGGTCACAATAGGAGAATCAGCAAAGAAACTCCTAGAAAGGGCGTCTGCCTTAACATTCTTAGTGCCTGGAAGAAAGGAGACCACAAAATCAAAACGCGTAAAAAACAAGGCCCACCTAGCCTGTCTAGGATTCAAGCGTTTGGCCGATTCAAGACAAATCAAATTCTTGTGGTCGGTGAGGACCACAACTTGATGTCTAGCTCCCTCCAACCAGTGTCTTCACTCTTCAAATGCCCATTTCATGGCCAACAATTCCCGATTCCCCACGTCATAGTTATGTTCAGATGGGGAGAATTTTTGAAAAAAGAAGGCACAGGGATTCATTTTAGAAGTCACCGGATCTTTTTGGGACAAAACAGCTCCTGCACCAATCTCTGAAGCGTCTACCTCCACTTGAAAAGGAAGTGAGACATCAGGTTGCCGCAAAACCGGAGCAGAAGTGAACCTCCACTTCAGCTCCTGAAAGGCCGAAACAGCCTCTGAAGACCAACTCAGCACATCAGCACCCTTCTTAGTTAAATCAGTCAGTGGTTTACCAATACCAGAAAAATTAGCTATAAATTTACGATAAAAATTAGCAAAACCCAAAAACTTCTGGAGAGCCTTCAAAGAAGTGGGTTGAACCCAATCATAAATGGCATGTACCTTGGCCAGGTCCATTTCAATAGTTGACGGAGACAAAATAAATCCCAAAAATGAAATCCTCTGTACACCAAAAAGGCACTTCGATCCCTTAACATACAAGAAATTCTCCCTCAAAATCCGGAACATAGTCCGAACATGTTCCACATGAGAATCCCAATCCCTGGAAAAGATCAAAATATCATCCAGATAGATGATCAAAAACTTATCCACAAAGTCCCGGAAAATATCATTCATGAAGGATTGGAAGACAGAAGGGGCATTAGTGAGCCCAAAAGACATCACCAGGTACTCAAAATGTCCCTCCGGAGTATTAAACGCCGTCTTCCATTCATCCCCATGCTTTATGTGAATAAGATTATATGCCCCCCTGAGGTCAAGCTTAGTAAACCAGCAAGCACCTTTAACTCTGGAGAATAAATCAGAAATCAGGGGTAACGGATACTGAAATTTAACCGCAATTTTGTTAAGGGAACGATAGTCAATACAAGGCCTTAATGAGCCATTCTTCTTGGCCACGAAAAAAACCCCAGCACCTAAGGGCGAAGAGGATGGTCTAATATGACCCTTCTCCAACAACTCCTTAATATAAGATCACATAGCCTCGTGTTCAGGTACAGATAAATTGAAAAGTCGACCCTTGGGAAATTTACACCCAGGTCTCAACTCAATTGCACAGTCATAACTCCTATGAGGAGGCAAAGACGCAGACTTTCTCTCACTCAATACATCCAATACATCATAAAAATCAGCCAAATAGTCAGGAACATCATGTGACTGGGGAGAGGTGGAGAAAACAGGAGTGTCACCAAGAGCACACCGACAACCCCAACTCACCACAGACACAGATTTCCAATCCAAAACCGGATTATGGATTTGCAACCAGGGAAAACCCAGAACAATGGTATCATGTAAATTATGCAACACCAAAAATCTGCAATTTTCTTGGTGGTCTGGGGCGACCCGCATTATCACCTGGGTCCAAAACTGAGGTTTATTCTTCGCCAAAGGAGTAGCATCAATACCCCTCAAAGGAATAGGCGTCTGCAGAGGTGTCAAAGAAAACGCCCTATCCTGGGGATCTCCGCGCAGCAAGGAGATGACAATTTTAACCTGCTGCGCAGAGCTCCCCGATGAGTTAGGCTTCAAGGCAAGAAATAATTTACAATTATTCTTAAAATTCAAAAATTTAGACCGATCCCCAGAAAACACATCAGGAGCAAGGATCCTTGGTTCAACAGCATGTGAATGAGTGAGATAGGCGGAAATACCCCGCACTTCAACAGCGAGCTGCTCCACACGATCAGACAATTGCTTATCCCCTTTCTGCCATCCGACGTACTATCCCGTCCATGGGACCTGGGCCCCTATGCCCATGGACGGGATAGTACATCGGCGCGATCAGCGGCGCCCACGTGGTGAGCGCCGCTGATCGCGGCCGGGTGTCAGCTGATTATCACAGCTGACACCCGGCACAATGTGTCAGGGGCAGTCACGGACCGCCTCCGACACGTTAACCCCTTGCACACCGCGATCAAACAGATCGCTGATCTGTCACAGTGATCTGTGATGTGACAGATCAGCGATCTGTCACAGGACAGTGATGTCCCACCTGGACTATTTAATAAAGTAAAAAAAAAAATAAAAAAGTGTTAAAATAATTAAAAAAAAATCGCCAAATAAATTAGAAAAAAAAAAAATATTCCCCCAATAAATCCATTTTTTGGAAATAATAAAAAAAAAACAATAAAAGTACACATATTAGGTATCGCCGCATCCGTAATGACCCGCCCTATAAAACTGTCCCATTAGTTAACCCCTTTAGCGAACCCCTTAAAAAATAAAAATAAAAAACGAAGCAAAAAATAATGATTTATTATCATACTGCCAAACAAAAAGTGTAATAACGCGCGATCAAAAAGACGCATATAAATATCCATGGTACCGATGAAAACATCATCTTGTCCTGCAAAAAACGAGCCATGACACAGCATCATCAGCGAAAAAATAAAAAAGTTATAGCTCGCAGAATAAAGCGATGCAAAAATAATTATTTTTTATATAAAATAGTTTTCATTGCATAAAACCGACAAAAACATAAAAAAAGACCTAAATGAGGTATCGCTGTAACCGTACTGACCCGAAGAATAAAACCGCTTTATCAATTTTACCGCACGCGGAACGGTGTAAACGCACCCCCCCAAAAGAAATTCATGAAACGCTGGTTTTTGTTCATTCTGCGTCCCAAAAATAGGAATAAAAGGCGATCAAAAAATGTCACGTGCCCGAAAATGGTACCAATAAAAACGTCAACTCGTCCCGCAAAAAATAAGACCTCACATGACTCGGTGGGTCAAAATACGGAAAAATTATAGCTCTCAATATGTGGTGATGCAAAAACTATTTTTACAATAAAAAGCGTCTTTTAGCGTGCGACAGCTGCCAAATATAAAAACCGCCATAAATAGTAAATCAAACCCCCCGATATCACCCCCTTAGTTAGGGAAAAATAATAAAATTAAAAAAAAAGTATTTATCTCCATTTTCCCATTAGGGTTAGGGTAAGGCTGTGTGCACACGCTGCGGATTAGGTGCGGATTCATCAGCGCAGATTTTGTAAAATCCGCAGGTGAAACCGCAGGTCAAAAGACCTGCGGTTTTACCTGCGGATTGCTCTGCGGTTTTGTCCTGCGGTTTTTCATCTCCTCAATAGAGGAGATGGCAAACCGCAGGAGAATCCGCAGAAAGAATTGACATGTCAATTCTTTCTGCGGATTGAAAACCGCAGATAATCCACGCGGAAAATTCAGCACCGTCTGCACTGCGGTTTTTGATTCCCATAGGGAATCATGGTACTGTACACCGCAGCAGAAACTGCTGCGGGTCCGCAGCGGCCAAAACCGCTGCGGAACCGCAGAAAAATCCGCAGCGTGTGCACACAGCCTTAGGGTTAGGGCTAGGGTTAGGGTTAGGGCTAGGGTTAGGGCTAGGGTTAGGGCTCAGATTAGGGTTAGGGGTGTGTTGGGGTTAGGGTTGGAGTTATAATTGGGGGGTTTCCACTGTTTGGGCACATCAGGGGCTCTCCAAATGCAACATGGTGTCTGATCTCAATTCCAGCCAATTCTGAGTTGAAAAAGTCAAATGGTGCTCCTTCCCTTCCAAGCTCTGCCATGCGCCCAAACAGTGTTTTACCCCCACATGTAGGGTATCAGCCTACTCAGGACAAATTGCAAAACAATTTTTGGGGTCCAATTTCTCCTGTTACCCTTAGGAAAATAAAAAATTGGGGGCAAAAATATCATTTTTGTGGAAAAAAATGATTTTTTTATTCTCACGTCCGAGTGTTATAAACTTCTGTGAAGCACTTGGGGGTTCAAAGTGCTCACCACACATCTAGATAAGTTCCGTGGGGGGGTCTAGTGTCCAAAATGGGGTCACATGTGGGGAGTTTCAATAGTTTAGGTACATCAGGGGCTCTCCAAACGCAAATGACACCCGCTGACCATTCCATCAAAGTCTGCATTCCAAAACGTCACTGCTTCCCTTCCGAGCCCCGACGTGTGTCCATACAGTAGTTTTCTCCCACATATGGGGTGTCAGCGTACTCAGGCCAAATTGGACAACAACTTTTGGGGGTCCAATTTCTCCTGTTACCCTTGGGAAAATGAAAAAATTGGGGACTAATTGATCATGTTTCTGGAAAAAATACGATTTTTTTATTTTCATGCCCTGGCATTATAAACTTCTGTGAAGCCCTTGGGGGTTCAAAGTGCTCACCTCACATCTAGATAAGTTCCTTAGTGGGTCTAGTTTTCAAAATGGGGTCATTTGTGGGGGGTTTCCACTGTTTAGGTACATTAGGGCTCTCCAAACGCACATGACACCCGCAGACCATTCCATCAAAGTCTGCATTCCAAAACGTCACTACTTCCCTTCCGAGCCCCGACGTGTGCCCATACAGTAGTTTTCTCCCACATATGGGGTATCAGCATACTCAGGACAAATTGGACAACAACTTTTGGGGTCCAATTTCTCCTGTTACCCTTGGGAAAATAAAAAAATGGTGACTAAAAGATCATGTTTGTGGAAAAAATACGAATTTTTTATTTTCACGCCCGGGCGTTATAAACTTCTGTGAAGCACTGGGGGGTTCAAAGTGCTCACCACACATCTAGATAAGTTCCTTGGGGAGTCTAGTTTACAAAATGGTGTCATTTGTGGGGGGTTTCCACTGTTTAGGTACATTAGGGGCTCTCCAAACGCACATGACACCCGCAGACCATTCCATCAAAGTCTGCATTCCAAAACGTCACTACTTCCCTTCCGAGCCCCGACGTGTGCCCATACAGTAGTTTTCTCCCACATATGGGGTATCAGCATACTCAGGACAAATTGGACAACAACTTTTGGGGTCCAATTTCTCCTGGTACCCTTGGGAAAATAAAAAAAATGGTGACTAAAAGATCATGTTTGTGGAAAAAATACGAATTTTTTATTTTCACGCCCGGGCGTTATAAACTTCTGTGAAGCACTGGGGGGGTTCAAAGTGCTCACCACACATCTAGATAAGTTCCTTGGGGAGTCTAGTTTACAAAATGGTGTCATTTGTGGGGGGTTTCCACTGTTTAGGTACATTAGGGGCTCTCCAAACGCACATGACACCCGCAGACCATTCCATCAAAGTCTGCATTCCAAAACGTCACTACTTCCCTTCCGAGCCCCGACGTGTGCCCATACAGTAGTTTTCTCCCACATATGGGGTATCAGCATACTCAGGACAAATTGGACAACATCTTTTGGGGTCCAATTCCTCCTGGTACCCTTGGGTAAATAAAAAAATGGTGACTAAAAGATCATGTTTGTGGAAAAAATACGAATTTTTTATTTTCACGCCCGGGCATTATAAACTTCTGTGAAGCCCATGGGGGTTCAAAGTTCTCACCACACATCTAGATAAGTTCCTTAGGGGGTCTAGTTTCCAAAATGGTGTCATTTGTGGGGGGTTTCCACTGTTTTGGTACATCAGGGGTTTTCCAAATGCGACATGGTGTCCGATCTCAATTCCAGCCAAAAATGTCAAATGGCGCTGCTTCCCTTCCGAGCTCTGCCATGCGCCCAAATAGTGGTTTACCCCCACATGTGTGGTATCAGCGTACTCAGGACAAATTGCACAATAACTTTTAGGGTCCTGTTACCCTTGGAAAAATAAGAATTGAGGGTGAAAAGATCATTTTTGTGGAAAAAATATGATTTTTTAATTGTATGGCTTTATGTTATAAACTTCTGTGAAGCCCATGGGGGTTCAAAGTTCTCACCACACATCTAGATAAGTTCCTTAGGGGGTCTAGTTTCCAAAATGGTGTCATTTGTGGGGGTTTCCACTGTTTTGGTACATCAGGGGTTTTCCAAACGCGACATGGTGTCCGATCTCAATTCCAGCCAAAAACGTCAAATGGCGCTGCGTCCCTTCCGAGCTCTGCCATGCGCCCAAATAGTGGTTTACCCCCACATGTGGGGTATCAGCGTACTCAGGACAAATTGCACAATAACTTTTAGGGTCCTGTTACCCTTGGGAAAATAAAAATTGGGGTGAAAAGATCATTTTTGTGGAAAAAATATGATTTTTTAATTGTACCGCTGTACGTTATAAACTTCTGTAAAGCCCTTGTGGGTTCAAAATTCTCACCACATATCTAGATAAGTTCCTTGGGGGGTCTAGTTTCCAAAATGGGGTCACTTGTAGGGGGTTTCCACTGTTTAGGTACATCAGGGACTCTCCAAACGTGACATGGCGTCCAATCTGAATTCCAGCCAATTTTGCATTGAAAAAGTCAAACGGCGCTCCTTCCATTCTGAGCTCTGCCATGCACCGAAACAGTGGTTCCCCCCCACATATCAGGTATCTGCGTACTCAGGACAAATTGCACAATAACTTTTGCAGTCCAATTTCTCCTGTTACCCTTGGTAAAATAAAAAAAATTGAACCTGAAGTATTTTTTTTATGAAAAAAAGTTAGATGTTCATTTTTTTTTAAATATTCAAAAAAATTCCTGTGACGCACCTAAAGGGTTAATAAACTTCTTGAATGTGGTTTTGAGCACTTTAAGGGGTGCAGTTTTTAGAATGGTGTCACTTTTGGGTATTTTCTATCATATAGACCCCTCAAAGTGGCTTCAAATGTGATGTGGTCCTAAAAATAAAATGGTGTTGTAAAAATGAGAAATCGCTGGTCAACTTTTAACCCTTATAACTTCCTAACAAAAAAAAATTTTGGTTCCAAAATTGTGCTGATGTAAAGTAAACATGTGGGAAATGTTAGATATCAAGTTTTTTGTGTGCCGTATCTCTGTGATTTAATGGCATAAAAATTCAAAGTTGGAAAATTGCGAAATTTTCAAAATTTTCGCCAAATTTCCATTTTTCTCACAAATAAACGCAAGTTATTTGAGTGAAATTTTACCACTAACATGAAGTACAATATGTCACGAGAAAACATTGTCAGAATCACCGGGATCCATGGAAACGTTCCAGAGTTATGACCTCATAAAGGTACAGTGGTCAGAATTGTAAAAATTGGCCCGGTCATGAACGTGCAAACCACCCTTGGGGGTGAAGGGGTTAATCTCCATCAAGGAGAAAAAAAAAAAAAAGAATCCTCCTACGGTCCCAGAGAAAAGGAGGAGAAAATATACATGTAAAAAAAAATTCTGACACTTTTTTTTTTTTTTTACAATTCTCTCCTGCTTTTGAGTACCCTAGAACCTGCGGTATGGCTGGTGATTCTGTTATGAATGAGTCACAGAGGAGGAAAAAACAAAAAGCAAGCTAAGCCCAGAAAAGCAGAGAGGTTGGTAACTAGCAGATTGCAGACCCCTGATCCTATCCACAACAACTAGCAGTAGCCGTGGAGCATGCCTACGGTGGTCCTAGACGCCTCGTCACGGCCAGAGAACTAAAGGGGAAGGGGGAGGGAAGGGGGGATGGGTGTGGGAACAGAAGGGGGATGTATGGGGAGACATTATGGAGAGTGGGAGAAATGTGAGAGGAGACAGCATGGGGGGAGAAAAGAGTGAGGGGACACAGAACAGAGACAAGATATTGTGAGGAAAGGTATAGAGAAGGGGAAGGATGGGGGGACAGTGTGAGGGCACAGCAAGGAGGGAACAATATGCAGAAGAAAGGTAGTGTTGTGAGGGGACACAGTATGGGAGCTGGGTAGTATAGGGGAGACATGTGAGAGGACAATGTGAAGATGAGGCCCAGTATAGAAAAGAGAGGACAGTGTGTAGGGCACACACCATAAGAGGGACAGTATGGGTCATATTTTGTGCAGGGAGCATTGTGAGAGTTAGTAGTCTATACAGCGGCTCAGCCTAGGGCAGATATATTTATTCTGGAGCATTATAATGACACTGCTATTTTTAAGGACGTCATGTGGGAATGTGCTGCAGAAGACCGGAGAAGATGGAGGTCTGCGGAGATGAGCTGTGGATGAGAAGAGTCATCATGCAGTCGGAAAAAGATGGAGACGGAAAGGAAGAGAAAGACTCTAATCAGAGAAGGTGTGTGAGGTAAGATACCTGGATGTAAATGTTTATTTGTGATCCAGCCTACATCTCATCAGTGTTGTGGTTCCTGTATGGTCCATAGTGTGATGATGACTGATAACTCCTAGTACCTTGATTATTAGGGATATACTGGGAGTTGAAGGTTCATGCGATACAAAGGTATATAGGGTTGACCTGACATTACAATTGATGTACCATGTACTGAGGGTGGTTCATATGTGGTATATGAATGATATTTTCCAGGACTTTGTGGATAAGTTTTTGATCATCTATCTGGATGATATTTTGATCTTTTCCAGTGATTGGGGGTTCTCATGTGGGACATGTCCGGACTGTGTTCTGGATTTTGAGGGAAAATTCCCTGTAAGTTAAGGGATCGAAATGCCTCTTTGGTGTACAGAGGATTTCATTTTTTGGATTTATTTTGTCTCCGTCAGCTATTGAAATGGACCCAGTCAAGGTACAGGCCATTTATGATTGGGGTCAGCCAACTTCTTTGAAGGCTCTCCAGAAGTTTTTGGGTTTTGCTAATTTTTATCGTAAATTTATAGGTAATTTTTCTGGTATTATCAAACCACTGACTGATCTGACCAAGAAGGGCGCTGATGTGCTGAACTGGCCTCCAGAGGCTGTCTCGGCATTTCAGGAGCTTAAGCGGATATACACTTCTGCTCCGGTTCTACGGCAACTAATGTCTCACTTCCATTTCAGGTGGAGGTAGATGCTTCTGAGATTGGTGCAGGAGCTGTTTTGTCCCAAAAAGATCCGGTGACTTCTAAAATGAATCCCTGTGCCTTCTTTTCTCAAAAATTCTCCCCATCTGAACATAACTATGACGTGGGGAATCGGGAATTGTTGGCCATGAAATGGGCATTTGAAGAGTGAAGACACTGGTTGGAGGGAGCTAGACATCAAGTTGTGGTCCTCACCGACCACAAGAATTTGATTTGTCTTGAATCGGCCAAACGCTTGAATCCTAGACAGGCTAGGTGGGCCTTGTTTTTTACGCGCTTTGATTTTGTGGTCTCCTTTCTTCCAGGCACTAAGAATGTTAAGGCAGACGCCCTTTCTAGGAGTTTCTTTGCTGATTCTCCTATTGTGACCAAGCCTACTACCATCCTAGGTGAGGGGGTTGTTCTTTCTGCCATCTCGCTCGATTTGAGATGTGCTCTGGAGGAATTCCAGGAGGACAAACCTGAGCATTGTCCTATGGGAAAATTGTATGTTCCTGACCAGTGGAGGAAAAGAGTGATGTCTGAAGTTCATTGCTCCGCATTGGCTTGTCATCCAGGTATTTTTGGTACCAGAGATTTGGTGAGTCGGTCTTTTTGGTGGCCTGCCTTATCTCGTGATGTCAGGAATTTTGTGCAGTCCTGTGGGACTTGCTCTCGGTCTAAACCCTGTTCTCGTTCTAGTGGGTTGTTGATGCCCCTGCCGGTGCCCAAGAGGCCATGGACCCATATCTCAATGGATTTTATTTCTGATCTTCCTGTCTCTCAGAGAATGACTGTTATCTGGGTGATTTGTGATAGATTTTCTAAGATGGTCCATCTTGTACCACTCCCAAAGTCCCATCTTCTTCAGAGTTGGTGCCCTTGTTTTTACAACAGATGGTTCGGTTGCATAGGATTCCTGAGAACATTATGTCGGACAGAGGAGTCCAGTTTGTTTCCAGATTCTGGAGAGCCTTTTGTTCCAATCTGGGAATTCAGTTGTCTTTCTCCTCTGCGTTTCATCCTCAGACCAATGGGCAGACTGAGAGAACAAACCAGACTTTGGAGTCCTATTTGAGATGTTTTATATCTGCTGATCAGGATGACTGGGTCTCATTTTTGCCCTTGGCTGAATTCGCGCTAAAAAATAGAGCTAGTTCTGCCACTTTGATGTCGCCTTTTTTCTGTAACTTTGGGTTTCATCCTCGATTTTCTTCAGGGCAAGTGGAATCTTCAGCCTGCCCAGGTGTGGACACTGTGTGAGAGAATGCAGCAGATTTGGGACCAAGTAGTGGATAAGTTGTCCCTCTCTCAGGAAAAGGCCCAGTGGTTTTTTAACCGGCATAGGACCATTGGTCCCCAGTTTAAAGTGGGTGATATGGTTTGGTTGTCGTCAAAGAATATTTCTATGAAGGTTGGGTCTCCAAAGTTCAAGCCAAGATTTATTGGACCTTATAAGATTTTGGAGATTCTTAATCCTGTTTCTTTTCGATTGGCTCTTCCAGTTACGGTTAAGATCCATAACGTGTTTCGTAAATCTCTGTTGAAGAGGTTTGTTGAGCCAGTCGTTCCTATGGCGGCGCCTGCAGACCCTGTATTGGTTAAAGGCAATGTGGAATATGAGGTAGAGAAAATATTGGATTCTCGTTTGGCTAGACGGAGACTCCAGTACTTGGTCAAATGGAGGGGTTATGGCCAGGAGGATAATTCTTGGGTCTCTGCTTCTGACATTCATGCTGATAGATTGGTTCATGCTTTTCACCGGGCCCATCCTGATCGGCCTGGTGGCATGGATGAGGGTTTGGTGACCCCTCCTCAAGGGGGGTACTGTTGTGAATTCACTTTCTGGTCTTCCTCTGGTTACTGGTGAGGGTGGTGGAGCTGGTTGTATTGACAGAGGAGTCGTGAGTTCACTTTCTGGGCTCCCTCTGGTGGTTGCAGGAGGTAATGAAGCTGATCTAATTAACAGAGACCTGCCAACTGATAATGAGGATGACGATTGGACATCTGGAGTCTCTGACTGGATTTAAGACAGCCGACTCTCTCTGTCCATGCTGGTGATTTTTCCTGCCTCCTGAGGTCTTAGTTTCTAGTTCAGTCCCTGCATTCTCAAGCTAAGTGTTCTTTGCTATTGTTCGCCTTTGATTTGGTTTTGTCTTCTCAGTTTTGTGTGCTCAGCCAGCCCCGGCTGGGGTTGTGCTGAATTTCCATCCTTATGTTACTGTTTGTGCTAAGTTGCTTTTTGTCCCTTATTAGATTGGCCTATTTTTGCTCTTTTTTCAGAATATACCAGAGTGCTGATATAGTGGGTGAAGTCTAGTGACTTCAGGGTTTTTTTTGCTATCAGAAGTGTTGGACATTTTTGCAGGTTTTTTTGGCATGATTGCAGACAGCATCTTTCCTTTCCTGTACTTTCTAGTTAGTATGGGCCCCATCGTTTGCTCAGCCTATTTTCATACCTGTGTTTGTGTTTTCATCTTGTCTCACCGACAATATATGTTTTGGGGCTGTCTATTCCTTTGGGGTCTGCTCTGGGGCAGTTTAGATTTCCCCTTTTCTTGCTTTAGGCTTATTTAGTCCTCCGGCTGTGTCGAGGTGTCTAGAATCATCGTAGGTACGCTCCACGGCTACTGCTAGTTGTGTGGATAGGATCAGGGGTCTGCAATTCGCTTAGTTACCAACCTCTCTGGTTTTCTGTGGCTTAGCTTGGTCTTGTTTTCTTCCTCGGTGACCCAGTCATAACATTATGTGCTTTCTCGAGCAGCTCATCCAGGACAGGATATTGGTGGAGAAAATGCTTTACCATCAGGTTGAGGACGTGAGCCATGCAAGGTACGTGTGTGAGCTTTCCCCGCTGTAGGGCCTCCACCAGGTTCACAACGTTATCGAACATGGCCTTCCCTAGATGCAGGTTAAACGGAGACAGCCATTGATCAAACTCAGCCTGGAGAGGTGTCCGCAAATCTTCAGCTGTATGACTGCGATCTCCAAGGCATATAATTTTAATATTGGCTGGCTGCACAGTATGGAGGTGGGGGATTTGCTTTGCACTGTTGGTACGCATGTCTCATTAAGGTTGAGGGTGCAGGTGGAGGCCCTAGAGGAGATAGAGGAGGAGGCAAAAGCAGTGGAGGAAGTGTTAATTGTAGAGGTAATGTCTTTGGCCATGCTTACTCATCCAAGTTTCTGTGGTGAAATACACCCTTGCAGAAAGAGATTTAGTCAAGGAACATGTAATGTTGTCTGTGACATGCTTCTGTAGCGCAGGCACAGGTTTCTTAGAAAAGTAATGGTAACTGGGCAATTGGTACTGGGGGAAAAGCACACTTTGCTACTAAAGAGATGAATCCATGGCAATACCCTCCATTCCTACCAACAACCCATACCAAGGCCCACTGTTGTGAGTTCATTTTCCCCTTCGTCACCGAGGTCTGGTGAACTCCCTATTCTGGTAAAGGAAAGTAATGAGCCTGATTATCAGGCACCTGAGCCTAATGATGATGACTGGCTGAGTGGAGTCATGAACTGGATATAAGGCTGCCGACGGCCTTCTGCCCTGGGGGTGATTTCTCTGTGGACTTCTTTGAGACCAGTCTGATTCCTGCTCCTCTAAAGCTAAGTTTTCTGCTTTGCCTGTTAGCATTTGTGTTTTGTTTTTGTTTGCCTTGCTTTTCTGGATTCTGCCATTCCCTGCTGGGGTGAGCTGAATCTCCTTTTGCCTGTTGCTCTGTCTTCAGAATATTCCTGAGTTCTGACATAGCTTTTTGAAGCTTAGCGTCTTCAGGGCCTTTTTTCACTGTCAGTTTGTTGGCTCTTATTTTTGTAGGGTTTTTCATGGATTGCAGACAGCAGCCTTCCTGTCCTTTCCTATCTAGTTAGCTTGGGCCCCGTCTTTGCTCAGTCTATCTTTCTGTCTGTGTTAGTGTTCTTTCTTCTTGCCTCACCGTCATTATATGTTGGGGGCTGCCTTTTGCTTTGGGGTCTGCTCTGGGGCAGTTTAGATTTCCCTTTCTGTCTTTAGGCTAGGCAGTTCTCCGGCTGTGATCGAGGGGTCTAGGGCATCGTAGGACCCCCCACGGCTACTGCTAGTTGTGTTGATAGGTTCAGGGGTCTGCAATCCGATAGCTGCCAACTTCTCTGGTTTTCTGGACTTAGCTAGCATTTCTGTTTTTGCCTCCTACGGTGACTCATTCATAACAGAATCACCCGCCATACCGCAGATCCTAGGGTACTCAATAGCAGGAAAGAATTGTGTTTAAAAAAAAAAAAGAGTGTGTATATTCTTTCCTCTATATCTCTGAGGCCATAGGGGGAATTTTTTTTTCTCTAAATGGAGATAAAGCAATTGTCTGATCATGTGGAGCAGCTCGCTGCGGAAGTGCGGGGAATTTCCGCCTACCTTGCTCGTTCGCATGCTGTTGAACCAAAGATCCCTACACCTGATGTATTTTTTGGGGATCGATCTAAATTTTTGAGTTTCAAAAATAATTGTAAATTATTTTTTGCCTTGAAGCCTAACTCGTCAGGGAGCTCCGCGCAGCAGGTTAAAATTGTCATCTCTTTGCTGCGTGGCGATCCCCAGGACTGGGCGTTTTCTTTGAAACCAGATGATCCTATTCTGACTAATGTGAACGCATTCTTTCAAGCCTTGGGGTTGTTGTATGACGAACCTAATGCTATTGATCAGGCTGAAAAGACCCTGTTGGCATTGAACCAGGGTCGAGATTCTGCAGAGTTGTACTGTCAAAAGTTCCGAAAGTGGGCAGTACTTACTACCTGGAATGATAATGCCTTGGCTGCTCTCTTTCGGAAGGCGTTGTCAGAAGCTGTAAAAGATACTATGGTGGGATTTCCTGTTCCCTCTGGTCTGGACGATTCTATGTCATTAGCCATTCAGGTTGATCGGCGTTTGCGCGAACGCAGGATTGCACGAGAGGTGTTGCCACCGGTGGAACAGATCTCTGAACCTATGCAATGTGATAGAGTTTTGTCTAGGGCGCAACGTCAGGAGTTCAGAAGGCGTAATAAGCTGTGTTTTTTCTGTGGAGATGCCTCGCATATTATGTCTGTTTGTCCTAAACGAGAGAAACGCTTTGCACACACGTTTTCTGTTGGTGGTGTTCAACCTAAGTTTCTTCTGGCAATTACTCTGATCTGCTCCCTGTCCACATTTTCCACCAAGGCTTTTGTGGATTCAGGAGCAGCGCTAAACCTAATGGACTTGGATTTTGCCAAACGTTGTGGATTCCCGATGACACCTCTGCAGGCGCCTATCCCTTTGAGGGGGATTGATGCTACTCCTTTGGCGAAAAATAAACCTCAGTTTTGGACCCAGGTGGTCATGCGGGTCGCCCCAGACCATCAAGAAAATTGCAGATTTTTGGTGTTGCATGGTCTGCATGATGCCGTTGTTCTGGGGTTTCCCTGGTTACAAATTCATAATCCAGTTTTGGATTGGAAATCTGTGTCTGTGGTGAGTTGGGGTTGTCGGTGTGCCTTTAGTGAGGCTCCGGTTTTTTCCACCTCTCCTCAGTCGCATGATGTTCCTGACTATTTGGTGGACTTTTATGATGTATTTAGTGAGAATGAGTCTGCATCTTTGCCTCCTCATAGGAGTTATGACTGTGCAATTGAACTGAGCCCGGGGTGTAAATTTCCCAAGGGTCGGCTCTTCAATTTATCTGTACCCGAGCACGAGGCTATGCGATCCTATATTAAGAAGGCGTTGGAGAAGGGTCATATTAGACCATCCTCTTCACCCTTAGGTGCCGGGTTTTTTTTTGTGGCCAAAAAGGATGGTTCTTTAAGTCCTTGTATTGATTATCGTGCCCTCAACAAAATTACTATTAAATATCAGTATCCGTTACCCCTGATTTCGGATCTATTCTCTAGAGTTAGAGGTGCTTGCTGGTTTACCAAGCTTGACCTCAGGGGGGCGTATAATCTTATCCGCATTAAGCAGGGGGATGAATGGAAGACGGCGTTTAATACTCCGGAGGGACATTTTGAGTACCTGGTGATGCCTTTTGGGCTCACTAATGCCCCTTCTGTCTTCCAGTGCTTCATGAACGATATTTTCCGAGACTTTGTCGATAAATTTTTGATTATCTATCTGGATGATATTTTGATCTTCTCCAAGGATTGGGATTCTCATGTGGAACATATTCGGACTGTGTTCCGGATCTTGAGGAAGAATTCCCTGTATGTCAAAGGATCAAAATGCCTTTTTGGAGTACAGAGGATTTCATTTTTGGGAATTATTTTGTCTCCGTCAACTATTGAAATGGTCCCGGCCAAGGTACAGGCCATTTATGATTGGGTTCAGCCCACTTCTTTGAAGGCCCTCCAGAAGTTTTTGGGTTTTGCTAATTTTTATCAGAAATTTATAGCAACATTTTCTAGTATTGCCAAGCCATTGACTGATCTGACTAAGAAGGGTGCTGATGTGTTGAATTGGTCTCCGGAGGCTGTTGCTTCCTTTCAGGAGCTGAAGCGAAGATTTACCTCCGCCGCGGTTTTGCGGCAACCTGATGTCTCACTCCCGTTCCAGGTAGAGGTGGATGCTTCTGAGATTGGTGCAGGAGCTGTTTTGTCCCAAAAGGATCCTGTAACATCTAAAATGAATCCCTGTGCTTTCTTTTCCCGAAAGTTCTCTCCATCTGAACGTAACTATGATGTGGGGAATCGGGAACTGTTGGCCATGAAATGGGCATTTGAGGAGTGGAGACATTGGTTGGAGGGAGCTAAACATCAAGTTGTGGTCCTCACTGACCACAAGAATTTGATTTACCTAGAGTCGGCTAAACGCTTGAACCCTAGACAGGCTAGGTGGGCCTTGTTTTTTACACGTTTTGATTTTGTGGTCTCTTTTCTTCCTGGAACTAAGAATGTCAAGGCAGACGCCCTCTCTAGGAGCTTCTTTGCTGATTCTCCTGTGGTGACCAAGCCTGCTACCATCTTAGGCAAAGGGGTAGTTCTTTCTGCCATCTCGCCCGATTTGAGACTTGCTCTGCAAGAGTTCCAGGAGGACAAACCTGAGCGTTGTCCCAGTGGAAAGTTGTATGTTCCTGACCAGTGGAAGAAGAGAGTGATGTCTGAGGTTCATTGCTCTGCATTGGCTGGTCATCCAGGTATTTTTGGTACTAGAGATCTGGTGAGTCGCTCTTTTGGTGGCCCACCTTGTCTCATGATGTCAGGAATTTTGTGCAGTCCTGTTGGACTTGCTCCCGGTCTAAATCTTGTTCTCGCTCTAGTGGGTTGTTGATGCCTTTGCCGGTCCCCAGGAGGCCATGGACCCATATTTCAATGGATTTCATCTCTGATATGCCGGTCTCTCAAAGAATGACTGTTATTTGGGTGATTTGTGATAGGTTCTCTAAGATGGTTCATCTTGTACCACTCCCTAAGTTGCCGTCTTCCTCTGAGTTGGTGCCCCTGTTTTTGCAACAGGTGGTTCGCTTGCACGGGATTCCTGAGAACATTGTATCTGACAGAGGAGTTCAGTTTGTGTCTAGATTTTGGAGAACTTTCTGTTCCAAGCTGGGAATTCAGTTGTCCTTCTCCTCTGCTTTTCACCCTCAGACCAATGGGCAGACAGAGAGAACAAACCAGACCTTGGAGACGTATTTGAGATGTTTTATTTCCGCTGATCAGGATGATTGGGTTTCATTTTTGCCCTTGGCCGAATTTGCTTTAAATAATAGAGCTAGTTCTGCCACTTTGATGTCACCTTTTTTTGTAACTTTGGGTTTCATCCTCGATTTTCTTCAGGGCAGGTGGAGCCTTCTGCCTGCCCAGGTGTTGACACTGTGGTGGAGAGAATGCACCAGACCTGGGACCAAGTGGTGGATAAGTTATCTCTCTCCCAGGAAAAGGCCCAGCCGTTTTCCAATCGACATAGGACCATTGGTCCCCAGTTTAAGATTGGTGATATGGTGTGGTTATTATCAAAAAATATTGCTATGAAGGTGGCTTCTCCTAAGTATAAGCCTAGATTTATTGGACCTTACAAGATTTTGGAGATTATTAATCCGGTCTCTTTTCGTTTGGCTCTTCCTGTCACATTTAAGATCCATAATGTGTTCCATAAGTCCTTGTTGAAGAGGTTTGTTGAACCAGTTGTTCCTGGGGTGGCACCTCCGGACCCTGTATTGGTTGAAGGTAACATGGAATATGAGGTAGAGAAAATACTGGATTCCCGTCTGGCTAGACGGAGACTCCAGTATTTGGTTAAGTGGAAGGGTTATGGTCAGGAGGATAATTCCTGGGTCTCTGCCTCTGATATTCATGCCAAAAGATTGGTGCGTGCCTTTCATCGGGCTCACCCCGATCGCCCTGGTGGCGTGGTTGAGGGTTCGGTGACCTCTCCTCGAGGGGGAGGTACTGTTGTGAGTTCATTTTCCCCTTTGTCACTGAGGTCTGGTGAACTCCCTATTCTGGTAAAGGAAGGTAATGAGCCTGATTATCAGGCACCTGAGCCTAATGATGATGACTGGCTGAGTGGAGTCACGGACTGGATATAAGGCTGCCGACGCCCTTCTGCCCTGGGGGTGATTTCTCTGTGGACTTCTTTGAGACCAGTCTGATTCCTGCTCCTCTAAAGCTAAGTTTTCTGCTTTGCCTGTTAGCATTTGTGTTTTGTTTTTTGTTTGCCTTGCTTTTCTGGATTCTGCCATTCCCTGCTGGGGTGAGCTGAATCTCCTTTTGCCTGTTGCTCTGTCTTCAGAATATTCCTGAGTTCTGACACAGCTTTTTGAAGCTTAGCGTCTTCAGGGCCTTTTTTCACTGTCAGTTTGTTGGCTCTTATTTTTGTAGGGTTTTTCACGGATTGCAGACAGCAGCCTTCCTGTCCTTTTCTATCTAGTTAGCTTGGTCCCCGTCTTTGCTCAGTCTATCTTTCTGTCTGTGTTAGTGTTCTTTCTTCTTGCCTCACTGTCATTATATGTTGGGGGCTGCCTTTTGCTTTGGGGTCTGCTCTGGGGCAGTTTAGATTTCCCTTTCTGTCATTAGGCTAGGCAGTTCTCCGGCTGTGATCGAGGGGTCTAGGGCATCGTAGGACCCCCCACGGCTACTGCTAGTTGTGTTGATAGGTTCAGGGGTCTGCAATCCGATAGCTGCCAACTTCTCTGGTTTTCTGGACTTAGCTAGCATTTCTGTTTTTGCCTCCTATGGTGACTCATTCATAACAGCCCACTTTAGTTAGGTTTGTCCACACCTGGCAACTTCAATCCTCCGAAGGTATATCACCCAGTAGAGACATACATTTCACTCATCATGAAGGACATCTATAATAAATGTACACAGATTAATCATGGTCTCTTACACGTCAAACAGAACTTTACTACACTTGAAAGAAGGGCATTGGAAAGTCTTAGGACTAACTAAGCCATTATTATCAAACAAGATGACAAGGGAGTAGTGATCGTGGGGGGAGCTCTTACTACATTTCTAAGGTTTATGAAATTAGTGATAGAATGACATATACACCTCTAGATAGAGATCCTAAGCCCTAGGTATCAGATGAAATACACCGGGTTGTTGTTGCCTTCAAGAAGCATAAAGTGATCGATTCCAAACTTAGTGAATTTTTAATTAACCCACACCCCACAATTCCCGTCTTTTATGCGTTACCTAAGGTTCATAAACATTTAACACAACCACTAGGGTGGCCTATTGTAGCATTCCCTAACTCTATACTCTCACCACTCTCTATGACACTTGAAAAGATCCCGACTTCTCTCCTGACACATATCATTTCCTTTACCACCGATTTTTTTAGCAGGCTTGCACTCATTGTGCACAATACCTAGAGGTGCTTTTTTTGGTTACAATGAATGATAACAGTTTATACACCAATATAGAGCACAATAGGGGCATGGAAGCAGTGCAACTTTTTTTGAATACACATACTGCTTTTCACATGACCAGAAAGAACTTTGCATGGCATTATTGAATCTGATCCTTACAAGAAATTTCTTCATTTTTTTAGACCAATTTTTTTTTCAGAAAGTGGGCACAGCGATGGGATCCAATTTGGCACCTCCATACGCTAACATATACAAGGCATTATTTGAAGAGTAACATATATATACTCATAGGTTATATCAAAAACATACACAGGAAAAGATTCATATTCATAGAGGTTATCTTTTTAATAAGGAATGGGGATGAACCCTCCCTTACCCAATTGTTTCAAGATATCAACTCTCAGATTCCTAATCTAACATTTACTTTACACAAGGACCA
Source organism: Dendrobates tinctorius (assembly GCF_039654945.1). Classification (NCBI taxonomy): domain Eukaryota; kingdom Metazoa; phylum Chordata; class Amphibia; order Anura; family Dendrobatidae; genus Dendrobates; species Dendrobates tinctorius. The sequence goes on from NW_027361703.1 coordinate 53,856,292, forward strand.
ACACAGAGATAACTTTGTAAAAACCTGGGTTTAATTAACAGATGATGGTCATTTAGACATTAATCTATAAATAAACCTAACGATAAAAATAGCTTGCTACACTTTTCCAGTTGTCACCCATCCCATACTAAGAAGGCTATACCTAGGTTGCAAATTCATTGGGTGAATCGAATTGTTTTGATCTCATCTCGCAGCAAATTTTCCCAAAGGGGATACCCTCATAAAATAACAGAGGCGGCAACACAGCTCACTCTACCCCAAATAGATAAATCTAAAAGGATAGCCTTTGCTACCACATACCATCCCTATATGAACTTTTTAAAAAGTGTCTTGGAGCATTGACCCCTTCTTAGTAAGGCATACCCAACTATTCCAAAATTCAGCGTTCTGCACTTAATTTGTTAAACGAAATCTCAGAATATTAGGAATAAGCTAGTTAAGGCTCTGAGAGACAAGCAATACAACAGTCAACACTGATGACTCAGAAACAGGGCACATTTCCATGCTTGCACTGCCCCGATGCTCAAATGTCACTAAAGGTGACACTTTTTCCCAACCTACAGTAAATCAGGGAAATATTTCCCTATCAAGGGGTTCTTTACATGTGATTCCTCATATGTGATCTATCTTATCAAGTGTTCCTGCAGTCTTGGATATGTGGGTGAGACAACCCAACATTTTCGGGACCGCACATCCCAACATAAATCAACAATCCGCTGCAAGCGTTTGATGTTACCAGTTCCTTCACACTTTATCACGGCAGGACATACAGTGTCCCAAATTAAATTTTAGGTTCTGGAAAGTATTACTCCATCTAGGTGGGGTGGAACAGAGTACATAAATTAAATGAGAGGGAAGCATTCAGGGCACTGATCTGGGTCATTCTTGCTGAGATGCTGCAGCAGCTGGATTTTGTAAGGGTACCATTTGTGAGTAGCTAATATCCGCCGAAGGATGTTCGACTGATGCCAAATCGTCGTGCTGAATTTGCAGAATGGGCAAAACAAAAATTGGATCAGGACCCTCAGTTTACACAGAACATTATGTTCAGTGATGAGGCAAACTTTTTTGGGTGGGCAATTTGTATGGATACACCTAAATAAAATGGGAATGGTGACAGTTTTCTTGCATAGGATGTCTTGCATTGAAATCTGATGCAATGTCCTGGGTACTGCGTTCACCAGACATCAGCACAATTTTTATTTGCTCCTCACGTGTTAACCTTTGTGACATGTCAATGACTGTAAACAAAGAGAAACTTGCTAATAATACATGAAAGAATAAAGTTATATTATAACCAATCACACCATTGTTTTTCTTGTGAAATTCTCATTAAGTTTGATGTGTCACATGACCCTCTTCCCATTTGAAAAAATAAAGCTGGATCCAAAATGGCCGACTTCAAAATGGCCACCATGGTCACCACCTGTTAGACTTCGGGTTCCTGCCTCTGCACAGGAGGAATCCTGAGCCTTGCCTTCTGTGGTCTCCCATTCAGTCACAACCACAGAGGAGGCTGCTCAGCAAAGATGTCGATCCTGGTGTCTTGCCTCAGCTAGTGCTGTCGGTTTGGTTGCTGCTGCCATCCTGGAGACAGCTATAGCAACCTGCACTAGCCAGCAGCGAGCAGCTCCTAGGACTAAGTCCTTCTTTCGGGTTACTGAGCATGCCCGTGGGTCGACCTCTCATTGCAGGTCAGGGGTCACATGCTCAGGTCCTGTTGCTTCCCCGATTGGTCCACGGGGAAGGTCCTGGAAGGACACTGCTATAAAAGGTTCGCATGGCCGCTCAGCCATGCGCTAGTATAGACAGTATTTTGTACCTTTGTGTGTGTGCTGTAGGATGCATGTGTTTGCGACTGACACATTATGATCCCCTCCCTCTGGTTGTGCTTGTGTATAGGGAATTGGAGTTAGAGTCAGTGCCTACTAGTGACATTGCTTATGCACCACCATGCCCCCAGTTAACAGCACATACTTAGCGCCAGTTTGTGCTATTCGGTACAAGGCACTATCATACTGCATCAGGTAGCAGCAACTGCCAGCGTGGTGCTGTGCGCAAGTGTTGCACTTTCCTAGCCCAAGTCAGTGTGGTTAGTGGCGTCCGCCAGAGTGGTACTGTGCACACTTGCGCGCTATATCTTTAGTTTACCAAGCTCTTTGAGCATTAACACGCTACGGCGTTTATATTCCACGGTTCTCTGCAGTAAGTGAATCCGCCTCTGTACACACCGGGTGATGCTAACCCGCTTGTGTCCAGTTATTATATCGCTATATAGGGTCCGCCATTACCGAGCAGCAGGTAACATCTTTTATTACTTGGTGCGTTCCGCTAGCCCTAACACAACCCATCTCGAAAAGTTTTCCCCCTCTCATATACTAATGTGCCACAAACAGGAAGTTGATATCACCAACCATTCCCATTTTATTTAGGTGTATCCATATACATGGCCCACCCTGTAGATGCTTCAAACTATTTTAAAGGCAGGTCTCCTACTGTATGACATTAGGAACACAAGAATTTTGAGTGGCCTCTGGATCAGGTCTCTACAGCTCAATTTCAATCCAACAAAATGATAAAGTGTCTAACTTTTTGCAACTGAAAAATTATCATTTTTTTTAATATGCCTTAGGTCTGTAAACAGTTTTATATCACCACAGCACTAAATGACAAGGAAGGATACAGCAGGCTGTTTCACATTTAGCTAGTGAAAAAATATTATTTAGAATGTTATACTCATGCATGCAGCACAATAGAAGCAGTGCACAACAAAATTGTAGGACATGTGCCCTGCTGGCTTTGTCTGTAGACCTCAGTAATGGCCAAAAAAAAAGTGCTGGATGGTAAATTTAACAGCCGCATTGGACTCTAGCTAGCTACACTATCTGACTGATATACAGCCGCCTAGCTAACTAGCTAAAATTTTGTTGCTGACAGTGCCAGCCTCAGAAACAGCCTCTCTGCGCTATTAGTGTCACAATGGTGCTAAAACAAAATGTCCACTCTTTATAGGGAGAGGGACATGTGATTTCAGCAGCCAATGACACAAGCTGTTGTGTCAGGACATTCTGGGTGTCTCCTGCGCCCTGATTGGCTAGCTGTAATGTGCACACATAAAGTTAGGGAAAAAAATTACTGTTTACAAAAACGCAGTGCCTCTGAGCTCTGCAAACACCGTACCCTCATCAAACACGTGCAAAACACTCATGATGCACCACCATTATCGTTCCAAAAGTGCTGAAAATACTTTGTTGGCAACGCAAATATTTTCCTGCACTTTACCGAATGTTAACGATTTTTTCTGATTTTATAAAATTTTGCTAGTGCTTCTGATCACGAATCCGAATGTGCCATATTCATGCCTAATTTATGTTTGGCGATCGTTTTCCAAACAAATTCGCTCATCACTATTCATAAGTCCTCTGGTCCCTATTTGTAGTGGTTGTCGGGTTTTCAGAAGTTTAGACATGTGTAATCACACATTTAGCATGTTTTCTATGAATAGGTAAAATATAAAAAAAAATGAAAATCCCCTTTAACTAGTTTTTATATAGTAAGATAAACTTGTTAAATACAGAACAAGCAAGATGGACTGAAAACTAGAATGCTATGCAATAGTTGTGAGTTAGGTTATGAAAATAGAGGAGGATTACTTAAAATATGTGTTTCAAAATCTGTTTCCTAACAGGATATTCACTACTGTTCTGAATTTTTACCTATAATTAGTTTTTTATTAATCTATCACATGATAATGTATGCTGTATGTATCAGAGATTTTCCCTACTATAACTATTACAGTAATGTGTGTTTTGTTATGCAATTTGTATGTCTATTGTCTTTGTTTCAGTTAAACCAGTTCATAAAATTTTTTATAATAATTTATATATTTAAATTTTTCTAGGTAAAATTGTTAAATTTTAATGGTGATACAAATTGGTAAAGTGATCAGTTTACTTTCAAAATAAAGTCTAGGTGCATTTTGTATCTGCATTGCCATCTGGTACCACATAGTCCCAGTAGATATTAAAGGACAGCTTATCTTTTAGACAGATGAACATAAAGGTACAGTGGCTGGCCCATATACTGTAGAAAAAACAACATACATTTTGTTAAAAGAAAGCCATAAGGGATGGTTGACCTCAACACATCCTTTAAATATTTCATAACAAGGTTACATATGTTTAATTAGCATTATAGTTAAGAATTTATTTTAAGAAATTACATTTGATATGATTGCATTTGATAGCTTATGAATTAGCACATTGTTTATACATGATTTTATTTATTTATTTATGTATGGCAAGAGGTTCTATTAAGCTTCTACATGCGCAGATATGTGTGTCATTAGTTTCATATTCATTTTTTATTAAGTAATTACAAAGTTTACAATTATTAGAAAAAATTCCTTTGAGATATACAGGAAAGATGTATATCTTTGTACCGTGTTAGCCAGTGGATAGAAAAATATTCAGGATTGAGAGTCCTCAGTAGTTGATACCTTTTAATGGCTAACTGAAAAGATGGTAACACATTGCAAGCTTTCGAGACTACTCAGGTCTCTTCATCAGGCTAGACTAATACAAAATCTGAAGTCACATATTTATGCACAATACAGCCTAGAAAAAATGCAATAGATAAGACAAGTGACGTGAAGCAGAACTATCAATATGGGAGAGGGAGAAACATAAATATAAACATTGGACCAGTTCATAGATAAGGAGTCTGGATGTTTTATGGTCCTCTGATTGGGGTCTAGTTCTGTGTTGCCCCGCAAGGTTTTAAAAGGAAATTCCTTAATTGATGTAAAAAGACATAAATCCATGCGACACATTCATTCCAGCACTGAGAGTGTCAAAGTTCGTCATAAATTTGTACTCCCAAACTCATCTCTCTCTCTGAGACTTGAAGTTACCTTTCAATACCAGTAATTTCATATCCACGCTGCTGTGATCAGGGATACAGAAATGTTTTGCCACAGGTAGATCCATTCTTTTTTCTCTTATTGTGTGACGATGAGCATTCATCCTTGTTCTAAGCTTTTGCCCTGTCTTCCCCACATACAGACCCCCAGTTGGACATTTAGTACAAATAATTAAGTACACCACATTAGATGTAATGCAGGTGAAAGTACCTGGGATCTTGTAGTCCTGATGTGAGTTGGGGATCTTTATCTTGTCCGTGGTCATTATAAATGGACAGGTTTTACATTTTTTCTGGTTGCAAGGAAAGGTTCCTGCAGCTGTTGGAGAGGACAGGGAGCTTCTGACAATGATGCTTCTTAAATTTGGGGGCTGCCTAAAACACAGCAGTGGGGGGTCTGGAAAAATGGATTTTAATCGGGCATCTTTTTGTAGTAAAGGTTGTAATTTCCGTGCAGCTCCCCTTAGCACCTCCAGATTTGGGTTGCAGGTGACCTTTTTGAATCAGGGTTACCATCCAAGAACAATTGAAAACCAAATTACAAGAGCCACCAGATTGTCAAGGAATCACCTGCTACATTACAAAGCTAAAGAAGAAAATAACCGAGTGCCTCTAGTAGTCACCTACAACCCAAATCTGGAGGTGCTAAGGGGAGCTGCACGGAAATTACAACCTTTACTACAAAAAGATGCCCGATTAAAATCCATTTTTCCAGACCCCCCACTGCTGTGTTTTAGGCAGCCCCCAAATTTAAGAAGCATCATTGTCAGAAGCTCCCTGTCCTCTCCAACAGCTGCAGGAACCTTTCCTTGCAACCAGAAAAAATGTAAAACCTGTCCATTTATAATGACCACGGACAAGATAAAGATCCCCAACTCACATCAGGACTACAAGATCCCAGGTACTTTCACCTGCATTACATCTAATGTGGTGTACTTAATTATTTGTACTAAATGTCCAACTGGGGGTCTGTATGTGGGGGAGACAGGGCAAAAGCTTAGAACAAGGATGAATGCTCATCGTCACACAATAAGAGAAAAAAGAATGGATCTACCTGTGGCAAAACATTTCTGTATCCCTGATCACAGCAACATGGATATGAAATTACTGGTATTGAAAGGTAACTTCAAGTCTCAGAGAGAGAGACGAGTTTGGGAGTACAAATTTATGACGAACTTTGACACTCTCAGTGCTGGAATGAATGTGTCACATGGATTTATGTCTTTTTACATCAATTAAGGAATTTCCTTTTAAAACCTTGCGGGGCAACACAGAACTAGACCCCAATCAGAGGACCATAAAACATCCAGACTCCTAATCTATGAACTGGTCCAATGTTTATATTTATGTTTCTCCCTCTCCCATATTGATAGTTCTGCTTCACGTCACTTGTCTTATCTATTGCATTTTTTCTAGGCTGTATTGTGCATAAATATGTAACTTCAGATTTTGTATTAGTCTAGCCTGATGAAGAGACCTGAGTAGTCTCGAAAGCTTGCAATGTATTACCATCTTTTCAGTTAGCCATTAAAAGGTATCAACTACTGAGGACTCTCAATCCTGAATATTTTTCTTTGAGATATATTGAGCATCACAAAGATAAACCAAGTACCGGTAATTTAAAAAAAAAAAAATTCAGAACCTTTCATTTCATGTAACATTACAAATTTGCTCCACATTACATCTGGTTAACTTAAAAAAATAGGCAAATAATTTTTTAAATGCGTTAAAATTTTAAAAGAAAGGTATCAGCCATAATGATGGGTGAACCTGAACAGTAAAGTTTTGGGTCTGTACCGAACACCTAGCATCTGCGCACGGACCCCGAACACAGACTTCTCCAGGTATTCTGTGTCATTGTTCGGGTTCGGCAGCCCGAATATCCGATGTCTCCTGCACTGTCATCTGTATGACAGAGTAAGAAACACCAGTGTCTCTGATCAGCAGTAATTTCGTTACAGCAGGTCAGAGGGCTGCGATTCCCACGCTGTCAGGTGAAATCTGTGAGCCATCAGCTATGACGGAGGTAAAAAGGTCACTGCCGGTCACAGGCGTCGGCTGATGAGAGTACACCTGCACTCACTGATAGCAGCGAGAGCAGGTGAGGTTGATGAGAGTATACATCAGCCAGCACCTGTGCAATAAATAAATAAAATAACGTGGGTTCCCCTTTAATTTGATAACCAGAGCAGGAAAATCTTACAGCTGTGGGCTACAACACCAAGATGTTTGCTTTATATTGGCTGGTTATCAAAAATAGAGGGGTCCTCATGCTGTATTTTTTAATTATTTAAATAAATAATTTAAAAAAAAACAGCTTGGGGTCCCACTCATTTTTGGCAATCAGCCAAGCTAAAGCATGGGTTGTTATTCTCAGACTGGGAAAGGGCCATGGATATTGGCCCTCCCTAACCTAAAAATAGCTGCCCAAAAAAGGTGCATCTATTAGATGAGCCAATTCTTGCACTTTGCCCAGCTCTCCCCCCACTTGCTTTGTTGCGGTGGCAAGTTGGCTAATAGGCTTGGGGTTGTTGTCAGCTGTTTTATGGCTGCTGACAACAAGCACAGATGCCCCATTACTAACCCCATAGTCAGATTGTAATAAAGACACAGAAAGAATAAAGTCCTTTACTTGAAATAAAAACTCCCTCAAATAATAAACAGTTATACACACCTTTTTGCAGGTCAATGTCCATGTCCAAATTAAATAGACCAAAAATAATGAAACACCATATTCCTCACTTGTCCGCCGATAATCTATGAATGGGCATGTCCCATGATGATCCGGACAGTTTGGCGAGCTGTCACATCATTAATGCGACTGCTCTCCACGCTACCTGATACTCAATGAGATAGAATAGATAGAATGTGTGAACGTGAGAATGCTCCTGCAGTGTGTAGCACTGCGTGAGAAATTTCCCATGATGAGAGAGGTACCACAAGTGAGGTGACCAGGGTTGATCATCTATGTACTCTGGTGACCTTTCTCACATCAGTGCTGCATACTGCTGGAGCATACTCATGCTCTTTTCTCAGTGTGTCCTGGTTGGCTTATATCCATGGCCCTTTCCCAGTATGAGAATACCAGCCCCCAGATGTCTGTTTTAGCTTGGTTTGTTGTAAAAAATGGGGACCCCATGTCATTTTTTTAATTATCTATATAAACATTTATAAAATACAGCCTGCGAACTCCATTATTTTTGATAACCATCCAATATAATGCTGACAGCTGGATGTTGCAGCCCACAGCTGTCTGCTTTACCTTCGCTTGTAATCAAAAATAGGGGGGACCCCAAGTCATTTTTTTATTAATTTTTTTCAGTGGTTATCTAAAATAGAGGGGAACTCACACCATTTTTATTTATTTATTGCATAGGCGCTGGCTGATGAATACTCTCATCAGCCTCTCCTGCTTTCACTGCTATCAGCAAGAGCATATGTAGGATGATTAGAGTAGTACTCTCATCAGCTGACACCTGTGACCAGAGTTGTCCTTTTTACAATAGAAAAAAAGGTTAGATTCAGCTCACCCCTTTATTCACTTTTAATACAGCAAGATCCGAGCAAGGACCCGTCTCCACCCAGACGTCTGGAAACAATCCAAGGAAAAAAGAGGAAAATCCAGCTCGAGGAATAAAATCCAAATATTTCTTTATTCATTTCATTAAAATGCAAATATGGCTGCTATGATTGTCATTGTGGTTTTTACCCTGGCATGGGATGACCGGATAAGGAGATGCCCAGAGGATCTGAACGCGTTTCGAGCGCTGTGCGCTCTTAAACTCAGAATGAGTTGGATTGTGTCCTTTTATCACAAATTAGAGCTGCTGATAGTGCTCTGATCGGCAGTAAAGATCTTACCATGGGCACAAGCCCGTATTTCCTGATCTGTCACTCAGATGACAGCATGTGAAAAAATGGATCTTCGGGCCCCACATTCATCTAAAAGGGGGTCGAGGTACAAGTTCAAGTAGAACCAAACTTTATTTAAATGTTCAGCTGAACCCAATGAACATGAACATCCCTGAGTTTGCCCATTTTTAGTCCGCCACATTCTTACAAAAAAGAACTGTAATGTATTAAACTTTTGTATTTTTTATTGGTTGCTATGAATGATGTTTGAATCTACTGTGAATTGACTTCTAATTTCATGAATTTTGCAGGTTCTCACAAATTGTAACACTTTACGATTTGATTTGCATGAAGTTCTAAAAAGATGCATGACATCAGGCATAACCATGCAGGCTTCTCTATAATATTTGCATCTACTATATCACATGGTTTAGTGTAGTCAAACAGGAGGGACTATCATAACATCTATAAAAGATGAGGTAGGGAAAGTAGTGGCTATTTTAAGGGTTTTTCAGCCTAGGGAGAGTAAAGCCCCCAACGCACACAGCGATCTCGCTAGCGAGATCGCTGCTGAGTCACAAGTTTTGTGACGCAACAGCGATCACACCAGCGAGATCGCTGTGTGTGACACTTATCAGCGAACGGCCCCCCTGCCGGGTATCGCTGATCGTCCTGGAATGGCCAAGACATTTTTTTGATCGCTGGTCTCCCGCTGGCCAGCACGCATCGCTGTGTGTGACAGGTGAGAGACCAGCGATCAGTGAGCTGGTGCTGGTAACTAAAGTACACATTGGGTTTCTAAGCGGCGCGCAGCACTTAGAAACCCTCTGTGTACCTTAGTTACCAGCGCGCTGGTGCAGGGAGCTGTAAACAAGGTACACATCGGGTTTCTAAGTGCCGCGCGCCGCTTAGAAACCCGATGTGTACCTTGGTTACCAGCTCTCTGCACCAGCGCGCTGGTAACTAAGGTACACAGCGGGTAACTAAGCGACGTGCGTCGCTTGTTACCCGCGTGTCAATGGTGCTGATCGCTGGTGAAGCTGCCTGTTTGGCAGCTCACCAGCGATCATGTAGCAACTAGTGTTGAGCGATACCATCCGATATTGTGAAATATCGGATCGGATTGGATCGGACCGATACCCAAAAAGTATCGGATATCGCCGATTCCGAGACCGGAAACCAATGCAAGACAATGGGACAGAAATATCGGAATTAAAAAAAACCCCTTTCTTTCCTTGTAGGTTAATTCTACGTGAAGAAAAACAACAAATAATAATGTAGAATGTATTGGGGGAGGTGGAGGAGATATTAACGGCATAGAGGTTTAGCCCAATCAAATGGAATAACAGGAATAATTTTTTTTTTTTAAAGACGTTCGGAGTTTCAAAGATATTGACTATGTTAACCTTTTTATATTTTGTCAGCTATGTATGTTTCACTACTTCCATGCTCTTCACCTTCTTTTTTACTTCTCCCAAACTTTCTCCTTCATGATCCTCAGCAGCAGCATCTTTTTCATCAACTTCTTCTTCACCTTATTCATCATCTTCTTCTTCTTCACCTTCTTCCTATTATTCTTTTTTTTACATTCTTCATATTCTTCTTATTCAACTATTATTCTTCTTCATATTCTACTTCTTCATCATCTTCCTATTCTTCTTCTTCATCATATTCTTATTTGTGAAAGTCATTCCTGTAGTTGTTATCTATAAAAGTTTGAAGATTACACCTTCCGTTCTGCCTGTCACAAAAGATTTACAACAGGATTTGTCCGTGTTCAGTTTGGCCTGCAGCAGCAGGCATTTTCCAGGGGCAGCACGAGGAGGAACAGACTCACCCCCATACACTGTATAGTCTTCTTCTGCTTATAATTTAGATAATATCTTTTGCTCTGATTTTTAGTTTTATGCTTAATGTTAATGTTCTTCTGCTTTTTGTTCTTCTGCTTCTTGGTCTTCTGCTTCTTGGTCTTCTGTCTCTTATTGTTCTGTATCTTGGTGGTTGTCTTCATGTTCTTTGTCCTTTTGGTCATCTTCCTCAGGGTCATCTTTTTGGCCTTCTTCGGGGTGGTCTTCCGGGTCATCATCTTCAGGGTCATCGTTTTCGTGGTCGTCGTCTTCTTCGGGGTGGTCTTCAGGGTCATCGACTTCAGGGTCGTCGGCAGGGAGATCCAGAGTGATAACCAAAAACCATTTCCAAAAGCTTGAACTTGGAAATGTAGCAGAAGGTACAAGAAGGCTGAGGAACTGCCAAGAACCAGCTGACGGTACTGGAACCCGGATGGGTAGAAGAAGGAACAAGAGCCAATGGCACTACCGAGGACCAGCTGACGGTGCTGGAACCTGGAGGGGCAGCAGAAGGAACAAGAGTCAATGGCACTACCGAGTACCAGCTGACGGTGCTGGAACCTGGTTACTAAGCAGGAGGTATCTGTGCTAGAAGCACTACCAAGGACCAGCAGACACTGCTGGAACTCGGATACCGAGAAGGAGGCACCTAAGCCAAAGGCACTGCCGAGAACCAGCTGACGGTACTGGAACCCGGATGGGTAGCAGAAGGTACCCATGAAAAACAAAGCTGCAAGGCTGTGAGCCGGCGACAGTTACCGAAACCCACAGTCCTACAGGCGGTGCTTGTCCTATTGGCACTACGGAACCTGCCTTTGTTGCCAGATCCCGCAGCCCACATAGGAAGCCCATAAACTGCAGGCACCATAGACTCGGCTAACCCGACCGCAACACGACAGGACAACATATGGGTGGCAAAGTGACATTGACACTTCCTGGAAACAGCAGGCGTGCTGGAACCAGGCTGGGCAGGAGGGAGTACCTGTGCCAATGACACTGCCGAGAACCAGCTGACGGTGCTGGATCCTGGATGGGTAGCAGAAGCTGCAAGAGCCAATAGAACTAGCGAGGACCAGTTGATGGTGCTAGAACCCGGAGGGGCAGCAGAAGGAACAAGAGCCAATGGCACTACCGAGGACCAGCTGACGGTGCTGGAACCTGGTACCTAAGCAGGAGGTACCTGTGCTAGAAAGCACTACCAAGGATCAGCAGACGTTGCTGGAACTCGGATACCGAGAAAGAGGCATCTAAGCCAAAGGTACTGCCGAGAACCAGCTGACGGTGCTGGAACCCAGATGTGTAGCAGAATCTGCAAGAGACAATGAACTAGAGAGGACCAGCTGACGGTGCTGGAACCCGGAGGGGCAGCAGAAGGAACAAGAGCCAATGGCACTACCGAGGACCAGCTGACGGTGCTGGAACCTGGTTAATAAGCAGGAGGTACCTGTGCTAGAAAGCACTACCAAGGACCAGCAGACATTGCTGGAACTCGGATACCGAGAAGGAGGCACCTAGGCCAAAGGCACTACCGAGAACCAGCTGACGGTACTGGAACCCGGATGGGTAGCAGAAGGTACCCATGAAAAACAAAGTTGCAAGGCCGTGAGTTGGCTGCAGTTACTGAAACCCACAGTCCTACAGGGGGTGCTTGTCCTATTGGCACTACGGAACCAGCCTTTGTTGCCAGATCCCGAAGCCCACATAAAAAGCCCATAAACTACAGGCACCATAGACTCGGCTAACCCGACCGCAACACGACAGGACAACGTATTGGTGGCAAAGTGACATTGACACTATCCGGAAACAGCAGGCGTGCTGGAAGCAGGCTGGGCAGGAGGGAGTACCTGTGCCAAAGACAATGCCGGGAAACAGCTGGCGGTGCTGGAAACCAGGGAAAATGCTACAAACAGAGTGGAGACAGAGGCCTAATTGGAGCAAGTTTAAAATCTGTAGTTGTGTGAGTGTGGACAGAGCAGGAGAAATTGCCGGACACATAGCTGGGGATCAGATGACATTTCTGAACCCCAATAGCACTGGAGCATATGTTGACTGTGCAGACAGCACTTCTGAGCAGCAACTGGCGATGTTGGAGCCCAGGGTCAATCAGGGTGTAGGCTGAGGCCTAATTTCATCAAGTTTAATATCTGTTGTAGACTACTACTGATTTTAAATGTGCTCCAATTAGGCCTCTTGCTCCACTCTGTCTCTAGTATTTACCCTGGCCTCCAACAACGCCAGTTGCTGCTCAGAAGTGCCGTCTGTACAATCAACACTTGTTCCTGTGTTACTGGGGTTCAGTAACGTCAGCTGATCCCTTGATGTGTGTCCGGCAATGTCTCCTGCTTTGTCCAACTTCCCACTACTAGTAAAAACTTCCATATTGAATAAAAATAGTATAATTTACACAAATCCTGCGCAGTTTGTTCCCAATCTTTTATGCAACAGTGAAGACTGCTCAAGTATTTAATAATCCCAACTCTTTTTTACTCCAAATGTTTTCTACAACTTTAACTTTCTGACATTTTTCATCTTCCCTTATTTCATGTGTAAAGAGAATAAAGCTTCCAATTATAGTAGCTTGGAAGTTTCTTCTTTCAATAGTTAATTCCGCTGCACTTTACAATTAAGCGACGACATGTACAAGCAATAACGACATCACAAAGTAATACATAGTTCAACAGTTACAGGAGGAGTGAGGGTAAATGTGCATAAAAATGACGATCCTTCTTCCTGTACCCCTCTCCATAGGTTGAACCATTAGACTCATTGAGAAGATGATAAACTTGTAATTTATTACTTTGTTTTTATTCTAATCAGCTCATTGACAATAAATGCCTCATTGTGTGTCATGTGCATAAATAGTTTTAAAAAAATTAAGACACAGCAGAAGATGCAATAATTAGATTTGTTTAGTTGCCAGCTTTGTGAAGTGCGGAAACTTTTTGTATATTAATTACGTAGGATTCGGTAATGTTAAACTATCATTTGGCATTAACTGCAGCCTGATATCTAAAAATAGCTACAAATATAATTAATATATGGATAATTAGAACAAATGCTAGAGCTAGCAATAAAGTTAATTTTTATGCAGTCTTTCTGGAATTGTTCATTACAACAGCATCCTCTATTGATTTTGACAATACTTTCTATGCATTTCTTTAAAGGTTTATAAATAATGTCAAAGATAAAAAGTTGCAGCGTCATTCTCAGCTTTAATTCCAATAAGAACACGTCAGACTTGTTTGAATTTTTTTTAAACCCTTTGATATGATAATATTTTAATAAGTTAAAAGTTACCAGGGAACACATGTACATGATATACATCCAAAAGGGAATACATTATTGAATACGTTAAATATTTTATACAACAAAAATACAAATGAGAACAAATTTGATTAGTTGTTCTTATTCAATTTGTAAGCAGAATATCTCAGACTGCTCACATGAAATAGACACTAAACATTTTTTGCAACTCTTTATACAATGTTAAAGAATGATCTAACATTAATAGCACAATGTTGATTTATCTACTACTAGTGAGTGAATATATTCCAGAGGAATTGAATTGTGCTCAAATAGTAAAAAAAATCTGCATTCACCAAAATGCATTTTTTTTTGCAATTACCTTCCAGCCGCCTCCATTTTGCTGAATTATAAATGGCCATCAAAAGGTTTAAAAAAAAAAAAAAGAAAAAATACTCAGTTTACTGCTCACTACTTCCGCTCTCTACCATCATCTGTCCAGTCCTTGTTGGTTCTTTTTATCATGACCACAAGCGTTGAAATCCCCAGGACCCTTCAGGGAATTTAGATTGTGAGCCTCATCGGGGACAGTGATGATAATGTGTGCAAACTGTAAAGCGCTGCGGAATATGTTGATGCTATATAAAAATAAAGATTATTATTATTATTATTATACTAGGCTGGGACTTCCAGGTCGGATTAGGCCCGGGATGTATCCAACACATAAGGATATATGAAAAATCATGTCACATATCAGATATATGCTCGGTGATCTCCGAGTATTTGGAAGTGCTCAGAGATTTAGTTTCTGTCTCCTCGGCTGCTTGATTTGTGGCTATTTGACAGCCTGAATACATGTGGGAATTCAGCAACAAGCAGGCAATCCCCACATGTATTCAGGCTGTCAAGTAGCCGCAAATCATGCAGCTGCGGAGACAGAAATTAAATCTCTGAGCTCATCCAAATACTCGAAGACCACCTGAGCATGCTCGGGGAAACCCGAGCAACGAGCATACTCGCTCATCACTAGTCATGACATTGTGACTTTACAAGCAAGTGAACTGTGCCAGGCTTTATCTGAGTTGAAAGCTCTGGCCTACCGTGAAGAGACCTGGGATTCCAGTGCTCACGGTGGTAATAACATGTATTGAGAACTAAACAGGTGACGGTTAGGAGCAGAGCTGCCCGAGAGATGAGAAATAAGTTATCAGCAATTTTGTTTTTGTTACATCATACAAGCCATGTTTATTATTCTTGGAGGTCTGGAAACCCCCTGAACATAATAAGTAACATTCAATTTGCAGAGAATAAATTCACTGCAGATTGAATTTCCATACAAAATCTTGGTGAATAGACATATTCAGAACCATTTTCCATTTCCAGAGTCACTTTGTAAGTCTTTCTCTTCTGTAGTGTGTAAGCTCTTATGACTAGCGGAGTTCTCTTTCTCTCTCTCCTGTATAATGTAAGATTTTTTGATCAGTGGGATCATCTCTCTCTCTCTTTTCTGCAGTGTGAAAACTCTTGTGTTCAGCGGGGTTCTATCTCTTTCTTTCTCTCTATTCTACTTATGTGCATTTCTGAGCAATTACAACCTTTCTAATATTGATATTCGCACAAATTTATTTGCTGCAAATCAAACTTCAGCAAAAAATTGACTATAAAAATATCTGCTAATCTTTAATTTAACCATACACTGAACATATATTGGTAATAACAGTTACACAGCAGACCATATGCTGCATGTATGTATTGCACAGATACTCATCAGTGAAGTTCTTAACCACTTAGTGACAGAGCCAATTTGGTACTTAATGACAAGTCAATTTTTACAATTCTGACTACTATCACTTTATGAGGTTATAGCTCTAGAATGCTTCAATGTCATATCATGTAAAAAAGTTAATAAATAATGTTTCCCACATGTCATCTTTATATCAGCACAATTTTGGAAACATAGTTTTTCTGTTTTGAGTCTCGACGTTATAAGTGTTAAAAGTTGACCATGGATTTCTCATTTTTCCAACAAAATTTACCAAACCATTTTTTAGGAACCACCTCACATTTGAAGTGAGTTTGGGGGGTCAATATAGCAGAAAATACCCAAAATTGACACCATTCTAAAAACTGCACGCCTCAAGGTGTGCAAATCCACATTCAAGAAGTTTATTAACCCTTCAGTTGCTTCACGAGAACTAAAGTAATGTGGAAGAAAAAATTAACATTTTACTTTTTTCACAAAAAATTTACTTTGGAACCTTTTTTATGTTCACAATGGCATCAGGAGAAAATGGAATACAAAATTTGTTGTGCAATTTCTCCTGAGTACACCAATACCCTGTATGTGGGGGAAAGCCACAGTTTGGGTGCATGGAAGGACTCAGGAGGGAGAACCATTTGACTTTTTGAGCGCAAAATTGACTGGAATCAATGGTGGCGCCATGTTGCATTTGGAGAACCTCTGATGTACATAAACAGTGGAATCTCCCAATTCTAACTCCAACCCTAATCCCAACACACCCCTAATCCTAAATCCTAATTCCAACCCTAACCATAAACCTAACTACAACCCTAACCCCAACACACCCCTAACCCCAACCCTAATCCCTACCCTAAATGTAAACCCAACCTTAACCACAACCCCAACTTTAGCCCAACCCTAATGTTAGCCCAACCCTAACTTTAGCCCAACTCTAACCCTAGCCCCAACCCTAACCCTAGTCCCTACCCTAACCCTAGCCCAACCCTAACTTTTGACCCAACCATAACTTTAGCCCAACTCTAACCCTAACTTTAGCCCAACTTTAACCCTAATGGAGAAATGAAAATAAATACTTTTTTAATTTTATTATTTTTACCTAACTAAGGAGGTGATAAAGTGGAGTTTGATTCACTATTTTTTATTTTGATCACTGTGATAAGGTCTATTACAGTGATCAAAATGAACCAATAGGAAAAATTTCCTATTGTTGCCGGGTGTCGGCTGGCAGATCTCAGCGGGCACATTACGCATGCACCCGCCATTTTCTTCTCGGGAGAAGACTCCGGCAGCAAGGGGACTTCACGGGGGATGCAGGGACACCGGAGATACTGGGGGGGAATTCGAGGACCCCATTTCTCTCTCCTGGGATGTGTGATCACATCAAAGGAGAGAGAAATTAAAAGGGAAATCTGACATTTTTTGCAGTTGCCGATATTACATGAATCATGCTCTCTGGGGTCTCTGCTATCCTCAGCAGCCAAGACCATGGAGAAATCCCAACTCTGGGGAGCACTATACGCTTATTTCTCAGTGCCGTTTAAAAGTGGCATTGAGTCATAATTACCCTTAACTGCCACCGTTAAAAGGCGTATTGGAGGTCGTTAAGGAGTTAATGATTATAGCCATCCATGTTCCATTTTCTATTCCATTTAGTCCAGACCACCATGATCATTTCCTTCATCCATAACTTTTCCCTGGATGACGTCTTTGACTTACTGCTGTTGCAGCAGGGTGTCCACATTCCCCCATTTCTGCACAAACCATACACTGCTATAGCAAGTGCCATAAACAGTTATTATGCCTGCTCTGTGCCCTAGTACCCTCCTTTTGTGATCCACACAATAACAGTGCCTCCTTTGAGCCCCTGCACAATAATAGTGCTTCCTCTGTACTTTCTCATGGTAATAATGCTTCTCTGTGCTGTAATTCTGTACTATATAGAACTAACATCACCCTGATTTATTATAATGATTATCCCCTTGTGCCTCCTTTAATGATAATACCCAATGCTTCACTATAATGATAATTATCACTCATTGAGCACACTTATAATAATGTCCCATAGCCCCATACACAGTATGATGCCCCTTAGCCTCATATATATGGAGTGATGTCTTATAGCCCAATATACAGTCTGATATCCATCAGCCCCTATACACAGTATTATGTCTCATATAAACAGTGCTATACACAATGTACACAATATTATTCCCAATAGCGACTATGCAGTGTGATGGCTTAATAATATTAGTATTATAGCCAAAGCCCCATATGCACAGTATGAGGCTCCATATTCCATATTCTGTGTATATGGATACACAGTATTTTGCCCATAGCCAATGCAAATTATTGTGCCTTATAATCCTAAATATACATTTTATTCAAAATATACACATTATTACACCCATATTATATGAAGCATTATGCCCCATTACATCCATATGTATAGCATTATGCCCTATAGCCCTTGTAGGAAAGCCGGGAAGGCTAGGGTCAAATCCTGCAATACAGGTGCTGATTAGGTGTTCATGGATAGCTAGGACTAGAACCAGGCCATATTTTCACTGGTCAGTCAGCAGCAAGAAGCTGAGCAGAGTGGTTTGTGTTGGAGTTGGAGAGAGAAAAGGCAGAACTTCTCTGATAAGAAAGAGCATAAGCTGTGTGCACAAAACTGTGCTGGACTTGGGTTTAGGAGTTTCAAGCCTTTCAGCTAAGAGATGTATCTTGCATGGTAAACACCAGTTGAATTACTGCATTGAGTCTGTTTGTTTTCCTACCCATTTCCTTTTCCCTTGAACTCTTTAGGTTTGAAGTGGGTTATAATTGATCCGTTTAATTCTGACTCTCCTTAGCTTTCTCTCTCTACCCTTTATGAATGTATTTTAATTTTCTCACCCTGGATTTTTGCATCTTTCTGCACATGTTACTCTTCTCTTTTTGGCAGTGTGTTGCAGCCTCACCTCTAGTTCCTCAGTAGGTACAAGAAACCACTCAATGGCCTTTTATGGAGCCAAGTATAAGGTGGTGTTTTTGATTTGTTTAACCTTTAACTTTTAGAGAGGGAGGACTAGAAAGAATACAGGGGGTATGGAAAGTATTCAGACCACTTTAAATTTTTCACTCTTTGTTTCATTGCAGTCATTTGGTAATTTCAAAAAAGTTCATTTTTTCTCATTAATGTACACTCTGCACCCCATCTTGACTGAAAAAAAAACAGAAATGTAGAAATTTTTGCAAATTTATTAAAAAACAAAATCTGAAATATCACATGGTCATTCATATTAATTAACTCTCATCATTCTCCCCTGCTCGCACCGATCGCCAGCAGAGCAGGGGAGAATAATGAGAGCCGTGTTCAGCACCCGGAGCTGGGGAACAGTTCTTACTGCAATGATTCCTCCCTGGCGCCCGTGTGTGGTACTGATGCCACACATGTGCTGCAAGTATTACACAAAACATGGTACAGTACTGGAAATATCAGGACGTGTGAAAGAGGCGTTATAGCGGGATTTTATGTTTGGCTGCTGTCACACTCTAAAAGATGCTTTTTTTGCAAAAAATAGTTTTTGCATCACCACATTTTGAGAGCTATAATTTTTCCATATTTTGGCCGACAGAGTCATGTGAGATTTTGTTTTTAGTGGGGCGAGCTGACATTTTTATTGGTACCATTTTCGGGCACATGACATTTTTTGTTCACTTTCTATTCTGATTTTTGGGAGACAGAATTAGAAAAAATCAGCATTTCATGAATTTCTTTTGGGGGGCGTTTACACCGTTCCGCGTGTAGTAAAATTGATAAACCGGTTTTATTTTTTGGGTCAGTATGATGACAGCAATACCTCATTTATGTAATTTTTTTATGTTTTGGCACTTTTATATAAAATATTTTATAGAAAAAATAATTGTTTTTGCATCACTTCTGCGAGCTATAACGTTTTTATCTTTTTGCTGATGATGCTGTATGGCAGCTCATTGTTTGCGGGACAAGATGACGTTTTCAGTAGTATCATGTTTTATATCCGATTTTTGATCGCGTGTTATTCCACTTTTTGTTCAGCGGTATGATGATAAAGCTCTGTTTTTTGCCTTTTTTATGGTGTTCACTAAAGGGGTTAAGTAGTGGGACACTTTTATAGGTCGGGTTATTACAGACACAGCAATACCAAATATGTGTACTTTTATTGTTTAGCTTTTTTTTCATTCAAATATTTATTTATTGATAGAATAAGTATTGATTTTTTAATTATTTTTAATTTTTTTAAAATATTTTTACAATTATTTAAACATTTTTTTTACTTCTTTCTAATTTTTACACTTTGTCCCACTATGGGCAATCATTTATTGCATTTAAGCATCCTGATTCGGCATCTGCATTAGTTTGGGTTTCCACTGCACTCCCAGCACAACAGCCCAGTCACAGGTGCTGATGAGCTGCCATGACAGCAGGGGGTCTGCTGAAAGATCCCAAGCCTGGCATGTTAATTCTTCTGTGCTATCCGACTACAAGCTGGGTGTCATACTGGATATTTTGCTATATTTATTACAAGGGATAAAATTATTACAGATTAAAGTCCCATGTCGGACTGGAATAAAGTGAGAAGTATAAAAAAAAGTTTTTGAAGATATAAAAAGAAGAAAACATTTTGCATCAATATCACTTTTACTTAGCTAAAAATAAAGAAATGCGCATATATACACCTGTATACATAATTGGTATTGTAGCATCCATAAATGTCTGATGTATCAAAACATAAAATCATTAACATGATGGGTAAATGCTGTAAAAAGGAATAAAAGCAAAACATCCGGAAATGCTGCTTTTGGTTGATGCAACTCTGCAAAAAAGAAGCAAAATGTTTCTGGTAAATGGTATAAATAAAAGCAACAACTTGCTCCACAAAATGGAAGTCTTTACACAGCTCTATTGAGAGAGAGAAAAAAGTTATGGGTCTCTTTTTTTGCAAAGTTCACTTTGTCCCACTATGGGCAATCATTTATTGCATTTAAGCATCCTGATTCGGCATCTGCATTAGTTTGGGTTTCCACTGCGCTCCCAGCACAACAGCCCAGTCACAGGTGCTGATGAGCTGCCATGACAGCAGGGGGTCTGCTGAAAGATCCCAAGCCTGGCATGTTAATTCTTCTGTGCTATCCAACTACAAGCTGGGTGTCATACTGGATATTTTGCTATATTTATTACAAGGGATAAAATTATTACAGATTAAAGTCCCATGTCGGACTGGAATAAAGTGAGAAGTATAAAAAAAAGTTTTTGAAGATATAAAAAGAAGAAAACATTTTGCATCAATATCACTTTTACTTAGCTAAAAATAAAGAAATGCGCATATATACACCTGTATACATAATTGGTATTGTAGCATCCATAAATGTCTGATGTATCAAAACATAAAATCATTAACATGATGGGTAAATACTGTAAAAAGGAATAAAAGCAAAACATCCGGAAATGCAGCTTTTGGTTGATGCAACTCTGCAAAAAAGAAGCAAAATGTTTCTGGTAAATGGTATAAATAAAAGCAACAACTTGCTCCACAAAATGGAAGTCTTTACACAGCTCTATTGAGAGAGAGAAAAAAGTTATGGGTCTCTTTTTTTGCAAAGTTCAGACTTATTTTAAGATGCTAAAGTAGTAATATATATATATATACTACTCAAAGAAATAAAGGGAACATGTCTCCAAAACAGGAGATACACAACAAAACAAATGAGGAACGAATGGGAGAAAAGTGAAGTCAATGTCTGTGACCGAACTGTAAGAAACCGCCTAAAGGAAATGGGATTTACATACAGAAAAGCTAAACGAAAGCCATCATTAACACTTAAGCAGAAAAAACAAGGTTACAATGGGCTAAGGAAAAGCAACAGTGGACTCTGGATGACTGGATGGAAGTCATATTAAGTGATGAATCGTGAATCTGCATTGGGCAAGGTGATGATGTTGGAAGTTTTTTTGGTGCCATTTCAATGAGATTTTTAAAGATGACTTCCTGAAAAGAACATGCAAATTTCCACAGTCATTGATGATATGGGGCTGCATGTCAGGTAAAGGCACTGGGGAGATGGTTATCATTACATCTTCAATAAATGCACAAGTTTGTGTTGATATTTTGGACACTTTTCTTATCCCATCAATTAAAAGGATGTTTGGGGATGATGACATCATTTTTCAAGATGATAATGCATCCTGCCATAGAGCAAAAACTGTGAAAACATTCCTTGAAAAAAGACACATAAGGTCAATGTCATGGCCTGCAAATAGTCCAGATCTCAATCCAAAATCTTTGGTGGAAGTTGAAGAAAATGGTCCACGATAAGGCTCCAACCTGCAAAGCTGATCTAGCAACGGCATTCAGAGAAAGTTGGAGCCATATTGATGAAGAGTACTGTTTGACACTCATTAAGTCCATGCCTCAGAGACTGCAAGCTGTTATTAAAGCCAGAGGTGGTGCAACAAAATACTAGTGATATGTTGGAGAGTTTTTTTGTGGGTTTGTTTTTTCATTATTACATAATTTTTTTTCCTCAGAATTGAGTGATTCCATAAGTTTTTTCCCTATGCTTGATTTAACCCCTTAAGCCCCAAAGGTGGTTTGCACGTTCATGATGGGCCAATTTTTACAATTCTGACCACAGTCCCTTTATGAGGTAATAACTCTGAAACGCTTCCATGGATCTCGGTGATTCTGACGTTGTTTTCTTGTGACATATTGTACTTCATGGTAGTGGTAAAATTTCATTCAAATAACTTGCGTTTATTTGTGAAAAAAAACAGAAATTTGGCAAAAATTTTGAAATTTTGACAATTTTCCAACTTTGAATTTTTATGCCCTTAAATCACAGAGATACGGCACACAAGAAACTTGATAAGAAACATTTCCCACATGTTTACTTTACATCAGCACAATTTTGGAACTAGAATTTTTTTGTTAGGAAGTTATAAGGGTTTAAAATTGACCAGCGATTTCTCATTTTTGCAACACCATTTTATTTTTACGGACCACATTTGAAGCCACTTTGAGGGGTCTATATGATAGAAAATACCCAAAAGTGACACCATTCTAAAAAACTGCACCCCTTAAGGTGCTCAAAACCACTTTCAATAAGTTTATTAACCCTTTAGGTGCGTCACAGGAATTTTTTGAATATTTAAAAAAAATGAACATTTAACATTTTTTCACAAAAAAATACTTCAGGTTCAATTTTTTTTAATTTTACCACGGGTAAGAGGAGAAATTGGACTGCAAAAGTTATTGTGCAATTTGTCCTGAGTACGCTGATACCTGATATGTGGGGGGAGCCACTGTTTCTGCGCATGGCTGAGCTCAGAAGGGAAGGAGCGCCGTTTGACTTTTTCAATGCAAAATTGGCTGGAATTCAGATCGGACACCATGTCACGTTTGGAGAGCCCTTGATGTACCTAAACAGTGGAAACCCCCCACAAGTGACCCCATTTTGCAAACTAGACCCCCAATGAACTTATCTAGATATGTGGTGAGAACTTTGAACCAACAAGGGCTTCACAGAAGTTTATAACGTACAGCAGTACAATTAAAAAATCATATTTTTTCCACAAAAATGATCTTTTCACCCTCAATTCTTATTTTCCAAGGGTAAAAATGATCTTTTCTCCCCCAATTTTTATTTTCCCAAGGGTAACATGACCCTAAAAGTTATTGTGCAATTTGTCCTGAGTACGCTGATACCCCACATGTGGGGGTAAATCACTATATTTAGGCGCTCCCTCAAAACACACTTGTTCAGAGCGGCCTATCGCGTTCACTGATCAAAGCAATTCTCTGTGTAAGTGTGCTTGTGTAGCCCATTCACTATCTCCATCCATCCTTCACTCCCTCAAGATGGCTGGACCTTCATTGTAAATACACAATTGTAAATACACACCTGTACTTTGTATCTCCCCCACCTCATTGTAGATTTCTAAGCTCTCACGAGCAGGGTCATCTCATTTCGTCTTATTTTGCTTCAATTATTGTATTGTTAACGTTGTTACTTATGACTTGTGTTTTGAAACTGTTAAACTGTAAAGCGCTGTGGAATATGTTGGCGCTATATAAATAAAGATTATTATTATTATTATTTGGGCGCATGACAGAGCTCGGAAGGGAAGCAGCGCCATTTGACGTTTTTGGCTGGAATTGAGATCGGACACCATGTCGCGATTGGAAAACCCCTGATGTAACAAAACAGTGGAAACCCCCACAAATGACACCATTTTGGAAACTAGACACCCCAAGGAACTTATCTAGTTGTGTGGTGAACACTTTGAACCCCCAGTGCTTCACAGAAGTTTATAATGCCCGGGAATGAAAATAAAAAAAATTGCATCTTTTTCACATACATGATCAATTAGTCCCCAATTTTTTTATTTTCCCAAGGGTAACAGGAGAAATTGGACCCCAAAAGTTGTTGTCCAATTTGTCCTGAGTACGCTGATATCCCATATGTGGGAGAAAACTACTGTATGGGCACATGTCGGGTCTCGGAAGGGAAGTAGTGACAGTTTTGGAAAGCAGACTTTGATGGAATGGACTGCGGGTGTCATGTGTGTTTGGAGAGCCCCTGATGTACCTAAACTATTGAAACTCCCCACAAGTGACCCCATTTTGGAAACTAGACCCCCCACGGAACTTATCTAGATGTGTGGTGAGCACTTTGAACCCCCAAGTGCTTCACAGAAGTTTATAATGCCCAGGCGTGAAAATAAAAAAATCATTTTTTTCCACAAAAATGATATTTTTGCCCCCAATTTTTTATTTTCCTAATGGTAACAGGAGAAATTGGACCCCAAAAGTTGTTTTGCAATTTCTCCTGAGTAGGCTGATACCCCATATGTGGGGGTAAAACACTGTTTGGGCGCATGGCAGAGCTTGGAAGGGAAGGACCACCATTTGACTTTTTCCACTCAGAATTGGCTGGAATTGAGATCAGACGCCATGTTGCATTTGGAGAGTACCTGATGTGCCCAAAGAGTGGAAACCCCCAATTCTAACTTCAACCCTAACCCCAACACACCCCTAACTCTATACTCAGCCCTAACCCTAGCCCTAGCCCTAACCCTAACCCTAATGGGAAAATGGAAATAAATACATTTTCTTTTAATTTTATTATTTTTCCCTAACTAAGGGGGTGATAACGGGGGTTTGATTTACTATTTATTGCGGTTTTTATGTTTGGCAGCTGTCACACGCTAAAAGATGCTTTTTATTTTAAAAATAGTTTTTGCATCACCACATATTGAGAGCTATAATTTTTCCATATTTTGACCCACAGAGTCATGTGAGGCCTTATTTTTTGCGGGGCGAGTTGACGTTTTTATTGGTACCATTTTCGGGCACGTGACTTTTTTTATTGCTTTTTATTCCGATTTTTGGGACGCAGAATGAACAAAAACCAGCGTTTCATGAATTTCTTTTGAGGGGTGCGTTTACATCGTTCCGCGTGCGATAAAATTGATAAAGCAGCTTTATTCTTTGGGTCAGTATGGTTACAGCGATACCTCATTTAGGTCTTTTTTTATGTTTTGTCGGTTTTATGCAATGAAAACTATTTTATATAAAAAATAATTATTTTTGCATCGCTTTATTCTGCGAGCTTTAACTTTTTTATTTTTTCGCTGATGATGCTGTATGGTGGCTCGTTTTTTGCAGGGCAAGATGATGTTTTCAGCGGTACCGTGGATATTATATGCGTCTTTTTGATCGCGCGTTATTGCACTTTTTGTTCGGCAGTATGATAATAAATCATTATTTTTTGCTTTGTTTTTTATTTTTATTTTTTAAGGGGTTCGCTAAAGGGGTTAACTAATGGGACGGTTTTATAGGGCAGGTCGTTACGGACGCGGCGGTACCAAATATGTGTACTTTTATTGTTTTTTTTTATTATTTCCAAAAAATGAATTTATTGGGGGAATATTTTTTTTTTTCTAATTTATTTGGTGATTTTTTAAAAAATTATTTTAACACTTTTTTTTAACTTTATTACATTGTCCCAGGTGGGACATCACTGTCCTGTGACAGATCGCTGATCTGTCACATCACAGATCACTGTGACAGATCAGCGATCTGTCATAGGCAGTGCAGAAGGCTTCCTCATGCCTGCGCTTTGCAAGCACTGAGGAAGCCGGCTCCCTGCAGGCCCCCGAAGGTCCCCGTCGCCATCTTGGATTTGGGGGCCTGCAGGGAAGGAGCCCCCCACAGCAGCGCTGCCGTGGGGGGCTCAGGGAAGCACGGATGGAGCCCCCTCCCTGCCGATGCTTCCCTTTAACCCCCGCTACACCGCAATTGTGTTTGATCGCAGTGTGCAAGGGGTTAACGTGTCCGTGACCGTTCCTGACACATTGTGCCGGGTGTCAGCTGTGATAATCAGCTGACACCCGGCCGCGATCAGCGGCGCTCACCACGTGGGTGCCGCTGATCGCTATGACGTACTATCCCGTCCCTGGGAATTAAGTCCCAGGGCACATGGATGGGATAGTACGTCACATGGGATTAAGGGGTTAAAAAAGTAACCATTACTGACTACCTCATTTTTTTGTTCTTGATTTCTTTTAGTGTTTCTTAAAGCCAGAAAGTTGCAATTTGCTTTTTTTCTAAAAAATTAAACAACTGAATAAACATCCTCCAATGTTTCCATAGTTTTTGACAGGGGTTGTAAATATATATATATATATATATATATAGAGATAGATAGATAGATAGATAGATAGATATGTTAGATGTTGCTGTAATTTTCCTTTTTTTGCCATCTTCCCTTTGCCCCCAACTTTGAAGGTTGATGGACAAATTATTGTAAAAAAGTAAATAATAAAAATTTAAATATTTATTATTGTTCTACAGTATTTTATTGTGCAGGTTAAAGTAGAGTAACACTACAATGTACAGTATATATGAAATAAAAATGTCATTTCAGCAAAGTATTTTTCTTCAGTATTTTAAAAATTACTTCAATGTCTGATGATAAATTCAGAAAGACAGTTTTATAATAAATAATTATAACAATTTCTTCTTTGAATTTTTAAATTTATAGCTGATTTAATTAAAACATATATCTAAAACTAAAAAGGAGACATACTGTAATTATTGTATAAAAATAAGCAGCTGTATCATTGATCTGAAAAATGCAGCACATTACCGTCTCTTCTAAGTGTATACTACAGATGGATAGAATCATAACTAGGATCTTAAAAATGTACAGTATTTTCAGTTGTCTGATTTGTCTAAAGATAAGTGTGGGAAATTACTGCTTGATGGATAAAAACTGAAAAGAACTGAAGGAAGACAGGGTTAAGTCATACTGTGTATATTTAGATACTCAGCATGAGTTAATGATGGATACAGCTGATTTCAATTTGGATCCCAGCTTGCCCTGCTGCTTACAACCAGACAAATCTAAGGAAGGTCATGCAACTTGGTTAAAAGGGTAGTAAGGCTATGATGTTTTACAGCAGTAAGGATCCTATATAAATACAATGGGCTAAAGGCAATACATTAAGCGATCAGCTCTAAAACATGTAGCAGGTGTATCAGAAGATTTTTTGTATTTTGCAGTTTTTAAATTGAACAGCTTTTTAAAATGATAATTAATTTCAACATGTAGAAATATAGCATTTTTTTGCGGTAGGATTTGCTTGACTAAACGAATACACATTAATTAGCATACGTTAATAGAAATGGTGTAAGATGAAACTAAAACCTGAAGTATATTTTTCTATATGTGAACAAATCTTACAAACAATCATTGATTTTACAAATTGCAAATCTTTAAAATCTTTATGCTGAAGACCCAGCCATGACCCATTTTTAATGTCTTGGCAGAGGAATTGATGCGGTGAAGTAGTCCTGTGTCCTTAGCAAAGAAACAGCCCCAAAACATAATGCTTCCACCTCCATACTTGACAGTGGGGATTGTGTTCTTTGTGTCATAGGCAGCATTTCTTTTCCTCCTGTGGGGAGGAGGACTCCCAGACAGTGAAGGGGCAGGTGCCCAGGGGACCTTCATCAGGGTTCTTGAGGGAACGATGCTGGGAGGACAGTAAAAGAAAAGACTTGACTGAAGTTGTCAGGGAAACAGGGGGCGGGGCAAGCTTAACAGGATCAGGGGGCGCGCTGAAGTGGCAGTTGAGAGCGAGCCAGACAACAGACAAGAAGTCGGGTGAGACAGGGAGGACCGAGGGAGCGAACGGTGTGTTGTGGAGAGACCGACAGGGCCCTGTGAAAGGAAAGCTGCGGACTTACCGACTAGTGACACGTGAGAGCCTTGCATCGGCGGCCGCTCCCCTCATACGGACGCATACAGCCGCCCCCCGCTGTTTCCCTCCCTGCTGTGACAAGTCCACGACCTCCACTGACTGCTGCGACTAGAGACCACTCCTTTACAGCGGTCAGGACACTGCCCCCCTGCCTTCTCCCACAGCTGCGGCCCTGTCATCACTGGCCCCAGGGGGCACCACCTCACTACAGGCGGCAGTAGGGGCCCCATCTGGTTTGCTAAGGGACCCTGAGCAGAGGTTGGTGAACAGTTATATTTAGAGACTGCGTCATGACTCTGCTGTGAGACGAGAGTCGCAAGGGGACGCCTGTTGCGCCCCACCGTCATCGTTTTCTTCAGGGCCTGTTGCGCCCTACCGTCATCGTTTCTTCAGGGCCTGTTGCGCCCCACCGTCATCGTTTTCTTCAGGACCTGTTGCGCCCTACTATCATCGTTTTCTTCAGGGCCTGTTGCGCCCCACCATCATCGTTTCTTCAGGGCCTGTTGCGCCCCACCGTCATCGTTTTCTTCAGGACCTGTTGCGCCCTACTATCATCGTTTTCTTCCGGGCCTGTTGCGCCCCACTGTCATCATTTCTTCAGGGCCTGTTGCACCCCACCGTCATCGTTTTCTTCAGGGCCTGCTGCACCCCACCGTCATTGTTTTCTTCAGGGCCCGTTCTGCCCCACCGTCATCATGTTCTTCAGGGCCTGTTGCGCCCCACTGTCATTGTTTCTTCAGGGCCTGTTGTGCCCCATCGGCATTGCTTTTTCAAGGGTCTGTCGAGCCCAGTTTCACCCCGGAATATTGAGGCGTCAAGGCAGCCGCATCAGCGATCTCTACACGGCCACGCCTGTGATCCAGACAGACCCCTGGAAAGATAAGTGTACTATATGAGATAAGGACCCCCCAGTTTGGTCATGTGTGGCCTATAGCAACCGGGCAAACCGGGTTAGTCGCATGCACCATAAGAAAAGTGTTGTTAGGGTTGTTGAGTCCCTGCGTGGACTGATTGTTGTTTACATTTGTTGTTAGCTCAATATAGCCCTGCGGCTACAGTTTTATAAAAGTTTATTCCACAGACCACACTCAGTCTCGTGTCTCGTCACTGCATCCTGCGAACCTGCTAGGACCCTACACTCCAAACACAGCTAGTTGAGTTAAAGCCAAAGAGCTCAATTTTTGTCTCATCTGATCACAGCACCTTCTCCCAATCACTCACAGAATCATCCAGGTGTTTATTAGCAACTTAAGATGGGCCTGCACATGTGCCTTTTGAAAATGTTATTGGTATATATAAAATAAAATCACATAACCACAAAAGATAGTTAAAAATGAATAAATATAAAGGGGAGCGACAAGTGCCATGTTAATGCAGGAATGTGAGGCAAGGTCTATATGAACTCCTGAAGTAAAGTTAGAACATGTAAGAAAAGTCAAATGAAATCCGTATAGTAAATGAGAGGAATTATATATATATATATATATATATATATATATACAGTATATATATATATATATATATATATATATATATATATACAGTATATAAATCCAATCAAGTGGCATGAAACACTACACAGATTAATAATAATAGGTGAAAAAATAAAATTTAAGAATAAAGTGCGTAACATAAATAGAAAAAAAAATTGTAGAACAAGAATTGTAATGTGTCTAATGCCACAGAATATGGACAAATAACATTTTCAGGTGAATATCCACGAGGCATATAATTATTTACATAAAGTGCATACTGCCACAATATATGAATAAATTATATCCCATAATGCTTCCCGAGGAAGCAATACACGAAACGAGCGTTGGGGTCACCGGTCTTCCACATTTTGTACAGGTCTGTCTTGCAGGTCTTTCATCATCATTTTCTTATCATTACTTATTGGTCTGTTGTGGGCAAGATTTATAATTTATGAAATACTGTCACTTTATTATGGGATATAATTTATTCATATATTATGGCACTATGCACTTTATGCAAATAATGATATGCCCTTGTGGATATTCACCTGAAAATGTTATTTGTCCATATACTGTGGCATTAGACACCATACAATTCATGTTATATATATTTTATTTTTTTCTATTTATGTTATAAAGCACTATGCACTTTATTCTTAAATTTTATTTTTTCATCTATTATTATTAATCTTTGTAGTGTTTTATGCCACTTGATTGGGTTGGATTTATACTTCTTCAGGAAATACCACAAAGCATCAACATGTGGTACACCTGAAGAAGTCAGACTTCAAAATGCGTAGAATAAACCACCTCATCTAATAAATACATCCGGATTTGCACTGCTTGGCAGCGCGGATATTATCCACAAATTTCCTTTATACTATTCGTGATATGGTTGCGTGTTGACCCGTGGATCTGCAGCAGCCGACACAAATAAGCTACAACAACACCAGGTGAGCAGTTTTTTGTAAAAACGACTTCTGAGTCTGTGGAATAAGACCCTATCTGTGCTTCTTTTTTCCTATAGTTTTTATTGCCAAGAAGGCACATGTGCAGTGCAGACATTATCCACAAATTTCCTTTATACTATTCATGTGCCTTCTTGAACAGGAGGGACCTTGCGGGCACTGCAGGATTACACCTTTCGGTGTAATGCGTTACCAAAGGTTTTCTTGTTGACTGTGGTACCAGCTGCCTTGAAATCATTTACAAGTTCCCCTGTGTAGTTTTAGGCTGATTTCTCACCTTCCTCATAATCAAGGATACCCCACGAGGTGAAATTTTGCATGGTGCCCCTTGATGGATGTCAATTGACAGTCATTTTGTATTTCTTTAATTTTCTTACTACAGTATTGTACCAACAGTTGTCCCCTTTTCACCCAGTGGCTTACTTATGGTTTTGTAGCCCATTCCAGCTTTGTGCAGGTCTATGATCTTGTCCCTGGCATCCTTAGAAAGCTCTTTGGTTTTGCCCATGTTTTAGAGGTTAGAGTCTGACGGATTAATTGAGTCTGTGAACAGGAGTCTTTTGTAAAGGTGACTATGTAAGATACCTGTCTTTAATACAGGTAACAATTTGATTAGAAGCACCTAACTGGTTTATAGGATCCAGAACTCTTAATAGTTGGTTGGGGATCAAATACTTATTTCTCACTGCAAAATGCAAATAAATTTATGTAATTAATAGAATGTGATTTTCTGGATTTTATTTTTGATATTCTATCTTTCAATGTTAAAATTAATATACCATTACAATTATAGACTGTTCATGCCCTTGTCAGTGGGCAAACTTACAAAATCAGCAAGGGATCAAATAATTATTTCCTTCACTGTTGTCATGATCCAGGTTGGATGATGACAGATAAAAGCACATGTAACTTTTTTTTTCCATAAGCTGTGTGCTTAAGTTTGGTTTTGCCCCTAGTGGCCATTAGGGTCATTGCACAGTGGTGTCTTTTGTTCTAGTTTGCCCCCCGGTGGTGGTTAGCATTATTACACAGGAATCACTAACAGGTGTGAGTCCTCTGGCTTAACTATAAAGGTGTGTCATGTGCTCTCACTCACTGTTGGTGATATTGCTCATTTCCATCCAAGTCTTGTGGAGGAAGGAACTACTGAGAGGAGTTCCTTGCAGCTCAGGCAGAGCTCTGGTGTAGTAGCTTCAAGTGGAAGCTGAATTCTGGTGGTGGACTCTGTTGCTGGGAGCAAAAGCAACAGAGCAAAGCTAAGTGGTGTTACCCCTGTTTTGTAAGTTTTCTTTTGTGTGTTTCAGTGCAGTGGTGGGATTTGTTTCTGCACCGTCCATTTCACTAGAAAGGGCTAGGTGCAGGGCGAGCTAGGGTTTTACTCTGTTGAGCCATGGGCCAAGTGCAGACCGGTGAACAGTTGCTGCTGGCCCTCACTGAGGTTAGTGAGGAGCTGAAAGATGTGTTTCAGCTGCACCTGCAGTGGAATTATGGGTCTGAGGCCTATCTTCTGCCTCTACTAGAGGGTCCATATACGGCTTTGGCGAGGATGTGCCGTGGAGTCCCTGCTGGGGAGCAGGACTTGCTTATACAGGCGGACGTACCCAGGCAGGTGGGTGGAGTCGGTGCCCCAATGGTGCTGCCTGGTGTTCCCCAAGGTGAAGGGGTACATCCCTGTAGTGAGCAGACTAATCATTTAGTCCAGGGCACTGACGCTGAAACTTCTATACTGTCAAAGAAGCCGTGTTCCCCTGGTCGTGTGGAGGAAGACGACCTGGGAGTGTATATTTCCTCCATTTTGCCCTCCCAAGGTACTATGCCAGCAGAGGTGTTGGCTGGCGGCATACCGGAGGTGATAGATTGGCGGGTGAGGGAAGTAGTCAGCTGGGGGCAGTCATGTGAGGGCTGCTGCCTAGGGACTACTGTCTCTGCCGTCTCTCTTCAACCGACCCCTTTCTCTCCAGTGAGAGCAGCTGAGGTGCTGCAGGAGAGTAGGGGAAAGGCTCAAAGGCTCAACCCTCGCCAACCCTGAGAGGCACAGACCTCGTAGTAGGAGGGGTTGGAGGGTGGTGTTTCCCTTGGTGAATTGCGGGGATGTGAGTTTGGTGACACAGGGGGACGCCTCTATTGTCAGTTCCAGAGAGAGTTCACCATGTTGTGACAAACGAATGTGTTGCAATAAATGTTCAGGTCCGGACCTGTGTGTGAACGAGCATGTATGGGTGGCCACCAAAAACATCCAGTGGAAGTGTGTTGCAGGGGTCTGGAATTCTCAGGTGATCGGGCCGTATCTGGTGTCGGCTATCCAGGGCCTGGAGACTTACCAGCTGGAGTTACCAACATACTTGCCCATACACCTCTCGTTCCCCAGATCAGTGCTTTGGAGATGGGTGGTGCCTCCGGAACATACTTTGCCAATACCAGTGGTGCTCGTTTGTCATAAACCTGAAGTGCAGGTAGTTGCAGGTGTGAACTCTGGATCTGGGCGTCCCCGCTGTAGGTGGTTTCCAGATGAGGAGCGGTCTTGAGGATTCAGAGGGTGGACTCTGTTGCTGGGAGCAAGAGCAACAGAGCAATGCTAAGTGGTGTTACACCTGTTTTTTAACTTTCCTTTTGTGTGTTTCAGTGCAGTGGTGGGATTAGTTTCTGCACCGTCCATTTCACTAGAAAGGGCTAGGTGCAGGGCAAGCTAGGGTTTTTAGGTTCCTGATCGGCGCCTGGTACGGAACCGGCCTAGGGATCGTGAGGAGGGTAGAGACACTGACTCAGGGGAGTGCAGGAGGTCTCCACATCCCCATTCCCTATCGCAGGGCCCTCCACTGTATCAGTTTCCCTGGTGTTTCCCTTTATTATTTAAATTCGCCCTGCTGGAGGCGGTGTATCCAGTTATACGTGTAATTCTGAAATTCGCCTGCTGGAGGCGGTGTATCTGGGGTCATTTGTGCCATAGAAATTCGCCCTGCTGGAGGCGGTGTGTCCAGTCACACGTTGACCATCACAACTATATATATAACTTCCTTCTCACCCCCCCAATGTGGTTGGTCTTTTTTTGTCCTTCCTCATCCTTGGGTCCTCTACCGGAGGCCTGGGAGTTTGAGGGTTCTGCGCAGGATCTTAGTTGTTCCAAGCATTGCGCTTTTCTGGACAAGAGAGTTCTGATGATGCTCCTGGGATCCGTTTTAGATATTTTTCCAACTTAGGAGCACTTGGAGCAGTGACCCCTATCACCACTGGAATCACTGTTGCCTTCACCTTTCATATCTTCTCCAGTTCTACTCTGAGGTCCTGGTATATCTCCAGCTTCTCTGATTTTGCTGTCATTTGGCACTGCCACATCTATTATCATTGCTGTCTTCTGGTACTTGTCTACTATCACACTGTCTGGTTGGTTAGCCAACACCTGCTTATGAGTCTGGATCTTGAAGTCCCACAGTATTTTTGACTTTTCATTCTCCACCACATTCTCTGTGTTCTCCCACCTGGACTTAGTGGGACTTAGCCCATATGCTGTGCAGATGTTCCTGTATACAATTCCCACGACTTGGTTGTGGCGTTTGGAATATGCTATTCCTGCTTGCATTTTGCATCCTGCCACTATGTGCTGGACAGTTTCAGAGGTTTCTTTGCATAGTCTGCACCTTGGGTCTTGTCTTGTGTGGTAGATTCCCGCTTCTATGGATCTGGTACTTAGAGCTTGCTCTTGTGCCGCTATGATTAGTGCCTCTTTGCTGTCTTGGAGTCCAGCTTTCTCCAGTCATTGTTAGGATTTCTCCATGTCAGAACCTCCATTATCTGTCGATGCTACATCCCATGCAGTGGCTTGTCTTGCCATGGCACTTCATATTCCTCTTCTTCTTTCCAGATCTGTTGTTGCTGCCTTAGGCATTCTCTCAGCATCTCGTCTTTTGGTGCCATTTTTCTGATTTATTACTGGATACTCCTTGTTTCATCTATGATGGTGGCTTGGATGCTTATCAAGCCTTGCCCACCCTCCTTTCTGTTGGTATACAATCTTTGTGTGTTAGACTTAGGGTGGAGACCTCCATGCATTGTGAGGAACTTTCATGTCTTCACATCTGCAGCTTACATCTCTTCTTTTGGCCAGCACATAATGCCAGCAAGGAATCTGATAACAGGCAGGGCATATGTATTGATGGCACAGATTTTATTCTTCCCATTGAGTTGGCTCTTCAGGACCTGTCTTACCCTTTGATGGTATTTGGATGTTGCTGCTTTCCTTGCCTACTCATCATGGTTACCGGATACCTGTGGGATGCCGAGGTACTTGTAGCATGTCTGGACATCTGCTATGTGCTCTGCTGGTAATTCCACTCCATCAGTTTTGACTACCTTGCCTCTCTTTATTAACAACCGGCCTCACTTCTCCAGTCCGAAGGACATCCTGATGTCTTCGCTGTAGATCCTTGTCAGTGAATTGATGCCTCATTCGTTTTTTCGCATACAAGTTGATGTCACCCATGTAGAGGAGGTGGCTGATGGTGCTTCCACTCTTAAACTTGTATCCATAGTCAGACTCTGTAATAATCTGACTGAGGGGGTTCAAGCCTATGCAGAACAGCAATAGGGACAGTGCATCACCTTGGTATATGCCGAATTTGATGGTCATGTGCTAGTTGTCTTGAGTTGACTTCCAATGTTGTTCTCCATAGCCCCATTCAGTTTATGAGGAAGGTTCTTAATTTCCTGTTGACATTGTAGCGAGCCAAGCACTCACAGACCCATGTATGTGACATTGAGTTATAGGCTTTCCTGTAGTCAATCCAGACTGGGCAGAGATTGGTCTGTCTGGATCTTGAGTCTTAAGTGACTGCCCTATCTACTAGGAGCTGGTGCTTAGAGCCTCTAGTGTTGGTCCCAATGACTTTCTGAGTTGGATTCATGTATTGGTTCATATGGTTCTGTAGCTTGGTAGCTATGATGCCTGACTAGAGTTTCCATGTTGTTGTAAGGCAGGTTATTGGGCGGTAGTTGGATGGAACTGTTCCTTTGTGAGGATCCTTCATGATCAGCACTGTTCTGCCTTGTGTTAGCCAAGCTGGGTGGAAGCTTGCTTCTAGCAGTTGGTTCATCTTTCCCATGCGTTCAATTACCACTGTTAATTTCTTTATCCAGTAGGTGTGGATCATGGCTGGGCCAGGTGCTGTCCAGCTCTTCATATTCTTGACCTCCTGTTGGATGTCTGCTTCTGTAATGGTGACTGGTTCTTGCTCTAGGTGGTTGCTGTGTTTCATCCTCTTGCAGCCACATTGCACCAGTGTTGTGTGTTTTTTTCCTTCTCTCATATGTTCCTCCAGTGTTCAGTCCCTGCTATTGGTGGAGTTGCAGCCTTTGTGCTGTTACTCTGTAGTTGGGAGTACACCTAGGATGGTTCTTTGGAGAAAAGGGCATTTAGATATATATTCCCCATCCTGGACATATTCTGCTATATACATTTTCACCATCCTGATATCTGTCCCCCGTTGTGCTGCTGTTCTTTAAGGCATAAAAAAAGATTCTACTCATCTTCTCTCCGGTCCATCTCTTCTGAAACAGGCAACCGACTTCAGCACTTAAGCAACGGTCAATATATGATGTCACGGTCATGCACCCCCAGCTACGTGCATGTTGACATCATTGGCTGGCAGTGTGTATTGTAGTGGAAGGACCCAGCAGAACTCTGTGCCACAATACACTTCAGTTGGCGTAGACTGGCCCCTCACATGCATGAGCCAGGTCTCGGTCACAACCCCTTCGACAGCAATCTTTATGCCCCTATTTGTGGGGGTTAAATAGCTATTGTATGGCAAAGGGAGTTGCAATTCTTTCCATAAATTGCATTACAGAGTTTGTTTAGAGCTGGATAAAAGTGAGATAGGTACTGGAAAAGTAAAGAGCCAAAAATTGCTGTATGTTAAATTCTGTACAAACAAGAAGAATTTATCATGGTGTTCTGACCAAATGGAGAAGAACAGGGGAAATGAATGAGTACAGTAAGAGAAAACATCACTGGAGTTGCAGGATTTTTCTGTTTATAAAGCACATATTTGACATACAGAGCATTGATGTATAACTGGTATCTGCCATATTATAGTCACTAAATGATTGGTCTTGGTACAGTGTTTTTTTTGCTAATGGTCATTTTGTTAGGTCACTATGTGGTGGTAGTATACTGTATGGTTATGGTGTGGCTCTGTTATTTGTTTTTTTATATTGTGACATTGGTGGCAGTACACTGGGTTTCGTGCTGTGGTATTTGTTACTTGTATAGTAGTATAATTTGCTAATTCTAAGACTGTGTTTGTCAATATATATTTGCATTATTTTTATTTTTTGAGGTAGAAAGAATATATAACCTAACAGAGCCACAAGAACGGACACAGCAGAGCTATAAACTTATATTTGTAAGGGGTCCCTTAAGACTCTAGTTAGGCCCCTATAAGAAGATACACTTTGAAGTCCAGTATAACAAGGGCTTTCTTGACAGATGGTGCACTACTTTGTTTAAATTTCACTTTAAATTTCACATCACTATGCTATTTTTATAGTGCAGCTGATCTCAGACAGGCTGAATAAGCAGATGTTTATGCAATATCAGAACAGCTGTTTGCTTTTTAGTTTTAAAAGAAACCTTTCATCCAAAAAATGCTATTAACCTGCAGATATGGGGTTAATCTGCAGGTTAATAGCATTGTGAAGCTGTCTGGTATCCGCAAAGAGAACCCTGCTGCCGGAAGTAAATGAACTTTATTCCTTCCAGCAGCCTTAGGCTTTCAGTCATAGGGTTGGCGCCAACACAGCTTCAGATGCTGCTCAGGGCATAGTGAGCGGCAGATACAAGTTAATAGCATTTTTTTTACATGACAGGTTTCCTTTAACTTTGCTACATCGGTACTCACATTTAAAAAATAACATACCACATTTAACAATACAAGTTAATGGCAGAAATACAGCTGTGTAGACATACAGGTTTATGTTTAGGAAATAAAAACCCAGTGTTACATTTAATTTACTAGGGCTAAATAGGTTTCTATTAATGATGGTCAATTTAACTCTATTAACTATTCGTAGTTAAAAATAGTTAAAAAATACAGATAATGCATACAGTAGATTGCTGCATTTCTGCAACTAAAAATCTGTTCCATAGTTTCAATCAAGTGTTTACAATCATCTATGTATGATTTTTACAGATTATGCTAAGATTTCACCGGCTATGCGTGAATATACCCTTAAAGGTTTTTACACGTTTTATCCATAAAGGCAGTTCTAGGAAATTTTATTTAGCAAAACTCAACAGTTCCAAAAGATGCATATGCATTGTATCTGCTGTTTTTGCTTTGCTTTTTCCTGCGTAGTTGTGGTGTGATGGTGTGCTGAACTGCAATCCAAAGGCTCAACTTAGCATAAGACTTCTTTGACAATAATATATGTACAGAAAACAAGCAAAATTATTCGAGTGGAATTAAATCCTATTAAAAATACTAAAAATTTTTGAGAGTATGGATTTTTGCAAATTTGCTTGGCATGGATTCAGCAAAATGGTGACTGACTGGCCACCATTTGGCTTAACCTTAAACGAATGGGAATGGCAGAACTTTAGGAAACAAAACGTCAACTCACCTCCACTGTCCACCTTTTCAGTACTCATAGCCTAACCACCTTTCCCATGTCATTGGAAGCATCTCCTAGTCTGTTTACTGTAGGCCAGGAGGACTTATGGCCACAAACAGGCCTCTGAGGTTACTGTGCGTCACTTACATAGCATACATGCAATGCACAGTGTCCTAGGAAGCATGGAATTTCTGACCTAGAATGGATTGGAAATTCTGCCTAGAGTGAATCCAAGTGAATCGGGAGTTCTGGCATAGATGCAATAGGGAAAAATAGGACTGGGTGTCAAGTAGAGATGCTCGTTGCTCACCGTTCAGTCCTTTTCAGTAACTTATCTTTCTGCTTTCACAGCTTCAGCCTGTTCATTTGTGTCTAAGACTTCTGATTGTGACCAAGCCTCAGAGATAATGGGCATGACATGCAGTTTCCCATGAGGCTTTGTGGTGGCCTGAAGTCCTTGCTCAGAATGCACAGGTCAGGAAATACAGCTATCAACAGGGGAAAGAAGAGGCGGGTCAGAGGACTGAACAGCAGGCAGTAGGCATTAGAGGGGCCTTAGATGTGAGGTGAGGATATTTTTTTTGTTTTGTTTTTTACATCTTATGTTTTTTAATGCTCTGAGGTTTAAAGATACCCAAAATACAGTATAATAAGGTACATTCAATTTGCAGAGAATAAACTTGTGGCAAATCGCATTTCCTGGGCAAATGCGTGTGATTTGGCAAATTAAAATTTTGACAGATTCACTCATCTCTAGCATCTGCATATCTCTGTGCTAGTACAAGAACAAACAGCTATGTTTACTTAGATTCCATTATGTAAAAAATGTTGTTCCACATTAGATCAGATTTTGTATTAAATATATATTTTTTTACATATGTGGCAGCACATGAAGTGCTTATGGCTCTGTATCAGAGAACCATAAGGGTAAATGCCCACGATCAGGTATTGCTGTGGGTTTGAAGCTGCGTACTTATGCAGTGTCAAACCCGCAACGGCCAGATGCTACAGCATAGTGGATGAGATTACTCGAAATCCCATGTCCATCATACGTATATGTGCGCCTGCAGATCACCTGTGGATACTGACATCCAGCACGTCTTTCCAGACAGCATCATGTCAATTTCTTTTGCAGGGACGATAGCCTCCTCAACACTCAACAGAAATGTAATCATTGAGGCTAGTTTCACACTAGCGTATGGAGGATCAGCATATGGCTGTGGGCTTCCTCTGTGAAGCTCCTCCGGTCAGCTTTGCATCTGTCGGCATGTGGCCTGCGTACCCTATCTTTAGCATTGGGTACGCAGGTCATGTCATTGAATGCAGATGCCTGCGCATGCATCTTTTTGAAGGTGCATCGACCTGCACCAAATGCAGCATGTTGCATTTTGGTGCAGACACCGCACAGTCAAAACGAT
Source organism: Dendrobates tinctorius (assembly GCF_039654945.1). NCBI lineage: Eukaryota > Metazoa > Chordata > Amphibia > Anura > Dendrobatidae > Dendrobates > Dendrobates tinctorius. The sequence continues at coordinate 53,895,671 of NW_027361703.1, forward strand.
GCATGCAGAGGCATCCGCATTCATCGGCATGGCCTGTGTACCTAATGCTAAAGATAGGGAATGCAGGCCGCATGCCAACAGAGGCGGCGTTAACCAGAGGAGGTGTGGCCGGAGGCAGAGCTTCATGGAGGAAGCCAGCAGCCATCTGCAGCTCCTCCATACTCTAGTGCAAAACTAGCCTTAAATGTATTGAATGCAGTAAATCCACACAGTTCAGTGAACACGTGGATTTACCTGTGTGCAATAGAAGACAGCTCTTTGGACACAGAGAACATGTGCTACGTTCAAAGCACTGCTAGTTACAGATTGTGGGAATGTACCCTAAAGAACTGGTATGCCAATGCATTGTGTGTATAAAAGCCTTCACTAAGAAGACTATCAAATTAGAGCCTATGTTTAATAATAGCTTGGTTATAAAATACTTCAATAAAATGCTAATATGATATACTGTATGGCCTAAAGAAGTGCATTGTATACAGTACATTACTAGAATTTCATATAAAAAAATGTGTGTGACATTATATTTTCCCTAACTTCATATTAATGTTTGGACATTGTTCCAGGTTAATAAAAACAATTTACCACATAAAACACTTATATTGCTCTACTTTATGAACTGATTAAAATGTAATAGAATTTCAATATTAAAAAAAGAGTCGTGTTTATCTTTCTTCCCATGTAAGTTTTTATTATTGTTTGGTATGGGCCGCTGGAGATAAAATTGATAAATTTATTGGTAACGTATTTATAGCACATGTCAGTGAACAGGCATCGGGAAACTTATCAATTTTATAGAAGCATTAAACGAGGTTGTTAGAAGAAAATTTATTGTTTAATCCATGGAAGCTCCTTAGGCTTCTAAAGGTTAGACCACCAGGTAATAAAGGAAGAGCATCGCAATCATAATCTTAATAAGAAGTATAACATGGTAGTAAAATATGAGTGGACAGTAGTGACAGAAAAAATCCAAAGATATTCTTTAATAATTTATATTTCTAAGACCTTCTTCTATGAATTGTAAATGAGATTGTGGAGTTTAATATAGCTAACATAACGCAATGTATTACAAAGCAGCAAATTAAATTATTGCTTATTGAATACAGTATAAATCCCAATTTTACTAATATCCCGGCCCTGAAACCCTCTGTTCTCATTTCAGATGGATTTGGAAGGTCATATTAAATCAGCATAAATATAAATGATATTTGATATACATTTGTAAATTAAGAGACATTTCTAATCAATCCCAAATACTGCACTTGTTAAAGTAGAATCTTTTACAACATAGCCATATGGGGTCTTGCTTTTTGCAGGAAGAGCTGTGGTTTTGAATAACACTATTCATTTTACCATACAATGTTTTGGAAATTGGGAAAAAATACCAAATGCAGTGAAATTGCTGATAAAAGTTTGGAAAATGCTTTTTAGGTTTTATTTTTCCTACATTTATTATTTGGTGAAAGTAACCTTTTATTTGGTGCTTAAAATATAGTTTTAACAATTTTATATTTTGATAGAACATACTTTTTGGACACAATGAAACCAATTATGTTTACTTTTTTATTTTGTAATTTCTTTATTTTTAGTGGAGAAAGGTGGGGTGATTCAAATGTATATATATATATATTTTTTATTTTATATTTAAAACATTTTTTACATAATTACTATACTTTTTAGTTCCCATATTGGACTTTAACCTATGATCGTTCAATAGCTTATACTATATGCTTCAACAAAGTAATATTGCAATATAATGAGGAGTCGCTGCTGTCCTTTGAAGCTCAGCATGTGGCTGAACTTCACAGGAGGAATAAGATGGCATTTACTGGAGCCCACAGAAGGCTATTGACTGCCATGATAATAAATTAATTTCCTGTGATTGTGTCATGTGGAGCCAATGGGAGCCGTAGTGTCAGTGCTCTGGCATTTATATAATTTAAAAGCTGCTGCCAGAGACTGGCAATGGTATTTGAATGGACAAACTGCAGGAATCAGAGCAACTTCTGACCACTGCATTTACAGTTGGGGGAAAAAGGATTTAGTCAGCTACCAATTGTGCAAGTTCTCCCACTTAAAAAGATGAGAGAGGCCTGTAATTGACATCATAGTTAGACCACAACTATGATAGTGAAAATGAGAAAACAAATCCAGAAAATCACATTGTCTGATTTGGCAAGATTTATTTTGCAATTTATGGTGGAAAATAAGTATTTGGTCATTAACAAAAGCTCATCTCAATATTTTGTTATATATCCTTTGTTGGCAATGACAGAGGTCAAATTTTTTCTGTAAGTCTTCACAAGGTTGGCACACACTGTTGGTAGTAGGTGCTTCTTATGAGCCATTCCTTCATTGCCCTGGCAGTGTACTTGGGATCATTATCAGGTTGAAAGACCCATCAATGTTTCATCTTCAATGCTCTTGCTGATGGAAGGAGGTTGACACTCAAAATCTCACGATACATGGCCCCATTCATTCTTTCATGTACACAGATCAGTCTTCCTGGTCCCTTTGCAGAGAAACAGCCCCAAAGCATGATGTTGCGACCCCCATGCTTCACAGTAGGTATGGTGTTCTTTGGATGCAACTCTTAAGTAGGAAGGAAGGATCATCCCCGCGCTGGTACAATATTTGTGGTATGTCCTGATGAAGAGGTCACCTGAACCCTGAAATGTGTAGAATAAACCACGTTGAATCCTCTACAATATTTGGAATTCTTCTTGCGGCAGCGCGGGGATGATCCTTCCTTCCTACTTAAGTGTATGCTTCAAACAGGTCCTGCACTGACCTGTGGATCTGCAGCAGCCGCCATTAATATATGTCTTTCCTTCACTCTCACCAGGTGAGTAGTTCTCTTGGTGGGCAACTCTGTGTAATATTTGATAAGACCCTATTTGCGCTTTTGGGTCTCCCTCTTTTCTCTGATTGGATGCAACTCAGCATTTCTGACTCCTCCAAACACGACGAGTTTTGTTTCTACCACCAGCAGTGTGTGCCAACCTTGTAAAGAGGAAGAAAAAAAGTGATCCAGCTGGAGACGGAGGCGGCTGCAATTTACAAAGCTTTATTGGACAACTTAATAATATGATGGTTCTTTAAAAATTTCTTATAGCAAACACCAAGCACACCAGTGAGGAGGATCAACGCGTTTCAGATCATGACTAAGTCTATTTTTTAGTTGAAACGCGTTGATCCTCCTCACTGGTGTGCTTGGTGTTTGCTATAAGAAATTTTTAAAGAACCAACATATTTTTAAGTTGTCCAATAAAGCTTTGTAAATTGCAGCCGCCTCCGTCTCCAGCTGGATCACTTTTTTTTCTTCCTCTTGCTCCTAATTCATGTGGTTGCTCACCACAGTCCGTGCTGGGCGTTGGCAGGCTTGGGGATTGCTTTGCAGACGGGTAAGCTGACTACAACTTTTTTTTTAACTTAACCTTGTGAAGACTTACAGAAAAAGATTGACCTCTGTCATTGCCAACAAAGGATATATGACAAAATACTGAGATGAATTTTTTCCACCATAAATTGAAAAATAAATCTTGCCAAATCAGACAAGGTGATTTTCTGGATTTTTTTCCTCATTTTGACTCTAATAGTTGTGGTCTACCTATGCTGTCAATTACAGGCCTCTCTCATCTATTTAAGTGTAATGAATGGAAGCGGAGGCAGAGATGGTGAAGTTCACATTCATTTTTTATTTTTAAAGTGGAACCTCTGGACCACGGTCCCGGGGGCTTTGAAGGGGGCGTAACTAGTGAGCCCCGGGTACCCATAGTAAAGTCCCTCAGACAGGACCAGAATGGAATACCTGGAGGACAGAGGTGCTACCTCTAGTTAGATCACGGACACGTGGCAGCTGTACCAGCGGGACTAAAAGGGATAGCAGAAACAATAGCAGAGTCCGTAATGTGGTGGGTCCTGGATCCGGGTAGTTGGTAGATAGCAGGCTCCAGTAACCTTGTCAAAGTCCACAGACTCAGATAGCTGTTGGCAGAGCTGGATGGCTTTTGCACAAAAGATTGCAGAGATAGCCAGGGTTATCAGGTTACAGATAATCTGTGGAGACAAATAGCATGTGAGAATGCAAACGCAGCGCAGACAGGTTAGGAACAGAACCAGATGTGGCAATGGTAGATACTCATTGCTCCGGCGCTCTCCCTATGGAGGAGAGACCAGAAATAGCAGCCAGTGTGCTGCCATTGGATAATTACCAGATTTGAAAAATGCACACTGTCCCTTTAAGAAGCCAGGGGAACGCGCGTGCGTGCTCTAATAGTTTTGCCTGGAGACCTGCTGGCCGGACGCCAGGAGCTGGAGGAGGGGGAAGGAATAGAATGCCGGGGAGCAGCATGAGACACACAGGGAGCCTGCTGCTGCACAGGGTCAGCATGCAAGGCACGAGGTGAGTGGCCTGAACGGGGTGCAGCGGCAGACCGGGGCGCAGAACCAGCACGCGGGTCAGGTGTAACAATAAGTGGGAGAACTTGCACAATTGGTGGCTGAATAAACACTTGTCTGCCCACTATATATCTTGGAAAGCACATCTTGGGTTTGCATATAATGCAGTCATTGCAGCTTGCACGTGTTTGTCATTCTGTTAGAAAATGATGGTCAATTTTTTTTCCTTCTATCTTTTTTTTCTAGTATAAAAATGTAATATATGAGTATTATACAAATTCCAGATTGCTCATCTTTACTACTAAACTAAATTTCACAATTTTTATGTAGAGGATTTTGATATCTAAATAGGATAAAATGAGTTTTAAAATTTTTTTATGTTGCACTCACTTCAGCGTATTATTCACTTCATTTTTATAAGGCCTCACTGATACATCACATATGTGAAAATATTGTACTAGTGTCATCAGTGTTTTGGATCAATGTTTTACCAAAGTGTCATCCGTGTGTCTGATTTTACCAGCAGTGTGTCATTCATGTGTCCATTTTTACAATCTGTATGTCTATTTTTACCATCAGTGTGTGACCCATGCATCCATTTTTACTATGAGTGTACTGTCTGTGTCCATTTTTTGCCATCAGTGTATCTGCTTTTACCATCATTGTCATCCATGTGTCCATTTTTACCATATGTGTGTGTCATCCATGTGTCTGTTTTTACCATCAGTGTGTCAAACAAGTGTCCATTTTTACCAGTGTATTGTCCGTGTGTCCATTTTTGCCACCAGTGTGTCATCAATGTATCCGTTTTTACAATAAGTGTGTCATCCGTGTGTCTGTTTTTACCATCTGTGTGTCATCCGTGTGTCTGTACCATCAGTGTGTCATCCGTGTCCATTTTTAGTATCAGTGTGTCCAGTTTTACGATCTGTGTGTAATCTGTGTGTCTGTACCATCAGTGTGCCATCCGTGTCGATTTTTACCATCAGTGTGTCCAGTTTTACGATCTGTGTGTCATCCGTGTGTCTGTTTTAACCATAAGTGTGTCATCCGTGTCCATTTTTACCATCAGTGTGTCATCCCTGTGTCTGTTTTTACCATCAATTTATCATCCGTGTGTCCATTTTTACCATCAGTCATCAGTCAGTGATATTTTCTTAGCAGGCATCCGTGTGTTACTATTTTTCTTAAAGTAGGACCACTAATTTTTTATCCCTGAAAATTTTTCATTGGTGGTCATGAACCAGATTTCTTAGGCGTTCGAATAAAAATTCAAGCAGGAAAAATCATTGCACAGTCTGTTTGTAAACCGAGCTTAAGGAATATGTTATTGCCTTTTAGAAGTGCACACCCTATGTACACTAAGAAAGGCTTACCGTATAGCCAGATGCTGTGATTACACAAAATTAATAACATTGAAGCGGTTTTTGATGAACAGATAAGTGATTTAAAGACACATTTTAAAGAAAGAGGTTATCCTATTTCTGTATTAAATGAAGCTCATGATCGTGTTAAATCTGTTTCTCAGCATGATTTGTTACATAGGAATAAAACTAAGAAATCCAGAAAACCGGATCAAAATGCCCAAATTCAGCAATTTTTCTTCATTTTTAAACATAGTCTGATGGACAGGGCTACACATGCCTCTATCAGGAAGAATAGAATTGGCACATGCTATACTGTACATGGATAAGGATTTGCGAAAGTTCGGGATTTTGAAACCTATTTTTTCCTATCGCAGATCATGTAACATCTTAGATATCTTGGTTTCCCACAAAATTAAATCTCCACCTAGAAATTGGTTACAAAAAACTGCACCATCAGGTAACTTTAAATGTGGTAACTGCCCCAGTTGCCATCTCCATATAACTTTTAACCCTTTGTATTTAGGCTCCATTGTGCACACGGTGACAGATTTTATAACATGTAGGACGCAATTTGCGGTGTATGTTCTCTTCTGTCCCTGCAAATTTTTTTACAAAGGCAAAACTATAAGACCCCTGAAAACAAGATTCCATGAACATTATAGATCTATTTTCTCAGGAAAAGGTTCCTAGCGATTAATAAATCATATAAAAAAAATTTCATAATTCCGACCCTGAGACCCTGAGCTTTGCAGGACTTGAAATAATACAGAATCCTAAGGCAATCAAAATGATTTGTTATTGAAACAAGAAGCCAAATGGATTCTCAAAACGCAGGCTCAGGGTCCCATAGGTCTGAATGACAAGATTGATTTGTTAATATTTTTATGATACCGTTGGGAATTTTTGTTCTTTGTTTCTTATGTTGCAATAACTGTAAAATTGAAATGCTGTTGTATGTGATAATTCTTAATAATGATTTTTAGTTATTTCATTTTGTTTTTGTTTGATTGTTCACTGTGTCATATACATGGTTAAATCACATGTTCAGGGGGCATGGCCTAGCTGCTGAGGAGACAGGACGTGTGGGCTTGGAGCTCCTCCACATTATCTGCTAAATTTAGAATTTTGAGAGATACCACAGCTGCGGTTTGGCTCCCAGAGCTGAGATAAACCTCTCTGGCACATCTGAGAGTCGTAACTGAAGAGGGAGGCTTGGCTCTAATCACTCCCGAGGTGCTTTATAAACAAGCAGTGGAGCGTGGCTGGAAGAGACAGGCGCCATCTTGAGAGGCTGAGGGGAATGGTGGATTACAAGCTGCAAGGATTGTTGTGAAGGTACCGCTGTTGTGGAGGAGCCATTAGATAAAATCCCCTGTCAGCGACTCCCTTCCCCACCTCATTACACACTCTATCTGGCCACATAAGAGCCTGAAGTGATAAGAGCTGCTGAGATCCATCTCTGGTGTCTGGCTCCCTCCTCATCCCCCTCCCACCTGCTGCACACGGAGAGAGACTCCTGAGATATTAGACCCTGCAAGTCAGTCCTCTGGGTGGAAGGGGAATTCTGATCCTTTGCCGCTCTCCCCTGCTGTCGGCTTGGAAGAGAGACCCTTGACTTTGCTGAATCAGATGCAAGAGATCACTTCTATGCCCCCCTCCCCTCCTCCCCAGTGAGATAGCATTTATCTATTGTTCCTCCTCCTGTGCAACTATAATACTGACATCCTTAACACTAAAACTGGTGCCAGGAGGTGGAACTTGAGCAAGACGCCAGACCCACAGTGGTCTTTTTCCAACATTCAGAGGGACTAAGAGAGGACAGCGTTATATAGGGGAATCACACTTTCTATTCCTCAGATAAAAGCTGAAATCAGAGAGAGAGAAGAGAGCGACACCTGGTGACCACCAAAGGAAGTGCTCCTCTAGCGACATCCAGTGGCCATGTTAGGTACTGCGTTCAAATTCTAGTCAAAACTAGAAACAAGTTTCTCATATGTCCAAGTTGTGAGCACAGCCCTCACGTTATCAGAGCTCTCATAATGGTTAAATCACAAAAAGAACGTGAAAAACTAGCTAATAAAGCAGCAGCATATGAACAGAAAAAAACACACATGGAGATTTAGACAAATATCTAAAGAAAAAGCCAAACCTCCCAAACTTCTGCAAGAAGGTCACTCAAAAAATCAACTTCTTTCGAGAATTTAGACGATTCTGACTCTAGCGGTGACGACTTCGACAGTGACTCTATGTTGGAAGATGCCGCTCCTATCTCTAGAGCATTCATGAAAAAACTGTCAGCTCAAAATATGAAACCCATCCTGGAGGAGTTATCCGGCATGCGTTCAGATCTCCAACATCTGGGGCAAAGGGTTGAGGCCTTAGAGTCTGCAAACTCAGAGCAAGTAGACACTCTTAACTGTCTGAACGAGCAAGTCCTCAAACAACAACTTAATGTAGCTCTATTAGCAGCAGAAGACAAGGAAAATAGGAGCAGTTGAAAGAATATCCGTATAAGAGGCATTCCTGAATCTTTTGCACATGATACCTTGGGAAAAGTATCCAGAGAAATCTTCGCCAGTATTCTCAGTCAGGACAGAGCCGCCTCAATCACAACTGAATGAGTACATCGTGCTCTGAGACATAAACCAAAGCAGGACGAACCACCAAGAGATGTTATCTGTGGCCTCCTTAGCTATGTGGACACTGCAGACATCCTAGCAAACACTAGAGAACAGGACAAAATCCTGTATGAGAACTCTCAACTGCAACTCTTTCAGGACCTTGCACCATCGACCCTAGCTAAGAGAAGGATTCTCAGACCACTCCTTTCAGCTTTGAGAGCCAAAAATCTCAACTACAAATGGCTGTACCCCTTTGGCCTTGCAATAAACTCAGGGGGCAGACAAATCTCGATACGTTCCCCGGAAGACCTACCCAAAGCTTGGGACTCTCTGGGCATTTCACCAATGGATCTACCTTCATGGATGCCGATAGACACCTATTGGAATCTTCCTCCCCTTACTAGATCGCAAGACAGGTCCGTGAAAAAGAAAAATACTTCTCCTAAAACCAAGAAGCAAGATCCCAAGAAACATCCACCTTGAACGGCAGAAACCCCTGAGTCTACATTATTCTCATCTATTCTCCTTTCATGATATTACTTTGTCAATGTCTTGGAATTTCTCATTAATGCTCCTCCTTTTGACCTAGCTCTTCTTCTACTTTATGTTGTCTGCGTTATATACTTTTTTTTCCCCTCAAGCTCTAATCTAGCTCACAACTTGGACTACCTCGCCTATGTTTGGGTTATTGTACCCCCCTATGGTAGGCGAGTCATTGTTTGAAAAAGTTTACTGTTCATGATGTTCTTATTTTTCAGGTTTTCAGATGAGGCAGAATTCCCTATGAGATACACTAACCATGAGTAGTGAGGTGAGCCCGGGCTCTGTCACGGTGGCGTCGTTTAATGTCAAAGGACTGAACTCCCACCCTAAACGTAACCAAGTTCTTAATCTTTTAAAAAAACAGAATGCACAAATTCTTTTCCTACAAGAAACCCACTTCAAATTAGGCAGAGTCCCTAACACATCCTTCTCTTCTTATCCTGTTTGGTTTAATAGCGTAGCTCCTCTTCCTCTAAAGGGGTTAGTGAGGCAATAAAAAAAGGTATCCCATTTGCCCTAAAGGACAGTTTAAAAGACCACAAAGGCCGGTATATTTTCATTAAGGGAATGCTAGCTAATACAATGGTCACCTTTGCTAACCCATATGCCCCCAATGCTCAGCACGTGCAATGGATTATGAAAACACTATACACACTGCAACTATTTAAAGAAGGGCTACAGATTGTGGGTGGGGACTTTAACCTCACTCTTCAACCCGAAATAGATGCTACAAGTGGTTCTGCCACCATTTCTCAGGCCTTAAGACGTAAACTTTTATATAAATTAGAAACGCTTCAACTTATCCTGGCGTCTTCTCCACCCCACCATGAAAGGTTTTACGTTTTTCTCACCTCCCCACTCCTCATACTACCGAATTGACCTTTTCTTAGTCCAAGCACAAGCCCTGCAGTTAGTTAAATCTACTAAAATAAGTGTCATTACTATTTCAGATCATGCCCCAATCTTTTTTGATCTCTCTATTGCTACATTACCTCGGCCTGCCACGTCATGGTGTTTAAACGAATCTCTTCTAGACAAACCAAATATTATTGAGAAATTAAAAACTACTATGGCACAATTTTTCACTGAAAATATCACTGATAATCAGCTTACCCCCAATATTTGGGAGACTCATAAAGCTGTCATTAGGGGGGGACTTATCTCAATTGCTTCCTTCCATAAAAGACAAAGGGATAAGGAGCTCATGTCGCTATTACAACAAATTAGCACTTTAGAATGCATCCATAAAAAACAAGCTCTCGGACTTCTCTTCAGGACCTCACCTCTCTTGGCAGCAAAGTTAAAGATTTATTAAACGTGAACTCCGCAAAATTATTTATGCATTGTAGACACAGATTTTATCTGCATGGGAACAAATGCAGTAAGCTCACTTCCCATATGCTCAAAAAACAAAAAGAAAAAATGTTGATAAAGCATGTCTTACGGCACTAGACAGGGCTGCCCTCTCTCCCCCTCCCTTTTTGTCCTAGTGATGGAGACATTGATACAGAAAATCAGGCAAGACCCCGATATCAGGGGATTAGTGGTGGGCCAGATTGAACTCAAGATAGCTGCTTTTGCAGATGACCTCCTACTCTTGATTACCAACCCCAACATAGCTTTTTCGCACCTCTTAGGTTTATTTGCGGAATTTGGAATTCTCTCTAACTTCAAAATTAACATGAGTAAGTCTGAAATTTTGAATATCTCGGCATCAGTTAAAGAGGTCTCGAGGTTAAAACAAAGGACACCTTTTCATTGGCCTCCTGAAAAATTAAAATTTTTGGGGATTTATTTAACTGCTGACCCCTCTACTCTATATAAATTTAATTTTCTCCCACTGCTATCCAACTTACAAACTCTACTTAATTCTTACAAATTACCTTTTCTTTCTTGGATGGGGAGAATCAATGTTGTCAAATCCTACATTTTTCCAAAAATTTTTTATGTTATGAACATGGTCCCTATTCCTCTTCCCAATTGCTTTTTTATAGTGGTGAACAAACTAGTTTCAAAATTCATATGGAAAAATAAAGGAGCCAGATTGCCTCCCAAAATTTTATTTTTACCAAAAAATAAAGGGGGACTCGGTCTCCCTGACTTCAAGAAATATTACTAGGCCATCCACATCTCCCGTTGGCTATGTATGGTCAAGACCAACCCTGATCAGAAAGCTCTAAATTTGGAAGTCAGTCTGTTGGGCAATATGGCTGAGATTTTTCTTTGGTCTTCCTGTACCCCAGCTACTCACTCGATCGACGCCATAACTTATAATACAATATCTATTAGACATTCTTTAGTTCCTAATATAATACCCCATTGCTATTTTTTAGACCATATTCAAATAAGAGTCATTCCCTGGCTGACTGACCCAAACTATGTTGACATTTATTGTCTATGGGATTTTTTACTGAATCTACCTATTTCGCATCTTCTATCTAACCAGGTCTCCTGTACAGAAGACTGGCCAAAAGACGCCAGGAAACAACCTCGAGACCTTTTACAAAAAATCCATATACATTTTATTATGTCTAAATTTAGGTTGAGATACAAACATGGTTCTGACTGGCTTTGGCTGGAATTTTTAATAGGTCTCCGATCTATTCCCCCTAAACTCGTCTCTAAAATGTATGTTAATCTGGTCAATCCGCTATCTCAATTTAAGCCACTTTATTTATCCTCATGGGAATCTGAACTAAATCTGTCTTTATCGCCCCAGGAGACTAGTCAAATCTTAGGCAACTCCCACGGTTTCTCAAGGTGTATTCTATTACAGGAAAATGCTTTTAAAATTCTTTCACGCTGGTACAGAACCCCGGACAGACTGTTCCATATGGGTTTGGCTTCCTCCCCTCTATGTTGGAGATGCTCTGGTTCGGTTGGAACACTGACTCACATCTTTTGGACATGCCCGGCTATTTCTATAAACTGGTCAGGAATCAATAGTTCCCTGCGCAAATTAGGTTTCACTAATAGGAACCTAATACCCAAGAAGTTCTTCTATCACTACCTACTAGAGAGTTTAAACCCAAGAAACATAACCTACTTCCCCTCTTGATAGCGGCCGCTAAGCATCTAATTTCCATTCATTGGAAACAACCCCCCCCCACAATTGCTGAGTGGGTAACTAAATTTCAAGACATCTATAGAATGGAAGAGTTGTCGAGTTGGGAGTCACGCTCACATAGCGAGCTCCAATCAACTTGGCACCCTTGGATAAATAGACACTCCCTTAGCCTTTGACAGCTCTCAGTTATTGCTATACCTGTGCATCCCTCATTCCCCTTTCAGAGTCCTGTGCCGAAGTGACGGAGCCCGACCTCAAAACTGCCCCAAATTACTACAAACATTTCCAATTGTGATAAATCTAATTGCCCATCATTTAACTCATTTGGCTGCTCTAACTGGTGCACTCCTTACTTCTATATGTCTCATGTTTGTAGGTCTCCAGAAGGATTTCGTACGTTCTTTTGGAGCCGTTACTACAATAACTAAGTTAATACTACCTGAATTTAGTTCTTTATATTTTGTGGTTCCTTTTATAGTTTACCTGTTTTATGGTCTCTGCCAATACGATTTTATGGGAATTTAACTGATTCTCTATGCAATTGTCATTTTCTGATTTATGAAGCAAGCGCTGATTACATGGCTTAGCCATAACTTTCTTGTGTTGTACTGTATGCAAAAATTTTCTTAAATAAAAAAAAAAAAATCACATGTTCAGCCTTTTTAAAGGAAGCACTTGTTAATTAGTCATTTACCTGGACCCGTTAAAGCGTGGTAATGCGAAACAGCTATCCTCCTCTCTCCCCACCGCTGCACCTTACCATCTAAGATGATAGTCATGAAATAAAGGACTTTTCAATGAAGCTGCCATGGTGAGTGCCGCATACTTTTTTATGAATCATTTATATCTACTTATTGATATATGCTGTGCATCTCCAAATGGATATTTATGCTGATAAAGGCTCTATAATCCAGCTCAACTCCTCCGTACAAAGGATTATATGTTTTAACACTGGTGACATAGCTTCTCCTATATTTTGCAATGTTAAACACAGAAAATACACAGATTCCAACTGTGTGCTATACATGTTTTTCACAGAACGATACACTTGTATTGGGCCTTTTTATCTGTGCAGCCATGAAAAAAAACAGACATGTCTGCATATGTTTTGCACTGACACACGGTCCATGAAAAACCTGGATTTGTGAATGGCACAATAGACTATAATGGGTACGAGTTGCATCCATGAAAAAAAACAGATACAACACATACATGCAGCATCAACATCTCAATGGGGCCTAATTCAGAGAGCTGTTAGTAACACCAAGAGTAAGGGTACCATCACACTTGGCGACGCACCAGCGTTCCCGCCAACGATATGACCTAATAGAGATCGCTGGTGCATCGCTACGCGGTCGCTGGTGAGAAGTCAAACAGTCAGATCTCACCAGCGACGCAGCAATGATACGGAACGATACGACGGTCGTTGGGACCCTCTCTCTCAAACCTGTGGTATTGAGGTCATTCATCGTTGACCCTGTCAAACACAGCGATTCTTGCTTGCCAGCGGGACACCAGCGATCAAAAAATGGCCCAGGACATTCGAGCACAATCAGCGACATCGCAGCAGGGACCCGATTGCCGCTATGTGTCACACGTAGCGAGATTGCAGGTGAGATCGCTGTTGCGTCACAAAATCGGTGATGCAACAGCGATCTCGTTAGCGAACTCGCTATGTGAGACGGGGGCTTAAAGTACCATCTCAAGTATTAAAGTATAACATCACAAAAAAAATAAATGTCCTGACTTGCTTGATGGACGAACAGAAACAAGGAAGGAAGAAATATAATGGACCATTAAGCTTTTCCTATAACCAAACTAACTGTGCCTAGCTCAGAATAAATGTATCTTAATATACCACTCAAAAAAATAAAGGGAGCACTATAACATAGGATGTGGTATTTTAGTGTCCCTTTTATTTTCTGAGCAGTATATATTGACATTTTTTGTTCCAAGGAGATATGCATACAGTAAAGCACTTTGTTTGCTACTTAACTTATATGCATAGCTTATTGAAATAAAATAATGCCATTATTTCTTTTGTGGTCTACTTTGATTCTAGTGCTGTCATGGTGTTCATTGAATAGCTTAAAAAAGTGCAAGATTCACTGTGATTCCAATGCATGCGAGAATGGGACCAAAGATACCCCCCTCCCTTGGGAATGATGCATAGTGTGATTGCTTGGAACCTATTTAAAACAGTGAAACTCCGTCCTGAGAAACATTTTAAAAAATGTTACTGCTTAGAACAGTGCCAGAAAGCTACTCCAAAGGTAACTAGCTATAGTGCTTGGTGTAGGTCAGATTTATCGAGTGTTGTCAATCATCATAATAAAACTGTGTAGCATAATACAGGAGGCAAAAACAAAATCATTTCACTTAATGCATTATGAAACAATTAAACAATACATTTTATAAAATAAACATTTGTAAAGTTTTATGTAGGTTATTCAAAAGGCAAAGTGTAAATGATAATGAAATATGACAATAGGCTGCAACAGTAGAATTGTTGCTCTTGCGCACTGCAGAAAATACGCATTTTACTTATTTTTCATCTTTTTTATTTAAAACAAGAAACAAACTTAAAAATAAGGCACATTTGGTCTCTTATCCATAACTGATTATGTAAATATTTTGTTGGTCTTGAAGTTAAGATAACACGTATATTTCTATAGTTTTCAAAAGTTATAAAAATACAACAACAATGGAAATGGTGTTGTTGAAATTGTTCTGTTGGCAGCTTGTTTTCTAATGTAATGATCTTTCCTTCCTTAAATGTTTTGCATGAATGGTACATCTCAAACTGAGGTGAGAGTGTTTTGACAGCTGTAATGAGGAATCAGATTCAGTTACCAGCTGTATGCCAATTCAAAACTCACGAGACTGACTTCTACTGTCTAAAAGTCAAATCAAAAATTCTGTCTTTCCAAAAGGATGAAACATATTGGAAACCCTTTTGTATAATATGATCAAAAATTGAGGAGCAAGAAAGAAAATAGTTTAAGAGTTATTGAACACAAATAGAAACATCTACTAAACTATTCAGAATATCTAGCAATACAAAAAAAGGAATTAACTAGGAAAAGAAATAGAATTCATTGCATCTCAATTCCATCATCACTGTCTGTTGCTGTGACAAAATACAAATATTTCTGCATGGTTAAACAGACAGTCTTAGCAGTAAACCTGACAGAAGGTATTGTTAAATATGAGCAGGTTGATTTACATTTATTTTGATTGCTTTCAATTTCAATGCATTTAAATTGTGCTGAAATATTTCTGTACTCAACTGTCCTAAAACCATTCAGTCAGAAAATGTAAAAACCTGCCGTTTGACAAAATGTAATGTTTAAAGTTGTAATTGTAAACATACTTTTCTAGTGTCCCTAGACTATATAGAGCAAGGTGTGAAATGTTTAAAGTTGTCTTGTAAATCATTTGCCTTATGGAAAGAAAATATCAATTGATGTTAACCTTAAAAAATAGATAAAATGTAACTATACTTATAATAAATCGTTATGCAGCATACAAATATTGTAGTAAATTATCTTGAAAAAGTTTCCTGGTTTTATTATTATTTATTTATTTATATAGCACAATTAACTCCGTGGTGCTGTACATGTGACGGGGTTGCATCAAAATACAAATATCACTTACAGTAAACAAACTAACAATGGCAGATTGGTACAGAGGGAGGAGGACCCTGCCCTTGCAGGCTTACATTCTATAGGATTATGGGGAAGGAGACAGTAGGTTGGGGGTTGCAGTAGCTCCGATGGTGTTGAGGTAGCAGTGTGGTCCTTACAGGTTGCAAGCTTTTTTGGGTTTTCAGGTTCCGTTTGAAGGATCCAAATGTGGTGGATAACCGGACGTGTTGGGGCACAGAATTCCAGAGGATGGGGGATATTCATGAGAAATCTTGGAGGTGATTGGGTGAGGAGCGAATAAGCATGGAGCAGTGAAAGATGTCTTGGGAGTACTGGAGATTATGGGAAGATATTGAGAAATTTTTTGGGAAATATACAGAGGAGAAAGGTTATGGATGGCATTGTAGGTCAGTGCTAGTAGTTTAGTGTTTAGTGAAATAAAACTTGGATCTCAACTTAATGAAAGAATCCAGGAGTAGTTTTAATGCAGTCCATTCAAGTGTAAACCTGGTGCTCTAAAAGGCATGCCAAATTCAGGCAACGCACATGATGAAGACACAACTTGGAGTCCAAACATTTCCAAAAATTAGGGGAAGACCCAAGAAAAAGTGGTATCAATTGAACTACAGTATGTTAGGTGTTGTGTTTCTCCCTCTGCACAGGAGGAATCCCGAGCCTTGCCTTATGCGGTCTCCCATTCAGTCCCAGCCACAGAGGAGCCTGCTCAGCAAAGACGTTGGTCCTGGCACCTTGCCCTGGCTAGTGCTGTCGGGTTGGTTGCTGCTGCCATCCCTGGTTCAGCTATAGCAGCCTGCACTAGCCAGCGGCGAGTGGCTCCTGGGACCAAGTCCCTTTTTCGCTCCACTGAGCATGCCCGTGGCTCAACCTCTCATTGGAGCTCAGGGGTCACATGCTGTTCCAATTGGACCATGGGGAAGGTCCCGGAAGGTTGCCACTATAAAAGACTCGCATGGCCGCTTGGCCATGCGTTAATATAGACTCAGATGGCTAGTTGTGTGCATGTTGATGGATGCTTGTGAACCGCTGACTGACTCATTATGACTTCCTCCCTCTGGTTGTGTTTTTTTATAGGGTTAGGGTTTTGAGTCAGCGCCGAGTAGTGGCACTGCCTAGTGCCACAGTGCTCCCAGATCTGAACACCTATTAGTGCCAGAGTGTGCCACCCAGCACGAGGCACTGCTGTACCATTTGCTCCCTTTGTCCTGCAGCACCCATCAGAGCGGCGCCGTGTGCAGTTAGTGCGCTTTCCATCCTAAAGCTTTGGCTTGTTCGTGGCGTCCGCCAGTGCGGCACTGCATGCCTTTGAGTGGTTAATCCTAGCCTTGTAGTCCCGGCATCGCAGTAGCGTTGTCGACCGCTAGTGAGACTAGAGGGACTCTTCCTGCGTCCTTAGGGCAGAGTTCTGTGTCTCTGTACTAGCACTTACCCTGCCAAGCACTGTGAAGTTAACAGGCTCTGGCATTGGTTTCAGCAGCTCTGTACAGTAACAGAGTGCGCTTCTGTACACACCGGGTCAGCAGTTATCCTGCCAATGTTTAATTAGCGTCCGCCATTACCGAGCAGCAGTTTACCATCTCTGCACGGTGGACTCCTGGTTGTGATCGCACTTTATTATATTTAGTGCCATCCGCAAACCCTAACACAGTAGAAATTTGATAATGGCAGAGCAGCAATCAGACATGGGCAATGCATGACATATCAGGGTCTGAGACAGCATTTAGAGCTTTGAATTGAAGTTTCAGTTAGGATAAAGTGGGTCAGGGACTGGTGTGAGCCTGATGTGCAGAGAGATCTGATACCTCATGCAACAGCTTAAATTTACTCTTGTACCGTGGATCTAACAGAGTGGCAACCCAGTAGTCAGCACTATTTCTATTTCAAACAATATGGGCATCATGTTGTAGTGCAGCAAGAAAGTGCTCATGTGTTGGTGGACCAGGAGGTCCAAGTCCATAAGGTGTTGGTGGTGGGATAATACTCAGGCTTCTTTCCTCTATCCCACCAATTACAGACAACAGAGAGGGGATCATTATCCACTTCATCTCCTGACTGTTACGCGTCCATCACCTCCTCATCCTCCATTTTGCTGCTCGGCTCCTGCAGCTTCACTAACTGTTTGTCTGGTACCATGAGTCTCCCTCGATCACTGTTGTTCACCTTCTCATGGCACCCACCTGTGTGAAGACAGTCCGGAGCTAGAGATATTGTGATCCTTTCCACATCCTCAACTGCTTCCACCTCTTCCTCAGGAACTACCTCCACCTCCTGCAGACAATTCAAAGTGTGCTTCAGAAGCTTGATTACCAGAATGAAGATGCTGTTTACGGCATTTTCAGTGCTAACCATCTTAGTAGGGATTTTTAAACTGTGCAGAAAAGTGCAGAGGCCCTGCATCTGTGGCCACTCTTCAAGCGTGATTTGCACCACTCCGTACTGCATTGGCCCTGGCTATGCAAAAGGACGTACTGCACCAGAGTTCATTGCTGCTACTACCATCGCTGCAACATGTGCAGAGTGGAACTCCACCATGTAGGCACATTGTATTTAAATGGTTAACTGGTACACTGAAAGACCTCTGCAGCAATGCAAGTTGATCACCTGCCGAGTGCAAATGGCAGAAGTCAGCACACAGCATTTATGCATTCTGCACCAGCACATTCAGGCTGGGATAGTGGCAGATAATTTGCTGTACTACCACGTTGAGGCTATGAGCCATGCAAGGCAATATAGGTGATGTTGCCCTGTCTTAGAGCCGACATCATATTTGCACCATTATCACACATGGCCTTCTGTTTCTCCTGGTTCAGTGGAGACAACTATTGCTCAAAGTCACCCTGCATAGCTGTCCACAACTCTTGAGATGTGTGACTGAGATCTCAAAGGCATATTAATTTAAACATTTCCTGATTGCGGTGAGCCCAAGCTGTGCAGTATGGGGGTGAGGGGGTGATTGTCTCTGCATTGTTAGAACTAGAGTTGAGCGAAACGGGTCGAAAAAATTCAAAAGTCGCCGACTTTTGGCAAAGTCGGGTTTCATGAGACGAAACTCGACCCTAGGATAAGGTCGGCCACGAGGTCGGCGACTTACGCGCCAAAGTCGCGTTTCAAAAGTTTGTTTTGCGCTCTTTTTCAGCCAGGATCCACGGACACTGTGGGCAACGTGATGACATAGGCACGGGTCACCACCATCTTTCAGAACGGCATGCAAGTGATTGGCTTGCTTTGGGGGGCGTCACAGGGGGTATAAAAGGGCGTGCACGCCGACCGCCATGTTACTCATGCTGATCTCAGAATAGGGAGAGCTGCTGCTGCTGATTTTGTAGGGAGAGCGTTAGGCAGGGAAGAAGACACCAAAAACTGCTTCTGCTGCTAGCGATTTTGCCTGTACAACACACCAGTCACTGTGCAGTGCAAGGGGAGGCTATATAGTGGTGTATCAGTGGTGTTGGTTGTTGGGCTGCCTTCTAAGGCTTCCTGACATTCCTGCATTGCTGTTTACCCACTGCTCCGCAAACTGCTTTTTTAAAAGCAATCCCAATTTTTTTTTTGTCCTGCTGAGAAGAAAAAAAAACTGCTTCTGCTGCTAGCGATTTTGCCTGTACAACACACCAGTCACTGTGCAGTGCAAGGGGAGGCTATATAGTGGTGTATCAGTGGTGTTGGTTGTTGGGCTGCCTTCTAAGGCTTCCTGACATTCCTGCATTGCTGTTTACCCACTGCTCCGCAAACTGCTTTTTTAAAAGCAATCACAATTTTTTTTTTTGTCCTGCTGAGGTACTGAGCGTGCATTTTTTCACACCATACAGCGGTGTATGCTCCTCACACAGTACCGTGTAACGGCTGTTATCACAGCCACAGTGAAGCTATCAGTGAGTCACTCTGTGAGAATAAGTCGAGGACATGTTCCGTTCTTACAGACCTGCACTCTAGGGAGATTCCAATTCTGCCCAATTCTACATACACCTTGTAGTTTGTGATACACTAGCCAATTTCTGCCTGTAACATAGCGCTCAGATACTCAGTGGGCCTCACACAATCCATAAGTGTCCAGTGTCCACAAGTGTGTGCAGAAATTCAAAATCTCCCTTATCCTCTAGTCACTTTGGTCACAGCTCTGCCATCGAGCCTGTGACAGAGCGCTCAGATACTAGTCAGTGGGCCTCACACAATCCATAAGTGTCCAGTGTCCACAAGTGTGTGCAGAAATTCAAAATCTCCCTTATCCTCTAGTCACTTTGGTCACAGCTCTGCCATCGAGCCTGTGACAGAGCGCTCATATACTAGTCAGTGGGCCTCACACAATCCATAAGTGTCCAGTGTCCACAAGTGTGTGCAGAAATTCAAAATCTCCCTTATCCTCTAGTCACTTTGGTCACAGCTCTGCCATCGAGCCTGTGACAGAGCGCTCAGATACTAGTCAGTGGGCCTCACACAATCCATAAGTGTCCAGTGTCCACAAGTGTGTGCAGAAATTCAAAATCTCCCTTATCCTCTAGTCACTTTGGTCACAGCTCTGCCATCGAGCCTGTGACAGAGCGCTCAGATACTAGTCAGTGGGCCTCACACAATCCATAAGTGTCGTGTCCACAAGTGTGTGCAGAAATTCAAAATCTCGCTTATCCTCTAGTCACTTTGGTCACAGCTCTGCCATCGAGCCTGTGACAGAGAGCTCAGATACTAGTCAGTGGGCCTCACACAATCCATAAGTGTCCAGTGTCCACAAGTGTGTGCAGAAATTCAAAATCTCCCTTATCCTCTAGTCACTTTGGTCACAGCTCTGCCATCGAGCCTGTGACAGAGCGCTCAGATACTAGTCAGTGGGCCTCACACAATCCATAAGTGTCCAGTGTCCACAAGTGTGTGCAGAAATTCAAAATCTCCCTTATCCTCTAGTCACTTTGGTCACAGCTCTGCCATCGAGCCTGTGACAGAGCGCTCAGATACTCAGTGGGCCTCACACAATCCATAAGTGTCCAGTGTCCACAAGTGTGTGCAGAAATTCAAAATCTCCCTTATCCTCTAGTCACTTTGGTCACAGCTCTGCCATCGAGCCTGTGACAGAGCGCTCAGATACTCAGTGGGCCTCACACAATCCATAAGTGTCCAGTGTCCACAAGTGTGTGCAGAAATTCAAAATCTCCCTTATCCTCTAGTCACTTTGGTCACAGCTCTGCCATCGAGCCTGTGACAGAGCGCTCAGATACTCAGTGGGCCTCACACAATCCAAAAGTGTCCAGTGTCCACAAGTGTCTGCAGAAATTCAAAATCACCCCTGTCCTATAGACACCTTGTACCTTGTTTTACATTACTATATAGTTTGTTGGATTTTGTCTACATTTCTACCAAAAATGAGGAAGGCTGGTGGAAGAGGCAGTGGAATTGGGCGGGGGTTGGCAGCTGGTAATGATGGTGTTGGTGGTGGATCTGATGGTAGTGGCAAGAGCAAAATAGGACCGAATGCAGGAGGTGTTGAGCCTGCGTCATCGTCTGGCTACGTAAGGCCTCGAACGCTTAGTTTTCTAGGAGTTGGCAAACCGCTTTTAAAGCCAGAGCATCAGGAAAAAGTTTTGTCTTACATTGCTGACTCAGCCTCCAGCTCTATCGCCTCCTCTTCTTCAGTTGTAAAAAGTAAAAGCACTGAGTCGTCATTGGAGGCTCATGTTCATGAACCACACCTTTCCTTGTGTCCTTCACCCCAACCAAGATTGAAGGATGACGCAGGCCATACTACTGATTACTCCATGGAGCTGTTTTCACATACCATGCCTGGATTATCAAGTGAAATGGTGAATTACCCAGGCCAAGATGAATCTGACATGGAGTGCACTGATGCACAGCCGCTGATGGATGATTCTGCTGGTACATTCACTCAGAGCACTACATTGTCCTCGCAGTGTACAGAGCCAGATTCTGACCCTGATGAGACTCAGGAGCCCCTTCCCGCACACTATACCACCATACACGGTGACACAGAGGAAGGTGCACATGACATAGAAGAGGAGGTGATGAATGACCCAGTTGTTGACCCAGATTGGCATCCATTGGGGGAAGATGGTGCTGCTTCCAATAGCTCAGATGAGGAGCATCCACAGCAGACATCGACATCTCAACAGCTGTTATCTGGCAGGCCTGGAGCACTCCAAAGACAGGTTCCAAACATCAAAAGAGTTGCTGGACAGCTTGTCCAGAGGGTCAAAAGATCACAGCGTGCTAGGCCGCAAAATGTCTGCCAAAGTAGGAAGAGTGCAGTGTGGCACTTTTTTGAACAAAATCCTCATGATCAGGCCAAGGTTATCTGTAAGAAGTGCGCAAAGACCTTTAGCCGAGGGAAAAATCTGAAAAATTTGAATACCAGTTGCATGCTTAGACATTTAACCAGCATGCACTTGCAAGCGTGGACACAACACCAAACCTCAAGTGCCACATGTGCAACTGATCACAACGAAGATAGTCAGCAATGCTACATTGTTTCCCCCACTGTAAGCCCACCGGTTAGCACAGCAGAAAATGTTGAGGTGTCGGTGCAATGCCACAGCAGTCAGGGAATCCCACTGTTATATCAACGAAAGACTGATTCTAGGCCATCAGAAAGAACAACAACTCCATCACCTTCATCAACCCTCTCTCAGTCCGCCCTGTCCACCGCTACTTCCACCATATGCAGCTCTCAAGTCCAGCTCACCCTCCCAGACACTATGAGTAGGTCAAGAAAGTACTCAGTCTCTCATCCGCGTACACTGGGTTTGAACGCCCACATTGCCAAACTAATCTCATTTGAGATGATGCCCTTTCGGTTGGTGGAAAGCGCAGCTTTCCGCGAACTCATGGCCTATGCAGTACCACGCTATGACCTACCCAGTCGCCACTTCTTCTCTCGCAAAGCCATCCCAGCCCTCCACCATCATGTGAAAGACCGCATTGTCCATGCACTCAAGCAGTCAGTGAGCGGAAAGGTGCACCTCACAACTGATGCATGGTCCAGTCGGCATGGCCAGGGCCGTTACGTGTCCATCACTGCACACTGGGTTAATGTGGTGGATGCAGGGTCCACAAGGGACAGCGGTGGTGGGACAGTGCTGCCTAGCCCACGGTATAGGAAACAGTTGGCTGTAGGTGTTCGACCCTCCTCCTTCACCTCCAGAAGCGAAAGCTCGTCCACAGAGCGCAGTCGTACGAGCACTCCATCTGCAGCTGCCACTGTTGCACACGATGTGTCCCCCTATCGAGCAGCTAGTGGAAAGCGTCAGCAGGCTGTGTTGCAGATGATGTGTTTGGGCGACAGACCCACCGCCGAGGTGCTGGCCGAGTACTTGAAGCGACAAACTGAGTCATGGCTGGGCAGTGTACATCTTGAGGCAGGCAAGGTAGTTAGTGATAACGGCCGTAATTTTGTGGCAGCCATAGCCCTTTCAAAACTCAGCCACATACCTTGCTTGGCTCACACCTTGAACCTGGTGGTGCAGTGCTTCCTCAAAAATTATCCGGAGTTAACAGCCCTGCTCCAAAAGGTGCGAAGACTGTGCGCGCACATCCGCCGGTCGCCTGTACACTCCGTTCGTATGCAGAAGCTGCAGCGATTGCTCCACCTTCCCAACCACCGCCTCATTATCGACATTGCAACAAGGTGGAACTCCACCCTGCACATGGTGGAGCGGCTGTGCGAGCAGAGGCAGGCCATAATGCATTTGTGGGAGGATACACGGCCAGGCACTTTGAGAGCAGACATGGAGTTCACAGGTGTGCAGTGGTCGAAGCTGAAAGACCTCTGTAAAGTCCTTCAGTGTTTTGAGGAATGCACACGGCTGGTAAGCGCAGACGACGCCATCCTAAGCATGAGCATCCCACTTATGCGTCTGCTCATGCAAACTTTGATGCACCTTAAGGAGCAGGCGTCTGCAGCCAATGTTGATGAGGAGGAGGGAATCCTTGATGACATTCAGCCATTGTCTGCTCAGGGACCTCTCCTGGACGAGGTGGAGGAAGAAGAGGAGGAGGAGGATGATGATGGGGATGATTACTTAGGGGAGGAGGATGCATCTCGTGGGGCAAGTGAAAATGTTGGCGTGGCAAGGTCTGGTACAGGGTTTGTGCATGACTGGAGGGATGTGGATTTGCCAGAAAGTGCTCCTCCACCCAGCACTCGCAGTGCATCATTGACACCGGGAACATTGGCCCACATGTCAGATTATGCCTTGCGGATCCTAAAAAGGGACCCCCGCATTGCCAAAATGATGAACGATGACGACTACTGGTTGGCCAGCATCCTGGATCCACGCTATAAAGGCAAATTACAAAACATCATGCCACAGGAGAACCTTGACCTAATATTGGCTAATAAACAAGCAACTCTGGTAAATCGGTTGCTTGAGGCATTCCCAGCACACAGCAGCGGTGATGGTTCTCACACGAGCCGTACGGGCCGGGGGCAGCTTGGCAGAGGTGTTCGTGGTGCACACAGCAGAAGTGGCGTTGGAGACAGGGGTTTCATGACAATGTTGTGGACTGATTTTTCAAATACCGCTCACACAACTGGTAATACTGCATCGATGGAAAGTGACAGGAGACAGCAGTTGTCAACTATGGTTACAAACTACTTTTCCTCCCATATCGATGTTCTCCCACACAGGTCATTCCCCTTTGACTATTGGGCCGCTAAACTGGACACCTGGCCTGAATTGGCACAATATGCCTTACAGGAGCTCGCTTGCCCAGCTGCAAGTGTGCTATCGGAAAGAGTCTTCAGTGCAGCTGGATCAATCCTGACAGAAAAAAGGACCCGTCTGTCAACCCAAAATGTGGATGATCTAACCTTCATTAAAATGAACCATGCATGGGTTTCCAAGGATTTTGTCCCACCTTCCCCTGATGACACATAGGGTGACAGAAAAATGGCTTGCTTTGGTCCACCTCTTCCTGGGACTTCACCTATTTCACCTTTTGCATCAGCTGAATGTCCAACATCAACATATGCCACTTTCTAAAACTCCCTAACTGTGCTGCCTCCCCCCCATGGCCGGGGTCACCACCTAGCGCACGACACCGTGCGAGTGCCGTTGCCCTGGACAGGTGGGTAGGCCGACTCTTGGGCGCGGGCACTGGCACAGGGTCCCTCATAGTGCAATCAAGTGTCTCTGATGGTGGTGGTGCACACCCGCCGTCAGACACACCGCTGTACTATGAGGGGCCCAGTGCCAGTACCGACGCCCACGAGTGGGCCCCCCTTGCTTGGGCAGGGCCCCAGCATTTGCAATCTTTACCTCTCCCTGCTCCTCCGCTGTGTAATCTGGGCCGTCAAATCCATACTGTGCCTGACACCGTCTGAGCCTGCCTCCTGATGTATAGACATATATTTTGAATGTGTACGCTATCCATACATGTTATCTGGGGATACGGTACCCTTTCTAACCTTTGTGCAATCACGTGCAATCCATAGTGGGCCTAACACCGTCTGAGCCTGCCTCCTGATGTATAGACATATATTTTGAATGTGTACGCTATCCATACATGTTATCTGGGGATACGGTACCCTTTCTAACCTTTGTGCAATCACGTGCAATCCATACTGGGCCTAACACCGTCTGAGCCTGCCTCCTGATGTATAGACATATTTTGAATGTGTACGCTATCCATACATGTTATCTGGGGATACGGTACCCTTTCTAACCTTTGTGCAATCACGTGCAATCCATACTGGGCCTAACACCGTCTGAGCCTGCCTCCTGATGTATAGACATATATTTTGAATGTGTACGCTATCCATACATGTTATCTGGGGATACGGTACCCTTTCTAACCTTTGTGCAATCACGTGCAATCCATACTGGGCCTAACACCGTCTGAGCCTGCCTCCTGATGTATAGACATATATTTTGAATGTGTACGCTATCCATACATGTTATCCGGGGATACGGTACCCTTTCTAACCTTTGTGCAATCACGTGCAATCCATACTGGGCCTAACACCGTCTGAGCCTGCCTCCTGATGTATAGACATATATTTTGAATGTGTACGCTATCCATACATGTTATCTGGGGATACGGTACCCTTTCTAACCTTTGTGCAATCACGTGCAATCCATACTGGGCCTAACACCGTCTGAGGCTGCCTCCTGATGTATAGACATATATTTTGAATGTGTACGCTATCCATACATGTTATCTGGGGATACGGTACCCTTTCTCACCTTTGTGCAATCACGTGTAATCCATACTGGGCGTGAGAACGGCTGGCGAGCTGTTAAGCAAGCTACAGCACCTGTGGTTTGCACACGCAAGTTTTTAATTTTTTCAGGAATGACGGTTAGGCCTAATTCCGGAACTGCGGTTGACCTGCACTTACTGGGAAATCATCGTTCGCGGGTAATAATTGTAATCAGTGATCCCCATCACTAACGTTGTTCAGCAGGTTATCTGCACCTGTAAGCGACAAACGCTGGCCTTTTCAGAGTAGCGCACATGCAGCCACGGACATGTAAGGGCATGACACATCAGTTATTGGCCAATCTCATGTGCCAGAGCCTCACGTGTCCCTCTAGTAAGCCGGACTCGGACCGCGGGGCATGACGGAGTCTCGTTCGTTAACGGAATTAAGCTTGCAATATGTGCATCTGTTCTGTAGCTGGCATGGTTGAGGTTTCCCAGGTGGAGTCGAATTTAACCGTAGGCTCCACTCCTGGTGGTGCCCTTCTGGACATTCCTTTAAGGTTCAGCTTTGCAACCATACTGCCCACGTAAAGCAAACACTTTGCCTTCATGAACGCTGTTTGGAGGATCATGACTCGTGGGAATAACGCCGCCCAATCAGTTAACCTGCTAGAGAGATCCTTCGTTGCTCCCAAGCATGACATCACACTCCCTAGGAGGAAGGTAATGCCACTGTGGCGACCGTACTCCTGGGGGCGACACAAGTGCACTGATGCCCAGCCACTGCTCGATGAATCTGCTGGTACATTGACCCAGACCACTACATTCCCCTCGCACGCTATATGGCCTGAATCTGACCCTGATGAAACTCAGGTTACCCTTCCCATATACAGTTCCATCTTACACAGTGACAAAGAGGAAGCTGCAGATGAAAGTGCAGGTTCGGCCCACCCGCCATCAGACACACCACCGTACTATCAGGGGCCCTGCGCCAGTGCCGTCGCCAATGAGTGGGCCCCCCCTGCTTGCTCAGGATCACAGCACTTGCAAGGTTGAAATACTGTGCAGTGAGATGGAAGATGGGGACGACGAGGAGTCCAGACTAGTACAGGGATTCCCTAGCGAGGAGACTTATTTGATTGTTTTCAATGTTGGGACAGCAATTTTTGGGGAGCACTATACTCTGGAGAATGATAGATGGGGCCCACCATACACTGGAACATTCCAAAGGTGGACATCAGACACTGGAGCAGCATTTACAGGGCCAATTATACACTAGAGCATTAGAAATGGGGCCCATTATGTTTGGAGCATTATTTGGGCCCATAAGACAGTGGAGCTTCATCCATGGGGACCAACATATACTGTAGCATTATGTGGAGCTCATCATATACTGTTTCAAACATTATATGGGACCAATGATTCTGTATGGAGAAATAGATGGGCCTCGTCATGAGATGTAAAAAGTGAAGTATTTTTCATTGTACTATACCTCTATTTCTCTGCCGTATCGGAGCATGATGAGTTGTGGTATGTGTTAAAGGGGCGCTCTTTCGCCCAGGGCACATGAAAACCTGGAGCCAACTCTCCCCCCCACAACTTTAGCCAAATAACCCCCATTTTTCAGTGCGTAACTTGTATTATGAAGTTAATTAACGTTGACAAGCTTAAGTAAGAAGAATTGATGCTTTTGGCATTCAAATGGGCACTGTAGGTGTGTTTCCTGTCCTCCTCTCACTGCCGACTTTTATTCCCCATTGACTTACATTGGGTTTCGTGTTTCGGGACGACCCCGACTTTTCCCTATAATCGGACGATCTTGCTCGACCCGACTTTTGGAAAAGTCGGGTTTCACGAAACGAAACTCGACCCTAAAAACCAAAAGTCGCTCAATTCTAGTTAGAACTTATGTCTCATTAAGGGAGAGGTCAAAGATGCAGATGTAGGCCCTAGAGGAAGTGGAGGAGGCAGAAGCAGTGGAGGAAGTGTTTAGATACAGAGGTTTGCCCTGTATGCCATGGGGATCCATAGACATGTGGAGCAGCCCCTTGCCAACCTGCCCCCACAGCCACTAGAGTCACTCAGTGCCAGTCATCGAGATGTAATTCCCCTGCCCATGTTGGCTCAACCGAGGGCTGGCTGCTGTGCTTGAAGAGGGTGGATTGGGTGAACTGTTTGACTATGAGTGAGATGAAGGTAAAAATGTTTTGGTGGATTCAGCAAGATTTGGTGTGCTCGGTGAAAGGAACAGCAGGCATGTCCACTTCTGTAACAGCTTACCCCGATTGTAGGAATTAAAAAGTGGAGGTTCTGCGGCCAGAGACGTATGTGAAAAGACTTGCCATGGTGACAGAGGAGGAAGAAGCAGATGTGGTTTATGGGATGGCCGGTGGTTGGCTAGGCTTGCTAGTCCACATTTAATGCAGAGAGATTTCCAGACTATTGCACATTTATCCATGTAGTAGTCAAATTATTGCAATTTTGCCCCTACTGAGTCATTTCTTTTACAAACTTGGCAACGTGAGTTGGGTTATTCTTTGCAGTTTCTAAAAATGCCCACGCAAGGCAAACCTTCCAGCCCCATGTGAACTGCCGACTCATGACTGTTGCTGGCCACAGCCAGAGTTGTGGCTGAGGATGCAGTGTTTATCATAATTGCATCACTTCGTGTCTGTGTGGCAAGTCTCAATGTGATCTCCTCAACTTCCTCCTCCTCCTCTTTTGAGCTACTCAGCTGCACGCCTATTGATCCACACCAAGTGGGATCTACAATCTCATCTTTATCCTCTCTGTTCTCCCACTCCTTGCCCTGAAAGTCATCCTCCTCCTCTCCCTGCCATGACAGCACAGTACAGTACATGCACCTCAGGTATCTGAGTCTCATCTGGATCACCTCCACCCCCGGGGGTTAAAGTCTGGTGACAAAGGTCTGGATTCTGCTTGGAAACTTCTTCATCTAGACCCGAATCCATTTTGGGCATCGGTGCAGATGCTTTTCTCCTCTGGATTCTGTGAATATTTATAGCAGATCTCTGATGCCCACAGTCTGTGTGCCCCTCTGGTATCTGAGTCTCATCAGAATCACCTCCACCTCTGGTGGTTAGTGTCTGGTGATGAGGTTCTGATTTCTGCTAGGACCCTATTTCGTCCAGCCCCAGATCCAACATGAAAAAATTTAGGACATCGGTGCAGATGCTTTCCTGTGATTCTGTGAATCTTTGGAGCAGACCTCTGAATAGAATGAGTGAACAGCTCCGCAGATTGGCCCATCTGTGTTTCCAAAGAGTCAATTTGGCAGTTGGAAAGTTGTGGGGAGAACAAGGGTAATTGGGGTGCCACCTCTGAGGTTAGTACTGTGTGTGATGTTAGGTGGAGGAAAAGGAGGAGAGGCCACTTGATGCAGCGCTTGCCATCCACTGGCACACATGCTCTTTCTTGCCCTCAGCTACCTGGTGCACTGCTGTGTGGTGGTCAAAGAAAGGGAGTAGAGTATCTCATCCAGTAACAGATGTTGTCAGTTGTCTTTCCATAGGACAAGACAGTGTTTGTTCAGTAGAAAGTAGAACTTTCAGTAACATTACCATATAACCCACATACACATCGAATATCAAGCCTATTCCCCTTTCCACCACAACCTCGCTTTGTCCCATTCATGTTGGATGTATCCTTCCCCTATTTGACCAGCTCTTTCACAACCCTAGACCAAGACATGTCAGTCACCTGTCCCTATATTAATAATCAGTATTCATTTTCTGAGATAGTGTGCCTGAACAACAATATTAGCCCAAACGATTTTGATTAGGTAATGGAGCCTGGTGCCAACACCCCAATATTAGCCCAAATGATTTTAATTAGGAAATGGGGCCACCTGACTCCACCCTATTATTATCCCTAACAATTTTGATTAGGAAATGGAGCCTCCTGACTACACCCCAATATTAGCCCAAATGATTTTGATTAGGAAATAGGACCTCCTGTCTGCATCCCAATATTAACAGAAACGATTTTGATTAGTAATTGTGACCTCCTGAGTCCTGACTGCAACACAATATTAGCCCAAACAATTTGGATTACGAAACGTGGACTCCTGCCTGCACAACACTATTAGCACAAACTAGTTAGATGCTATAAGGAAAGAGCTTAATCATGTAGACTGGGACCATCTTACGGTAACTGGGGATTCCGACCATAAATGGGGCATATTTAAGGATATACTACTAGAATTCTGTAGAAAACTTATACCCTCTGGTAATAAAATGATCAGGAATAAAAATAAACTATTATGGATAAATAAGACACTACAAAGTTTAATCAGAATAAAACATTCATTCAAAATCCTGAATGCCGAGAATACGTAAATAGCATATCAGGAGTATAAAGATCTAAGTAAAAAATGCAAAAAAGAAAATCAAATTAGCAAAGTTATCCACAGAGAAACAAATTGCCAGTGACATTGAAATAAATTTTCAAAAATTTATAAATACATCAATGCCAAAAAGAAATAAAAGATGGTATAAGTCCCTTAAAAGAAGATAATAACAAGATAATAATAGAGGACAAAGAAAAGGCTTAGATATTAAACAGGCACTTTTAATCTGTGTTCACCAATGAACTAACAGTTCCAGGGATCTTTCAGCAAGGCAAGAATCAAAATTCACCGTGTGATATAATTAGTTTAACCCAAGAAGATGTATGCCTGTGTCTGAGCAAATTAAACATTGACAAATCCCCCGACCCAGATGGCATTCTTCCATGGATACTGAGGAAATTGAGCTCAGTAATTGACAGTCAGCTGTATCTTATATTCTCAGACTCTCTTGTAACAGGGGTGGTGCCACAAGCTTGGAGGGTGGCTAATGTGGTATCGATATTTAAGAAAGGTAAGAAGTTGGAGCCAGGCAACTACAGTCCAGTAAGCCTGACAACAGTAGTGTGCAAAATATTTGAGGACACTATAAGAGATGACCTGCAGAGATATATTGCAGAGAATAATACAATAACTGACAACCAGCATGAATTCATGAAAGATAGGTCATGTCTAACTAACATGTTGGGGTTTCTATGAAGAGGTAAGTGCAAATCGGTGTCAGTAATACGACTGATGTGATTTATCTGGACATTCCAAAGGGATTTGATACTGTACTACATAACTTTCAAAGTAAGGATTATTTGCATGATGGTTACATGTGTATAATAGTGAATATTGTACGCAGGACAAGTGAAATGGAGGAAAGGTTAGTATGCTAGAAAATGAAAGTAAGGTGGTTGGGAACCACAGCCAGCTCACTGACTAAATCTGCAGGAGCATGGAACCCCATCTTGTTGGGTCCATAGAGTTGAGTGACTTTGGTTGGATCGGGTTTTGTGAAACCCGACTGAAACAAAATTTGTTTCAGATGAAACTGGTCCGACTAGGGCAAAAAAAAGTCGGAGTTTCATCCGAAACCCAACCCCAATGCAAGTCAATGGGGAATAAAAGTCGGCATTGAGTGGATGAATGTCATCCGCTCAATGCCAACTTTTATTTCCCATTGACTTGCATTTGGGTCGGATTTCGGACGAAATCTGACTTTTTTTTGCCCTAGTCGGACCAGTTTCATCTGAAACAAATTTTGTTTGTCGGGTTTCATGAAACCCGATCCGACCAAAGTCGCTCAACTCTATGTGGGGACAAGGTAAAAGGTAAATGCAGTGAAGGATGAAGTGAATGTTCCAGCTCCTTAAAAATTTGCAAATTTTATTAATCCATATCAGGAAAATTATTGTGATTAAAAACTCCAGTACCAATGTGAAATCAAGGAGTTAAAGTGACGAGTTTCGATCTAACACCAGATTTTTATCAAAGCTTTATCAAAGCTTCAAAGCTTTGATAAAGATCTGGTGTTAGATTGAAACGCGTTGCTTTAACCCCTTGAGTTCACATAGGTACTGGAGTTTTTACCACAATAATTTCCCTGATATGGATTAATAAACTTTGCACATTTTTAAAGAGCTGGAACGTTTACTTCATCCTTCATTAGTATGCTAGATACTATATCAGATAGTGCTACCAAGATTTGAGGCCAGATTGATAGTAAAACTATGGAGCACACTACAGTAACAATAAGATAAAGCAGGGATTACCTGAAGTTACTGAATGAGAGTGCGTGCCTCGTTAAGGTTCTTTGGTGCTGTCTTTGGTGTTGGTTTGTTCAAAAGCTTTCAAGATTAAATGAACAGCAAGCAGGCAGCCATGATGCAAGCTGTGGAAACTATAGAGAGATGTTCTGGCCAGTAACAAGTGCTCATACACAGAGTCCGGCAGTACCCGTGTGTACGCTTGGGTACTTGCAGGACCTGTGTGACATCTTCAGTCACTCTCCGAAAGGAGAAATTATACTTCTTGGATATCGGTCAGACGCCTCTCTCACAGCCAAGCCAGATCTCACACTTTGCACTGATGAGGGGCAGTACCCCGAAAAACAGTGTCTGCAAATTGAGATTCTGGCTTGGCTTTTATCCTAAGTCACGTAACAAGGCTCGTTAAAGGGTCAACATTGACTTTTAGGATTGCTACTTCCAATAGGTGGTACTAGAGTTCTAGTCCTCTTCCTATCTGAAGAGACAATTTGCATAATTAGCATATTTCCCAGAGGAGCATTGTGGCTTTAAGTCTCCTCATCTCGACATGCTTAGCATGTCATTCTCCACAAGGACAAATGATACTTCTTGGATATCGGTCAGACGCCTCTCTCACAGCCAAACCAGATCTCACACTTTGCACTGACAAGGGCAGTACCCTGAAACACAGTGTCTGCAAACTGAGATTCTGGCTTGGCTTTTATCGTTAAAGGGTCGACATTGACTTTTAGGATTGCTACTTCCAATAGGTGGCACTAGAGTTCTAGTCCTCTTCCTCTCTAAAAAGACAATTTGCGTCTTCAGTCACGTGACCCTCATGATCAAGTGATGATGATGCGGTCAAGTATGGTGAGTAAGTAGGACCAAAATCTAATGTGTTTCAGAAATCCATTGTTTCCAACTTCATTGGACTATGTGATATAGTATCTAATATACTAACCCTTCCTCCACATATCCTGCATACAATATTCACCTCTTTGCACATGTAACCAAAGCACAAATTATCCTTACTTTGAATGTAGCCTCTCATTGACATATGTGGTTTAAGGTCCTATTATGCAGCTGTTATTTATACAGATTTATTATGTACCACATAACAGCCTTAGGCCATGGTCAGACTTGCGAGTGTGATGCAAGAAACTCATGTGAGTCTCTCGCATCAATACCCGATACTACTGCCAACACTCGGGACCGGAGAGTGCGGCTGCATATAATTACATGCAGCCACACACTCCGGTCCGAGTGTCGGCAGCAGTGCCGGGTATTGATGCGAGAGACTGGCGCAAGTTTCTCGCATCACACTCGCAAGTTTGACCATAGCCTTACTCTGAAGCTCCATATGCAGTGACTGGGGGAAACTATATGCAGATGGGTAAGGAATTGACTTGAGCTGCTTTGTAGTGAAAAACATTTGGAAAACGTTCAACAATCTCAAATTCGACACAAACTTTGCACATTTAGATTCATGTTCGGATTCCCAAGCATTTTTCCTAAAAATCGGCAAAAGTCAGCCAAAGTTCGGTAAATGACCAAGTTTACTACGGGCTATCAGACTTCAGGTAGTAGCAGTACAGGACACATGTGCACATTGATGACACACAGATGACATCCTTGTGTCATCATTGTGACAAGTACCGGTGCTGGGATTCAGTAGTACATTTCGCGCTGTTTCCCGATGCTCGGAGCTGAAGTGAAGACATCTCACACAGAGTCCCCTGCTATTGCTGCAATCAAGGCGAGCAGGGGACAATTTTGAGAGCTGTATTCAATTGTTAACAGCTAGAGAAGGCGGCAGCTGATGGGAGTATTCATCAGCCACCGTCTGTGCTATAAATACAGTTGAAACCAGTAGTTTACACAAACTATATAAAAAGCCAAATTTGCATGTTTTTCTCAATATCTGACATGAAATCAAAATAAACTTTTCCCGTTTTAGGTCAGTTGGGCTTACTATAATTATTAATTGCCACATTCCAGAATAATAAGAGAGAGAAAATGTTTTAAGGCATTTTTATTACTTACAGCAAAGTCAAAAGTTTAAATACATTTCAATAGTATTTGCTACCATTGCCCTTAAACTGAATAACTTGGGTCAAACATTTGGGATATCCTTCCACAAGCTTCTCACAATAGTTGGTCAGAATTTGGGCCAATTCCTCCTTAAAAACACATAGGAAAAGAAGACATACCAGACAAGGGGAGGGGAGGTGTTTTGGGCGAAGAGTTTAATTGGGGGGAGGGAAAGTTTTGTTAATTGGTTTACAATAAAATTTTAAGGTTATACCATGATACAATACAGGTATGACTATAACAATGTTTTGAAAATGAATGGATTTACAGTGTTATGTAATACAAGAATGTAATATGTATCGCTGGGAAACTGTCACAATAAAAATGGTTTTGATTAAAAAAAATTGCAAAAATGTCAACATTTCTGTTTTTTTTCAGTCAAGATGGGGTGCAGAGTGTACATTAATGAGAAAAAATGAACTTTTTTGAATTTACCAAATGGCTGCAATGAAACAAAGAATGAAAAATTTAAAGGGGTCTGAATACTTTCCGTACCCACTGTATGTTTGCAAGTCCAAAAGATCCACTTGGGATCTCCCTTTTTGATCTTCAGTATTCTGGACATTCCTAAGTTTTGCACAGTGAAGTTCCTATTTGTTTGCTATATATTGTCTGTCCTATGAATCATATATATATGACATTTCTGTTTGTATCTAAAAATATGTTAAATAATCTTTTCAATAGCTTTGGTACAGAATGTATCCATTAACTAGGTATAAGCCACATATATATTATTTCTTTATTTTTACCGTTTAGTTCTGATGAATGCCATATCATTGGCCGAAACGTCAAAAATCCTTTACACAGTGGATGTATCTGTTCAAATAAACTACTTACGTTTTTTGCATCTATCTTGGAGTGCCGAATTAATTTTTTTCACAACAATGTAGATGAGCTGAAGGCTGCTATCAAAGCAACCTGTGCTTCCATAATACCTCAGCAGTGCCACAGGCTGATCGCCTCTGTGCCATGCCACATTGATGCATTACTTGATGCAAAAGGAGCCCCGACCAAGTATTGAGTGCATATACTGATCATATATTTCAGTAGGCCAACATTTCGGATTTTAAAATAATTTTTCAAGCTGGTGTTATAAAGTATTCTAATTTGTTGAGATAATGACTTTTGGGTTTTCATTGGCTGTAAGCCATAATCATCAACATAAACAGAAATAAACACTCTATTTGTAATGACTCTATATTTATGAGTTTCAATTTTGTATTGAAGAACTGAAATAAATTAACTTTTTGATGATATCCTAATTTTGTGAGAAGCACCTGTATTTAAAAGAATTACGGTATATAGGTAGGCCTCATACACATCCTATAAAAATTATGAGGAAGGGCATCATAGACACCCTGGAAAAATTAAGGGCGTAGGCCTCATGATAACCCTCTAAAAATTATGAGAGAGGGCCTCGTGACGAGCATGTAAAAATTTGGAGCGTGGGCCGCATGATAACCCTCTAAAAATTTGAAGCAAAGGTCGCCTGATGACCATGTATGTATCATCAAGGAAGAGAAGAACAAAAAAAATAGAAACAGTGAACCCTGTGACATTTTTTGAGTGACAAGGGGTGTATGGGAATATACCAGAAATAAAGGAACATTTAAATTGGCTTTATCTTCTGCTACTGTCATCCGGTCTTTATTATTAAGGGAAAAATAAATTCTACAGGGCCATGTGATTGTCCCCTAAATCTAATAATTGGTCGGACCACACTTAGCAGCAGCAACTGCAATCAAGCATTTGCGATAACTGACAATGAGTCATTTACAACACTCTGGTGGAATTTTAGCTCACTCATCTTTACAGAATTGCTGTAATGCAGCCACATTGGAGGGTTTTTGACCACGAACCTCCATTTTTAGGTCATGCCACAGTATCTCAATTTGATTAAGGTCAGCATTTTGACTAGACCACCCCAAATTCTTAATTTTCTTTTTCTTAAGCCATTCAGAGGTGAACTCGGTAGTATGTTTTGGATCATTGTCCTGCAGCATAACCCAAGTGCATTTCAACTCGAGGTCACAAACAGATGGCCAGAAAGTCTCCTAAAAGATTTTTTCATAGACAGCAGTATTCATGGTTCTATTTACCACAGCAAGTCATCCAGGTCCTGAAGAAACAAAACAGCCCCAGAACATCACACTACCACCACCATATTTTACTGTTATGATGCTTCTTTTCTGAAATGCTGTGTTACTTCTAAGTCAGATGTAATGAGACATACACCTTCCGAAAAGTTCAATATTTGCCTTGTCAGTCCACAGAGTATTCTCCCAAAAGTCTTGCAGATCATCAAGATGCTTTCTGGAAAAACTGAGACAAGCCTTTATGTTATTATTGCTCAGCAGTAGTTTTTGTCTTAGAATGCTGCCATGCAGGCCATTTATGCCCAGTCTCTTTCTTATGGTGGAGTCATGAATATTGTCCTTAACTGAGGTGTATGAGACCTGCAGTTCTTTGGATGATGTTGTGAGGTCTTTTATGACCTCTTGGAAGGGTTGTTGCTGCACTCTTGGAGTAATTTTGGTCGGCCGGCCACTCCTGGGAAGGTTCACCTCTATTCCATGTTGTTGCCATTTGTGGATAATAGCTCTCACTGTGGTTGGCTGGAGTCCCAAAGCTTGAGAAATGGCTTTATAACCTTTTCCAGACAGAGAGATCTCAATTCTTTGGCTCTCATTTGATCAATAATTTCTTTTGATAGAGGCATGATTTTTAGCTTTTCCTCAACTTTTGGTCTACTTCATTTGGACAGGCATGTCCTATGTAACTGATTTCTTTATTGAGAACAGGTGTGGCAGTAATCAGTAGAGAGAAAAGGCAAAAATAGTCAGCTCACTGACAACCACCTCAGGTGCATGGAAATCCGTCCAAATGAGAAATCAAAAGCAATGCAAAAAGGATTAAAGTGTTTCAGTTGCTTTGTAAAATTCATACTTTATTTAATGCAATTTTAAAATAACAGCAGCTCCTGAGTAATGTATGGACAGAGGGGAACAAACAACGCATTTCGATCACAGAAGCAATCTTTACTAAAGCTAGATCCCTTTAGTCTCCACAGAAATTTAAGATACACATGAACCAATCTTATGGTCACATCAAATCACATGACACCTGTCAGGTCATGTATATCATATAAACAAATGTATGAAACTATAACATGTGAAAAAATGTAAATCATGCAAAAATAATGCAAAAAGCGCTTTAACATTAATAATAAATCATAATAAACCTTGTGTCCAGATATGCCTTTTTAAATCCTCTTTTTGTGCTATTTCAGTGTTTGGATTTAGTGTTAGGGACCCATAAACGTGGGGACCTTTGGCGCAGGTTATGGGCTCACATATTTTGGCCAAAATATCAGCTAATACCTCACATTTTTATGTGTTTTTTTGCACTTTTTATTCAGGGTGCAGTTGGGCCCATTTGGTCTTGTAAACTGCAGTGTCTGTTCACATGGCATGCATTTTGATAGTGCTGAGCAGCCTGCCTGATCTAATAGAAGGGTGTCACTACTAGGCTGTTAACCTGAATGCTGTGCATTGCCACAGTGTGAACAGTGCCGCATGCAAGTTTTTATTGTGCATCAATATACCAAGCAACCGCCCCCTCCATGTATTGGTAGGCTGTACAGGTTTTCTTGTACCTGTGTTGCCATCTTAATTATATGGGTCCACTACATCCTGATAGTGCATTTGTCTGGAGGCCTGGATGGGTAAACATCTCTGCTTTTTTGCTGTTTTCTTGTATCATTGGAGGATTTTTATGTCCACTTTTTGTGCTATTTCAGATATGCCTGACATAACCATAAAAATGTCAGACAAAGAAGGGTGGTGGTGGTTGTAATTATGAATACGGCGGATTATAAAGCTAAAGTCTTGGAGTTGTTGTCTGATATATAAACCTACAAAAAATGTACAACAAATCAGTCACTTTAAAAATTAGATTGATGAAATTGTCACAGATGGCTTGACATTGGGAGTACCAAGAAACAAGCTGAATTTCTTGATATCCCACATCCCATTCTCCCTAAACTACATGGATTACTCAAGGTTCATAAAATGGATTGCATTTCTCCCATGAGAAAAATTGTCGCAGGAATAGGATTAGCCAATGAACACTTGTGTGAATGGCTTGATTCATTACTGCAACCTTTGGTGATTTGATGCGACCATATGATTCGTTCATGTGTATCTTAAATTTCTGTGGAGACTAGGAGACAAAAGGGATTTAGCTTTGATAAAGATCCCTCTATCGAAACACATCTCTTGTTTTCCCCATGACTCTGAAGCAGCTGTTATTTTAAAGTTAGAATGAATAAATGGATTTTACAAAGGAGCTGGAACACAATCGTTTTTGCGTGGCAGTAATCAGGCCGACATGTGGCTAGGGAATTTGAATGCAGCTTCCCAATGATGTGATAAACCACAGTTAGTTTATGTTTTAGGTGGTGGGGCAATCACTATTTCACACAGGGCCCTGGAGGATTGGATTTCTTTTTCCCTTAATAATAAAGGGACAGCTTCTATACCAAAGCGATCAGCTGCAGCAGCTTGCCTGTTAAGATCCCGTCACACTAAATGACGCACCAGCGATCTTGACAATGATACAACCTTGTCAGGATCGCTGGTGCCTCGCTACATGATCGCTGGTGAGCTGTCAAACAGG
This sequence comes from Dendrobates tinctorius, assembly GCF_039654945.1. Classification (NCBI taxonomy): domain Eukaryota; kingdom Metazoa; phylum Chordata; class Amphibia; order Anura; family Dendrobatidae; genus Dendrobates; species Dendrobates tinctorius. The sequence continues at coordinate 53,934,345 of NW_027361703.1, forward strand.
CAGCTTCACCAGCGATCAGGACCAGAGAGGACGCTGGTATCTAAGGTAAATAACGGGTAACTAAGTGCGCGCGTCACTTAGTTACCCACTGTGTTCCCTAGATACCTGCGTGCTCGCGCTAGGACGCTGGTATCTAAGGTAAATATCGGGTAACTAAGCTCACGTGTCACTTAGTTACCCGATATTTACCTTGGATACCAACTCTCAGCGCCAGCACGCAGGTATCCAAGGTACACAGCAGGTAACTAAGAGCCACGTGCACTTAGTTACCTGATATTTACCTTGGATACCAGCTCCCAGCATCTGCTTACAGCGCTGGGAGCTCACTGATTGTAGCTCTCCCGCTGCCACACGCAGCAATGCATGCTGGCCAGCGGGAGACTAACGATCAAAAAATGGCCCAGGACATTTGTGCACGATCAGCGATACCCGGCGGGGGGGCTGGTAGCTGATGCGTGTGACACACAGCGAGATCGCTGGTGAGATACATCACAAAATCAGCGATCTCACTAGCGATCTCGCTGTGTGTGACGGGGCCTTTACTCACAGGACCAATAGTAGCAGTTTAATCCCTCATATGCCACTATCATGAGTGAGTTTGGCACAGGAGGAGCAAGATAAAAGGAAAGTGGTCCCTTTTTCAGCCCATCGGCACCCCTGCAGTGCAATCAAGATGCTGATGAATTGCTATAACAAGGCCTCTGGTTCTTCCAACATCACAGTCAATCAGATCCCGCCAGAAATGCACTAATGGTGTAATGTAATAAACAGCACTGCTAAAGCGATGTAGTGTATTACTAATGCAATCACGAGAGTTTATGCTAAAGACCCTTTGGGGGACTAAAAATATTGTAAAAATAAACTAAAAAAGTGGTTTTATGGCCTTGTTCACACTTTCAGTATTTGATCCGTATTTTACATCAGTATTTGCCAAAAACAGTAGTGGGTGAAAAAAAATGCATAAATGGTGACGTGTTTCTACTATATTTTTCCTCTGATTGTTCCACTCCTGATTTTAGATTATAAATACATATGCAAAATGCTGGCCAAATATTGAAATTGTCAACGTGGCCTTGGTATTAAAAGAAGTTTAAAAATCCCTTCCCAAAATCCAATTTTTTAATAAAAATGATTTAATTCAGATATTAGTAAACATAGCTAAAAAACATTATTTATTTGGTGTTGTTGGGTCCACAATGAAATGCAATATAAGAGCATAATTTTTTTACCCTGCACCATGAGCATTGCAAAAAAATTTGGGGAAGAAACAGCACCAACATTGCCATTTTTTATCCAGCCTTACATAAAAAATAAGAAATGGTCAAAATGTTTTATGTATTTAAATTATAAATTTTTGTTTAAAAGTGGTAAAATGTATTTGATATCATTGTAATCATATTGACCACTAGTATAAAACTACATCATTGCTTATCATATACGGTGCACACCATAAAAAAATCTAAAAAATGTGGTCTTAAAATGTGGTAAACCCCCAAAAATATTTTTCTATTACTATATTTTGCAGACTGTAAGACCCATTTTTTCCCAGTTTGAGTCACAGGAGGCAGTAGCCGGTGGCTGCAGCTAACACGTGTGCCCACTTTTAAAGAGAATGAATATTCACTGTTCCCCATGACCATAGTACCTCCCACCTGTAAGCACTGAAGCCATCGCCGAGAGGTGGCCTTGACGCTGAGCATGTGAAGCAGTGAATATTCATTCTCTTTAATAGTGGCACACGTGTTAGTCACAGCCACCAGCTTCCATCTGCAGCTGGGTGATCACGTGTGTACACTATTAAGAAAAATTAATATTAACTGCTCCCTACTCCAATATTTAAGGGCATGTGAAGCAGTGAAAATTCCAGCAGCTGACGTTGGCATGTGGGGGTGCATGGCAGTGACATCATGCACTGCTTACAAGCTGAAATCAGCTGCTAGTATGAGAACAGGATGCTGCACTGCAAGGGAGCAGGAGGAAGGTGAATAGAGCTGTTTATTTTTTATGTGTAAAACAATCAATTTGTCTAAAAAATTACCAAATGGCGCTTCAAATTACTGATACACACTTACAGGCAATAACAATAAAATCACCCACATGAAGCAAACCGTATATATTTAAAAATTCATTTTTATTACAAAATCAATAAAATATAAAAATGGCCACATATCCATATTAATTAAAACATACCCCAAGGGGGGCAGAAGCAGACTAAAGGAACAGAACAAGGGGAAAATGCTCCAATACTTATATGTCCAAAAAGATAGTGTACAGTATATGTGCAAAAAAGCATCAATCATGATAATAATAAATCATAAACATAAAGAAGATATCCACATAATTGACCCACTGTTCTAATATGCCCATAAAAATAGTCTCTAAACAATTAGAGAGGCATAGTAACGAGGCATATAAAAGAATGCAAACAGTGATTACCTATAGAGATGAGGTAGTGCTCCCAGTCTGCCTGTGACCCACGCACCCAACGCGCGTTTCGCCCTTCCAGCTTCACGCCCCTGGAGAGCCAGAATTCTTGCTGGTTGGTAGGTGATCAAATACTTTGTAACAAAATGAAATGTAATTATTCAAAAATCATACAATGTGATTTCTGGCTTTTATTCTTAGATTCTGTCTCTCAGTTGGAGTGTACCCACAATAAAAATTACAGACCTCTTCATTCTTTGTAGGTGGGAAAACCTGAAAAATTGGCAACATATCAAATACTTATTTTCCCCACTGTATATGCACCCCAAAATTCCACCATTGACAAATATTACTTTTCCTGAATAAAAACAAGCACTCAAACAGCTTATTTGAGGAAAAAGAAAATACTATGGTTCATGATATGTGACAATGAGAAAAGCAAACAAAATAGCTTTCTTTTAAACCCCAAAAATGGGCAAGTCAATGGAATGTGTGAGTAATGCAAGAGAGATCATTTAGAACAAAATATGCATCATGGTATTGCTCTTCTTTATAGCCATAAGATACAAGATTTGTACAAGGGACGACGCCATCTATTACCGTAAAATTGCCTAGTAAAGTTTTAAAATGGGATTTCTAAAATAAACAATGCCTTTATAAGAATTCTTTTTTGGTCTAGTATATTTTTCATAGGCTAATTGTTTTGCTTTGCCTGGATTCCACGTCATGAAATTAAAAAGCATATCCACTGACTATTTTAAAGGATATATGCAACAAGGTCAACTTACAAGTGCTGTTTTTTTGGATATACATTGCATTTGCAGGATGTGAGTTCTTATGACCGATGATCACATTGTATCAGGAAGAGTCTCAGTGCAGTCCTGTAAGGACTTGAAGGACTTCCTTCATCAATAATATCAGTAAAGAACTATAGTTTACATTATTCCTTCAAATTGTGGCTTTTTATTTCTCTCTCTGTGGTCATGTCTGTGCACTCAATAGGAAACTGGAGGATTTTTACACTAGCAGGAAAATCACAATGACTGACAAGGACATGAGTAGACAAAGGAGAAAGGAAAGCCTTTGGGAATATGCTCATACAATCATAGAGTAGGACAGGAGAATGAGAAACTAGGCTTCTAGCCAAGAGTTATCAAGTTTGACAAACAATTCCTTGTTTTGAAATAAAAGAAAACAACAGATCTGGAGGTTAAAAAAAGCAAAACTTTGGAAAAAAAATTATGTATTCCAGGAAAGTGTTCAAATTTTCGTTTATGCTAGAGATACTTTTTTCATTAAATATTATTTATCCTTAAAATGTGATTACTTGACTGTAGCAACTCTTTTGAGTGTAATAATGTATAATGTAAGGCCTAAAACTCTAAAATTAAAAAGCTGTAAACAATGTAGGATCAAAATTTGTTGGAAACTGATGCTTTTTGAGCTGCAATTTCTAGAAATTCAAGAGAAGTTTTAGAACAAACATTTTCACCAAGTCTGAAACTCTTTTGACATTGATGGAGAGAATATAGATGAATAATTTGCTTTGTTGGTGTTTTCTGCCAATGTGCAGGCTCACCAATTTTAACTTAACATCTTAAGTACAAGATGCTTTCTGATTTTTGTGCTTCAATTTATTCCTCCCCTTATTGCAAGAGCCATAACTTTTTGTATTTTTCCATCGACTTAACTTGTGACGCCATTTTCCGTGACCCATTAAGCTTTCCATTTTCAGGATATGGAGCTATGTGGAAGCTTGCGTTTTGTTCCTCAAGCCGATGTTTTTATTGACATTATTTTGGGGTAGATATGATGTTTTTGATCATCTCATATTTTACTTTTTTATGACGTTGCAGCAACCAAAAAAAACAATTCTGGAGTTTTGATTTTTTTTTCATTATGTCATTTACTGATCAGACTAATTTATTTAATGTTTTAATAGACTAGACTTTTAAGAACGTATCAAATATGTGTTTTTTTAAAAAATAATAATAATAATAATAATAATTTTTATTTATATAGCGCCAACATATTCCGCAGCACTTTACAATTAAGCGGGGACATGTACAGACAATAAATTCAATACAAGTTAAGACAATTCAAACAATGACATTAGGAGTGAGGTCCCTGCTCGCAAGCTTACAATCTACAAGGAAATGGGGGGACACAGTAGGTGAGAAATGCTTGTTAATTCAGGTCTGGCAATTATAATAGGGATTTTCATATAAAGCTGCATGATCCGGTCATCAGCCCGTGTGTTTAAGTGCAATAGACAAGTATCAAGTGCAGTTATCATGTGCATGAAGGGTGTGGAGACAGATGAATAGTAGGGTGCAGATTCAGAATAATATTTGGAAGGAGGGAACAGGGCAAAGTTAGCTTGCTGAGTAGTTGATGTGATAGGCTTCTTTGAAGAGATGGGTTTTCAAAGCGCGCTTGAATAGGTCAGGGCTAGGTATCAGTCTGATCGTCTGGGGAAGTGCATTCCAGAGAGCTGGAGCAGCACGAGAGAAGTCTTGGAGACGGAGGTGCGAGGTTCGGATTACGGGGGATGTTAGTCTTAGGTCATTTGTAGAAAGGAGGGCACGTGTAGGGCGATAGACAGAGATGAGAGAGGAGATATAAGGCGGTGCAGAACAGTGGAGAGCTTTGTGGGTGAGAGAGATGAGTTTATACTGGACCCTGTAGCGAATAGGTAGCCAGTGTAATGACTGGCACAAGATGGAGGCATCGGTGAAGCGGCTGGACAGAAATATGACCCTGGCTGCCGCATTCAAGATGGATTGGAGAGGAGAAAGTTTGGTAAGAGGGAGACCGATCAGAAGAGAGTTGCAGTAGTCCAGACGAGAATGAATAAGAGCGACAGTAAGAGTCTTAGCAGTTTCAAAGGTGAGAAAAGGTCGGATTCTGGAGATGTTTTTAAGATGCAGGTGACAAGAGCGACTGAGTGATCGGATGTACGGAGTAAAGGAAAGTTCAGTGTCGAATATGACCCCAAGACAGCGGGCATGCTGCTTGGGAGTTATGGTTGAACCCTCCAGGGTTATTTCGATGTTAGGTAGAGTGAGGTTAGTAGAGGGGAGAAACACAAGAAGTTCAGTTTTAGAGAGATTTAGTTTCAGATAGAGGGAGGACATGATGCTAGAGACAGCAGACAGACAATCCTTGGTATTTTGAATTAGGGTAGGGGTGATGTCAGGGGAAGAAGTGTATAATTGGGTGTCATCAGCATAGAGATGATACTGGAACCCAAATCTGCTGATTGTTTGTCCAATAGGGGCAGTGTATAAAGAGAAGAGGAGGGGGCCTAGGACTGAGCCCTGCGGGACCCCGATAGTAAGGGGACGAGAAGAGGAAGAGGAGCCGGAAAAAGATACAGTGAAGGAGCGGTCAGAGAGGTAGGAGGAGAACCAGGAGAGGGCTGTGTCCTTGAGGCCTATAGAGCGGAGCATAGTGAGGAGGAGCTGGTGATCCACAGTGTCAAATGCGGCAGAGAGATCCAGGAGAATCAGCAGGGAGCAATGACCTTTCGATTTAGCTGTTATTAAATCATTAGAGACTTTAGTGAGGGCAGTTTCAGTAGAGTGTAAAGAGCGGAAACCAGATTGTAAGGGGTCGAGAAGAGAGTTATCCGAGAGATAGCGGATTAGACGGGAGTGGACCAGGCGTTCCAGGAGTTTAGAGATGAAGGGAAGGTTAGAGACAGGTCTGTAGTTAGCAGTGCAGTTCTGGTCCAGGGATGGCTTTTTAAGTAAAGGGGTTATGATGGCATGTTTAAATGAGGAGGGAAATATACCTGAAGAAAGAGAGAGGTTAAATATTTTAGTCAGGTGAGTGGTGACCACTGGTGAGAGAGACTGCAGGAGCTGTGAAGGAATAGGGTCACTGTTGCAGGTTGTAGGCCGAGCTGAAGCGAGGAGCTTGGAAACTTCTTCTTCTGAAACAGGCTCAAAGATGTCTAGTGAGCTTGAGGTGCGGCAGGGAAGGGGATCCAGGCACTGAGGAGATAGGGCTGAGATATCCTGATGGATGTGGTTGATTTTTTCTAGGAAATAAGTGGCCAGATCCTCACCGCTGAGGTTGGTGATGGGGGCCTGTACTTTAGGTTTCAGGAGGGAGTTTAAGGTTTCAAAAAGTCGTCTTGGGTTGTTGGATAGTGAGGTGATGAGGGTGGTGAAGTAGGATTGTTTGGCCAGATGAAGGGCAGAGTTATAGGTTTTGAGCATGAACTTATAGTGGATGAAGTCTTCTGCTAAGAGAGATTTTCTCCACTGCCGCTCTGCACACCTCGAGCAGCGCTGAAGAGAGCGTGTTTGCGTTGTGTGCCAGGGCTGCTTTTGTCTGTGTCGGGTCTTTCTGCGTATAGAAGGTGCTGCTTCATCTAGGGCATTCTTCAGTGTATTATTGAAGTGTGACAATGCTATGTCTGGACAGGAGAGGGTGGAGATGGGGGCTAAAGATGTGTGGAGATTGTCCCTAAGCTGTTGGGTATTAATGGTACGTGTATTCCGATAAGTGTGGTAAGTGGGGGTGTCCCGGGTGAGGAGACAATTCTTGACAGAGAAGGAAAGAAGGTTGTGGTCTATTACTTAATTTTCAATGGGGAAAAGTGAAGTAATTTGAACTTTTATATTCTTTTAATTGTTTCATATATTTTAAAACAGCTTTTTTAATTTTCACTGTATTCACTAGTATTCTTAGGGTACTTGAACCTTTGATCATTTGATTATTTGTGCTATACACAACAATGCCACGATATTGCTGTATATACATAGCAGAAATCACAGTCTCCTATCAATGCCAGCCATGACAGGTACAAAGGTCTTCAGCAGACCCTTAGCCTCCATGGCTACACATAAGTGACTTGCAATCAGGAGCACTAATGGGAGCATAGAATGATCCATTACCCTGCCAGCACACTTCAAATGCCACAGTCACAGATTGACAATGGCAATTAACATGTTGTCAGCTGTGATCAAAGCTCTGCTTCACCCAAAAGTGTTAAACTGTTAGGCCCCTTCACACATAGTGACACACCAGCGGTCCTGACAACGATATGACCTTGTCAGGATCACTGATGTGTCGCTACATGATCACTGGTGAGCTGCCAAACAGGCAGATCTCACCAGCGACGACGTGGGTAACAAGCGAGGGCGTTGCTTAGTTACCCGCAGTGTACCTTAGATACCAGCGCACAGGTACAGTTAGCTGGTAACCAAGGTAAACAGCAGGTTTCTAAGCGCCGCGCAGCGCTTAGAAACCCACTGTTTACCTTGGTTACCAGCACCCTGCACCAGCGCGCTGGTATCTAATGTACACTGCGGGTTTCTAAGTGCTGTGCGGCGCTTAGAAACCCACTGTTTACCTTGGTTACCAGCTCCAGCTCGCTGATCGTTGGTGTCCCGCCTGCCACACGCAGCGATGCATGCTAGCCAGCGGGAGACCAACGATCAAAAAAATGTCCAGGGCTTTCCAGAATGATCAGCGATACCCGGCAGGGGGGCTGGTCGCTGATAGCTGTCACACACAGCGATATCGCTGTTGCGTCACAAAACTTGTGACTCAGCAGCGATCTCACTAGCGATCTCGCTGTGTGTGACGGGGGCTTTAGAGGTAGATCACAGCCCTCATCTGCCAGCAAAGATACAGGCTCAGTTTGCAAGGCCACATCAAAGTTAGGGAGCCAGCTGATGAAGTACAAAATGCATCATATGTCGGTAAGGGGTTAAAGTACATTTTTAAAAATTGGCTGATCTTTAGTCTTTTTTCTCATTCCAATCCTTGTCACATTATAAAATTTATATTTTTCCTGCCTGTAGCTGTTATGTCTATTTAATGACAGCATTAAAATTATTAAAAAGAAATAAGAGAAAAAAGCATGTAAGTGTATTAAATGTGTTATTTTTCTCTATTTTATAATTAAAATTTCCACCACTTAATATAGAAGTGCACTATGATTTTCATAATTATTTTATTTTCCTACAGACAATGACACTGGAAATATCCCATGTGAACTTTGACTTAGAAATGCAAGGACACCAATCTGAAAGGAATAATAAAGTAACTTGGCACTCAACTGAATAATCCTTTGCAAATTAGATTTAATTTATAATTTATTGCAGTCCTGGAAACGTTTCGGCCTATTATCGGCCTTCCTCAGTCTGCTATGTAAAGGTACAAAATATATACAGAAGAAAATCATAATGGGTCCTCATAAAAATAATATACAATGTTGTACAAACATATTGATTAATAATCTTGATGTAAATCACAGGTGATATAATCGTATTGTATACAGAGAAATATATATCACAATATATATCACAATATTGAGAGAGGAGAACCAGGTGAAAAGGAAAAATAAAGTTGAAATAAAATTGAAATAGAAGAGAGAGGGGACATACCCGACTGCTATCGCGAAATACTAATCCGGTACCCAAGTAAGGATTCCTATGGAGATCTATGGTGAATCAGGTGAATGGTTATGGTGGTGAAATATCTACTGATGGTGATATCAATAGGTGAATGTTGTGGTCATACCTACTTCAAAATGTCATGTTGATCTAAATGGTATCTCCTATTATTATAAGAGTGGATATACTGATTTAAATGCCTGAGAAATGAAAAATAAAAAACAGAATGAGAAAAAAAAAAATGAAAAAATTGTGCAAAAATTTATTTTTATCTTACAAGGATGAGTAAAAATGAGTGGAAAGTCAGATTTTATACCTTGCAAAAAGGAATATATAACCATACATAGAGAAATGTATAAATCTCCTTGGAGGTATCATGGACGCTTAATCTGTTTGAAACTAGCGCTGTATAGTCCAGGAGGTAAATGGGTCCATATAAAGCTGAGGCACAAAAGGTAAAAAAAAAAAAAAACATGTATGCTCAGCAATAAAAAAGCCTCTACCAAGCCCTGTAATTAAGTAGAAAAGGGACTCTGCTGTAAAAGCGTACCTTGTTTAGATATGAAGGTGGCATACACAGGTGGGACGCGGTATTCCCCCACTCGTCAGCTGGCCACGTGTGCCCATGCCAGCAATCCTAAATAATGTGGAGGCGGGACAGCGTCTGTGCTCACAGGAAGTGGTGAACAGGAAGTGTCCGGCTCACTGTGTCAATCATGCAGAGCCCCGTGTCTTGTGTATAGGAGCTGCCGCGCTCCAATGACAACAGAGGAGAGTGTGTCATATGGGAGGAGCTGAGTGAATGGGATTAATCTGAACCTTTGCAAAGAAAAAAAAACAAAAAAACTTTTTATTATTAGTGGCCAAATAAATGGGAGAAAAAAATTTGAAAAAAAAAGGGGGGACTTAAAATAAGGCTGATTGAAGGTGTAGAAGAAGGTGTAGGTCATGACTTGTGGCTGTGCAAGATTTCCTTTAATGAAAGCACTACAATTACTATACCCGTAATGCTATAGTACAGTATAGTGAAAGGAAAGATGAGGAGTTACGGTTACCAGTATCAATATTTTGCAGTCGGGTGAAAGGGTGATAAAGTGAAGTCCAGATGGACATGATACGTGAGGATAGCCAATTGAGATCAGTAGAGGCGACTCTAGAATAAAGAAAAAGACAAAATTAATTTTCATAATATCGGCCAATGATTGACAGGTAAATATTCAATCATACAACTTGATATTCAATTCCCTTGTCGCCCACAGGAAACGAACACACAAATATAGCGAATCGGACATCATGGTCATAATTCCACATCATAGGTAGTATTACCAACTTAAAGAGAATTATCCTGAAATCATATGATGGATAATAGGTCATAATTAGAGTTGAGCGAAACGGGTCGAAAAATTTCAAAAGTCGCCGACTTTTGTCAAAGTCGGGTTTCATGAAACGAAACTCGACCCTAGGATGAGGTCGGCCACGAGGTCGGCGACTTACGCGCCAAAGTAGCGTTTCAAAAGTTTGTTTTGCGCTCTTTTTCAGCCAATCAGGATCCACGGACACTGTGGGCAACGTGATGACATAGGCAGGGGTCACCACCATCTTTCAGAAGGGCATGCAAGTGATTGGCTTGCTTTGGTGGGCATCACAGGGGGTATAAAAGGGCGTGCACGCCGACCGCCATCTTACTTCTGCCGATCTCAGTATAGGGAGAGGTTGCTGCTGATTCTGTAGAGAGAGCGTTAGGCAGGGAAGAAGACAAAAAAACTGCTTCAGCTGCTAGCGATTTGGCCTGCACAACACACCAGTCACTGTGTGTGCAGTGCAAGGGGAGGCTATATAGTGGTGTATCAGTGGTGTTGGTTGTTGGGCTGCCTTCTAAGGCTTCCTGACATTCCTGCATTGCTGTTTACCCACTGCTCCGCAAACTGCTTTTTTAAAAGCAATCCCAATTTTTTTTTTTTGTCCTGCTGAGAAGAAAAAAAAACTGCTTCTGCTGCTAGCAATTTGGCCTGCACAACACACCAGTCACTGTGTGTGCAGTGCAAGGGGAGGCTATATAGTGGTGTATCAGTGGTGTTGGTTGTTGGGCTGCCTTTTAAGGCTTCCTGACAGGCTGGCATTGCTGTTTACCCAATGCTCCGCAAACTGCTTTTTTAAAAGCAATCCAATCTCCCTTATCCTCTAGTCACTTTTGTCACAGCTGTGCCATCGAGCCTGTCACATAGCGCTCAGATATTCATTGGGCCTCACACAATCCAAAAGTGTCCAGTGTCCAAAAGTGTGTGCAGAGATTCAAAATCTCCCTTATCCTCTAGTCACTTTGGTCACAGCAGCTGTGCCATCGAGCCTGTCACATAGCGCTCAGATATTCATTGGGCCTCACACAATCCAAAAGTGTCCAGTGTCCAAAAGTGTGTGCAGAGATTCAAAATCTCCCTTATCCTCTAGTCACTTTGGTCACAGCTGTGCCATCGAGCCTGTGACATAGCGCTCAGATATCAGTGGGCCTCACACAATCCAAAAGTGTCCAGTGTCCAAAAGTGTGTGCAGAGATTCAAAATCTCCCTTATCCTCTAGTCACTTTGGTCACAGCAGCTGTGCCATCGAGCCTGTCACATAGCGCTCAGATATTCATTGGGCCTCACACAATCCAAAAGTGTCCAGTGTCCAAAAGTGTGTGCAGAGATTCAAAATCTCCCTTATCCTCTAGTCACTTTGGTCACAGCAGCTGTGCCATCGAGCCTGTCACATAGCGCTCAGATATCAGTGGGCCTCACACAATCCAAAAGTGTCCAGTGTCCAAAAGTGTATGCAGAGATTAAAAATCTCCCTTATCCTCTAGTCACTTTGGTCACAGCTGTGCCATCGAGCCTGTCACATAGCGCTCAGATATCAGTGGGCCTCACACAATCCAAAAGTGTCCAGTGTCCAAAAGTGTGTGCAGAGATTCATAATCTCCCTTATCCTCTAGTCACTTTGGTCACAGCAGCTGTGCCATAGAGCCTGTCACATAGCGCTCAGATATTCATTGGGCCTCACACAATCCAAAAGTGTCCAGTGTCCAAAAGTGTGTGCAGAGATTCAAAATCTCCTTTATCCTCTAGTCACTTTGGTCACAGCTGTGCCATCGAGCCTGTGACATAGCGCTCAGATATCAGTGGGCCTCACACAATCCAAAAGTGTCCAGTGTCCAAAAGTGTGTGCAGAGATTCAAAATCCCCCTTATCCTCTAGTCACTTTGGTCACAGCTGTGCCATCGAGCCTGTCACATAGCGCTCAGATATCAGTGGGCCTCACACAATCCAAAAGTGTCCAGTGTCCAAAAGTGTGTGCAGAGATTCAAAATCTCCCTTATCCTCTAGTCACTTTGGTCACAGCTGTTCCATCGAGCCTGTCACATAGCGCTCAGATATCAGTGGGCCTCACACAATCCAAAAGTGTCCAGTGTCCAAAAGTGTGTGCAGAGATTCAAAATCTCCCTTATCCTCTAGTCACTTTGGTCACAGCAGCTGTGCCATCGAGCCTGTCACATAGCGCTCAGATATTCATTGGGCCTCACACAATCCAAAAGTGTCCAGTGTCCAAAAGTGTGTGCAGAGATTCAAAATCTCCCTTATCCTCTAGTCACTTTGGTCACAGCTGTGCCATCGAGCCTGTCACTTAGCGCTCAGATATCAGTGGGCCTCACACAATCCAAAAGTGTCCAGTGTCCAAAAGTGTGTGCAGAGATTCAAAATCTCCATTATCCTCTAGTCACAGCTGTGCCATCGAGCCTGTCACATAGCGCTCAGATATTCATTGGGCCTCACACAATCCAAAAGTGTCCAGTGTCCAAAAGTGTGTGCAGAGATTAAAAATCTCCCTTATCCTCTAGTCACTTTGGTCACAGCTGTGCCATCGAGCCTGTCACATAGCGCTCAGATATTCATTGGGCCTCACACAATCCAAAAGTGTCCAGTGTCCAAAAGTGTGTGCAGAGATTCAAAATCTCCCTTATCCTCTAGTCACTTTGGTCACAGCTGTGCCATCGAGCCTGTCACATAGCGCTCAGATATCAGTGGGCCTCACACAATCCAAAAGTGTCCAGTGTCCAAAAGTGTGTGCAGAGATTCAAAATCTCCCTAATCCTCTAGTCACTTTGGTCACAGCTGTGCCATCGAGCCTGTCACATAGCGCTCAGATATCAGTGGGCCTCACACAATCCAAAAGTGTCCAGTGTCCAAAAGTGTGTGCAGAGATTCAAAATCTCCCTTATCCTCTAGTCACTTTGGTCACAGCAGCTGTGCCATCGAGCCTGTCACATAGCGCTCAGATATTCATTGGGCCTCACACAATCCAAAAGTGTCCAGTGTCCAAAAGTGTGTGCAGAGATTCAAAATCTCCCTTATCCTCTAGTCACTTTGGTCACAGCTGTGCCATCAAGCCTGTGACATAGCGCTCAGATATCAGTGGGCCTCACACAATCCAAAAGTGTCCAGTGTCCAAAAGTGTGTGCAGAGATTCAAAATCTCCTTTATCCTCTAGTCACTTTGGTCACAGCTGTGCCATCGAGCCTGTGACATAGCGCTCAGATATCAGTGGGCCTCACACAATCCAAAAGTGTCCAGTGTCCAAAAGTGTGTGCATAGATTCAAAATCTCCCTTATCCTCTATTCACTTTGTTCACAGCTGTGCCATCGAGCCTGTCACATAGCGCTCAGATATTCATTGGGCCTCACACAATCCAAAAGTGTCCAGTGTCCAAAAGTGTGTGCAGAGATTCAAAATCTCCCTTATCCTCTAGTCACTTTGGTCACAGCTGTGCCATTGAGCCTGTCACATAGCGCTCAGATATCAGTGGGCCTCACACAATCCAAAAGTGTCCAGTGTCCAAAAGTGTGTGCAGAGATTCAAAATCTCCCTTATCCTCTAGTCACTTTGGTCACAGCAGCTGTGCCATCGAGCCTGTCACATAGCGCTCAGATATTCATTGGGCCTCACACAATCCAAAAGTGTCCAGTGTCCAAAAGTGTGTGCAGAGATTCAAAATCTCCCTTATCCTCTTGTCACTTTGGTCACAGCTGTGCCATCGAGCCTGTCACATAGCGCTCAGATATCAGTGGGCCTCACACAATCCAAAAGTGTCCAGTGTCCAAAAGTGTGTGCAGAGATTAAAAATCTCCCTTATCCTCTAGTCACTTTGGTCACAGCTGTGCCATCGAGCCTGTGACATAGCGCTCAGATATCAGTGGGCCTCACACAATCCAAAAGTGTCCAGTGTCCAAAAGTGTGTGCAGAGATTCAAAATCTCCCTTATCCTCTAGTCACTTTGGTCACAGCAGCTGTGCCATCGAGCCTGTCACATAGCGCTCAGATATTCATTGGGCCTCACACAATCCAAAAGTGTCCAGTGTCCAAAAGTGTGTGCAGAGATTCAAAATCTCCCTTATCCTCTAGTCACTTTGGTCACAGCTGTGCCATCGAGCCTGTGACATAGCGCTCAGATATCAGTGGGCCTCACACAATCCAAAAGTGTCCAGTGTCCAAAAGTGTGTGCAGAGATTCAAAATCCCCCTTATCCTCTAGTCACTTTGGTCACAGCTGTGCCATCGAGCCTGTCACATAGCGCTCAGATATCAGTGGGCCTCACACAATCCAAAAGTGTCCAGTGTCCAAAAGTGTGTGCAGAGATTCAAAATCTCCCTTATCCTCTAGTCACTTTGGTCACAGCTGTGCCATCGAGCCTGTCACATAGCGCTCAGATATCAGTGGGCCTCACACAATCCAAAAGTGTCCAGTGTCCAAAAGTGTGTGCAGAGATTCAAAATCTCCCTTATCCTCTAGTCACTTTGGTCACAGCAGCTGTGCCATCAAGCCTGTCACATAGCGCTCAGATATTCATTGGGCCTCACACAATCCAAAAGTGTCCAGTGTCCAAAAGTGTGTGCAGAGATTCAAAATCTCCCTTATCCTCTAGTCACTTTGGTCACAGCTGTGCCATCGAGCCTGTCACATAGCGCTCAGATATCAGTGGGCCTCACACAATCCAAAAGTGTCCAGTGTCCAAAAGTGTGTGCAGAGATTCAAAATCTCCCTTATCCTCTAGTCACAGCTGTGCCATCGAGCCTGTCACATAGCGCTCAGATATTCATTGGGCCTCACACAATCCAAAAGTGTCCAGTGTCCAAAAGTGTGTGCAGAGATTCAAAATCTCCCTTATCCTCTAGTCACTTTGGTCACAGCAGCTGTGCCATCGAGCCTGTCACATAGCGCTCAGATATTCATTGGGCCTCACACAATCCAAAAGTGTCCAGTGTCCAAAAGTGTGTGCAGAGATTCAAAATCTCCCTTATCCTCTAGTCACTTTGGTCACAGCTGTGCCATCGAGCCTGTCACATAGCGCTCAGATATCAGTGGGCCTCACACAATCCAAAAGTGTCCATTGTCCAAAAGTGTGTGCAGAGATTCAAAATCTCCCTTATCCTCTAGTCACTTTGGTCACAGCTGTGCCATCGAGCCTGTCACATAGCGCTCAGATATTCATTGGGCCTCACACAATCCAAAAGTGTCCAGTGTCCAAAAGTGTGTGCAGAGATTCAAAATCTCCCTTATCCTCTAGTCACTTTGGTCACAGCTGTGCCATCGAGCCTGTGACATAGCGCTCAGATATCAGTGGGCCTCACACAATCCAAAAGTGTCCAGTGTCCAAAAGTGTGTGCAGAGATTCAAAATCTCCCTTATCCTCTAGTCACTTTGGTCACAGCTGTGCCATCGAGCCTGTGACATAGCGCTCAGATATCAGTGGGCCTCACACAATCCAAAAGTGTCCAGTGTCCACAAGTGTCTGCAGAAATTCTAAATCTCCCCTGTCCTATAGACACCTTGTACCTTGTTTTACATTACTATATAGTTTGTTGGATTTTGTCTACATTTCTACCAAAAATGAGGAAGGCTGGTGGAAGAGGCAGTGGAATTGGGCGGGGGTTGGCAGCTGGTAATGATGGTGTTGGTGGTGGATCTGATGGTAGTGGCAAGAGCAAAATAGGACCGAATGCAGGAGGTGTTGAGCCTGCGTCATCGTCTGGCTACATAAGGCCTCGAACGCTTAGTTTTCTAGGAGTTGGCAAACCGCTTTTAAAGCCAGAGCATCAGGAAAAAGTTTTGTCTTACATTGCTGACTCAGCCTCCAGCTCTATCGCCTCCTCTTCTTCAGTTGTAAAAAGTAAAAGCACTGAGTCGTCATTGGAGGCTCATGTTCATGAACCACACCTTTCCTTGTGTCCTTCACCTCAAGCAAGATTGAAGGATGACGCAGGCCATACTACTGATTACTCCATGGAGCTGTTTTCACATACCATGCCTGGATTATCAAGTGAAATGGTGAATTACCCAGGCCAAGATGAATCTGACATGGAGTGCACTGATGCACAGCCGCTGATGGATGATTCTGCTGGTACATTCACTCAGAGCACTACATTGTCCTCGCAGTGTACAGAGCCAGATTCTGACCCTGATGAGACTCAGGTGCCCCTTCCCGCACACTATACCACCATACACGGTGACACAGAGGAAGGTGCACATGACATAGAAGAGGAGGTGATGGATGACTCAGTTGTTGACCCAGATTGGCATCCATTGGGGGAAGAGGGTGCTGCTTCCAATAGCTCAGATGAGGAGCATCCACAGCAGACAACGACATCGCAACAGCTGTTATCTGGCAGGCCCGGAGCACTCCAAAGACAGGTTCCAAACATCAAAAGAGTTGCTGGACAGCTTGTCCAGAGGGTCAAAAGATCACAGCATGCTAGGCCGCAAAATGTCTGCCAAAGTAGGAAGAGTGCAGTGTGGCACTTTTTTGAACAAAATCCTCATGATCAGGCCAAGGTTATCTGTAAGAAGTGCGCAAAGACCTTTAGCCGAGGGAAAAATCTGAAAAATTTGAATACCAGTTGCATGCTTAGACATTTAACCAGCATGCACTTGCAAGCGTGGACACAACACCAAACCTCAAGTGCCACATGTGCAACTGATCACAACGAAGGTAGTCAGCAACGCTACATTGTTTCCCCCACTGTAAGCCCACCGGTTAGCACAGCAGCAAATGTTGAGGTGTCGTTGCAAGGCCACAGCAGTCAGGGAATCCCACTGTTATATCAACGAAAGACTGATTCTAGGCCATCAGAAAGAACACCAACTCCATCACCATCATCAACCCTCTCTCAGTCCGCCCTGTCCACCGCTACTTCCACCATATGCAGCTCTCAAGTCCAGCTCACCCTCCCAGACACTATGAGTAGGTCAAGAAAGTACTCAGTCTCTCATCCACGTACACTGGGTTTGAACGCCCACATTGCCAAACTAATCTCGTTTGAGATGATGCCCTTTCGGTTGGTGGAAAGCACAGCTTTCCGCGAACTCATGGCCTATGCAGTACCCAGTCGCCACTTCTTCTCTCGCAAAGCCATCCCCGCCCTCCACCATCATGTGAAAGACCGCATTGTCCATGCACTCAAGCAGTCAGTGAGCGGAAAGGTGCACCTCACAACTGATGCATGGTCCAGTCGGCATGGCCAGGGCCGTTACGTGTCCATCACTGCGCACTGGGTTAATGTGGTGGATGCAGGGTCCACAGGGGACAGCGGTGGTGGGACAGTGCTGCCTAGCCCACGGTATAGGAAACAGTTGCCTGTAGGCGTTCGACCCTCCTCCTCCTCCACCAGAAGCGAAAGCTCGTCCACAGAGCGCAGTCGTACGAGCACTCCATCTGCAGCTGCCACTGTTGCACACGATGTGTCCCCCTATCGAGCAGCTAGTGGAAAGCGTCAGCAGGCTGTGTTGCAGATGATGTGTTTGGGCAACAGACACACCGCCGAGGTGCTGGCCGAGTACTTGAAGCGACAAACTGAGTCATGGCTGGGCAGTGTACATCTTGAGGCAGGCAAGGTAGTTAGTGATAACGGCCTTAATTTTGTGGCAGCCATAGCCCTTTCAAAACTCAGCCACATACCTTGCTTGGCTCACACCTTGAACCTGGTGGTGCAGTGCTTCCTCAAAAATTATCCGGAGTTAACAGCCCTGCTCCAGAAGGTGCGAAGACTGTGCGCGCACATCCGCCGGTCGCCTGTACACTCCGTTCGTATGCAGAAGCTGCAGCGATTGCTCCACCTTCCCAACCACCGCCTCATTATCGACATTGCAACAAGGTGGAACTCCACCCTGCACATGGTGGAGCGGCTGTGCGAGCAGAGGCAGGCCATAATGCATTTGTGGGAGGATACACGGCCAGGCACTTTGAGAGCAGACATGGAGTTGACAGGTGTGCAGTGGTCGAAGCTGAAAGACCTCTGTAAAGTCCTTCAGTGTTTTGAGGAATGCACACGGCTGGTAAGCGCAGACGACGCCATCCTAAGCATGAGCATCCCACTTATGCGTCTGCTCATGCAAACTTTGACGCACCTTAAGGAGCAGGCGTCTGCAGCCAATGTTGATGAGGAGGAGGGAATCCTTGATGACATTCAGCCATTGTCTGCTCAGGGACCTCTCCTGGACGAGGTGGAGGAAGAAGAGGAGGAGGAGGATGATGATGGGGATGATTACTTAGGGGAGGAGGATGCATCTCGTGGGACAAGTGAAAATGTTGGCGTGGCAAGGTCTGGTACAGGGTTTGTGCGTGACTGGAGGGATGTGGATTTGCCAGAAAGTGCTCCTCCACCCAGCACTCGCAGTGCATCATTGACAACGGGAACATTGGCCCACATGTCAGATTATGCCTTGCAGATCCTAAAAAGGGACCCCCGCATTGCCAAAATGATGAACGATGACGACTACTGGTTGGCCAGCATCCTGGATCCACGCTATAAAGGCAAATTACAAAACATCATGCCACAGGAGAACCTTGACCTAATATTGGCTAATAAACAAGCAACTCTGGTAAATCTGTTGCTTGAGGCATTCCCAGCACACAGCAGCGGTGATGGTTCTCACACGAGCCGTACGGGCCGGGGGCAGCTTGGCAGAGGTGTTCGTGGTGCACACAGCAGAAGTGGCGTTGGAGACAGGGGTTTCATGACAATGTTGTGGACTGATTTTTCAAATACCGCTCACACAACTGGTAATACTGCATCGATGGAAAGTGACAGGAGACAGCAGTTGTCAACTATGGTTACAAACTACTTTTCCTCCCATATCGATGTTCTCCCACACAGGTCATTCCCCTTTGCCTATTGGGCCGCTAAACTGGACACCTGGCCTGAATTGGCACAATATGCCTTACAGGAGCTCGCTTGCCCAGCTGCAAGTGTGCTATCGGAAAGAGTCTTCAGTGCAGCTGGATCAATCCTGACAGAAAAAAGGACCCGTCTGTCAACCCAAAATGTGGATGATCTAACCTTCATTACAATGAACCATGCATGGGTTTCCAAGGATTTTGTCCCACCTTCCCCTGATGACACATAGGGTGACAGAAAAATGGCTTGCTTTGGTCCACCTCTTCCTGGGACTTCACCTATTTCGCCTTTTGCATCAGCTGAATGTCCAACATCAACATATGCCACTTTCTAAAACTCCCTAACTGTGCTGCCTCCCCCCCATGGCCGGGGTCACCACCTAGCGCACGACACCGTGCGAGTGCCGTTGCCCTGGACAGGTGGGTAGGCCGACTCTTGGGCGCGGGCACTGGCACGGGGTCCTTCATAGTGCAATCAAGTGTCTCTGACGGTGGTGGTGCACACCCGCCGTCAGACACACCGCTGTACTATGAGGGGCCCAGTGCCAGTACCGACGCCCACGAGTGGGCCCCCCTTGCTTGGGCAGGGCCCCAGCATTTGCAATCTTTACCTCTCCCTGCTCCTCCGCTGTGTAATCTGGGCCGTCAAATCCATACTGTGCCTGACACCGTCTGAGCCTGCCTCCTGATGTATAGACATATATTTTGAATGTGTACGCTATCCATACATGTTATCCGGGGAAACGGTACCCTTTCTAACCTTTGTGCAATCACGTGCAATCCATACTGGGCCTAACACCGTCTGAGCCTGCCTCCTGATGTTTAGACATATATTTTGAATGTGTACGCTATCCATACATGTTATCCGGGGAAACGGTACCCTTTCTAACCTTTGTGCAATTACGTGCAATCCATACTGGGCCTAACACCGTCTGAGCCTGCCTCCTGATGTATAGACATATATTTTGAATGTGTACGCTATCCATACATGTTATCCGGGGAAACGGTACCCTTTTTAACCTTTGTGCAATCACGTGCAATCCATACTGGGCCTAACACCGTCTGAGCCTGCCTCCTGAGACATATATTTTGAATGTGTACGCTATCCATACATGTTATCTGGGGATACGGTACCCTTTCTAACCTTTGTGCAATCACGTGTAATCCATACTGGTCCTAACACCGTCTGAGCCTGCCTCCTGAGACATATATTTTGAATGTGTACGCTATCCATACATGTTATCCGGGGAAACGGTACCCTTTCTAACCTTTGTGCAATCACGTGCAATCCATACTGGGCCTAACACCGTCTGAGCCTGCCTCCTGAGACATATATTTTGAATGTGTACGCTATCCATACATGTTATCCGGGGAAACGGTACCCTTTCTAACCTTTGTGCAATCACGTGCAATCCATACTGGGCCTAACACCGTCTGAGCCTGCCTCCTGAGACATATATTTTGAATGTGTACGCTATCCATACATGTTATCCGAGGAAACGGTACCCTTTCTAACCTTTGTGCAATCACGTGCAATCCATACTGGGCCTAACACCGTCTGAGCCTGCCTCCTGAGACATAGATTTTGAATGTGTACGCTATCCATACATGTTATCCGGGGAAACGGTACCCTTTCTAACCTTTGTGCAATCACGTGCAATCCATACTGGGCCTAACACCGTCTGAGCCTGCCTCCTGAGACATATATTTTGAATGTGTACGCTATCCATACATGTTATCTGGGGATACGGTACCCTTTCTAACCTTTGTGCAATCACGTGCAATCCATACTGGGCCTAACACCGTCTGAGCCTGCCTCCTGAGACATATATTTTGAATGTGTACGCTATCCATACATGTTATCCGGGGATACGGTACCCTTTCTAACCTTTGTGCAATCACGTGCAATCCATACTGGGCCTAACACCGTCTGAGCCTGCCTCCTGATGTATAGACATATATTTTGAATGTGTACGCTATCCATACATGTTATCCGGGGATACGGTACCCTTTCTAACCTTTGTGCAATCACGTGCAATCCATACTGGGCCTAACACCGTCTGAGCCTGCCTCCTGAGACATATATTTTGAATGTGTACGCTATCCATACATGTTATCCGGGGATACGGTACCCTTTCTCACCTTTGTGCAATCACATGTAATCCATACTGGGCGTGAGAACGGCTGGCGAGCTGTTAAGCAAGCTACAGCACCTGTGGTTTGCACACGTAAGTTTTTCATTTTTTCAGGAATGACGGTTAGGCCTAATTCCGGAACTGCGGTTGACCTGCACTTACTGGGAAATCATTGTTCGCGGGTAATAATTGTAATCAGTGATCCCCATCCCTAACGTTGTTCAGCGGGTTATCTGCACCTGTAAGCGACAAACGCTGGCCTTTTCAGTGTAGCGCACATGCAGCCACGGACATGTAAGGGCATGACACACCAGTTATTGGCCAATCTCATGTGCCAGAGCCTCACGTGTCCCTCTAGTAAGCCGGACTCGGACCGCGGGGCATGACGGAGTCTCGTTCGTTAACGGAATTAAGCTTGCAATGTGTGCATCTGTTCTGTAGCTGGCATGGTTGAGGTTTCCCAGGTGGAGTCGAATTTAACCGTAGGCTCCACTCCTGGTGGTGCCCTTCTGGACATTCCTTTAAGGTTCAGCTTTGCAACCATACTGCCTACGTAAAACAAACACTTTGCCTTCATGAACGCTGTTTGGAGGGTCATGACTCGTGGGAATAACGCCGCCCAATCAGTTAACCTGCTAGAGAGATCCTTCGTTGCTCCCAAGCATGACATCACACTCCCTAGGAAGAAGGTAATGCCACTGTGGCGACCGTACTCCTGGGGGCGACACAAGTGCACTGATGCCCAGCCACTGCTCGATGAATCTGCTGGTACATTGACCCAGACCACTACATTCCCCTCGCACGCTACACGACCTGAATCTGACCCTGATGAAACTCAGGTTACCCTTCCCATATACAGTTCCATCTTACACGGTGACAAAGAGGAAGCTGCAGATGAAAGTGCAGGTTCGGCCCACCCGCCATCAGACACACCACCGTACTATCAGGGGCCCTGTGCCAGTGCCGTCGCCAACGAGTGGGCCCCCCCTGCTTGCCCAGGATCACAGCACTTGCAAAGTTGAAATACTGTGCAGTGAGATGGAAGATGGGGACGACGAGGAGTCCAGACAAGTACAGGGATTCCCTAGCGAGGAGACTTATTTGATTGTTTTCAATGTTGGGACAGCAATTTTTGGGGAGCACTATACTCTGGAGAATGATAGATGGGGCCCACCATACACTGGAACATTCCAAAGGTGGACATCAGACACTGGAGCAGCATTTACAGGGCCCATTATACACTAGAGCATTAGAAATGGGGCCCATTATGTTTGGAGCATTATTTGGGCCCATAAGACAGTGGAGCTTCATCCATGGGGACCAACATATACTGTAGCATTATGTGGAGCTCATCATATACTGTTTCAAACATTATATGAGACCAATGATTCTGTATGGAGAAATAGATGGGCCTCGTCATGAGATTTAAAAAGTGAGGTATTTTTCATTGTACTATACCGCTATTTCTCTGCCGTATCGGAGCATGGTGAGTTGTGGTATGTGTTAAAGGGGCGCTCTTTTGCCCAGGGCACATGAAAACCTGCAGCCAGCCCTCCCCCCCACAACTTTAGCCAAATAACCCCCATTTTTCAGTGCGTAACTTGTATTATGAAGTTAATTAAGGTTGACAAGCTTAAGTAAGAAGAATTGATGCTTTTGGCATTCAAATGGGCACTGTAGGTGTGTTTCCTGTCCTCCTCTCACTGCCGTCTTTTATTCCCCATTGACTTACATTGGGTTTCGTGTTTCGGGACGACCCCGACTTTTCCCTATAATCAGACGATCTTGCTCGACCCGACTTTTGGAAAAGTCTGGTTTCACGAAACGAAACGCGACCCTAAAAAACCAAAAGTCGCTCAACTCTAGTCATAATCTCTATTTAGTCCCCGAGGGGCAAGTGTTTGCAACTCATGAATCCAATTGGATTCTCTCCGTTTTAATAACCTGATCCGATCACCCCCCCGTCTGGGCATTGGGACATGTTCGATCACTTGGAATTTAAGCTGTGTGACATTATGTCCGTGCGTGTGAAAATGGTGGGGCAAAGGGAGAAGTAAATTCTTACATCTAATGGTCGATTTATGTTTACTAATCCTGTCCCTTATGGCCTGAGTTGTTTCCCCTACGTAGAGGAGCCCACACGGGCATTTTATGAGATAAACTACATAATTTGTGTCGCAAGTGGAGTAGTCTTTAATGGAATATTTTTTCCTGGAATATGGGTGGAAGAATGCGTCTCCTTTTTGTACATTATTACATTGATGACAATGTAGGCAAGGATATGTACCCATGCGAGGATTCTTCAAAAATCTCTGTGTGGATTTTCTATGTCTAGGGCCAATGTCAGCTCTAATGAGAGTAACGTATGTTGTTGGGCCTTTTATAACATGGGAGAAACGGGTTTTGTAATTCTGGAACCTCAGGGTATGCGGTAGATAATAAGCTCCAATGTTTCCTGATAGTTTTGTGCAAAATGTTAACATAGGGATGATAAGTATGAACAAATGGTATCCGTGAAGTTATCTTTCTATGGGTGGTCACTTGTAGCCCCAGAGCCTCAGCTAGTAATTCTTGTGGATAACTGCATTCCCTGAACTTGGAATTCATCTGCTGTAATCGTATCTTTTGTTTCTCCGGATCTGAGACGATCCTACGGACCCTCGTGAACTGAGATTTAGGGATAGCCTTTTTAACAGCTGGCGGGTGTAAACTCGAGTAAAAGAGAAGGCTATTCCGGTCCGTGGTCTTGGTGTATAGGTCAGAACTCAGATTACCCTGCTCATCTTTAATGATCATTGTGTCTAAAAAACTAACCTGTGACACACTACTTGTGACGGTAAACGAGAGGCCAGGCCAGGATGTATTAAGAACATTAAAGAAAATGTCTAATGACTCAGAGGTCCCAGTCCAGATGCAGAATATGTCATCGATGTAACATTTCCACACCAAGCAATGTAATTGAAATAATGTGTTGGTATAAACTATTTCTTCCTCAAAAGTTGCCATGTAGCTATTTGCATAGGGGGGTGCCATGTTAGATCCCATGGCAGTACCCCTAGTTTGAAGGTAGAAGTTTTCCTCAAACATGAAGTAATTTCGTGTCAGTACTATCCTCAGGAGACGTAATATTAGGTCAATTATGTCCCTGTGTACGTTAGCTCGAGTAAGTATATTATGGACACAATCTAAGCCTTTATCATGTGGGATAGAGGTGTACAGGTCCCTGACGTCAAAGGAAACTAGTATCGTTGGTATTGGACCTAATTCATTAATTTTCCTAAGAAAATCGTATCTAGAAGAAAAGAAGGTGTATCTTTAGTCAAGGGTGTTAGAACTTTCTCAATGAAGACCGATAGAGGAGATAAAATCGACTCTGTGGATGCCACAATGGGGCGTCCGGGGGGATTTTCCAGGTTCTTATGCACTTTAGGTAGAATGTAAAAAACAGGGGTGATGGGATGGGAATTAGTAAGAAATTCCACTGTTTTCGTGTCTATAATTTTGCGTTGGAAAAATTCTGTTAACACTTCCTTGATCAATTCCCTAGTGTCATATAGGGGGTCTTTTTCCAATTTCTTGTATACAGTAGAGTCATTAAGCTGACGATAGACTTCCCTCATATAATCAGATTTGTTCATGACAACGATAGCTCCACCCTTTTCGGATGGTTTGATAATTATATCCATATCGGACTGTAAGCTTTGTAGGGCCTGAAAGTCAGTGGAGTCTAAATTGGAGGGATAATGGAGTGTATTGTTGTTAATATCCTGTCGTAACTTATTAAACGATTTGTTGACAAAATCAATAAACGTCTCTAAGGCGTGTGACCCCTGTGGAGGAATGAAAGAGCTCTTTGACCGTAAGCCTGAACTGGCAGCAGACACAAGACATGAATCTATGGTAGGTAAGGAACATGAGGTACCGGATGTATCCTTCTTAGCAAAATGGACCTTCAATCTAAGCGAACGTTAGAACCTTTGCAACTCCATATCCATTTTGAACGTATCAAGTTTATATGAGGGGCAAAATGATAAGCCCTTCTGTAATAGACGATGTTCTGCTATACTCAAAACCCTGGAAGAAATGTTTATCACCAGCTGGTTAGTACCTGGGATCGCGTTACTCTGTTGGAATCGGGATCTCTTCTTTCCTCTGCCCCTGCGGATCCTCTTCCTCGTGGTCTCCGTCGTCTTTGTCCTAAAAAACGATTCTGATCGCCAAAGTGTTCTCGTTGTTCGCTCTCTGAGCCAGATGAAGATTGATCCGTGGAAGACCTAAATGTAAACCTGTTACGAAAGGGACGGGGGTTAGGATTGAACTGCCACCGATAAACACGGCCTTGCTCGTAATCGTCCGTGTCACGCTGGAACTTAACCCTCTTCCTGCTTTCCGTATCCCTTCTATGCTGTTCAGTCACAGTTTTTATACGAGCTTTAAGCTCAGAGAGCTCCTCAACAGTCCCAATAGTGTTCAATTGGGATTCAATATTATTAACAGACTCTTTAGAGATTGTGATGGCTCGTTGTAAATGTTCAATAGTTAGAGTCATTAAATCAAATGAGCACTTATTAAGGATATATTCAAATTTTTGACAAAATTCCGTGGATTCTCTAAACAGAGTCGGACGTAGAGGGACTCTTAAGCCCCTAGGGAACCTCTGTACACGTAGATATTCACTCAAGGTAGCACAATGTAGCTCGTAGTCAATCTGGCGGCGTAGCTCACGTTCAAGGTCTCTCCCCCTGGTCTCCTTCGTTGGTAATTTAAGGAAATCACTGGGGAGATTCAACTTGGACAGAATATTAGAGGTTTCATCATTGTTATATGTAAACGTATTGGAGGACATTACGTGCAGTGTGCCCACGAAAAGGAAGAAACTGTGTCAAATATAGCGTGGCACTACCGCAGGGTGCGCAAGTAGGTTACCCAGACCAAAGTGAATAATAAAGTAACTTGGCACTCAACTGAATAATCCTTTGCAAATTAGATTTATTTTATAATTTATTGCAGTCCTGGAAACGTTTCGGCCTATTATCGGCCTTCCTCAGTCTGCTATGTAAAGGTACAAAATATATACAGAAGAAAATCATAATGGGTCCTCATAAAAATAATATACAATGTTGTACAAACATATTGATTAATAATCTTGATGTAAATCACAGGTGATATAATCGCATTGTATACAGAGAAATATATATCACAATATATATCACAATATTGAGAGAGGAGAACCAGGTGAAAAGGAAAAATAAAGTTGAAATAAAATTGAAATAGAAGAGAGAGGGGACATACCCGACTGCTATCGCGAAATACTAATCCGGTACCCAAGTAAGGATTCCTATGGAGATCTATGGTGAATCAGGTGAATGGTTATGGTGGTGAAATATCTACTGATGGTGATATCAATAGGTGAATGTTGTGGTCATACCTACTTCAGAATGTCATGTTGATCTAAATGGTATCTCCTATTATTATAAGAGTGGATATACTGATTTAAATGCCTGAGAAATGAAAAATAAAAAAACAGAATGAGAAAAAAAAAAAAAAAAATGAAAAAATTGTGCAAAAATTTATTTTTATCTTACAAGGATGAGTAAAAATGAGTGGAAATAGTCAGATTTTATACCTTGCAAAAAGGAATATATAACCATACATAGAGAAATGTATAAATCTCCTTGGAGGTATCATGGACGTTTAATCTAAACTAATAATAATGTGTTTTTTTTTTTTTTTTCTTCTATGCAAAGGTTCAGATTAATCCCATTCACTCAGCTCCTCCCAGTCCTCCCATATGACACTCTCTCCTCCGTTGTCATTGGAGCGCGGCAGCTCCTATACACAAGACACGGGGCTCTGCATGATTGACACAGTGAGCTGGACACTTCTTGTTCACCACTTCCTGTGAGCACAGACGCTGTCCCGCTCCACATTATTTAGGATTGCTGGCATGGGCACACGTGGCCAGCTGACGAGCGGGGGAATACCGCGTCCTACCTGTGTATGTCACCTCCATATCTAAACAAGGTACGCTTTTACAGCAGAGTCCCTTTTCTACTTAATTACAGGGCTTGGTAGAGGCTTTTTTATTGCTGAGCATACATGTTTTTTTTTTTTTTCCTTTTGTGCCTCAGCTTTATATGGACCCATTTACCTCCTGGACTATACAGCACTAGTTTCAAACAGATTAAGCGTCCATGATACCTCCAAGGAGATTTATACATTTCTCTATGTATGGTTATATATTCCTTTTTGCAAGGTATAAAATCTGACTATTTCCACTCATTTTTACTCATCCTTGTAAGATAAAAACAAATTTTTGCACAATTTTTTCATTTTTTTTTTTTTCTCATTCTGTTTTTTATTTTTCATTTCTCAGGCATTTAAATCAGTATATCCACTCTTATAATAATAGGAGATACCATTTAGATCAACATGACATTCTGAAGTAGGTATGACCACAACATTCACCTATTGATATCACCATCAGTAGATATTTCACCACCATAACCATTCACCTGATTCACCATAGATCTCCATAGGAATCCTTACTTGGGTACCGGATTAGTATTTCGCGATAGCAGTCGGGTATGTCCCCTCTCTCTTCTATTTCAATTTTATTTCAACTTTATTTTTCCTTTTCACCTGGTTCTCCTCTCTTAACATTGTGATATATATTGTGATATATATTTCTCTGTATGCAATACGATTATATCACCTGTGATTTACATCAAGATTATTAATCAATATGTTTGTACAACATTGTATATTATTTTTATGAGGACCCATTATGATTTTCTTCTGTATATATTTTGTACCTTTACATAGCAGACTGAGGAAGGCCGATAATAGGCCGAAACGTTTCCAGGACTGCAATAAATTATAAAATAAATCTAATTTGCAAAGGATTATTCAGTTGAGTGCCAAGTTACTTTATTATTCACTTTGGTCTGGGTAACCTACTTGCGCACCCTGCGGTAGTGCCACACTATATTTGACACCAATCTGAAAGGAAACTGAACCACACATGTGGCTTCATTTCTTAACAGTCTTGAACAGCCATCTATACTTTTTTAAATACTTTTTTTATCAGCAAAAGATAGATGCAATATTTGTGTACCATATATATGTTCTACTTTACATTTCCAGGTCACTTCCAAAAATTACTGTATTATTATGCCATATAATTTGAACGTCTGATGTACATGAAAAGTGTAAAAAGGAATGGCCTGATTATTGAGTGTATCTCTACACCCATCACACACCATAATCTCATGCTTCATAACATGCTTTATTATCTGGTTATAAACTTGTATTGTTACAGCTACTGCGATGTGAGTAACAATAAATAGCTATGCATATCTTTAATTGTGCGGGTTCCTCTAAAAAGCGATGGAAAATTAAAAAATAGAAGTGGTCATGTAAACAAACTAATGAGGATTCTAATTCCACTCTTCTCTCTTACTATTTACACACTTTAATTATTTAGCAAAATATCGTTTTACGAGTGTATCTAAGGTTAGCTGCAAAATAAAAGAGAACAAGCATATTGACCTCTTGCTAGAGTCGGCACAAATCAATTTAATGTGATCTTTTTGTAACTGCTATATTTTATACTGTATATATTTTATAAGTTTCCAATTTTTACACCCTATTGGTCTTATTACTAGTGTGGAAGATATTGATTTTATGTCATAATGCAATGATGAAACTTTTCCAAGCAGGTAATTGTCTAGTGCTTATGCAATCCATGCATTCCAGAAGACAGGAAATGCATTTATAGATTCTCAATCAAAGGTAGTACATTTTCTTGCTACACCTTATATGCAAGCCTTAGGGATAGCACTCAGTAACTCAGTAAGGTTTATAGTACAAAGAGTTGCTTTTCCCCAACCTACCGCTGCATGTATGCTGTATTTATTTATAACTTTACTATAAAAGAAAATGTTTGTTCTAAACCACTATGCAATCAATACAGCCCTGCAAGGTGTCTGACTAATGCCGCATATCTCTGACATAAACTAAACTAACAGTATGCAATAAATATTTAATTCAATTTCAACAAATATGATGTATGCTTCAGTACATATTCAAAAACCTGTTAACGATTAATCTATAGTAATAAATTCACTAAATAGCTGCATAATGGCACAGGGAATCACAATGGTGGAAGAATAGGAACCTGAAGCTCTAAAGCCCCCGTTACACACTGCGATATCGCTAGCAATATCGCTGTAAAGTCACCCATTTTGTGACGAGCAGCGATATTGCTAGCGATATCGCTACATGTGATACTTACCTCCGACCGGCTCCCCCGCTGCTCATCGCTGGTCGTGCGAGAAGGTCCTTGAGCATTTCTCGTCGTCAGCTTCCTGCGGCGCTTCCAGCTGTGACGACGAGCGACGCGTGGACACGGGCGGGAGGACGTCAGGATCACCGCGTCTGACAGGTAAGTAGCGAGCCCCGTCCCCAGAGATGTCACTGGTGAGATCTGCCTGTGTGGCAGCTCACTAGTGACCACTTAGCAATGCACCAGCGATCCATATCGTTGTCGGGATCGCTGGTGCATCGCTATGTGTAACGGTACCCTAGAAATGGAAAGCAAGTTTTCATGATCTCCATTACAAGTTATTTGCATGCAACTGATTTGTTGAAGAGATTTCTATGACTGCCACATTTAATAGTGCTGTACAAGTTGCAGAAACAACCGTGTTCAAATATATAAAAGGAGATTTCAGTTACTGGAATTTCTGCAACAAATAGAGCTTGTGTTAACATTTTCTTGCATGCTCATCCTAATGTTGTACAATTGTAAATATAGATGCTAACGGAATGCAAACCTGTCAACTATCCTAATGTTGCATGTACAGTATGTTGTGGCAAATACTTTGTACCCTTAAAATAATGCGATTATACTTCCTTTACAATAATAATTATATTAGCCTTATTTTAGAGATGATTGAGTTGATCTTTGAAGAATTGAAATAGAGTTGAATTTCCTGCAAATTGAAAGTTTGTGGTTCTGTTGTATATTGCCCTAAAAGAATATCTGGTGCCATTTGATACATTGCTAAATAGTCACTGAGCAGGCTAATGATGACAAGCATGGCCTGGTGGGCTTCCCCAAAATGATCTGCAGCTATCACTTCCCATGGGCTAGTGCAGTCAATCAAGGGGGACTATCACAGCCAGTATAAAAGATAAGGGCTGGCAAAGCAATGCAATTTTATGCATATACAGAATAAAGATAGAGGACAGATCTCAAAGCTTAATACTCATAGAAAGAAACAGGTACAGTGGCATGTAAAAGCTTGGGCACAGTTAACAGTTAAGCAAATTAAAGATGAAATGATCTCTAAAAGGTCTAACATTAAAGATGACACGTTTCCTTTGTATTTTAGGCAAAAAAATGTCATTTTTTTCTTATAAAAAATTACAAAAGGGAAATGGGCTGATGCAAAAGTTTGGGCACCCTTGGAGATTTGAGTGCTCAGATAACTTTGACCAAGATTTCAGACCTTAATTAGCCAGCTAGGGTTATGGCTTGTTCACTATCATCATTAAGAAAGGCCATGTGATACAAATTTTCCAGCTTTACAAATTGCAGCCTCCTCTAACCTTGTGTCAAAAAACAGCAGCCATGGGTTCTTTAAAGTAGCTGCCTAGCACTGTGAAAATGGTGGAGGCCCACAAAGCAGGATAAGTCTATGAGAAGATAGCAAAGCATTTTCAAGTTGCCTTTTCCTCAATTCAAAATGAAATTAAGAAAGAGAAGTTAAGAGGAAGAGTGGAGATCAGGATAATGTCTGGAAGACAAAAATTAATTTCAGTGAAAGTTGCTCGTAGGGTTGCAAGAATGCCCTCTTGACTGATATTGCCTTCATGGAAGAGTCATCAGAAGAAAACGTCTCCTGTGTCCTCACCATAAGTTTCAGCTTCAAAAGTATGCAAAAGAACACCTAAACAAGCCTGATGCATTTTGGTTAAAATTGAACTCTTTGGCCATAATTATCAAAGATATATATGGAGAAAAAAGGGCACAGAATTTCAGCATCTTGTCAACCAATGAGAATGAAGGCAGATCAATCATTCTTCGGCGTTGTGTTGCAGTCAATGGGAACATTTCATGAGTAGATGCATGAATGGATTCAATTCAATCTCAACAAATTAACAAATTCTTGATGCAAAAGTAACACCATCTGTAAAAAAAAGTGAAGTTGAAAAGAGGATGGCTTCTATAAATAGATAGTGATCCTAAACACTCATAAAAATCGACAACATATTACCTCAAAAGACATAAGCTGAAGGTTTTACAATGGCCCTCACAGTCCACTGATCTGAACATCATTGAAAATCTGTGACTAAACTTCAAAATAGCAGTGCATGCAACATGATCCATGAATCTCACAGGTTTTGAAGAATTTTCCAAGGAAGAATAAATGAAAAGCCCTCAAACAAAAATTGGAAGACTCTTTGCTGCCTTCGAAAAAATTTTAAAGCTGTGATACTTTCCAAATGGGCAGCTACTAGGCGCTCACAATGCAGGGTGTGAGAAGGAGCACCAGGACTGTAGTTGTGGCTGAGACTAATGGCTTTTGCGCACCCTGGTCTCCTGTACAAGCAATATCCTTTTGTCAGTGTACCTGCCTCTATGCTCGCTGCACCTTCAAGGTCTCCTCTGAGTTGCTGAAGACCCCTTCCACATGATTGCGCACAGAGACACAGTCCAATTTCAACTGCAAATGAATAACTTCTTTCCTTTCACAGCATGTCCATATCAGATACAGCATCAATATAGGGTTTTATACACTTCACAACCTTCCCTTTCCCTGTACTTTTCCTTATGTCTTACAGTGGGTACCCGGGTTGTACCATTCCTCTGGTACCGCAGCATCCTCCATGATCAGCTTTACTACATTCAGGAGTTCCCTCGCCGTTTTGCTACAGACAAGAGGGCATCTGCCCATGAAGTAAGCTGCCACATGATGAGATAAATCCATCCCTGCCCTGCTGTGACTTTGGCTACAGCTTCTGTTTCTACTGGTGTTGTGACTGCTGCCCTTCAGGCCCTCTGACCCTGGATGGCTGGGTTTCTCACTTAAACGTTGCAGAGGCAAGCGCACTGTATGGGCTCTAAGGCCTTACTTCCCTAAACAGGGAAAACCCACTACCTTAATTACAGTTGGCTCCTCCTAGTTAACTATTCCTTACACTAGTTTCCTATCCCTACAATGCTATGCACACTAATGTACCCCTACCTGGCATAATAACTGAGGTATTGCACTCTCCCTATTAACTATGTAGCTAAATCCAACAATAAATATACAATTATACATACAAAGAAAGGGAGTGGAGCATCACACGGTTTTAGAGATCATTTCATCTTCAAATTGCTTAACTTCAAAATAATAGTAATTTTGACCAGGGTTGCCCAAACTTTTATATGCTATTGTAGGACAGGTGGATGCAACAGTGCCAGTGTAATTGATTAATTTCCCATTTTTCTTGCACTACCCAAGTTTGAAACCTCTCTCTGTCCTTATTTTCTTATCCTTTACCTCTCTCTCCAATAAAATCAATTGGATACAGTATTAGGGTACAGCAAGATGTATTAAAAACTGTTCCAAGACAATAAGACTATTTGATATTTGTGACTAAAAAATTTGCCGAAAAATTGAATTTTTGTGAAAAATTCAGAAAACTGACAAATTTAACTTTCAAAGGGTTTGATCAAGTTCACTTCATATTGTTTAGTTCCCATGTTATTCTGGGGATATATATTACATCAAATTCTCAATTTCATTATTCAGTTTTTAAATATCTGTGAAATAACACAATATAAATATGTCTTGTTGGTCCTGTTTCAGAGACAGTATCAGAATTCAAGATCTCTTGTAGCAACACAACTCAAGACATTCAGTCCCAGGACCAGAAGGTACATATGTTGGAAATTAAAAAAAAATGATCTTTATTATGAACATACCCAGATAAAATAAAATTATAAAAGCAGAGATAGTGTCATGTCGGACGCTGTTCACACCACAGCGTCCGGCAGGCAGAGGTAGTTCCACCTCCAGCCACTATAGCCTCAGTGGCGCCGGCTTGATCTTCAGGCTCCCGGGGGTTAATCCTGCTGGAGACCAGGTTGGATGGTTAGTCACGCCCTCGCTCTTTAAATAGTCATGCTGGCCTATGGGCGTCGCCGATTATAGCTTGTGTTTCATACCAAGTGGTTCCGGTCTGGAGTGGAGATGTTGCAGAGAGAGAGATTCGTATCTGGTGGCGTATGATCCGTTGTTATCCTTTCTCCTTCCCATATTTGTGTTTAGTTGTGCCTGTTCACATTACTGTATATTCCGGTGTGTGTGCGGCGCAGTGCTTTTTAATTGTCTCTCATAGTGTCACAGGGGGGCTTAGTTCCACTAAGGCTGTAATACCCGGGGCCCCTGTGATGTCCCTATAACTAGGGGAAACCCTGTCTGACCCTCAACCCAGGGTTTTTGCTGATGGTGCAAATGCCTGAGCTTCCAACCTCTCCTTGTCTCCTGCTCAGCTCTGCACTTAACCCTCCACCCTCCACCCAGTGAGGAGTCACACCACCAAAGCCCCCACACAAATTATGACAGACAGGGAGAACTTAAACTGCACTGCGCCGCACACGCAGGAATATACAGTAATGTGAACAGGGCACAACTAAACACAAATATGGGAAGGAGAAAGGATAACAATGGATCATACGCCACCAGATACGAATCTCTCTCTCTGCAACACCTCCACTCCAGACCGGAACCACTTGGTATGAAACACAAGCTATAATCGGCGACGCCCATAGGCCAGCATGACTATTTAAAGAGCGAGGGCGTGACTAACCATCCAACCTGGTCTCCAGCAGGATTAACCCCCGGGAGCCTGAAGATCAAGCCGGCGCCACTGAGGCTATAGTGGCTGGAGGTGGAACTACCTCTGCCTGCCGGACGCTGTGGTGTGAACAGCGTTCGACATGACAGATAGCTATCTGTAGTGGACTAATAGCAAGCAGCACTGTATAAGTACTAGAAAAGTGGTTTGAAAAATGCACCACACTAAGTACTCAATAGAGAAGAGCAAACTTGTTCGGAAAACATTTGTTAATCTCAAATACGCCATGAACTTTGCACATTCGGATTCGTATTTGTATTCGCAAGCATTTTCCTTATTTTCCCTATCATTTTCCTCAAAATTGCCAAAATGAAGCCAAAGTTCTCTAAATTATCGAGTTCCCACTAATGCCTTTGTTAGGACTTTGGCTAGGATAGTAGCGCATTATGATGAGTGGTGGAGACGTGTTTGACATGGGGAGAAGTCAGAGTAGCAGTGGAATATATATATATATATATATATATATAAAATAAATAGAAGAGACAGAAGATTCGGCACTGCTCCTTAACCCCTAGGCAGTTCCATGACTGCTATTCAAGTCCAAAATCACACACCTGGACCGACTGCCAAACTACCGTTCGAACGGGTGCTCAATCCAGAAAAGCAAACATGTAATCTGATTATGTACAAAAGAGAAAAAAAGTGATGGCACTCACCGTTCTGTCGTGAAAATTCTTTATTGATTAAAAGGCATTGGCATGGGAGGAACGTACAGAGAGTGGACGACGGCCATTTCATGCACTTGCGCTTCAACGGGTCCTGTTGAAGTTCAAGAGCGTGAAAAACGGCCGTCGTCCACTCTCTGCACTTTCCTCCCATGCCAATGCCTTTTAATCAATAAAGAATCTTAACGACAGAACGGTGAGTGCCATCACTTTTTTTCTCTTTTGTACATAATATATATATGTATATATATACAGTTGTGGCCAAAAGTATTGATACCCCTGCAATTCTGTCAGATAATACTCAGTTTCTTCCTGAAAATGATTGCAAACACAAATTCTTTGGTATTATTATCTTCATTTAATTTGTCTTAAATGAAAAAACACAAAAGA
This sequence comes from Dendrobates tinctorius, assembly GCF_039654945.1. Lineage (NCBI taxonomy): Eukaryota > Metazoa > Chordata > Amphibia > Anura > Dendrobatidae > Dendrobates > Dendrobates tinctorius. The sequence goes on from NW_027361703.1 coordinate 53,969,491, forward strand.
GAATGAAGCAAAAAGCAAAAAATTGATAATTTCACACAAAACTCCAAAAATGGGCCAGGCAAAAGTATTGGCACCCTCAGCCTAATACTTGGTTGCACAACCTTTAGCCAAAATAACTGCGACCAACCGCTTCTGGTAACCATCAATGAGTTTCTTACAATGTATCTGCTGGAATTTTAGACCATTCTTCTTTGGCAAACTGCTCCAGGTCCCTGATATTTGAAGGGTGCCTTCTCCAAACTGCCATTTTTAGATCTCTCCACAGGTGTTCTATGGGATTCAGGTCTGGACTCATTGCTGGCCACCTTAGAAGTCTCCAGTGCTTTCTCTCAAACCATTTTCTAGTGCTTTTTGAAGTGTGTTTTGGGTCATTGTCCTGCTGGAAGACCCATGACCTCTGAGGGAGACTCAGCTTTCTCACACTGGGCCCTACATTATGCTGCAAAATTTGTTGGCAGTCTTCAGACTTCATAATGCCATGCACACGGTCAAGCAGTCCAGTGCCAGAGGCAGCAAAGCAACCCCAAAACATCAGGGAACCTCCGCCATGTTTGACTGTAGGGACCGTGTTCTTTTCTTTGAATGCCTCTTTTTTCTCCTGTAAACTCTATGTTGATGCCTTTGCCCAAAAAGCTCTACTTTTGTCTCATCTGACCAGAGAACATTCTTCCAAAACGTTTTAGGCTTTTTCAGGTAAGTTTTGGCAAACTCCAGCCTGGCTTTTTTATGTCTCGGGGTAAGAAGTGGGGTCTTCCTGGGTCTCCTACCATACAGTCCCTTTTCATTCAGATGCCAACAGATAGTACGGGTTGACACTGTTGTACCCTCGGAGTGCAGGGCAGCTTGAACTTGTTTGGATGTTAATCGAGGTTCTTTATCCAACATCCGCACAATCTTGCATTGAAATCTCTTGTCAATTTTTCTTTCCGTCCACATCTAGGGAGGTTAGCCACAGTGCCATGGGCTTTAAACTTCTTGATGACACTGCGCACGGTAGACACAGGAACATTCAGGTCCTTGGAGATGGACTTGTAGCTTTGAGATTGCTCATGCTTCCTCACAATTTGGTTTCTCAAGTCCTCAGACAGTTCTTTGGTCTTCTTTCTTTTCTCCATGCTCAATGTGGTACACACAAGGACACAGGACAGAGGTTGAGTCAACTTTACTCCATGTCAACTGGCTGCAAGTGTGATTTAGTTATTGCCAACACCTGTTAGGTGCCACAGGTAAGTTACAGGTGCTGTTAATTACACAAATTAGAGAAGCATCACATGATTTTTTGAACAGTGCCAATACTTTTGTCCACCCTCTTTTTATGTTTGGTGTGGAATTATATCCAATTTGACTTTAGGACAATTCTTTTTGTGTTTTTTCATTTAAGACAAATTAAATGAAGATAATAATACCAAAGAATTTGTGTTTGCAATCATTTTCAGGAAGAAACTGAGTATTATTTGACAGAATTGCAGGGGTGTCAATACTTTTGACCACAACTGTATATATATAGATATATACTGTATATCTATATGTATTCTAGGCACAGAAACCTTCCACAATGTCCAGTCATTGACTGCTGAAATCAAATGTCCCTCTCCATATAAAAATGTTGGTTTTGCACCAATTTGTCAGTGTAACAATGCAGAGAGGCTGCTTTTCAGAATCTAAATCATTTGTGCTAATAGTGTGTCAGACAGCAGGCCACTTTTCATAATCTGAATCCTTTCTGTTAATAGTGTGGTTCAAACACACTATCTTAGAAAATAAATACTGATTGCTAATTTAGTGACAGGTGACTGACATGTGTGGGCCTAAGGTGTCGAAACAGCTGGTTAAAAGAGGGGAAGGGTACATCCAACATGAGTGTGAAAAAGCGAGGTCAAGTGGAAGGGGGAATAGGCTTGGTGTTCAAGGTGTACGTAGGTTAGGTGTGTCATGATCCCAGTGCAGGTTTTGACCTGCATGCCAGGGGTTAATGTCTTGATCCCAGTGCAGGCTCTGACCTGCACACCTGGAGTTAATTATTGTGGCCTCTCTTTGGTTCGGGGAGAGCTTCTTATAGCCCTGGGAAGCTCCAATCCCTGTCAGTTATACTTTTGCCCTAGGCTGAGTGTGTCAACCCCTGTGTGCCTGTGCCTTGTGCCTGTGTTCTAGCTTGCTTGTATGGTTCTGACCCAGTTCTGTCCCCCCGTTGAGTTTGCCTTTTGATTATCTACTGTGTATCTGCTTATCTGGTTTTCTGATCCTGCTACGTTCCTGACTATTTCTGATTATTCTGCTCCTTGAGTACCGCATTGCCTCTCTCGTTTACTGACCTTGGCTTGTCTTGGATTTTGTCTCCCTCTGGTGCCCCATCCTTTCCCTGGTGTCCAGTGGCCCCCTTTTCCCTATCCTCTGCTCCATTGTCCCTGTACCATCCTGCACTCATCTTCAGCAGCACCAAGCTAAGCCCTATTCCCTGTGGTCACATGCTGCAGGTCCTGTCAGTGCATTCAACGCCCGGCATTCTGCTCGCTCCAGGCCTGCTGTATTGCTGTCATCTTGCCCAGCTCACGGATGCTGTAAGTACAACTGTCACAGGCCATCAGAGGCTCTGGGCTCTCACTGTCAGGGCTGCTGAAACCGCTGGTAAGTGTCCACCTGGCGGTTTCTCCTGACATGGTGGTAATTTAGCTAAAATATCTACTAAACAAACACCCTCTCATCCTATCCAAAGACAACTTACATCGCTTACTGGATGGGCTCTACTTGGCTCTCTTTCTTTGGCAGCCACACAGTGGTACGCCTAGTAGCTGAGGGCCAGAAAGAGCATGTACTCCAGTAGATAAAAATCGCGGCATCAAGTGGCCTCTCCTCTTCTTCCTCCAGCTTAACATAACACACAGTACAATCCTCAGAGGTGGCACAACAATTACTCTTGTCCCCCCCGCGTTGCAACTCGCAATTGCCCAAATGACTGTGGTAAACCTCAGATGGCCAAGTCTGCAGAGCTGTTCACACATTCTCTTTGATGTGCAACAGATGTCTGCTCCAAAGATTTAGAATCAATTGGAGGAAAGCATCTGCACTGATGCCCCAAATTTTTTTCAGTTGGATTCGGGGCCAGACAAAGTAGGGTTCAAGCAGAGTCCAGACTCTCTTCACCAGATATTAACCTCCGGTGGTGATCTTAATAAGACTCAGATACCAATGGCGCATGCAGACTGTACTGTACTGTCAGTGCAGGAAAAGGAGAAGAGTAATTCTCAGGGCGAAGAGTGTGAGAACAGAGAGGATGATGATGATGAGGTTGTACATCCCATTTGGTGTGAACCCAGAGGCATGCAGCTGAGCAGCTCAGCAGAGGAGGTGGAGGGAGACTAGGAGGTTATGTTGTGGCTTCCCATATCGACAACTCTAGCTATGTCCAGCACCAGTCTGCAGTTCACAGGGGCAGAAAGGGTTGCCTAGCCTGGGCACTTTTGAGACTGCAAAGGATAATCCAACTCATGTTATGAGTTGGGACCTCACTCCTAATGTCACTGTTTAAATTGTCTTAACTTGTATTTAATTTATTGTCTGTACATGTCCCTGCTTAAGTGTAAAGTGCTGCGGAATATGTTGGTGCTATATAAATAAAAATTATTATTATTATGTTATCTGCCAAACTAAAAAAACCTCAGTAGAGGCACAAATTACAATAATTTGATAGCTACATGCATGAGCCAGAACATGCACGATCAACATTCCTTACTCTGGGAACCTCACTGCACTAAAATGTGGATTAGCGGGCATCGACAACCACCAACCGTCCCATCAACCAAATCTGTTGCTTCTTCCTCCTCCATCACCATGACAAGTTGTCTTACACAGGTGTTATGATTGAGTCACCGAGGAGGAAAAAACAAAACACAAGCTCAGCCCAGAAAATCAGAGAGGTTGGAAACTAGCGGATTGCAGACCCCTAATCCTATCACACAACTAGCAGTAGCCATGGAGTGTTCCAACGGTGATCCTAGACGCCTCGTCACAGCCGGAGATCTACATTAGCCTAAAGAGAGAAAAGGGAAAAACTGACTGCCCCAGAGCAGACCCCAAAGCAATTGGCAGCCCCCAACATATAATGACGGTGAAGCAAGATGCAAACACTAACACAGATAGAAAGATAGGTTGAGCAAACAATGGGGCCCAATCTAACTAAAAAGGACAGGACAGAAAAGCTGCTGTCTGCAATCCGAGAAAACCCTGCTAAAAATATTACCAACACAACTGAAAGCAAAAAGGACCCTGAAGTCACTAGACTTCAAACCCTATATCAGCACTCAGAATATTCTGGAAGCAGAGCAAAAGAGAACACTGATCAAGGAAAAAGAATCCAGCACACCCGCGGCCGGGGATGGCTGAACTCCAAAAAACAAAGTAAACAAAACCAAAACTAATAAGTTCAATAGCAGAGCCAAAATTTATCTTTGGGAAGCAGGAATCAGACTGGTCTCCAAGAATCCAGCAGAGAAATCACCAGTGACTCAGAAGGGCGTCGGCTGCCTTATATCCAGTCTGAAGTTCCCGTTACCCAGTCACCATCCACCTGATCAGGTGTTTGGTTTCTTTCATCTAAATCAGCCTCACTACCTTCCTTCACCAGAAGAGGGAGATCCTCGGACACAAAAGATGAATGAACAGATGAGGTCACAACAGTATCTCCCCCTTGAGGAGGGGTCACCGAACCCTCATCCAAGCCACCAAGCCGATCAGGATGAGCTCGATGAAAAGCATGCACCAATCTTTCGGCTTGAATATCCGAGGCAGAGACCCAGGAATTATCCTCCTGACCATAACCCTTCCACTTAACCAAATACTGGAGTCTCCGTCTAGCCAGACGGGAATCCAGTATCTTCTCTACCTCATATTCCATGTTATCTTCAACCAACACAGGGTCAGGAGGTGCCACCATAGGAACCACTGGTTCAACAAACCTCTTCAACAAGGACTTATGAAACACATTATGAATCTTAAATGTGACAGGAAGAGCCAACCGAAAAGAGACCGGATTAATAATCTCCAAAATCTTGTAAGGTCCAATAAATCTAGGTTTAAACTTTGGAGAAGCCACTTTCATAGAGATATTCTTTGATGACAACCAGACCATATCACCCACCTTAAACCGGGGACCAATGGTCCTATGCCGGTTAGAAAACTGCTGGGCCTTTTCCTGGGAAAGAGACAACTTATTCACCACTTGGTCCCAAATCTGCTGCATTCTTTCCACCACAGTGTCAACCCCTGGATAGGCAGAGGACTCCACCTGCCCTGAAGAAAATCGAGGATGAAACCCAAAGTTACAGAAAAAGGGTGACATCAAAGTGGCAGAACTAGCTCTATTATTTAAAGCAAATTCGGCCAAGGGTAAAAATGAGACCCAATCATCCTGATCAGCAGATAGAAAACATCTCAAATAAGCCTTCAAAGTCTGGTTTGTTCTCTCTGTCTGCCCATTGGTCTGAGGGTGAAATGCAGAGGAGAAGGACAACTGAATTCCCAACTTGGAACAAAAGGTCCTCCAGAATCAAGAGACAAACTGAACTCCTCTGTCCGATACAATGTTCTCAGGAATCTCGGGCAAGCGAACCACCTGTTGCAAAAACAAGGGCACCAACTCTGAGGAAGATGGCAACTTAGGGAGTGGTACAAGATGGACCATCTTAGAGAATCTATCACAAATCACCCAGATAACAGTCATCCTATGAGAGACAGGCAGATCAGAAATAAAATCCATTGAAATATGGGTCCATGGCCTCCTGGGCACCGGCAAAGGCATCAACAACCCACTAGAACGAGAACAAGGCTTAGATCGGGAGCAAGTCCCACAGGACTGCACAAAATTTCTGACATCACGAGACAAGGCAGGCCACCAAAAAGACCGACTCACCAAATCTCTAGTACCAAAAATACCTGGATGACCAGCCAACGCGGAGCAATGAACCTCAGACATCACTTTCCTCCTTCACTGGTCAGGAACATATAACCTTCCACTGGGACAACGCTCAGGCTTATCCTCTCTCCAGAGCACGTCGCAAATCAGGCGAGATGGCAGAAAGAACCACCCCCTCACCTAAGATGGTAGCAGGCTTGGTCACAATAGGAGAATCGGCCAAAATACTCCTAGAGAGGGCATCAGCCTTAACGTTCTTAGTGCCCGGGAGAAAGGAGACCACAAAATCAAAACGTGTGAAAAACAAGGCCCACCTGGCCTGTCTTGGATTCAAGCCTTTAGCCGACTCAAGGTAGATCAAATTCTTGTGGTCAGTGAGGACCACAACTTGATGTCTAGCTCCCTCCAACCAATGTCTCCACTCCTCAAATGCCCACTTCATGGCCAACAGTTCTCGATTCCCCACATCATAGTTGTGTTCCGAAGGAGAGAACTTTCGGGAAAAGAAGGCACAGAGGTTCATTTTAGATGTTACAGGATCTTTTTGGGACAAAACAGCTCCTGCACCAGTCTCTGAAGCATCCACCTCCACCTGAAATGGAAGTGAGACATCGGGTTGTCGCAAAACCAGAGAAGAAGTGAACCTCCGCTTCAGCTCCTGAAAAGAAGAAACAGCCTCTGGAGACCAATTCAGCAAATCAGCGCCCTTCTTAGTCAAATCAGTCAATGGTTTGGCAATAACAGAAAAATTGGCTATAAACTTACGATAAAAATTAGCAAAACCCAAAAACTTCTGGAGAGCCTTCAAAGAAGTGGGCTGCACCCAATCATAAATGGCCTGTACTTTGGCCGGGTCCATTTCATAGTTGACGGAGACAAAATAAATCCCAAAAATGAAATCATCTGTACACCAAAAAGACATTTTGATCCCTTAACATACAGGGAGTTTTCCCTCAAAATTCGGAACACAGTCCGAACATGTTCCACATGAGAGTCCCAATCCCTGGAAAAGATCAAAATATCATCCAAATAGATGATCAGAAACTTATCCACAAAGTCCCAGAAAATATTGTTCATGAAGCACTGGAAGACAGAAGGGGCGTTAGTAAGCCCAAAAGGCTTCACCAAGTACTCAAAATGTCCCTCCGGAGTATTAAACTCTGTCTTCCATTCATCCCCATGCTTAATGCGAATAAGATTATACGCCCCCTGAGGTCAAGCTTGGTAAACCAGCAAGCACCTTCAACTCTAGAAAATAGGTCAGAAATCAGGGGTAACGGATACTGATATTTAACAGTAATTTTGTTAAGAGAGCAATAGTCAATACAGGGCCTTAATAAACCATCCTTCTTGGCCACAAAAAAAAACCCAGTGCCCAAGGGTGAAGAGGATGGTCTAATATGACCCTTCTCCAACGACTCCTTAATATAAGAACGCATAGCCTCATGTTCGGGTACAGATAAATTAAAAAGTCGACCCTTGGGAAATTTACACCCCGGACTCAGTTCAATTGCACAGTCATAATTCCTATGAGGAGGCAAAGACGCAGACTTACTCTCACTAAACACATCATAAAAATCAGCCAAATAGTCAGGAACCTCATGCAACTGGGGAGAGGTGGAGAAAACAGGAGTGTCACTAAGAGCACACCGACAACCCCAACTCACCACAGACACAGATTTCCAAACCAAAACTGGATTATGGATTTGCAACCAGGGGAACCCCAGCACGATGGTATCATGCAACTTATGCAACACCAAAAATCTGCAATTTTCTTGATGGTCTGGGGCGACCCACATTACCACCTGGGTCTAAAACTGAGGTTTATTCTTCGCCAAAGGAGTAGCATCAATACCCCTCAAAGGAATAGGCGTCCGCAGGGGTGTCATAGGGAAACCACAACGTTTAGCAAAATCTAAATCCATTAGGTTCAAGGCTGCTCCTGAATCCACAAAGGCTTTAGCAGAAAATATGGACAGGGAGCAGATCAGAGTAATTGCCATAAGAAACTTAGGATGTACACCACCTACAGCAAATGTGTGTGCAAAACATTTCTCTCATTTAGGGCAGACAGAAATAATATGAGAGGCATCTCCACAGAAAAAACACAGCTTATTACGCCTTCTGAACTCCTGACATTGCGCCCTAGACAAAACTCTATCACATTGCATAGGTTCAGACATTTGTTCAACAGGTGGCAGCATTTCCCGTATAATTTTACGTTCACGTAAACGCCGATCAACCTGAATGGCTAATGACAGGGGACAGGAAATCCCACCATAGTATCTTTTACGGTTTCTGACAAACCCCTCCGAAAGAGAGCTGCCAAGGCACCATCATTCCAAGTGGTGAGGACCGCCCACTTTCGGAATTTTTGACAGTACAGTTCTGCAGAATCTTGACCCTGGCTCAATGCCAACAGGGTCTTTTCAGCTTGATCAATCGCATTAGGTTCATCATACAACAACCCCAAGGCCTGAAAAAATGCATCCACATTAGTTAGGATAGGATCATCTGGTACTAAAGAAAACGCCCAATCCTGGAGATGACAATTTTAACCTGCTGCGCAAAGCTCCCCGATGAGTTAGGCTTCAAGGCAAGAAATAATTTACAATTATTCTTAAAATTCAAAAATTTAGACCGATCCCCAAAAAGCACATCAGGAGTGGGGATTTTTGGTTCAGCAGCGTGTGAATGAGCAAGATAGGCGGAAATTCCTCGCACTTCAGCAGCAAGCTGCTCCACACGATCAGACAATTGCTTAACCCCTTCACCCCCAAGGGTGGTTTGCACGTTCATGTCCGGGCCAATTTTTACAATTCTGACCACTGTACCTTTATGAGGTCATAACTCTGGAATGCTTCCATGGATCCCGGTGATTCTGACATATTGTACTTCATGTTAGTGGTAAAATTTCATTCAAATAACTTGCGTTTATTTGTGAAAAAAACTGAAATTTGGCAAAAATTTTGAAAATTTCGCAATTTTCCAACTTTGAATTTTTATGCCCTTAAATCACAGAGATACGGCACACAAAAAACTTGATAACTAACATTTCCCACATGTTTACTTTACATCAGCACAATTTTGGAACCAAAATTTTTTTTTGTTAGGAAGTTATAAGGGTTAAAAGTTGACCAGCGATTTCTCATTTTTACAACACCATTTTATTTTTAGGACCACATCACATTTGAAGCCACTTTGAGGGGTCTATATGATAGAAAATACCCAAAAGTGACACCATTCTAAAAACTGCACCCTTAAGGTGCTCAAAACCACATTCAAGAAGTTTATTAACCCATTAGGTGCGTCACAGGAATTTTTTTGAATATTTAAAAAGAAATGAACATCTAACTTTTTTCACAAAAAAAATACTTCAGGTTCAATTTTTTTTATTTTACCAAGGGTAATAGGAGAAATTGGACTGCAAAAGTTATTGCGCAATTTGTCCTGAGTACGCTGATACCTGATTTGTGGGGGGGAACGACTGTTTCGGCGCATGGCAGAGCTCAGAATGGAAAGAGCACCGTTTGACTTTTTCAATGCAAAATTGGCTGGAATTCAGATCGGACGCCATGTCACGTTTGGAGAGTCCCTGATGTACCTAAACAGTGGAAACCCCTTACAAGTGACCCCATTTTGGAAACTAGACCCCCCAAGAAACTTATCTAGATATGTGGTGAGCACTTTGAACCCCCCAGTGCTTCACAGAAGTTTATAACGCCCGGGCGTGAAAATAAAAAATTTGTATTTTTTCCACAAACATGATCTTTTAGTCACCATTTTTTTTATTTTCCCAAGGGTAACAGGAGAAATTGGACCCCAAAAGTTGTTGTCCAATTTGTCCTGAGTATGTTGATACCCCATATGTGGGAGAAAACTACTGTATAGGCACACGTCGGGGCTCGGAAGGGAAGTAGTGACGTTTTGGAATGCAGACATTGATGGAATGGTCTGCGGGTGTCATGTTGCCTTTGGAGAGCCCCTAATGTACCTAAACAGTGGAAACCCCCCACAAATGACCCCATTTTGAAAACTAGACCCCCTAAGGAACTTATCTAGATGTGAGGTGAGCACTTTGAACCCCCAAGGGCTTCACAGAAGTTTATAATGCCAGGGCATGAAAATAAAAAAATCATATTTTTTCCACAAACATGATCAATTAGTCCCCAATTTTTTTATTTTCCCAAGGGTAACAGGAGAAATTGAACCAAAAAAGTTGTTGCCTAATTTGTCCTGAGTATGCTGACACCCCATATGTGGGAGAAAACTACTGTATGGACACACGTCAGGGCTCGGAAGGGAAGTAGTGACGTTTTGGAATGCAGACATTGATGGAATGGTCTGCGGGTGTCATGTTGCCTTTGGAGAGCCCCTAATGTACCTAAACAGTGGAAACCCCCCAAAAATGACCCCATTTTGAACACTAGACCCCCTAAGGAACTTATCTAGATGTGAGGTGAGCACTTTGAACCCCCAAGGGCTTCACAGAAGTTTATAATGCCAGGGCATGAAAATAAAAAAATCGCATTTTTTCCACAAACATGATCAATTAGTCCCCAATTTTTTTATTTTCCCAAGGGTAACAGGAGAAATTGAACCCCAAAAGTTGTTGCCCAATTTTTCCTGAGTACGCTGACACCCCATATGTGGGAGAAAACTACTGTATGGACACACGTCAGGGCTCGGAAGGGAAGTAGTGACGTTTTGGAATGCAGACTTTGATGGAATGGTCTGCGGGTGTCATGTTGCCTTTGGAGAGCCCCTAATGTACCTAAACAGTGGAAACACCCACAAATGACCCCATTTGGGAAACGAGAACCCCTAAGGAACTTATCTAGATGTGTGGTGAGCACTTTGAACCCCCAAGGGCTTCACAGAAGTTTATAATGCCCGGGCATGAAAATAAAAAAATTGTATTTTTTCCACAAACATGATCAATTAGTCCCCAATTTTTTCATTTTCCCAAGGGTAACAGGAGAAATTGTACCCCAAATGTTGTTGTCCAATTTTTCCTGAGTACGCTGACACCCCATATATGGGAGAAAACTGCTGTATGGACACACGTCGGGGCTCGGAAGGGAAGCAGTGACGTTTTGGAATGCAGACATTGATGGAATGGTCTGCGGGTGTCATGTGCATTTGGAGAGCCCCTGATGTACCTAAACTATTGAAACTCCCCACAAGTGACCCCATTTTGGACACTAGACCCCCCCCCGCGGAACTTATCTAGATGTGTGGTGAGCACTTTGAACCCCCAAGTGCTTCACAGAAGTTTATAACGCTTGGACTTGAAAATAAAAAAATCTTTTTTTTCCACAAAAATGATATTTTTGCCCCCAATTTTTTATTTTCCTAAGGGTAACAGGAGAAATTGGACCCCAAAAATTGTTTTGCAATTTGTCCTGAGTAGGTTGATACCCTACATGTGGGGGTAAAACACTGTTTGGGCGCATGGCAGAGCTTGGAAGGGAAGGAGCACCATATGACTTTTTCAACTCAGAATTGGCTGGAATTGAGATCAGACGCAATGTTGCATTTGGAGAGCCCCTGATGTGCCAAAACAGTGGAAACCCCCAATTCTAACTCCAACCCGAACCCCAACACACCCCTAACCCTAACCCTAACCCTAGCCCTAACCCAAGCCCTAGCCCTAACCCTAGCCCTAACCCTAGCCCTAACCCTAACCCTAACCCTAGCCCTAACCCTAACCCTAACCCTAACCCTAACCCTAGCCCTAACCCTAGCCCTAACCCTAATGGAAAAATGGAAATAAATACATTTTTTTAAATTTTATTATTTTTCCCTAACTAAGGGCGTGATAACGGGGGGGTTTGATTTACTATTTATGGCGGTTTTTATGTTTGGCAGCTGTCGCACGCTAAAAGACGCTTTTTATTGTAAAAATAGTTTTTGCATCACCACATATTGAGAGCTATAATTTTTCCGTATTTTAACCCACCGAGTCATGTGAGGTCTTATTTTTTGCGGGACGAGTTGACGTTTTTATTGGTACCAATTTCGGGCACGTGACATTTTTTGATCGCTTTTTATTCCGATTTTTGGGACGCAGAATGAACAAAAACCAGCGTTTCATGAATTTCTTTTGGGGGAGTGCGTTTACACCGTTCCGCGTGCGGTAAAATTGATAAAGCGGTTTTATTCTTCGGGTCAGTACAGTTACAGCGATACCTCATTTAGGTCTTTTTTTATATTTTGTCGGTTTTATGCAATGAAAACTATTTTATATAAAAAATAATTATTTTTGCATCGCTTTATTCTGCGAGCTATAACTTTTTTATTTTTTCGCTGATGATGCTGTGTGGTGGCTCGTTTATTGCGGGACAAGATGACGTTTTCAGCGGTACCATGGATATTTATATGCGTCTTTTTGATCGCACGTTATTACACTTTTTGTTTGGCGGTATGATAATAAATTATTTTTTGCTTCGTTTTTTATTTTTATTTTTTAAGGGGTTCGCTAAAGGGGTTAACTAATGGGACAGTTTTATAGGGCGGGTCGTTACGGACGCGGTGAAAGGAAGCAGCGCCATTTGACGTTTTTGGCTGGAATTGAGATCGGACATCATGTCGCGATTGGAAAACCCCTGATGTACCAAAACAGTGGAAACCCCCACAAATGACACCATTTTGGAAACTAGACCCCCTAAGGAACTTATCTAGATGTGTGGTGAAAACTTTGAACCTCCAAGGGTTTCACAGAAGTTTATAACATAAAGCCGTACAATTAAAAAATCATATTTTTTACACAAAAATGATCTTTTCACCCTGAATTCTTATTTTTCCAAGGGTAACAGCACCCTAAAAGTTATTGTGCAATTTGTCCTGAGTACGCTGATACCCCACATGTGGGGGTAAACCACTATTTGGGCGCATGGCAGAGCTCGGAAAGGAATCTGCGCCATTTGACGTTTTTGGCTGGAATTGAGATCGGACACCATGTCGCGATTGGAAAACCCCTGATGTACCTAAACAGTGGAAACCCCCCACAAATGACACCATTTTGTAAACTAGACCCCCCAAGGAACTTATCTAGATGTGTGGTGAGCACTTTGAACCACCCAGTGCTTCACAGAAGTTTATAACGTCCGGGCGTGAAAATAAAAAATTTGTATTTTTTCCACAAACATGATCTTTTAGTCACCATTTTTTTTATTTTCCCAAGGGTAACAGGAGAAATTGGACCCCAAAAGTTGTTGTCCAATTTGTCCTGAGTATGCTGATACCCCATATGTGGGAGAAAACTACTGTATGGGCACACGTCGGGGCTTGGAAGGGAAGTAGTGACGTTTTGGAATGCAGACATTGATGGAATGGTCTGCAGGTGTCATGTTGCCTTTGGAGAGCCCCTAATGTACCTAAACAGTGGAAACCCCCCACAAATGACCCCATTTTGAAAACTAGACCCCCTAAGGAACTTATCTAGATGTGAGGTGAGCACTTTGAACCCCCAAGGGCTTCACAGAAGTTTATAATGCCAGGGCATGAAAATAAAAAAATCATATTTTTTCCACAAACATGATCAATTAGTCCCCAATTTTTTTATTTTCCCAAGGGTAACAGGAGAAATTGAACCCCAAAAGTTGTTGCCTAATTTGTCCTGAGTACGCTGACACCCCATATGTGGGAGAAAACTACTGTATGGACACACGTCAGGGCTCGGAAGGGAAGTAGTGACGTTTTGGAATGCAGACATTGATGGAATGGTCTGCGGGTGTCATGTTGCCTTTGGAGAGCCCCTAATGTACCTAAACAGTGGAAACCCCCCACAAATGACCCCATTTTGAAAACTAGACCCCCTAAGGAACTTATCTAGATGTGAGGTGAGCACTTTGAACCCCCAAGGGCTTCACAGAAGTTTATAATGCCAGGGCATGAAAATAAAAAAATCATATTTTTTCCACAAACATGATCAATTAGTCCCCAATTTTTTTATTTTCCCAAGGGTAACAGGAGAAATTGAACCCCAAAAGTTGTTGCCTAATTTGTCCTGAGTACGCTGACACCCCATATGTGTGAGAAAACTACTGTATGGACACACGTCAGGGCTCGGAAGGGAAGTAGTGACGTTTTGGAATGCAGACATTGATGGAATGGTCTGCGGGTGTCATGTTGCCTTTGGAGAGCCCCTAATGTACCTAAACAGTGGAAACCCCCCACAAATGACCCCATTTTGAAAACTAGACCCCCTAAGGAACTTATCTAGATGTGAGGTGAGCACTTTGAACCCCCAAGGGCTTCACAGAAGTTTATAATGCCAGGGCATGAAAATAAAAAAATCGCATTTTTTCCACAAACATGATCAATTAGTCCCCAATTTTTTTATTTTCCCAAGGGTAACAGGAGAAATTGAACCCCAAAAGTTGTTGCCCAATTTTTCCTGAGTACGCTGACACCCCATATGTGGGAGAAAACTACTGTATGGACACACGTCAGGGCTCGGAAGGGAAGTAGTGACGTTTTGGAATGCAGAATTTGATGGAATGGTCTGCGGGTGTCATGTTGCCTTTGGAGAGCCCCTAATGTACCTAAACAGTGGAAACACCCACAAATGACCCCATTTGGGAAACGAGAACCCCTAAGGAACTTATCTAGATGTGTGGTGAGCACTTTGAACCCCCAAGGGCTTCACAGAAGTTTATAATGCCCGGGCATGAAAATAAAAAAATCGTATTTTTTCCACAAACATGATCAATTAGTCCCCAATTTTTTCATTTTCCCAAGGGTAACAGGAGAAATTGTACCCCAAATGTTGTTGTCCAATTTTTCCTGAGTATGCTGACACCCCATATGTGGGAGAAAACTGCTGTATGGACACACGTCGGGGCTCGGAAGGGAAGCAGTGACGTTTTGGAATGCAGACATTGATGGAATGGTCTGCGGGTGTCATGTGCATTTGGAGAGCCCCTGATGTACCTAAACTATTGAAACTCCCCACAAGTGACCCCATTTTGGACACTAGACCCCCCCGCGGAACTTATCTAGATGTGTGGTGAGCACTTTGAACCCCCAAGTGCTTCACAGAAGTTTATAACGCTCGGACTTGAAAATAAAAAAATCTTTTTTTTCCACAAAAATGATATTTTTGCCCCCAATTTTTTATTTTCCTAAGGGTAACAGGAGAAATTGGACCCCAAAAATTGTTTTGCAATTTGTCCTGAGTAGGTTGATACCCTACATGTGGGGGTAAAACACTGTTTGGGCGCATGGCAGAGCTTGGAAGGGAAGGAGCACCATATGACTTTTTCAACTCAGAATTGGCTGGAATTGAGATCAGACGCAATGTTGCATTTGGAGAGCCCCTGATGTGCCCAAACAGTGGAAACCCCCAATTCTAACTCGAACCTGAACCCCAACACACCCCTAACCCTAACCCTAACCCTAGCCCTAACCCAAGCCCTAGCCCTAACCCTAGCCCTAACCCTAACCCTAGCCCTAACCCTAACCCTAACCCTAGCCCTAACCCTAACCCTAACCCTAGCCCTAACCCTAATGGAAAAATGGAAATAAATACATTTTTTTTTATTTTATTATTTTTCCCTAACTAAGGGGGTGATAACGGGGGGTTTGATTTACTATTTATGGCGGTTTTTATGTTTGGCAGCTGTCGCACGCTAAAAGACGCTTTTTATTGTAAAAATAGTTTTTGCATCACCACATATTGAGAGCTATAATTTTTCCGTATTTTAACCCACCGAGTCATGTGAGGTCTTATTTTTTGCGGGACGAGTTGACGTTTTTATTGGTACCATTTTCGGGCATGTGACATTTTTTGATCGCTTTTTATTCCGATTTTTGGGACGCAGAATGAACAAAAACCAGCGTTTCATGAATTTCTTTTGGGGGAGTGCGTTTACACCGTTCCGCGTGCGGTAAAATTGATAAAGCGGTTTTATTCTTCGGGTCAGTACGGTTACAGCGATACCTCATTTAGGTCTTTTTTTATGTTTTGTCGGTTTTATGCAATGAAAACTATTTTATATAAAAAATAATTATTTTTGCATCGCTTTATTCTGCGAGCTATAACCTTTTTATTTTTTCGCTGATGATGCTGTGTGGTGGCTCGTTTATTGCGGGACAAGATGACATTTTCAGCGGTACCATGGATATTTATATGCGTCTTTTTGATCGCGCGTTATTACACTTTTTGTTTGGCGGTATGATAATAAATTATTTTTTGCTTCGTTTTTTATTTTTATTTTTTAAGGGGTTCGCTAAAGGGGTTAACTAATGGGACAGTTTTATAGGGCGGGTCGTTACGGACGCGGCGAAAGGAAGCAGCGCCATTTGACGTTTTTGGCTGGAATTGAGATCGGACATCATGTCGCGATTGGAAAACCCCTGATGTACCAAAACAGTGGAAACCCCCACAAATGACACCATTTTGGAAACTAGACCCCCTAAGGAACTTATCTAGATGTGTGGTGAAAACTTTGAACCCCCAAGGGTTTCACAGAAGTTTATAACATAAAGCCGTACAATTAAAAAATCATATTTTTTACACAAAAATGATCTTTTCACCCTCAATTCTTATTTTTCCAAGGGTAACAGCACCCTAAAAGTTATTGTGCAATTTGTCCTGAGTACGCTGATACCCCACATGTGGGGGTAAACCACTATTTGGGCGCATGGCAGAGCTCGGAAAGGAAGCAGCGCCATTTGACGTTTTTGGCTGGAATTGAGATCGGACACCATGTCGCGATTGGAAAACCCCTGATGTACCTAAACAGTGGAAACCCCCCACAAATGACACCATTTTGGAAACTAGACCACCTAAGGAACTTATCTAGATGTGTGGTGAGAACTTTGAACCCCCAAGGGCTTCACAGAAGTTTATAACATAAAGCCGTACAATTAAAAAATCATATTTTTTCCACAAAAATGATCTTTTCACCCTCAATTGTTAGTTTTCCAAGGGTGACAGCACCCTAAAAGTTATTTTGCAATTTGTCCTGAGTACGCTTATACCCCACATGTGGGGGTAAACCACTATTTGGGCGCATGGCAGATAATCAGCTGACACCCGGCCGCGATCAGCGGCACTCACCACGTGGGCGCCGCTGATCGCTGAGACGTACTATCCCGTCCATGGGCATAGGGGCCCAGGTCCCATGGACGGGATAGTACGTCGGATGGCAGGAAGGGGTTAAACGCCATAAAAAAAAAAAAAATTCCTCCTACAGCCTCAGAGAAAAAGAGGAAAAAATATACACACTTTTTTTTTAAACAATTCCTTCCTGCTTTTGAGTACCCTAGAATCTGCGGTATGGCTGGTGATTCTGTTATGATTGAGTCACCGACGAGGAAAAAACAAAACACAAGCTCAGCCCAGAAAAACAGAGAGGTTGGAAACTAGCGGATTGCAGACCCCTAATCCTATCACACAACTAGCAGTAGCCGTGGAGAGTTCCTACGGTGATCCTAGACACCTCGTCACAGCCGGAGATCTACATAAGCCTAAAGAGAGAAAAGGGAAAAACTGACTGCCTCAGAGCAGACCCCAAAGCAATAGGCAGCCCCCAACATATAATGACGGTGAAGCAAGATGAAAACACCAACACAGATAGAAGATAGGTTGAGCAAACGATGGGGCCCAAGCTAACTAAAAAGGACAGGACAGAAAAGCTGCTGTCTGCAATCCGAGAAAACCCTGCTAAAAATATTACCAACACAACTGATAAGCAAAAAGGACCCTGAAGTCACTAGACTTCAAACCCTATATCAGCACTCAGAATATTCTGGAAGCAGAGCAAAAGAGAACACTGATCAAGGAAAAAGAATCCAGCACATCCCCGGCCGGGGATGGCTGAACTCCAAAAAACAAAGTAAACAAAACCAAAACTAATAAGTTCAATAGCAGAGCCAAAACTTATCTTTGGGAAGCAGGAATCAGACTGGTCTCCAAGAATCCAGCAGAGAAATCACCAGCGACTCAGAAGGGCATCGGCTGCCTTATATCCAGTCTGAAGTTCCCGTTAGCCAGTCACCATCCACCTGATCAGGTGTTTGGTTTCTTTCATCTAAATCAGCCTCACTACCTTCCTTCACCAGAAGAGGGAGATCCTCGGACACAAAAGATGAATGAACAGATGAGCTCACAACACACAGGTTTCCGGAGACAGAAACTCTACTTGTTTACCCCCTGCAGTCGGGGTGAGTGAGAGCCCATCAGCGGTTACAGAAATAGACATGCCTGCTCACCTACCACAACATATCTTTCAAAATCCACCATAATATCTCCGTCTGCACCTTACTCACAGTTCAGCAGTTTGTCCTGTTCACCCTACTCCACCCTCCACCCTCAGTTGTGCTCATGGAAAAGAATGTTTTGTCCTACACATGCCAAAGCTTAGTGCTTGAACAATCTCCAATCTGTTGACCATGAAAATCCTGCTTTTCTGCCTGGTAGATACAGATGGTTTCCTCCAGTACTAGTTGACTAATTGCCAATACTTCTCTAAAAAAAACTGTGCCTGCACTAGCCTAGAATGTTATGGACAACATTAACCATTCCATGAAAAAAAATCTATGTCTGCCAGGGTGCCTTTCACCACTGACACCTGGATGAGCAAACATGGGCAGGGGCATTACATCTCGCTGACCGGTAACTGGGTGACTGGTGGCTGTAGGGGCAGGCAGTAAAGGGGCATCTCCACAAGTCTTGGAATCCCCAAGACTTGCGGGACAAAGCTCTATCTATCACTTACTCCACTGCTTCTTGGGCCTCCACCTGTGCCTTCAACCTCTCCCTTAATTAGACACATTTTCCAACAGAGCAGAAAGAATCCCCCCATCTCCTTCCTGTGCAACCAGGGCTCACAGCAATCAAGCATTGTTAAAATCAATATATCTTGGAGATCAGTCACATAGATCAAGAGTTGTGGACAGCTTTACATAGAGCAATGGCAGTCTCCATTGAACCTGGAGCTAGTGAAGGCCGTGTGTGATAACGGTTCAAGCCTAGTGACGGCCCTATGCTAGGGAAACCCTACACACGTGCCTTACATGGCTCACGTCCTCAACCTGATGGTACAGCAATTTCTTCACTACTATCCCAGCCTGGATGCACTGCTGCAGAAAGCACGTTCGCTGTGTGCTCACTTCGCATCAACTCGCATTGCTGCAGAAGTCTTTTGGCCTACCAATTAACTGTTTGATTTGTTATGTTCCAACACAATGGAATTCCACTCTGCATATGTTGCAGGAACTGTGGCAGCAGCATCAAGCACTGGTTCAGTATGTCCTTTTGCATAGCCTAGGCCAACACAGTACGGATGTGATGCAAATTACACTTGGGGAGTGGGCACAGATAAGATACCTCTGCACCCTTCTGCACAGTTTCAAAATAGCTATTAAGATTCTTAGCACTGACGATGCTTTCATCAGCATTACTAAATACATGCTGGAGCACATTTTGAATAGTCTGTGTGAGGAAGTGGTGATCTCACTGGAAGAAATGAAAGCAGAGGAGGATGCAGAATGGATAACAATATCTCTGAGTTCTGGACTGTCATCGCACAGGTGAGTGCCATGGGAGGGGGTGCATTACAGCGATTGAGGGGGGCTCATGGTACCAGGAAAACTGTTAGTGAAGGTGCAGGAGCTGAGGAACAAATTGGATGAGGAAAGGTGATGGATGTGCAACAGTGAGGAGATGAAGAGGATAATGATCTTCTCACTCTTGTCCATGGGTGGTGGGAGCGGATGGAGTAGCTACCCAGCCACGAACACACCATGGACTTGGACCTCAAAGAAGTGCCGACACATGAGCGCCTTCTTGCTGTACTATCTTGAATATGATTCACATATTCTTAGGGTTACAAATAGTGCTGACTACTGGGTTTCCACTCTGTTGGATCCACGGTACAAGAGTAAATTTTGCCAGATGTTTCCTTCCCTTGAAAGGTACACACGCAACATGCATGCTGGAGTATTGAAACATGCTCGTGAACAATCTTAAGAGTGGTTTTCCCAAGACAGCGGTGAGGCACACAGTGTGAATCACAGTGCTAGACAGCCAACAAAAACATAAGCAGCACAAGCAGTGTAAGTGGTATAAGCATTTTCTGTGAGTCATTTCACACATTTTTTAAATGAGACCGTCCACTAGCGAAACAAAGTACAAGTCTGGCACATTTTGAATGCCTGAAGAGGATGGTGCAAGAATATCATGAGCTCACTATCAATGCCATCAATGGAAGTTTGTAACCTTTTGCATTTTGGTCTTCAAAATGGAAGAGTGTCCTAAGCTTACCTGTCAAGCCTTGTTGGTTTTGTCATGCCCATCAGTCAGCATTGCCTCAGAAAGTGTTTTCAGGGCTGCTGCTGGTGTCCTTACAGATAAGCGCACCTAGCTGTCCCCTTAAAGTGTAGACCGCCTAACTTTCATCAAAATGAATAAGTCATGGATCTCCAATGACTTTTGCACCACAGTCACAGACTGAGCAGACTAGATGATGGTGTCGTTTATAGTGTCATGCATTTATCTTGTGCTATTGTAGTCTGTGCCACCAATGTCATGGCTTCTGTGCCTTCTGTTCCTACTGCTGCTGATGTTACAAGCAATTTTTTGAAATGTGGAGACTCCAAGTCGGGTCACCATCTAGTTGGTTGCCTGTAGTGGAAGGTGTCTCAGAGGCCTATTGTACTGTTTTTACTTTGTGGAAATTGATGCCACTTTATGAAGAATTCAAATTGGGTCTCCTTCATGTTTGTGGCCTGTAGAAGCAGGGCTCCCAAGACAGGCAGGCATGCATTACTTTAACTCAACTACCTGTGTTACTGTCCTTACATTTTTCTACCAATAGTACTATATGAAACTTATATTTGAGCTATCTGAGTGTGGCTAGGGAAAAAAAAACCTGTTGCAAGAGGTATCAGAGCTCACAGCAAAGAAGACTTACATCCCCTCCCTTAACCACCAGGTCTTCATTGAAACTTAAATTCAAAGCTCTAAATGCTGGCCCAGACCCTGACACTTCATGTATGGCCCATGGCTGACTGCTTCTGTGCCATTATAAAATGTTCTAGTGTTGGTCAATTGATCAGTCAACAACCTGTGTTACTTTCCTTACATTTTTCTACCGATAATACTCTATGAAAATGAGGTTTGTGCCATCTGAGTGTGGCTGGGAAAAAATAAAAAATCTGTTGCATAAGGTATCATGACTCTCAGCAAAGAAGGCTTACATTGTTCCCTTAACCATCAGATCTTCATTGAAACTTCAATTCAAAGCTGTAAATGCTGGCCCAGACCCTGATACCTCATGAATGGCCCATGGCTGACTGCTGCTGTGCCAGTAGCAAATTTCTGCTGTGGGTCAAATGATGCCACTTTTCATGGTGTCAGCCCCTAATTTTAGCTGTTTGGGAAGCTTTTTGTCACCCCTTAAGATGTTGTGTAAATGTTTGATTTGGCCTCCCTTGAATTTAATGGGGTTTGGATACTTTCTTCGAACCTTGAAAGGTTTGCTTATCTCTAGTCCTGAGGAAGGAGTCAGTGGATTCTGAAATGCGTAGACAATAAACCCACTTTTTTATCTTTACTCCTGGTTTGTCATGACTCCAGAGAGCACAGAACAGCTTCCATTCCCGCACCTATTTTTTCAATAAACATACATTGTGGATACAAAAATAATGTTTATGTTGTTTGCAAAAAAAATTGTTGCCACACTTAGCAAACTCTGGAAAAATATGGAATCAAACAGATTACTGTATATGACTGACAAAAAAAGCTAATGCTTTGCCAGCTTCCCCATAATGCCAGTGTGACATATATGTGTTTACATTTCCAGTCTGGTGAGCCAAAACAAACCTACACAGTTAAATGTCTCAATTTAGTGTAATAATTTTTGGTTGTCTGCTCAATTATTATCCTTAAAGGAGAAAGTAGAACTGCACAAAGGAGATTTTTCATTCACTGTTATGGATGTACTGTTGTGGCCAAAAGTATTGACACCCCTGCAATTTTGTCAGATAATACTCAGTTTCTTCCTGAAAATGATTGCAAACATACTGTAAATTCTTTGGTATTATTATCTTCATTTAATTTGTCATAAATGAAAAAACACGAAAAGAATTGTCCTAAAGCCAAATTGGATATAATTCCACACCAAGCATAAAAAAGAGGGTGGACAAAAGTATTGGCACTGTTCAAAAAATCATGTGATGCTTCTCTAATTTGTGTAATTAACAGCACCTGTAACTTACCTGTGGCACCTAACAGGTGTTGGCAATAGCTAAATCACACTTGCAGCCAGTTGACATGGATAAAAGTTGACTCAACCTCTGTCCTGTGTCCTTGTGTGTACCACATTGAGCATGGAGAAAAGAAAGAAGACCAAAGAACTGTCTGAGGACTTGAGAAACCAAATTGTGAGGAAGCATGATCAATCTCAAGGCTTCAAGTCCATCTCCAAAGATCAGAATGTTCCTGTGTCTACCGTGCGCAGTGTCATAAAGAAGTTTAAAGCCCATGGCACTGTGGCTAACCTCCCTAGATGTGGACGGAAAAGAAAAATTGACAAGAGATTTCAATGCAAGATTGTGCGGATGTTGGATAAAGAACCTCGACTAACATCCAAACAAGTTCAAGCTGCCCTGCAGTCCGAGGGTACAACAGTGTCAACCTGTACTATCCGTCGGCATCTGAATGAAAAGGGACTGTATGGTAGGAGACCCAGGAAGACCCCACTTCTTACCCCGAGTCAAAAAAAGCCAGGCTGGAGTTTGCCAAAACTTACCTGAAAAAGCCTAAAACGTTTTGGAAGAATGTTCTCTGGTCAGATGAGACAAAAGTAGAGCTTTTTGGGCAAAGGCATCAACATAGAGTTTACAGGAGAAAAAAAGAGGCATTCAAAGAATAAAACACGGTCCCTACAGTCAAACATGGCGGAGGTTCCCTGATGTTTTGGGGTTGCTTTGCTGCCTCTGGCACTGGACTGCTTGACCGTGTGCATGGCATTATGAAGTCTGAAGACTACCAACAAATTTTGCAGCATAATGTAGGGCCCAGTGTGAGAAAGCTGGGTCTCCCTCAGAGGTCATGGGTCTTCCAGCAGGACAATGACCCAAAACACATTTCAAAAAGCACTAGAAAATGGTTTGAGAGAAAGCACGGGAGACTTCTAAGGTGGCCAGCAATGAGTCCAGACCTGAATCCCATAGAGCACCTGTGGAGAAATCTAAAAATGGCAGTTTGGAGAAGGCACCCTTCTAATATCAGGGACCTGGAGCAGTTTGCCAAAGAAGAATGGTCTAAACTTCCAGCAGAGCATTGTAAGAAACTCATTGATGGTTACCGGAAGCAGTTGGTCGCAGTTATTTTGGCTAAAGGTTGTGCAACCAAGTATTAGGCTGAGGGTGCCAATACTTTTGTCTGGCCCATTTTTGGAGTTTTGTGTGAAATGATCAATGTTTTGCTTTTTGCTTCATTCTCTTTTGTGTTTTTTCATTTAAGACAAATTAAATGAAGATAATAATACCAAAGAATTTGTGTTTGCAATCATTTTCAGGAAGAAACTGAATATTATCTGACAAAATTGCAGGGGTGTCAATACTTTTGGCCACAACTGTATGTTCCCTATTATTTATCTGAAGACTGGCAACCAGGTTCAATTGGTTTGTGGTGCTTAGCTTGAAAATTCACAGATGTAACGTAGTCAAAGTAAAAGAATTAGCGGCACACACCATATTGAAAAAAGTGTTCAGTCCTTTATTATGTGTTCTTGTCTGTATTACACATGGTGCAAAAAAGGACTGAACACTTTTTTCAATATGGTGAGTGCCGCTAATTCTTTTACTTTGACTCAATTATTATTCTATTTAACTAGGAAAAGTTAATAAATCCCCTCCAATGTTTAAATCTTCTTCCTTTCATTGGTATATATATTTAATCTTTTAGTCTAGTAATATCAAATCAGTAATCTTAATAAAATATAAAAAGTAATTCCGTGGTTCCTCTGCGGGATCTTGGGTCCCTGCCCTGCATGTTTGTCACTCTTTAGAGAGCCAATGAACATGCAGGGATTGTCTGCCACACACTGTAATTCCGCAGCCATGTTGGTTGTGGCATTACAGTGATTGGCTGGCCGCACAGGGTCATCAGGTCTATATCAGACCTGGCGCCGCCATGCTCGTCACAATCTACTCTGGAATCAGGCAGTGTAGAAGAGATATGTTTGCTTCGTACTTAGTTTGGATATATCATATACTGTATAGTACACATATCCATCATAACTAACAGTCCTTCTGAGTACTAATAAAGCTGCATAGATATTGTCATGGTCCAGTCCAGAGTTTATTTTCTGCTGTCTTCACTCTGGACTGGTCATGTAGGGGTTAATCTCCTCAGCCTCCTTCTGGAGCTAGCTGGGCTATTTCAGTCTGTCACAGCCTGCTGACCAGTGTTAGTGATAGCTCAAGCTTCCAGTTTAGAGCCTCTGACCCTTGTACCTTGGTGATACTCCTGCCTTTGACTTGTATCCACGTGTATGACCCAGACTGATCTCTGACCACATCTCTTGGTATTCGTCTCTGCTGCTACGCTCCTTCTCTGGCATTTCATTCCCCAGCTTGAACCCCAACCAAGTATTTTGCCTCACGTTTTTGGACCCCGTGCTCATGTTTTGGCTTTCTGACCTTCGGCTTGGTATTTTGATTACATGCATTGCTGCTGCTTCTGGTACGTCTTCTCCTGATAGTTTCTTACTCAGTTCTCCTGACCATTCTCTCTCGTTACCTGTGACACCTGTGCGGCGGCTCAGTGTTGCTACCCGTAGTGTGTAACCTCTCTTCCCTCACCAGCTCCCCCTGGTGGAGGTTTCACTACAGATATCAGTGCTAGGCAGGCAGTGTACAGTATGTGGAAGACTTCAGCGCATATAGCAAGAGGGTCCTTTCCAGTTCTGTCTGCTGCTGCTGCTGCCTATTACAGATATTTTCAGACATAGCCCCAGGTATTAGTGGACAGGAATAATTTTGGGGGGATCTTAATCCTGATTATTTGCTTTAAAAGCAATCTAGAGAACACCGTTTTTCTGCTACATTTGCATGTTGGCACTGCAGAATACAGCCAGATTACAGTGCTAAACATCCAGCTATTTTAAACTGTGGTTTGTCCATCACATGGATCACATATCAGTGTGCTCAAAATTGTGCCATTTCAGGCCTCCATTTAAATTTTGTTGCAGTGTCTTAGCCAAGCTATTGACACCAGTTTGCTGAAAAAAAAAAGTTACCTACAGGCCAGATATTTTAAACTGTGGTTTTGCGTCACACGGCTCCAAATTCAGCCATTTGTAGTGAACATGGAAAACATTGTCCTCCATTTAAAAAGGTCAAGTCGAGTGGCAAGGGACTGAGAACTGTAAGTGATGGTGATGGTGCATGCAAAGGCCGAGGCTGTGGGCAAGCTGAAATTGTGCCACAAGAAACACCCACATTTTCTCGCCTGACCTTCCTGTCCCAATTACTAGGGGACCACAGCAACACACCACTTTTGAACCCAGAGCAGTGTCAAAAGGTTGTTGGTTGGATAGCAGATAATGCTTCCAGTCAAAGGAAGAAGCAGTGTGGTGGCCACAGACAGAAGGCAGGCAACTGTTCCCTGTAACACCAACACGACAAAGTTGTCAGTACAACTGTTAGGTCTTCCCACGCCTGGTTGTTTTTTAATGTCTCTGCCGACAACCCCAAAAACCCCAGGAACAGTGTCTGCGGGTGACACCACTGCTTCTTCTGCTGTTGTGCATGCAAGCCAATCCCCTGACCATGGTGCATGCGAAGATGCCTCCTGCCCTGCACCTGTCATTGCACATACTTAACTAGCACCATCATCAAGCATGTCCACGTCCTTGTCCCAGCGCAGTGTTCAGTTGTCCATACCCCAGTCCTTGGAACGCAAGCACAAATATGCAGCCAAAGCCCCACAGGTCACACTACTAAATTCACACATTTCGTGACTGCTTGCGCTCAAAATGTTGCCTTTTTGGCTCATGGAGATGGAAGCTTTCCTCAACCTGATGGCAGTGGCCATTTCATGGTACTCAGTCCCCAGCCACCACTTTTTCTCCCGGTGTCCTGCAACATTAGCCGTGACCTCAACAACGCAGTTACTGGGAAAGTCCACCTAACCATGGACACGTGGACAAGTGCTTGTGGGCAAGGATGGTACATCTCAGTGACAATACACTGGGTTAACATAGTGGAAGCCAGGCTCCAGACAGACCTTGGGATGGAACACGTCTTCCTGACGCCGAGTATTGCGGGCCATAGGTCAATCAGGGTTGCCCCCACAGTCTACAGCTCCTGTATCATCCTCCTTCTCCTCTTCAGCCTCCATCTCCAAAATGACCACATCAGTCACAAGCTGGAAGCACTGCATCACTGCCTCAGCCAATCGGCAACAGGCTGTGCTGAAGCTAATATGCTTACTTAGGTGACAAACCGCATGATGCTGAAGAGTTGAGGACAGCTCTGAAAGATCAAGCAGATCTGTGACTGACACCACTGAACCTACAGCCAGGCATGGTCGTGCGTGACATTGGCCAGAACCTGGTGGCGTCGCTGCCTGGCCCATGTGCTTAGCCTCTTGGTTTATCAAAACCTACCCAGAGCTGCTGGATCTGCTTATCAAAGTATGCCAACTGTGTGCCCATTTTAGAAAGTCAGCTACAGATTCCACTGCCCTTGCCATGCTTCAGCAGTGCTTGAAGCTTCTGGCTCACCGACTGGTGTGTGATGTCCCCACACATTGGAACTCTACACTGCGTAAATAAGGAATGCCAATGCATATTATTTGTGCACAAATGCACACCTGCAACGAAATGTATCAATTAAACTAATTTATTTTCACAATAGCATAAATATGATTAAAAACTTATTAAAACATGATCACAACACCCCTATCCATACAAGAATAACCCATCTAATAAGGCATCATGTGAGCATATAATACATCCAAACACAAGTTGGCAAGAGGTAGATGGCGGTACAAATCAAGAACCATACAGAGATATTACAGCAAGAATAAATGACTGCATAATATTACCTAGTTGGTTAATCACAGGGTTGCTGGCACCTGATATATGGGATTATTCTGACAAAACATCATCTAGTAGACAACAGATGGGTGTCCCTAAAAGTGCCTTATAAGTATAAAGCCAACCAAAAGTCCCTTATAGAGAAAAGGGTAGACAGGACCGAACCTCTCACAATTCCTGATGTGTATAATGGGGGCTCAAAATAGGAGAGTAGCACTATAAAAGGATTAGAATAAAATAGAGCACAAAAATCAAAGAGTAAAGAGCAACAGTTGTACACAATACCAATAGATCCCATTGTGCAACATAGAAGCCTGATAGTTTATCCAAAGTAATGCTCAAAGAGGCAAATCCTGAGAGTCTGGAAAAGATTCACTGCAGGGGAGGCTCCTGAATGGAAAAAGGAGCAGGAGGAGTAGGAAGGAAGGGGTATGGGAAAGCCCCACATCAGGGAAAGTGCTAGTATGTGACTAGCGTAGCCCTTAAATAGTAGCAAAACAAATAGTAATTAGTACCGGTGTGTCTGTTAAGGAGCCTTAAATACAGGATCAAATCCGGAAACTTAGTTGTGTGCAGGCGCAGTATGGAGCAAGCGACATCATTGCTGGACCTGTGCATGTGCAAAGAGCAGCCAACTCAAGGGAAACGCTGAAGGCGACAGGTGCATGCGCAGTGTGCGGCTGCACACATAAAAGGATACATGATGAAACACACGCATGTGCAGTTCGCAGGTGCAGGCAATGAACCCTATATACAATATCATTGCTAGTGACTGGAATTTTAAAGGGGCCATGCGGCATGGTGAAATGTATTATATATAAAAGTGCAAGGTCCCAAAGATATAGAAGTGGAATTGGTATGGGGAAGTCACAAACATGAAGTGGGATAGTATAAACCCTGGTAATAAAGGAAGGGTATAGAAAGAAAAATAGAAAATGAAAAATAAAAAATAATAAAAATAATAATAATGACAACTAGGGAAACGGGCTAAAGAGTCAATCAGAAAGGATAATAAACCAATGAACTAAGGAATACACAATGAAATGAACAATAGTGATGATTATGATAAGTCACAATTTATTTAGAGGTGACAGTAACAAACCAAACCCTTGGTGTGCCTTAAATATCTGAAGCCCAACGTTTAAGAGACATGCTATAGCTACGTCTGCTGACAATCTTCATAAGGATAGGAGCAACTGTGCAAGGCCATAAGTGTCATGCATGCCCTAAGGCATGAAAAAGGAAAAGTTATTGCCAAATATACCCAGTAGTCGCTTGATGGTCCAAGAGAGGAGAGAAGAACCTTCTGTAATAGGGCCGCCATGACCGTCCAAGTTTCCATGACAGAAGAATATACAATATATGCAGTCCTAACCCCAAAATCCCATAAACATGGCAGGGCCAATTGCAACAGGGTTATTAATTCCATCCATAACCAGAGGTGTGACAAAGGGAAGAATACTGCCAAAAGTGTCCACCGGCAGTCTGTAGAGGGTCCATAGGGGGAGAGGAAACATTCCTGTGATGGGGCCACCATGACCGTCCAAGCCACCATGATGGAAAAGCTATGCAAAGTCGTAGCCCAAAAATCCCATACACTGTAGCTCCTCATTGAGACCCAAGGGTGAGACTGAGTTTAGCCAAAAGATACATCTTGCTTCATGTTGCAAAAACATCCTATGTCGATCACTGCCTCTTTCATTGCCCGCTATTTTCTGTAGACCAAAAAAAATGAATATTAGTGGGTTTACCTCCATGCATATGAAGGAAATGTGCTGCAATGGGCATAAGGACCTTGCCCTTCCTATGATCCGAGTACTCTAAGTTGATAGTCAAGAGATGTTTTTGTGCTCGTCTTTTGAGTTCCTCTGAAGTTTGTCCCAAGTAGACCTTGTGACCGGGACAAACAATTGCATAGATGACATGGCTTATTTTGCAATTGATATATTGATTAAGCAAATGGCTTGAGGTATCCAAGGGGTTGACGTATTTGTCCCTAATGGGCTGCATATAGGGGCACACATTTTAGTCGGCACAGGGGAAAGAACCCCTTTGGCAAATGCCACAGTTGAGTTTGATCAAAGGTTGGGAAAAATGACTTCTGGTGAGAATGTCTTGAATGTCTTATAGGTTTGGTGCCTTCCTTGCAGTAAATAAGGGCCTTGGGATCACACAAGCAGAGGTTTGGGCATTTGTTGTGAGGATGTCCCAGTGATTCGACAAAATATTTCTCACCTGATTCCAACTCGTGCTATATTCCATGATGCATCTCAATGTGGAATCCTGTTGATGAGGGCGAGAAGCAAGAAGGGCATCCTGGCTTGAGGTCCTTTCCCATTGGAATGCATTTGATATTATCCTCCTGGGATAACCCCTTTGGCGAAATCTTTCAGTCAAGGCTGCAGCTTGCACCCTGACTCTTTCATCAGATGTACAATTACGGCGAGTCCAGAGAAATTGGCACACGGGGACACCTCTTATGGTATGTAGTGGGTGAAATTGAAGTAAACTGTTGGTGGCTGTCGGTTTCTAATAGAGATCGGTAATAAGGTGACCCTCACTCACATATATCCGGAGTTCTAGGAAGATGGCTAAATCAGGGGACAAGAAATGTGTCAGAAACATGTTAAAAGTGTTATCATTCAGGTCCCTGAGGAACTGCAGACATTCTGCCTCAGTACCTACCCAAATGAAAAACATATCGTCTATGAAACAATGCCAGTTCCGAACATGATCTTGAAATCCATAGGAGCAGAAGACTATAATCTCCTCCCACCATCCTAGGAAAATGGCCACTCCGGATACCTGTTTGTATTAGGTCCTGTCAAAAATAAAGTAATTGTGGTGAAGGACAAAACTGAGAAGGTCTAGAAGAAAGGAGTCATGTAGATGGTCAGTACCATTTAGCTGGTTCAAAAAGAAGGCCAATGCCTGGATGCCGTGAATGCGATTAATTTTGGAATAAAGCGATTCAACATCACCGGTAACCAATAGCACCCGAACAGATAAAGTAATATTGCGACAGACTCAAATGAAATCAGAGTAACCTCTGATGGAAGAAGGCAGTGCTGATGCTATTGGCTGCAGAAAAAAATCATTGTAGGTACATACCCGCACACATGCTCCCAATGCTGGATACAATTGGCCGACCAGGCGGTTATAGGTATTCTTATGAACCTTAGACAGAAGGTAAAAGGTAGGAGTTACTGGGTTATCAACCCATATATATTTCTCTTCACTGGCTGATATAGCGCTCATAGCTGCTGCCCGGTGAATCAGTTTGTGCAGTTTCTCCAAGAAAATGGAAGTCAGGTCCGAAGGTAACCTGACATAGAATCTAGTATTACCAAGCTGTCTGTTTGCCTCTTCCGGGACGCTACACTGCAGATGTTGGGAAGGATTTGTGAGCAGAAGAGGGCAGTTGTTGACTACCAGCATCAACAAGGCTGTTGGTATTCAGTTTAGACTCCACATACCAGATCTCAGGAGTTGGCATGGATGTCAGACATGCCAGTATTAGCTTCACCATCCCACTTCTCTGTCTTCTGAAATGCTCTCTGCTCACAATCAAAGAGGATGCATTGCAGGCGGAGCATGATGAGATGGAGCAAGGAACCATACAGGATGATTACACACAGCCCACCCTCATCTCATCGCAACATGGAGTGGGTGACAATGAGAAAGAGAAGGAGGAAGAACAGGAACTAGTTTCATACGATATAGATAGTACTACCTGCACAACTGTCATATCGTCTGTTCAGTGTGGATGGACTGAGGACAGGGAGGAAGAGGAGGAGGAGAGCATGGTCAGTCGTCCTCTTGGTGAGGACACAGAAGTCTTGCCTCTTAGCAGTCTGGCACACATGGCTGAGTTTATGTTATGCTGCCTTTTCCGTGACCCTCGCATTCTCCAAATTGTGGGTGACAGTCATTACTGGTTGATGACACTTCTAGACCCATGCTACAAGGAGAGCTTTCAATCTCTTGTTTACGAGGCGAACAGGTCTACTAAAATGGGGCAGTACCAGAAGGCCCTTGTTGCGGAATTATTTTAAAAAATCCCATCTGAAAACGCTAGTTGCTGAGGTCACAGCTTCTTGGACAACCGAGGAGTACAGTCAAGAGAGACACAAGTCCAATCCAGAGGAGGAAGGGGAACACTGTCCATCTTCTGGGAGAGTTTTCTCAGTCCCTCCCATTGCACAGGCCCTGAGGCACGGGTACTCTCACAAGTAGTGCAAAGTTTTGGAAGATGCTGAGGGAGTACCTTGCTGACTGTACCAACATCCTCTGTGATTCATCTGTGCCTTATAATTATTAGGTATCCGAGCTGGACATGTGGCATGAACTGATTTTCTACACCTTGGAGGTCCTGGCCTGCTCTGCCGCAAGCGTTTTGTCAGAGCGGGTTTTTAATGCCGCTGGTGGAATTATAACTGATAAGCGCATCTGCCTGTCAACTGAAAATGCTGACAGGCTGACTCTTATAAAAATGAACAAGGACTGGATTTGGCCAGACTTCTCAACTCCTCCGAATGATAGCAGTATAACATAAACTCAAAACCAGTGTCTTTTTTTGGGAGGTCTATTCCCATGCACCGCTTCACACCCACACATGGGTATACACTTCGTGATTTTGTCTATTTGCTGTTGTCCTCCTCCTTCTCATCCTCCACTACCATATCACCAGGGTGACCGTGGTCCGTGATGCAACACCCACATAATTTTTTTTAAAGTATGTTTATGATGCCCGTAAAAAAATTGGTATACACTATGTTCATGTATAGGAGACCCGCTCCTTTCTAATGGGAACATTTTTTAATGAGGCCATCCTCCACGTCTCTTCCAAGGGGCATTGGAGTGCCTCCAAAGTTTTGTCAGCCCTTGCATTCACTGCATAGGTAAACAGTATGGAAGACCAACTTCCTAATAATGGGAACAATGTTTTCAGGAGGTCTTCTTGTACGTCTCTTCAAAGGGGTATTGGGGTGTGTCGAAATTTTGGGCAGGCATTGCATTCACTGCATAGGCAAACAGTATGGGAGACCCACTTCCTAATAATGGGAACATTGTTTTCAGGAGGCACTCTTGTACATCTCTTCAAAAGGGTATTATGGTGCATCCAAATTCTTGGAAGATCTTGCATTCACTGCATAAGCAAACAGTATGGGAGACCCACTTCCTAATAATGGGAACTGTTGTGAGTTCATTTTCCCCTCCGTCACTGAGGCCTGGTGAACTCCCTATTCTAGTGAAGGAAGGTAGTGAGCCTGATTATCAGGCACCTGGGACTAATGAAGACGATTGGCTGAGTGGAGTCACTGACTGGATTTAAGGCAGCCTACGCCCTTTCTGCCCTGCGGGTGATTTCTCTGTGGACTCTTGGACACCAGTCTGATTCCTGCTCTCCTAAAGCTAAGTTTTCTGTTTTGCCTTTTTGCATCTAAGATTTGTTTTTGTTTTTCTTGCTTTTTGGATTCTGCCACTCCCTGCTAGAGTATGCAGTGTTCCGTGAGCTCTGTCTTCTGAAAGTACCTGAGTGCTGATTTAGTTTTTGAAGCTTAGTTGCTTCAGGGCCATTTTTATATCAGCTTGTTGGCTTTTGTCTCTGATAGGGTTTTGGCAGATTGCAGACAGCAGCCTTCCTATCCGTTCCTATCTAGGTAGTTTTTGGGCCCCGTCTTTGCTCAGCCTGTCTTTCTGTCTGTGTAAGTGTTTTCATCTTGCTTCACCGTCATTATATGTGGGGGGCTGCCTATTGCTTTGGGGTCTGCTCTGGGGCAGTTAGATTTCCCCTTTCCTTCTTTAGGCCTATGTATCTCTCCGGCTGTGATTGAGGGGTCTAGGTCATCGTAGGAACCCCCCACGGCTACTGCTAGTTGTGTTGATAGGTTCAGGGGTCTGCAATCTGATAGTTGCCAACTTCTCTGGTTTTCAGGACTTAGCTAGCATTTCTGTTTTTGCCTCCTACGGTGACTCAATCATAACAGGGAACATTGTTCTCAGGAGGCCCTCCTGTACATCTCTCAAAGGGGTTTTCGGGTGCCTTGAAATTTTGATTAGGCCTTGCATTCACTGCATAGGCAAACAGTATGGGAGATCAACTTCTTCCTAATAATGGGAACATTGTTTTCAGGAGGCCCTCCTGTTATGATTGAGTCACCGTAGGAGGCAGACACAAAAATAGAAGCTACGTTCAGAAAACCAGAGAAGTTGGCAACTATCAGATTGCAGACCCCTGAACCTATCAACACAACTAGCAGTAGCCGTGGGGGGTTCCTACGGTGCCCTAGACCCCTCGATCACAGCCGGAGAGCTAAATAGCCTAAAGACAGAAAAGGAAATCTAAACTGCCCCAGAGCAGACCCCAAAGTAGAAGGCAGCCCCCAACATATAATGACGGTGAAGCAAGATGAAAAAACACTCTCACAGATAGAAATATAGGCTGAGCAAACGATGGGGCCCAAGCTAACTAAACAGAACAGGAAAGGAAGGTTGCTGTCTGCAATCTGCCAAAACCCTATCAAAGACATAAGCCAACAAGCTGATATGGAAAAAGACCCTGAAGCAGCTAGGCTTCAAAAACTAAATCAGCACTCAGGTATTTTCAGAAGACAGAGCTAAAGGAATTCAGCTCAACCCAGCAGGGAATGGCAGAAATCCAGAAAAACAAAGCAAAACAAATTCAAAGCAAAAATGCAAAAAGCCGAGCAGAAAACTTAGCTTTAGAAGAGCAGGAATTCAGACTGGTCTCCAAGGATCCCACAGAGAAATCACCCGCAGGGCAGAAGGGCGTCAGCAGCCTTATATCCAGTCAGTAACTCCACTCAGCCAGTCATCATCATCAGGCTCAGGTGTCTGATAATCAGGCTCACTACCTTTCTTCACCAGAAGAGGGAGTTCCTCGGGCCTCAGTAGTGAAGGGGAAAATGAACTCACAACAGTACCTCCCCCCTGAGGAGGGGTCACCGAACCCTCATCCATGCCACCAGGGCGATCCGGGTGAGCCCGATGAAAGGGACGCACCAATCTTTTGGCATGAATATCAGAGGCAGAGACCCAGGAATTATCCTCCTGACCATAACCCTTCCACTTAACCAAATACTGGAGTCTCCGTCTAGCCAGACGGGAATCCAGTACTTTCTCTACCTCATATTCCATTTTACCTTCAACCAATACAGGGTCTGGAGGTGCCACCCCCGGAACAACAGGTTCAACAAACCTCTTCAACAAAGATTTATGGAACACTTTATGGATTTTAAATGAGACAGGAAGAGCCAAACGAAAAGAGACCGGATTAATAATCTCCAAAATCTTGTAAGGTCCAATAAATCTAGGCTTAAACTTAGGAGAAGCCACCTTCATAGCAATATTTTTTGATGATAACCACACCATATCAACAACCTTAAACTGGGGACCAATGGTCCTATGTCGGTTGGAAAACCGCTGGGCCTTTTCCTGGGAGAGAGATAACTTATCCACCACTTTCTCTCCACCACAGTGTCAACACCTGGGCATGCAGAGGGCTCCACCTGCCCTGAAGAAAATCGAGGATGAAACCCAAAGTTACAAAAAAAAGGTGACATCAAAGTGGCAGAACTAGCTCTATTATTTAAAGCAAATTCGGCCAAGGGCAAAAATGAAACCCAAACATCCTGATCAGCGGAAATAAAACATCTCAAATATGACTCCAAGGTCTGGTTTGTTCTCTCTGTCTGCCCTTTGGTCTGAGGGTGAAAAGCAGAGGAGAAGGACAACTGAATTCCCAGCTTGGAGCAGAAAGTCCTCCAAAATCTAGACACAAACTGAACTCCTCTGTCAGATACAATGTTCTCAGGAATCCCGTGCAAGCGAACCACCTGTTGCAAAAACAGGGGCACCAACTCAGAGGAAGACGGCAACTTAGGGAGTGGTACAAGATGAACCATCTTAGAGAACCTATCACAAATCACCCAAATAACAGTCATCCTTTGAGAGACAGGCATATCAGAGATGAAATCCATTGAAATATGGGTCCATGGCCTCTTGGGGACAGGCAAAGGCATCAACAACCCACTAGAGCGAGAACACGATTTAGACCGGGAGCACTTCCCACAGGACTGCACAAAATTCCTGACATCACGAGACAAGGAGGGCCACCAAAAAGACCGACTCACCAGATCTCTAGTACCAAAAATACCTGGATGACCAGCCAAAGCAGAGCAATGAACTTCAGACATCACTCTCTTCTTCCACTGGTCAGGAACATATAACTTTCCACTGGGACAACGCTCAGGTTTGTCCTCCTGGAACTCTTCCAGAGCACGTCTCAAATTGGGCGAGATGGCAGAAAGAACTACCCCTTCGCCTAAGATGGTAGCAGGCTTGGTCACCACAGGAGAATCAGCAAAGAAGCTCCTAGAGAGGGCGTCTGCCTTGACATTCTTAGTTCCAGGAAGAAAAGAAACCACAAAATCAAAACGTGTAAAAAACAAGGCCCACCTAGCCTGTCTAGGGTTAAAGCGCTTAGCCGACGCTAGGTAAATCAAATTCTTGTGGTCAGTGAGGACCACGACTTGATGCTTAGCTCCCTCCAACCAATGTCTCCACTTCTCAAATGCCCATTTCATGGCCAACAGTTCCCGATTCCCCACATCATAGTTACGTTCAGATGGAGAGAACTTTCGAGAAAAGAAAGCACAGGGATTGATTTTAGATGTTACAGGATCCTTTTGGGACAAAACAGCTCCTGCACCAATCTCAGAAGCATCCACCTCTACCTGGAACGGAAGTGAGACATCAGGTTGCCGTAAAACCGGGGCCGAGGTGAATCTTCGCTTCAGCTCCTGAAAGGAAGAAACAGCCTCCGGAGACCAATTTAACACATCACCACCCTTCTTAGTCAAATCAGTCAATGGCTTGGCAATACTAGAAAATTTTGCTATAAATTTCCGATAAAAATTAGCAAAACCCAAAAACTTCTGGAGGGCCTTCAAAGAAGTGGGCTGAACCCAATCGTAAATGGCCTGTACCTTGGCCGGGTCCATTTCAATAGTTGACGGGGACAAAATAAATCCCAAAAAAGAAATCCTCTGTACCCAAAAAGGCATTTAGATCCTTTGACATACAGGGAATTCTCCCTCAAGATCCGGAACACAGTCCGAATATGTTCCACATGAGAATCCCAATCCTTGGAGAAGATCAAAATATCATCCAGATAGATAATCAAAAATTTATCGACAAAATCTCGGAAAATATCGTTCATGAAGCACTGGAAGACAGAAGGGGCATTAGTGAGCCCAAAAGGCATCACTAGGTACTCAAAATGTCCCTCCGGAGTATTAAACGCCGTCTTCCATTCATCCCCATGCTTAATGCGAATAAGATTATACGCCCCCCTGAGGTCAAGCTTGGTAAACCAGCAAGCACCTTTAACTCTGGAGAATAGATCAGAAATCAGGGGTAACGGATACTGACATTTAACAGTAATTTTGTTGAGGGCACGGTAATCAATACAAGGACTTAATGATCCATCCTTTTTGGCTACAAAAAAAAAAACGGCACCTAAGGGTGACGAGGATGGTCTAGCATGACCCTTCTCCAACGCCTCCTTAATATAGGATCGCATAGCCTCATGCTCGGGTACAGATAAATTGAAGAGCCGAGCCTTGGGAAATTTACACCCCGGGCTCAGTTCAATTGCACAGTCATAACTCCTATGAGGAGGCAGAGACGCAGACTCATTCTCACTAAATACATCATAAAAGTCCGCCAAATAATCAGGAACATCATGCGACTGAGGAGAGGTGGAAAACACCGGAGCCTCACTAAAGGCACACCGACAACCCCAACTCACCACAGACACAGATTTCCAAACTAAAACTGGATTATGAATTTGTAACCAGGGAAACCCCGGAACAATAGTATCATGCAGATTATGCAACACCAAAAATCTGCAATTTTCTTGATGGTCTGGGGCGACACGCATTACCACCTGGGTCCAAAACTGAGGTTTATTTTTAGCCAAAGGAGTAGCATCAATCCCCCTCAAAGGGATAGGCGTCTGCAGAGGTGTCATCGGAAATCCACAACGTTTAGCAAAATCCAAGTCCATTAGGTTTAGGGCTGCTCCCGAATCCACAAAAGCCTTGGCGGAAAATGTGGACAGGGAGCAGATCAGCGTAATACCCAGAAGAAACTTAGGTTGAACACCACCAACAGAAAACGTGTGTGCAAAGCGTTTCTCTCGTTTAGGACAGACAGAAATAATATGCGAGGCATCTCCACAGAAAAAACACAACTTATTACGCCTTCTGAACTCCTGACGCTGCTCTCTGGACAAAACTCTATCACATTGCATAGGTTCAGACATTTGTTCAACAGGTGGCAACACCTCTCGTGCAGCTTTGCGTTCGCGCAAACGCCGATCAACCTGAATGGCTAATGACATAGAATCGTCAAGACCAGAGGGAACTGGAAATCCCACCATAGTATCTTTTACGGCTTCTGACAACCCCTTCCGAAAGAGAGCAGCCAAGGCATTATCATTCCAGGTAGTAAGTACTGCCCACTTTCGGAATTTTTGACAGTACAATTCTGCAGAATCTCGACCCTGGTTCAATGCCAGCAGGGTCTTTTCAGCCTGATCAATGGCATTAGGTTCGTCATACAACAACCCCAAGGCCTGAAAAAATTTGTTCACATTAGTCAGAATAGGATCATCTGGTTTCAAAGAAAACGCCCAATCCTGGGGATCGCCACGCAGCAAAGAGATGACAATTTTAACCTGCTGCGCGGAGCTCCCTGACGAGTTAGGCTTCAAGGCAAAAAATAATTTACAATCATTTTTGAAATTCAAAAATTTAAACCGATCCCCAAAAAATACATCAGGTGTAGGAATCTTTGGTTCAGCAGCATGTGAATGAGCAAGGTAAGCGGAAATTCCCCGCACTTCCGCAGCGAGCTGCTCCACACGATCAGACAATTGCTTTATCTCCATTGAGAGAAAAAAAAATTCCCCCTACGGCCTCAGAGATATAGAGGAAAAAATATAAACACTTTTTTTTTTTTTTTTCTTACAATTCTTTCCTGCTATTGAGTACCCTAGGATCTGTGGTATGGCGGGTGATTCTGTTATGATTGAGTCACCTTGGGAGGCAGACACAAAAATATGTCTCTTCATATGTCTCTGTATGTCTCTTCAAAGGGGTATTATGGTGTGTTCAAATTTTTGGCAGCTCTTGCATTCACTCCATAGGCAAACAGTATGGGTACCAACTTCCTAATAATGGGAACATTGTTTCCAGGAGGTCCTCCTGTACGTCTCTTCAA
This sequence comes from Dendrobates tinctorius, assembly GCF_039654945.1. Classification (NCBI taxonomy): domain Eukaryota; kingdom Metazoa; phylum Chordata; class Amphibia; order Anura; family Dendrobatidae; genus Dendrobates; species Dendrobates tinctorius. The sequence continues at coordinate 54,007,771 of NW_027361703.1, forward strand.
AGGGGTATTGGGTTGTGTCCAAATTTTTGCAGCTCTGCCACTAACTGCATACGCAATAACAGTATAGGAGACCCACTGTTTAATAATGGTAACAGCAAAGCATAGCCGGCTCTCTAAGAAGAGTGAGGTCCGACTGCTGACCCTTTAAGAATAGTAAAGGCCTCCTGATGGCCCTATAAAAATAGGCTTTGTGAGTCTCAGAGTCCCTCCTTCATCAATAAAACAGGATGTGTCTGATGATTTGTCACACACCAAAATGCCAAATAAGGTTGTAATATGTTAAAATGACATTTCACAGTGAATGCATTTGTCTTGGTTGAAAGCAATGCTTAAGTTCAAAAACACATCAAAAACGTTACGTGTGAACACAGCCCAAGGTGTGGAAGAGCAATTTTGCTTTTGGTTATTTATTTTGCCTGATATACAAGTCATTACTCTTGGAAAGGATGTTCCTTAACATATTTCCCAGGAAAATCTATTTTGGTTTAGTTTTTGTATGTTTTACTGTGAGTCTGTAAAAGTGGCATGACTCTGACCAGTGACCTGGGAGTCATAACTGCTTCCAGGGTTCTTCCCCATGCTGTTCCCATATCATTTGAGCCCTGTTCCTATAGATTTTTGCTATTTCTAGTCCCTCTGCAGACCGCTAGGGGGGCTGCCGGAAAAATGCTCGAGTTTCCCATAGACGTACATTGGGCTCCTTGCTCGGGTTGCGTACCCAAGCATTCCAATTTGCCCAACCCGAGCAATGAGTACCCAAGCATTTTAGTGCTCGCCCATCACTAATAGTATTCTAATTTAAAATAAATTCTAGTGCAAACAAAAAAAATGATGCAGTTGTACATGACAACCATTCAGACAAATTTTTGTAGTGCAATTAAGGAATTTAACCCCTTCCCAACATGCGCTGTACTAGTACTGCTCTGAGAGAACTGTGTTCCCGCAAACAGCAGTACTTGTACGGCGGCACAATCGCGCGGCTTCACGCTGAGCGGGTGTCAGCTGTATGTGACAGCTGACACCCCGCAGCAATGCCCATGATCGGTACTGACAGCGGCATAGAGAAGAATCATGCAGGGTGGGGGCTCCCTGCACTCTCCCACCTGAACAACGCGATGCGATCACGTTGTTCCATGGAGACCCCGGGCTCCAAGATGGCCACAGGTTCCTTCCTGGTCCTGCAGGGAGGTGGTTTGCGAATGCCTGCTGACTGTCTGTCAGATTGCTAATCTGATACTGTGCTATGCAAAGTGTCAGATCAGCGATCTGACATGATATAGTGATGTCCCAACCTGGGACAATGTTATAAAGTAAAAAAAAATTCAGAATGTGTAAAAATATTTTTTAAAATTCCCCAAATAAAGAAAGAAAAAAAAAATATTCCAATAAATCCATTTATTTATGTAAATAAAAGAATACAATAAAAGTATGCATATTTGGTAAAGCCACGTCCGTAACGACCCACTCTATAAAACTGTCCTACTAGTTAACCCCTTCAAAGAACACCGTAAAAAAAATTATTAAAAAAGGAGGCAAAAGAACAATGCTTTATCATCATACCGCCGAAAAAAAAGTGCAATAAAACGCGATCAAAAATACGGATGTAAATAAAAATGGTATCACTGAAAACATCATCTTGTCCCCCAAAAAACAAGCCACCATACAGTGCCATCAGAGCAGAAAAATAAAAAAGTTATAGCTCTCAGACTAAAGCAACGCAAAGATAATTATTTTTTTCTATAAAATAGTTTGAGGTATCGCTGTCATCTTACTGGCCCGAAAAATAAAAGCGCTTTATCAATTTTACCACACGTGGAATGGTATAAAAAATTATAAAAAAGCAATTCTTGAATTGCTGGTTTTTGTTCATCTGCCTCCCAAAAATAGGAATAAAAAGCGATCAAAAAATGTGATGTGCCCGAAAATGGTACCAATAAAAACGTCAACTCGTCCCGCAAAAAAACAAGATCTCAGAATGACTCTGTGGGCCAAAATATGGAAAAATAATAGCTCTCAAAATGTTGTGATGCAAAAACTATTTTTTTTTTACAATAAAAAACATTTTTTAGTGTGTAACAGCTGCCAAACATAGAAACCTGCTATAAAAACCCAATATAAATAGTAAATCTAACCCCCCTTTATCACCCCCTTAGTTAGGGAAAATAAAGTTAAAAAAAAGTATTTGCTTTTATTTTCGCATTAGGGTTAATGTTAGGGTTGGGGCTAAAGTTAGGGTTAGGGTTGAGGCTAAAGTATGGGTAATGGTTGGGGCTAAAGTTAGGGTTAGGATTGGGATTAGGGCTGGGATTAGGGCTAGGAGTGTGTTGGGTTAGGTTTGGAGTTAGAATTGGGGGTGTTTCCACTGTTTAGGCACATCAGGGGCTCTCCAAGCGCGACATGGCGTCCGATCTCAATTCCAGCCAATTTAGCACTGAAGAGTCAAACAGCGCTCCTTCCCTTCCAAGATCTGCCATGCACCCAAACAGTGGTTTCCCTGGATATATGTGGTATCAGCGTACTTAGGACAAATTGTACAACAACTTTTGGGGTCCAATTTCTTCTGTTACTATTAGTAAAATAAAACAAATTGGATCTGAATTAAATCTTTTGTGAAAAAAAGTTAAATGTTCATTTTTTGAAACATTCCAAAATTTTCTGTGAAGCATCTGAAGGGTTTTTTTAATGTGGCTTGGAGTACCTTGAGGGGTGCAGTTTTTAGAATGTTGTCACTTTTGGGCATTTTCTGTCATATAGGCCCCTCAAAGTCACTTCAAGTGTGAGGTGGTCCCTAAAAAATGGTTTTGCAAATTTTGTTGTAAAATTGAGAAATCGCTGGTCAACTTTTAACCCTTATAACTTACTAACAAAAAATTGTGTTTCCAAAATTGTGCTGATGTAAAGCAGACATGTGGGAAATGTTATTTATTAACTATTTTGTGTGATATGACTCTCTAATTTAAGGACATAAAGACTAAAAGTTTGAAAATTGCAAAATATTCAAAATTTTGGCCAAATTTCCTTTTTTCCATATATATGCAAATCATATTGAAGAAATTTTACTATTATCATAAATTACAATATGTCACTAGAAAACACTCTCAGAATCACCAGGATCCGTTGAAGTGTTTCAGAGTTATGACCTCATAAAGTGACAGAGTTCAGAATTGTAAAAATCGGCCTAGTCATTAAGGTGAAAACAGGCTTCATCTCAAAGGGGTTAAGCTATATTCCATTTTTCCACTGCTATGGACAGTTGTTTCTTTTTTTACTGATATTAGCTTTTATGAGGCATGCAAAACTGTTGTTTCATAAAAACAAGTCCTAATACAGATAGCTACAGCTTGCCAGATTAATGAATGATTAACAGTTGTGTCAAAAAATGTTTACCCTTTTATGATTTCCTATTCTTTTGCTTCTTTGTCACACTTAAATATTTCAGATCACCAAATAAATTTAAATATTAGACAAAGATAACATAAGTAAACACAAAATGCATTTTTTTAAATGATGGTCTTTATTAAGAGAAGCATAAATCTAAACCTACAGGTCTCTTTGTGAAAAACTGATAGCTTCCTAAACCTAATAACTGGTTAGGCCACCCTTAGCAGCATCAACTGCAAGCAAGCATTTGTGATAACTGATAATGAGTCTTTTATAACACTCTGGAGAAATTTTGGCGCACTCACCTTTGCAGAATTGTTGTAATTCAGCTACATTGGAGGGTTTCCAAGCATGAATCGCCTTCTTAAGGTCATGCCACAGCATCTCAGTAGGAGAAATGTTAGGACTTTGACTGGGCCTCTCCAAATTCTTAATTTTGTCTTTCTTAAGCCATTCAGAGATGGACTTGCTAGTGTGTTTATTATCATTGTCCTGCTGCATTACCAAAGTGTGATTCAGCTTCAGATCATTAACATATGGCCAGACATTCTCATTCAGAATTTCCTTGGTAGACAACAGAATTCATTGTTCCAATTACCACAGCAAGCCTTCAAGGACAAGAAGCAGCAAAATAGCCCCAGAACATCACACTACCACCACCATATCTTACTGTTAGTATGATATTCCTTTTCTGAAATGCTGTGTTACTTCTACGCCAGATGTAATGAGACATACACCTTTCAAAAAGTTCAACTTTTGTTTCATCAGTCCACAGAGCATTTTCCCAAAATCTATGGCCCAACTGTGTTGAGCCTTTATGTTCTTATTGCTCAGTAGTGGTGGTCATCTTGGAACTCTGACATGCAGACCATGATTGCTCAAGATGAAAGATATGCGATGAACTCACTGACCTGAACTGCAGTGAACTCTGTGACTTTTTCTCACTGGTCTGAGGTCACCGCAGTTCAGCCTAGGTGGGAATGCAGCCTCAGTGACTGCCAGTAACTTCTATAAGGTCACCGCTACTCACTGATGCTGCGCTCGCTGCAGCTTATTCACCAGTGGTTCTTAAGGGGGCTTCACACATAGCGATATCACTAGCAATATCGCTAAAGCGTCACCTAATTTGTGACGCAGCAGCAATATTGCTAGCAATATCGCTATATGTGACACTTACTGTATAAGCAAAGCATAATAAATAAGTATGTATGAAAAGTAAAACGTACATATGAGGTCTCTGTATAAAATGTTGATTTTAGATTAGGAATTCATATATATGGCTACTATGGAAATGAATACGAATAGCATCAGAACCTATGTGTTTTAAGGTAAAAGGAATCTGTTACCTTGGAAACCTTTATTTATCTTCAGATTTAGAGTTAATCTAATGAATATTACTCTGCTATGCAATAAGATGGATCTGAAATGTAAAGTGCTGCGGAATATGTCGGCGCTATAGAAATAAAATGTATTATTATTATTTGCTCTATGGTTTTTTCATCAATGAGATTTTCTCTGCTTACTTTATCCAAGACGCCATAAGGATCCAAATGCTATTTTTACAGACAGCTGAGGATCTCTTCAGGGATATCACCAGTAACGACATAGAACACTCTGCTACTATTTCAACATAACAAAAAAGCAAAGGTATATAGCAGCATCCTCTGTGTGACAATGCAACACATAGGTGCCATTCATCCAGGACAATCAAGGATCAGTCGCAACAAATCATAGGACAGAAGTGTGGAAACCACAAGAATTACGACCAAAGATCCCATATTAGTTAATATTATAATACTATCTTTATTAGAGAAAGGACAGAAGCAGAACAAATGGGGAACATGTGCAAATAACAAACAAAGTGCAGCAGTGCAAAAAGACGTGCAGGATCCGCCACTGCCAGAAAACTTAATCAACATGTTCCAGTATATTTCAACATAAATTATAGGAGGTAAAAAAAATGTATCAAAAGTGCCCACCAAAATAGTTAATAATCATAGCCCACATAAAAGTGAGTAGTACTGGGACACAAAAAACAGCTGGGACACAAAAAACAGCTCACACTGGCATATGAAAGTAAACCACACTGTCAGTGACAAACATCTGTATAACACTATATCTAAACATCTGTATAACACTGTATCTAACTATATGCTCCAATAGTTTATTATGGCTATAATGCCCATAGGATCATTTAAACAGTGTTATCACAGACATGAAGATGTTGCCAATGAGCCCCAGTATTGCCAGAGAGACCTATTTCCCTCCCACTAGGGACCTAACATGACACCCAACCACAGGGGTTAATATCCCACAAAAACATATTTACCTCCAGTGAAAATTCAAATGGCCAGGTGGTCCGCACGTCTCCCCGACGCGCATTTCGGAGCGATACTCCTTCGTCAGGGGGCGTGGAGTAAGGCAGAGAAGTGAGGTTTAAAAACCTCATAGTTTGAATGGTTCCTTCCTTGCCCCTACTCAATGACACATCCAAAAACTCTACCCTGTCCCTATCATAGGTGGCGGTGAGATGAATGTTCAGGCCATTATCATTTAACTCCAAAATAAAACTTTCTAAAGATGACACATTCCCCTGCCAGATCAAAAGAATGTCATCTATGTAGCGTGTCCAAAAGAGGACGCGCTCCATAGATGACAGACGATCAGACATCAGGAGGTCTCTCCCACAGCCTCAGGAACAGATTTGCATAGGAGGGCGCGAACGCCGCCCCCATGGCTGTCCCCTGGAGCTGCAGGAAAAAAAAACCCCTGAAAGTATTTTTTATATAAGATGTTATTTCATGTGGTGATGTATATATTTGATATCTATGCACCTCTGGCAGATGCGGCACTGTGAGGATACATATATGTATACATTCTTTTCCTAATGGAGATATGTCCTTTGGTGAGATATACTGCCATTTAAGTATGGCGGTAGTATATAGATTTCTCCCCCGTTTGTTTCACTGCAGTGGTGGAATGACGTGGCGACGGTCCTGTATGCATGCGCGCTGTGTCCAGGCAGGCCTGATGGTCTCAGCGTCTCTATGAGGTGGGGAGTGCCTTGGCGCCTCCCATCGCTTGACGCAGCGGCCATCTGGCGTCCTCTGGTTACCGCGGCGCTTCATGCGTCACTTCAGGTCCGCGTCATGGGCATTTCTGGTCTGGCGGTTTTTAAAACTCACTTCTCTGCCTTACTCCACGCCCCCTGACGAAGAAGTATCGCTCTGAAATGCGTGTCGGGGAGACGTGCAGACCACCTGGCCATTTGAATTTTCACTGGAGGGAAATGTTTTTGTGGGATATTAACCCCTATTTGGATGGGTGTCATGTCAGGTCCCTAGTGAGAGGGAAATAGGTCTCTCTGGCAATACGGGAGCTCATTGGCAACATCTTCATGTCTGTGATAACACTGTTTAAATGATCCTATGGGCATTATAGCCGTAATAAACTATTGGAGCATATAGTTAGATATAGTGTTATACAGATGTTTGTCACTGACAGTGTGGTTTACTTTCATATGCCAGTGTGAGCTGTTTTTTTGTGTCCCAGCTGTTTTTTGTGTCCCAGTACTACTCACTTTTATGTGGGCTATGATTATGGTGGGCACTTTTGATACATTTGTTTTGCCTCCTTTAATTTATGTCGAAATATACTGGAACATCTTGATTAAGTTTTCTGGCCGTGGCGGATCCTGCATGTCTTTTTGCACTGCTGCACTTTGTTATTTGCACATGTTCCCCATTTGTTCCGCTTCTGTCCTTTCCCTAATAAAGATAGTATTATTATATTAACTAATATGGGATCTTTGGTCGTAATTCTTGTGGATTCCACACCTCTCTCCTACTATTTCTACATCAAGATTTTTTACCTGAACTATAAGACTACGTTCACATGATGAACTTTTGGTCAAAATCTGATGCTGCAGAATTTCTGCACCATTTCTGCATCTATTTTAAATTAGTTTACTTGCAGCTTTTTATGTGTTTTTTTAACATGCGTTTCTGTCGCATTTTTGATGTTGCGTATTTTGTCTCTTGTTGGTGTGTCATACTTTTAATAAAGCTACTTTGTAATAATTTCTGGTATTTGCTTTGACAAAATATTATTGATGTAGGTACAGATTACTTGCTTTTTAATGAATTTCTGATGGGGAAATACACGTAAAACTCATATGTATTTTTAATCTGCAGCTTGTCCACATCTAATGCAAATCTATGGGGAAAATCTGCCCAGGAAACTCAGTGTTAGCAACAAAAGAAATTGACGTGCTACAAATTTGAAACACACACTGCCAATCAGTTTGTGCTGAGTAAAATAAAAGCACAGTGGTCTGAGATTTTTTATAAATCCCGTCCACTTTGCTGGAACTATAAGACAATGTATTTTTGTGGCAGCAAAAATAAGCAGTGTAAAAAATACACCAAAACCTCATTTTGGCTCAGGCTACATTCCCACGATGAGCTTTTTGTGAGTTTATGATGTTGCCAAATTTCAGCCCCATGTCTGCAACTATTATGTAAATTAGGTTACTTATGTTTTTACATGCATTTTGTGTGCAGATTTTTACATGCGTTTTAATCATGTTTTTGAGGCTGCATTTTTTGTCTCTGGTTGGTATACCATGATTTAAATAAAGCTAATTTGTTTTTATACTTACTGGTATTCAACTTTGACAAAACTTTATTGATATACTTATGTGGGGATTACATGCATTTTTGATGTTTTTCCGAGTGGAAAGACACTACAACTGCATGAGTGTTTTTAACTGTCACCTGCAGCAAAACTTCCATCCATTGAAATACCTCATGATCTTGCTTTCCAATCATATGGCCATTGGCAGGCATCTGCTCCATACCTTTTATTCTTGAAATTTTTGTTCTATATCCAACTGTTTACTGCTAACTAGTAATGAGTGAACCCGTGACTCTTATCAAAAGTCTGGTTTGGGACTCGAACTTGACCCAAACTTGACCCCGGACTCCGAACCCTATTCAATTCATTGGGGACCCAAACTTCAGTGCTGTAAGGATGCAAAGGGAAGCTAACTGAGATTAAGGACAGGACAATTGCACTGCAAACAAATGTGGATAAAGAAATTGCTTAAAAGAAAATGAAAAAAAAGAAAAGAAAAAATTATAATCATCAACCAGGAGGCGAAGGTCCAAGTGAAGCAGCAGGTTGAGGAGGAGGTGGAAGTGACTGTGTAGATGGAAGGGATGTACAAGAATGAGGTAGATCACACTGATTGTGAGGGTACTGTGAAAACAAGCAGTGTAATAATCTGCTGGCCACTCTCTCTCTCTGTATACAGGCCATGAATTAGTCTGCAATTTTTTAAGGTTAAAAACAAAGAGGAGCGCATCAAATAGGAGGTGTGGCCATATTGGTGGTGGTGGTAATGTTCCTGCTGCAGAGAGAGAGAGGACATGGACGATCTGTGCCTGCTATGTGTCCAAATGACACACCTTCCTCAGGTGCATGCAGACAACAGGATGTTCTGTGTAAGGCCAGGATCACACATGTGAGAAACACGGCTGAGTCTCGCATGTTATACCCCGCACTGCCGCCGACACTCGGATCAGAACGTGCGGCCGCATAGCAATACATGCAGCCGCACACTCTGCTCCTGAGGTCCAGGTGATTTTGCTAGCACAGAGGCTGTACGCGCATAATTGCTGTGGGGTGGGGCTAATTCTGATAGCTGACACCCATTACTCAGTGCATGAGCAGTGCTCACACTGCTCCGGGCACTTTAACCCTCTAAATACTGAAATTGCTAGGGGCAGCACTGACATTTATAATTCATTGCAATGCTCGTGCATTACAGTGAATTATAACTATGAACAGGCTGGTGAAAGAGAAATTCTTATAGTTTGTCATAGTAAAAAGGTAAAAAAATTGAAAATAATATATGTATAATATACATATACAGTGGGGGAAAAAGTATTTAGTGTTATGAATATGTCACCGAGGAGGATAACAGGAATAGGCTAGGCCACCAGGAAACCAGAAAGGTTGGTAAATCAGCGGATTGCAGACCCCTGATCCTAACAACACAACTAGCAGTAGCCGTGGGGCTTACCTACGATGTCCTAGACTCCTTGGCACAGCCGGAGAACTAACTAAGCTTAAGGCGAGAAAGGTGAAATCTAAACTGCCCCAGAGTAGAACCCCAAAGAAATAGATAGCCCCCAAACATATATTGTCGGTGAGACAAAATGGGGCACAAACACAGACAGAAAATAGACTGAGCAAATGATGGGGCCCAAACTATCTAGATAGGATAGGAAAGGAAAGACACTGTCTTCAATCATGCAAAAACCCTAAAAGATTCAACATGTCTGATGTACAAAACACACTGAGGTCTCACGACCTCTCCCCCACTATATCAGCATTCTGGTGTGAACTGGCAGCAAAGCAAAGGAAACTAATATAACAGGGGACTGAACAAACTGACACAAGCTGTAAAATATGGAAAGGGGTCCAGCACTGCCCCAGCAGGGAGCATGCTGAACCCTAACAGCAAAGCAGAAAGAGACAAAACCAGATCAGATGCAAAGGATTACCAAATTAACAACTTAACTGAAAAATGCAGGATCAGGCAGGAGAGAGCAGACTTCAAAATGCACAGGAAGAAACAATCACCAGCAGCAACTGAGGGAAGCCTGCTCACTTATATCCTCCCAGTCAGTAACCCCTGATTTCCAATCATCGTCGTCAGGTCGCAGACTTTTGTTAACCTGGCCAGCTCCACTACCCGCAGTAACCACCAGAGGGAGCCCCGACTCAGAAATCAGATCAAGAGAATTCACAACAATTTAGTCAGCCACCAATTGTGCAAGTTCTACCATAAAAAAGGTTTGTAATTGACATCATAGGTAGACCACAACTATGAGAGTCAAAATGAGAAAAAAAAATCCAGAAAATCACCGTGTCTGATTTGGCAAGATTTATTTTGCAAATTATGGTGGAAAATAAGTATTTGGTCATTTACAAAAGTTCATCTCAATATTTTGTTATATATCCTTTGTTGGCAATGACAGAGGTCAAATATTTTTTGTAAGTCTTCACAAGGTTGGCACACACTGTTGGTGGTATGTGGGCCCATCCCTTCATGCAGATCTCCTCTAGAGCAGTGATGTTTTGGGCCTGTCACTGGGCAACATGGACTTTCAAATCCCTCCAAAGGTTTTCTATGGGGATGAGATCTGGAGACAGGCAAGGCCACTCCAGGACCTTCCTATGCTTTTTATGAAGCCACTCCTTTGTTGCCCTGGTGGTGCTCTTTGGTCCTCACCATATTGGAGTTTGGAGTGTGACTGTTTGAGGTCATTGACAGGTGTCTTTTATACTGATAACAAGTTCAAACAGGTGCTATTACTATAGATAATGAGTAGAGGACAGATGAGCGTCTTAAAGAAGAAGTTAGAGGGCTGTGAGAGCCAGAAATCTTGCATGTTTTTAGGTGACCAGATAGTTATTTCCCACCATAATTTGCAAAATAAGTCTTGCCAAATCAGACAAGGTGATATTCTGTATTTGTTTTCTCATTTTGACTCTCATAGTTGTGGTATATATATATATATATATATATATATATATATATATACTAGCTGAAGAGCCCGGCGCTGCCGGGGCATAGTAACTAACTGTGGTTAGTTATAACAAACTATAATTATCCTCCATCCCATAGTCCCGTGCCCATTTCCCCATCATACATATCCACCATCCCATAGGTGCGTGCCCATGTACCCATCATACATATCTACCATCCCATAGTCAAGTGCCCATATACCCATCACACATCCTCCATCCCATAGTCCCATGCCCATATACCCATCATACATATTCGCCATCCCATAGTCGAGTGCCCATATACCCATCACACATCCTTCATCTCACAGTCCCATGCCCATATACCCATCTTGCATATCCTCCATCCCATAGTCCCATGCCCATATACCCATCATACATATCCGCCATCCCATAGTCCTGTGCCCATATACCCGTCATACATATCCTCCATCCCATAGTCCAGTGCCCATGTACCCATCACACATCCTTCATCTCACAGTCCCATGCCCATACACCCATCTTGCATATCCTCCATCCCATAGTCCCGTGCCCATATACTCATCATACACATCCTCCATCCCATAGTCCAGTGCCCATATACCCATCACACATCCTCCATCCCATAGTCAACCATTATGACATCATAATGAGCAGTGAGGCTTGCAACCTATGATGACATCAGCGTCGCCATGGCAACCATTATGACATCATAATGAAGGGCGGGGCTTGATGCACACACACTTTTTCCCATTATGTAGATAGGGGCAAAATTGTTTGGTGAATTGGAATGCGCAGGGTTAAAATTTCGCCTCACAACATAGCTTAGGATGCTCTCGGGGTCCAGACGTGTGACTGTGCCAAATTTTGTGGCTGTAGCTGCGACGGTGCGGATGCCAATCCCGGACATACACACACATACATACACACACTTGAGCTTTATATATTAGATATATATAGAAATCAAGGCAGAAAAGTCCAGCAAGCGGAAACTTCAGGTGGTATAATAAAATCCAAGAATTTTTATTGCAGATAATTTAGAAAATCTAGAGTTCAGTAACAAGATGCAGACATAATGCTGAACAGACTACGCGTTTCGGCGGTAACAACTGCCGCCTTCTTCACGGTCTCAAACTGCATCTGGAATACTCCAACATTCTTAAGTAGAAAAAACATTTCTTAACCTCATAATCAAGAATAGTAACAGGTGTAGATAACATCCTTCAATGTTAACTCTATAGCTTCCGGAAACAAGTAGAGAAAAAAAGCATCAGTATTAACAGTACCAACGCTAACAAAGTTATCTGATCAGGATAAAGAAATAATTAAAAACACACATTATTACATTAATGCAACGGTGTTATATAATGAAAACATTATGACTGAGATATAATAGCACTACTTGGAAGAACATGATATCAGAAATTATTTATAATGTATTGCTAGATCCATTCTTTTGTTCAATCTATGTGGTAACCTTGTATCGAAAAGAAACATCCATTTGCTTTCTCTTGCAAGAATTTTTTTGTGATAATTCCCCCCGCTTTCTGTTTTTTTAACCTGTTCAATGCCTATAAAAGAAAAACCCTTGACATCACCCCCATGTATTTGTGAAAAATGTCAGGAAACTACAGAGGCTCCTGGAAGCTATAGAGTTAGCATTGAAGGATGTTATCTACACCTGTTACTACTTCTTGATTATGAGGTTAAGAAATGTTTTTTCTACTTAAGAATGTTGAAGTATTCCAGAAGCAGTTTGAGACCGTGAAGAATGCGGCCGTTGTTACCGCCGAAATGCGTAGTCTGTTCAGCATTATGTCTGCATCTTGTTACTGAACTCTGGATTTTTTAAATTATCTGCAATAAAAATTCTTGGATTTTATTATACCACCTGAAGTTTCCGCTTGCTGGACTTTTCTGCCTTGATTTCTACATTGTTGGACTTGTTCCCAGTCTTGGTCATGCAGCACAGAGGAAACAGGTATTTACCATCCGGAGCTCGGAGGTTAGCTGGTCTATGTGTTGTTTTGCTATTCATTCTGGGAATTTATTGGACCGCACTTTATACCTCCAGCATACTGTTGCGATTCTTATGATGCAAAGACTGTACTTGATATTTTAACAATTTTATTGGTTATATGTCAACGGCGTGACTGCATTGGATATAATATTCACTATGGATAATCAACAGACTCACCTAAATAAATTGGCAGCTATTTTTTCAGAGGACAATCTGGAAAGTCCCTGTCTAAATGATCCTGATTCCCAAATGGTGAAGCTGGAGCAATTGCTTACCAAAGAACAAAGATTATGGTGGAATCATAATTCATTAAATGGCTACTTGGAAAGAGCCATGATTCCTAGAGGCTTGAGATTAAAAAAATACTCCACTACTGCATATGGAGATGTCTTTCAGAAGAAATGGGATAACATCTTAAGTGATTGTTCCCTGAGTCTGATTAAACTTATTGTGGAGGAAGAAAATATAGAGCTGTTCAAATGAGGACATAGAAAAATTAAAAAATGCAATCAAGGAATCGCAATCTTCAGAGGACTTTTCTAAGTTTCAAGAACGTGTTCAGAAGAACTTGAAAAAGAAAGAAAATTATATTATTGCTATAAAAAAAAACGAAATTCCAACGGGATCTGGATGATTATAAAAATGATAACGTGTATAATTGGACTAGTAATCCTTCTTCTATTTTAAGAAAACGGAAACCATGGTTTAAAAAATCTAAAGTTTCTTTTAGAAATAATCAGGACATTTTGGATACCACATTTGGAGAAACATCAGGTGACTCCACAGATACATCTACCACCTCTACCAACACGTTGTCTTCCTGGAAAAATAATAAAAAAGGCTCCTCCAATAAAAACACGCATAAAGAAAAACCAGTGTCAAAAAACAGGCAAGAAAACGCAGAAGAGGAGGAAGAAAACATAAATCCAAGAGGTTTTCATATGAGAATTAGAAATTACAAAAAACGTTAAATATTCCAGTGTTTAACCTCTTCACGACCGCCCACAGTAGATAAACGTTGGCGCTTGCTGGGCTTTGTGCAGCGCCGACGTTTATCTACTGTCGGCGGTTTTGTGCCCCCCGGGACCCCCACATACCTTCCAACGCGGGGATCCCGGTGCGCAATGCATGCTGGGACCCCCGACGTCATCGAGACCTGATTGGTTCAGGTCCCGATGACGTCAGCGTCACAGCAGCCAATGGGAGCGATCGCTGGGAAAGCTGCTTGTTTCCCGGCGATCTCCCTCATTGTAACGCGGCTTCTCCCTCTGATCTCTCTGACAGCTGATCAGAGGTGAAGCAGCGTTATTGTGTGACTAGATCGCTGCCTGGCACAGCTGATCGCTGCCTGGCACAGCTGTGCCAGGCAGCGATCTTGTCACACAGTAACGCTGCTTCACCTCTGATCATCTGTCATTGTGAGATCAGAGGAGAAGTGACGTTATTATGTGCCGGGCAGCGATCTTGTCACATAGTAACGCTGCTTCTCCTCTGATCTCACACTGACAGATGATCAGAGGTGAAGTGGCGTTACTATGAGTCAGATCGCAGTGCAGCGATCTTGTGACAAAAAATAAAAAAAAAGTAAAAAAAAAAAATGCAGGGGCTAGGGCTAGGGTTAAGGCCCCGTCACACTAAGCGACTTACCAGCAATCCCGACACCGATATCAAGGTGTCAGGATTGCTAGTAAGTCGCTATGTGATCGCTGGTGAGCTATCACACAGACAGCTTCACCAGCGATCAGCACAGCGATGCTGAGCGCCCGGCATCGCTGGCCATCCCTGTAAAAAATAGAATCAAAATAAAAAATATAGTTATTCTCACCTTCCGACGTCCCGTTCAGCCATCCTGCCTCTCTCCACGCTCCGGTCCCAGTGATCCTTTGCACGAATGACCGCGAGATGTCACAGTCTCGCGGGATAACAAAGTCTCGCGGTCATTCGTGCAAAGGATCACTGGGATCGGAGCGTGGAGAGAGGCGGGATGGCTGAACGGGACATCGGAAGGTGAGAATAACTATATTTTTTATTTTTTTTATTATTTTTTACACCTGATCGCTGGTCTCCCGCCTGTCACACGCAGCGATGCGTGCTGGCCAGCGGGAGACCAGCGACCAAAGAAATGTCCAGAGATTTCTTCCAGCGATCAGCGATACCAGCAGGGGGGCCGCTCGCTGATCGCTGTCACTACTCTCGCTACCGAGATTGCTTAGTGAGACGGGGCCTTTAGGGTTAGGGCTAGGGCTAGGGCTAGGGTTAGGGTTAGGGTTAGGGCTAGGGTTAGGGCTAGGGTTAGGGCTAGGGCTAGGGTTAGGGCTAGGGCTAGGGTTAGGGTTAGGGTTAGGGCTAGGGCTAGGGTTAGGGCTAGGACTAGGGTTAGGGTTAGGGTTAGGGCTAGGGCTAGGGTTAGGGCTAGGGCTAGGGTTAGGGCTAGGGCTAGGGCTGGGATTAAGGTTATGGGTGTGTTGGTGTTAGGTTTGTGGTTAGGGTTATGGTTAGGGCTGAGATTAGGGTTAGGGGTGTGTTGGGGTTAGGGTTGGAATTAGAATTGGGGGTTTCCACTGTTTAGGTACATCAGCGGCTCTGCAAACGCGACATGACACCCACAGACCATTCCATCAAAGTCTGCATTTCAGAACGTCACTACTTCCCTTCCGAGCCCCACCGTGTGCCCAAACAGTAGTTTTCTCCAACATATGGCGTACCAGCGTACTCAGGACAAATTGGACAACAACTCTTAGGGTCCAATTTCTCCTGTTACCCTTGTGAAAATAAAAATTGGGGGCTAAAAGATCATTTTTGTGGAAAAAAAAATGATTTTTTTATTTTCACGCCTCTACATTATAAACTTTAGTGAAACACTTGGGGGTTCAAAGTGCTCACCACACATCTAGATAAGTTCCTTGGGGGGTCTAGTTTCCAAAATGGGGTCACTTGTGGGGGGTTTCCACTGTTTAGGTACATCAGGGGCTCTGCAAACGCGACATGACACCCACAGACCATTCCATCAAAGTCTGCATTTCAGAACGTCACTACTTCCCTTCCGAGCCCCACCGTGTGCCCAAACAGTAGTTTTCTCCAACATATGGCATACCAGCGTACTCAGGACAAATTGGACAACAACTCTTAGGGTCCAATTTCTCCTGTTACCCTTGTGAAAATAAAAATTGGGGGCTAAAAGATCATTTTTGTGGAAAAAAAATGATTTTTTTATTTTCACGCCTCTAGATTATAAACTTTACTGAAACACTTGGGGGTTCAAAGTGCTCACCACACATCTATATAAGTTCCCTGGGGGGTCTAGTTTCCAAAATGGGGTCACTTGTGGGGGGTTGCCACTGTTTAGGTACATCAGGGGCTCTGCAAACGCGACATGACACCCGCAGACCATTCCATCAAAGTCTGCATTTCAGAACGTCACTACTTCCCTTCCGAGCCCCACCGTGTGCCCAAACAGTAGTTTTCTCCAACATATGGCATACCAGCGTACTCAGGACAAATTGGACAACAACTCTTAGGGTCCAATTTCTCCTGTTAACCTTGTGAAAATAAAAATTGGGGGCTAAAAGATCATTTTTGTGGAAAAAAAATGATTTTTTTTTATTTTCACGGCTCTACATTATAAACTTTAGTGAAACACTTGGGGGTTCAAAGTGCTCACCACACATCTAGATAAGTCCCTGGGGGGGTCTAATTTCCAAAATGGGGTCACTTGTGGGGGGTTTCCACTGTTTAGGTACATCAGGGGCTCTCCAAATGCGACATGGCATCCGATCTCAATTCCAGCCAATTCTGCATTGAAAAAGTCAAACGGCACTCCTTCCGTTCTGAGCTCTGCCGTGTGCTCAAACAGTGGTTTAGCCCCACATACGGGGTATTGGCGTATTCGGGAGAAATTGCACAAAAAATTTAGTGGTTCATTTTCTCTTTTTACACTTGTGAAAATAAAAAAAAATGGTTTTGAAGTAAAATGTTTGTGAAAAAAAGTTAAATGTTTATTTTTTCCTTCCATATTCCATTCATTCATGTGAAGCACCTGAAGGGTTAATAAACTTCTTGAATGTGGTTTTGAGTACATTGAGAGGTGCAGTTTTTAGAATGGTGTCAATTTTGGGTATTTTCTGTCATATTGACGCCCCAAACTCACTTCAAATGTGAGGTGGTCCCTAAAAAAAATGGTGTTGCAAATTTTGTTGTAAAAATGAGAAATCGCTGGTCAACTTTTAACCCTTATAACTTCCTAAAAAAAAAAATTATGCTTCCAAAATTGTGCAGATGTAAAGTAGACATGTGGGAAATGTTATTTATTAACTATTTTGTGCGATATCACTCTCTGATTTAAGGGCATAAAAATTAAAAGTTTGAAAATTGCAAAATTTTCTAAATTTTTGCCAAATTTTGATTTTTTTAACAAATAAGTGCAGATCATATCTAAAAATTTTTACCACCATCATGAAGTACAATATGTCATGAGAAAACAATGTCAGAATCAGTAGGATCCGTTGAAGCATTCTAGAGTTATGACCTCATAAAGTGACACTGGTCAGAATTGAAAAAATTGGCCCGGTCACGAAGGCAAAAACAGGCTCGGGTGCGAAGGGGTTAACTTATCCAGTTATATTCTGTCTGAGTCTCAAATTGCTCTCCTCTCCAAAGGTCTGGGGTTTTCTCCTACTAATAAATTTAAACTTTATGATACTATTCTTGACGTGAATCGTTTGGCACGTAATTTAACTCTAAAAGTGCATTTTGATACTGAAATGGTTCATAAACATGATGATTTTCCTGCTGCAAGTGGTTTGCGCAGTTCACACAATAGGGTTTTCATGACTTCTTTTAAGGAGCAAATGTCTTTGAACAACCTTAGACAATTGGAGAGTGAAACTAATGTGTCTGACTATGTTAATCACTTTTGACATGTGTTTTTCTGATTATTTCTCTGTGAAATCGAGACCAGCTGCACTGGATTTTTTTCAGGAGGCTATAGAGAATGACTTAATAAATCTTATTAAAAATCTGGAAAAAAACAGTCACGGTTTTAATCTTGGCCTTTCTTAACAGAAATCCATTGCTGAGCTTCAAGACAACTCTGACCTCCTTATTCTGCAAGCAGATAAAGGAGGCGATGTTGTGACTATGAATGCCGGTCTTTACAAGAAACTTAACCTAATAAACAAGAAGGAAGGCACAACAGTCATAAATGTCCATTAAAAGAAAGTACTTTATTAGTATAAATAGATAAGACATAGACCAGGAATTAGACAGGGGGGGGAAAAACCAACAATTTATGGCATACAAATGGCAATTGCGGCCAATTACGTCACCAAGGTACTCCAGGAAATAGGAATAATTAAATATATAAAGAGGGAAAATATCCCATAAGCATATTCATTTAACGATGTTCCCCTGGTAAAGATATAGCGTAAATCTATGTAAAGCATGCTAACAGGCTATATGACCATAAACATGGAATGCCACGACCAAGAAAGGTAACGCATTAATAGCATAGATCATCCCTTGTGGGAACTAGCGGCACGACATGTACATATGGATGTAAAGTAATGAGTTGAATATACTGACAGTATCAATAGCCATCTGCATGACAAAGGGGAATCATCTGCCTTGGCAGAAAGATGCAAGCAAAATCGCCATACACGTGATGGCATAAATTACCTGGAGAGAACAAGGAGACATGAAGTGGCCGGACCCCGACGCGCGTTTTGGAGCGCTCGGCTCCTTCCTCAGGGGGCGTGGCTAGCAACGTTAACATGTGAGGTATAAATACAGCGCCAGCCACTGAATGATTGGTGCGCGCACGCGTCCATCATGCTCTGTATCGTCCCGCCCCCGGTACTTGCCAGGAAACACGCGGGCCCCACGTGGTCCGCCAAGCCAGGGGGCGGAGGCGATCACCAAGCAGACGGAGCAACGCGCAAGCGCAAAAGGGCAGGGGAACCCTATCCGCCATTACAAATGTGGGTATGTAGAAAAATAAGGGAGCTAAAAAACCGAATAATATCAATAGACTAATATGCACCACCCACAAGAGGGGTCATATAAAGCGGACAAACCAAAAATAGAAAAAGTAAATAAAATAAAATAAGAAAAATAAGGAAAAGTACAAAAAGAAAAATATATATAACCAAACAAATAATACAAAATAATACAAGAGACAGATCCATAAGTGAACAATCATACAAATATCATTTACAGCCAAAAGATATATACAGTGGAGATACACATACACATAAAATGTATATATGTACGCGTGTATGTGCACGTCCATATATAAACATGTGATTGATATTATGGGTTGGACATACTGTATATAGCATACCCAGGAGAGAGGCCTGTTGGTAAAAAATACAGGAATAGAAAAAACAAGATACACCTAAATATAAATATGAACAACATATCTATATGAGAAAAATGTCCAAAAATATGTTTAGATATATATACATCTGCAGACCAAAGACGAAATAACATCTCCTAGGAGTCAGACGAATAGATGGCCGTCCATGGATTTGATCTTCATCAGATGTCGTAAGAAGGTATACATGGCAAAACCGCCAAGATAGGGTTCCCACTGGTATAGACATCAAGGAAAAACTAAAATAAGATTAAAAGAAAGAAAAATATGAACAAGTGAAAGCTAGAGTAAAATAAAATAAAAACAAATGCCAAACGATAGCCATAGAGCCAGCAGATAAGGTTAAAGAAACGGGGCATAGGATAAATGTTCGTTCAGACCTCTAGGGTGTACAGTACCTAATCGCCAAATCCACCTGGTCTCCAATTGTGCCAGGCGGGTAGAAAGTTTTCCACCTCTGATAGTAATATTAAGGGCATCTATCCCACAGACCCTGAGGGCTGTAGAGTTGCACTGGTGGAACTCCTTAAAATGGCGAGGTAACGTTTTCAAAAGTGAAATATCATTACATGTGGCTGCAGCTTGTATTCCCAAGACGTGTTCTCTCACACGAACTTTGAGTTGTCTGGTAGTCATACCTACATACACCAGGCCACACGGACATGTAGCATGGTAAATCACATAACGTGTGATACATGAAATCCGGTGTCTGATTTGGAAAGTTTTGGTGCCATCATGGTTGCAAAAGGTAGAGCAACGATCAAGATTGGGACAGGCAACGCATCTGCCACATGGTGAGCAACCATGTCTAGAGGTGATGTTATCTAGAAAGGTAGGTACTGAATAGTTGGCATAGTGGCTATGTACCAGACTATCTCGTAAATTTCTTGCCCGTCTGAATGTGATGGCAGGCTGGTCCGGGAGAAGTGCATTAAGAGTTGGATCAGATTTCAAGATGGGCCATACTTTTTTGATTGCCAGCCGCATCATATCATGCCGAGGATGAAAAGAGGTAATAAATCTCATAGTGTTGTCAGTTCTAGGCTTAACAGATGTAGAGTTTCCATAAAGTAACTCATTGCGTACTGCGTATTTAGCACGTTGAAATGCTTTCTTAACACACCGCTTACTATACCCGCGTGACAAAAAACGGATCTGTAACTCCTTTGCTCGGATGTAGAAATCGGCATCAGAGGAACAGATACGTCGCAGTCGCAGGAACTGACCCACAGGGATAGCCTTGATAAGATGTTGAGGATGGCAAGAGGAAGCATGGAGAAGAGTATTGGTAGCAGTGTCTTTCCGATAGATATCAGTCTGAATGTATCCCTTGGCATCCTTTTTAATGGCAACGTCGAGAAAACTAATTTTATGTAGATCCCATACCAAAGTGAGCTTAATATTCAGATCGTCAGAGTTAAGGATGGACACAAATTGCAGAAGATCGACGGAACTACCCTGCCAGACAAAAAAGATATCGTCGATATAGCGTGCCCATATGTGGACACGCTCAATCGACCCCTGTTTGTCAGACAGGAAGAGATCCCTCTCCCACAGCCCCAGGAAGAGGTTGGCATAGGATGGCGCAAAAGCGGCACCCATGGCAGTCCCCTGGAGCTGCAGGTAGAAAGATCCCTTGAACACAAAAAAGTTGTGTGTGAGGGTAAACTCAAGTAGCTCCAGGATGAGGTCCCTGAACAACCTAGAGAGTGTAGAAGTTTCAAGAAAGAACCGGACAGCAGAGAGTCCGTCTTGATGTCTGATACTGGTGTACAGGGACTCAACATCAACTGAAGCCAAGAGAGTATCATCCTCCAAGCATAGTCCGTCGATCTTCCGCAATAGATCTCCTGTGTCTTTAAGGAACGAAGGGAGGCATGTCACAAGTGGCTGGAGGTGATGGTCAATCCATCTATTCACGTTTTCAAGAAAGTTCCCCCTTCCCGAGATGATTGGTCTGCCGGGAGGACAATTTAAGTCCTTATGTATTTTAGGTAGAAGGTACAACGTGGAAATGGAGGGTTCTTTTACGGTAAGTGCAGAAGACAGTTGTTTGGAGATGATACCATTCGCCACGGCTTTCTCCAGAATGTGGTCCAGTTTGGCCACAAATGATGAGAGAGGATTGTAGGTAAGTTTCCTATAGCATGATGGATTTTGAAGCTGGCGAAATGCCTCTCTCTCATACATTTGTGTAGGCCAAACAACCACATTCCCACCTTTGTCTGCTGGTTTGATAACCACGTTAGACAAATTCTGCAGATACCGCAATCTTTCCCTCTCACATCTGGTTAGATTGTCACGTCTACCATACTTAGGGATTTTATTAAAATCTTCAGTGACAACCTGCACAAATAAATCAATGTTGGGACACGATACTAAAGGGGTGAATTTCATCGAACGTGGACGTATGGATGGTGGTATCATACCTATTTCATCATCACGTCCAGCCGCCAGGTCCTCAAGAGTTCTTATCGCCTCCTGTTCCTCCTCTGTGGGAAAAAGGTGATGGAGATCTTTGTTAAAAAAATGCCATTTAAACAACAACGATCTGCCAAACAAGTTGAGATCTTTAATAGCGGTGAATTTATCAAATTGGGACGAAGGTGAAAAAGTTAGACCTCTCTTTAAGAGAGATAGGTCAACCTCAGTTAAAGTATAATTACTAAGGTTGATCACCTTGTTGTCTCTCCGATCACCATCAGGCTGGTTCAATACTCTTCTCTTATACGGATGAAAGGAGTGATCCCTTAAGGAATGAGTTCCACTAATTTCATATGAAGAGACGGTAGAGGTCAAAGATGTATCAGATTGGCCACTCATGGAGCCAATAGAAGTTTCAGAAGTAGTACGATGTACTCTGAAGTTGTTAGACATCTTCCACAGATATACCCTTTTGTTTTGATAAGATAAAAAAGAAAATTTTTTCAGCTCACCCCAAGGAGACAGCTATAAGTCCGATCGGTGCACGGAATGTGGAAACAGGATCCCTCTGCAGCAAAGCGTAATATGGAAAAAAATATTGATCTGGATGCTGGAAATTTTTTTTCCATATTACCTTTTGTTTTGATAGTCTCTCAAATCTCTATTGAATTTACATAATTGATTTGTTTTAATATTTTGTTTTTATTTTATTTTACTCTAGCTTTCACTTGTTTATATTTTTCTTTCTTTTAATCTTATTTTAGTTTTTCCTTGATGTCTGTACCAGTGGGAACCCTAGCTTGACGGTTTTGCCATGTATACCTTCTTACGACATCTGATGAAGATCAAATCCATGGACGGCCATCTATTCGTCTGACTCCTAGGAGATGTTATTTCGTCTTTGGTCTGCAGATGTATATATATCTACACATGTTTTTGGACATTTTTCTCATATAGATATGTTGTTCATATTTATATTTAGGTGTATCTTGTTTTTTCTATTCCTGTATTTTTTACCAACAGGCCTCTCTCCTGGGTATGCTATATACAGTATGTCCAACCCATAATATCAATCACATGTGTATATGTGGACGTGCACATACACGCGTACATATATACATTTTATGTGTATGTGTATCTCCACTGTATATATCTTTTGGCTGTAAATGATATTTGTATGATTGTTCACTTATGGATCTGTCTCTTGTATTATTTTGTATTATTTGTTTGGTTATATATATTTTTCTTTTTGTACTTTTCCTTATTTTTCTTATTTTATTTTATTTACTTTTTCTATTTTTGGTTTGTCCGCTTTATATGACCCCTCTTGTGGGTGGTGCATATTAGTCTATTGATATTATTCGGTTTTTTAGCTCCCTTATTTTTCTACATGCCCACATTTGTAATGGCGGATAGGGTTCCCCTGCCCTTTTGCGCTTGCGCGTTGCTCCGTCTGCTTGGTGATCACCTCCGCCCCCTGGCTTGCCGGACCACGTGGGGCCTGCGTGTTTCCTGGCAAGTACTGGGGGCGGGACGATGCAGAGCATGATGGACGCGTGCGCGCACCAATCATTCAGTGGCTGGCGCTGTATTTATACCTCACATGTTAACGTTGCTAGCCACGCCCCCCTCTCTGCTGTCCGGTTCTTTCTTGAAACTTCTACACTCTCTAGGTTGTTCAGGGACCTCATCCTGGAGATACTTGAGTTTACCCTCACACACAACTTTTTTGTGTTCAAGGGATCTTTCTACCTGCAGCTCCAGGGGACTGCCATGGGTGCCGCTTTTGCGCCATCCTATGCCAACCTCTTCCTGGGGCTGTGGGAGAGGGATCTCTTCCTGTCCGACAAACAGGGGTCGATTGAGCGTGTCCACATATGGGCACGCTATATCGACGATATCTTTTTTGTCTGGCAGGGTAGTTCCGTCGATCTTCTGCAATTTGTGTCCATCCTTAACTCCAACGATCTGAATATTAAGCTCACTTTGGTATGGGATCTACATAAAATTAGTTTTCTCGACGTTGCCATTAAAAAGGATGCCAAGGGATACATTCAGACTGATATCTATCGGAAAGACACTGCTACCAATACTCTTCTCCATGCTTCCTCTTGCCATCCTCAACATCTTATCAAGGCTATCCCTGTGGGTCAGTTCCTGCGACTGCGACGTATCTGTTCCTCTGATGCCGATTTCTACATCCGAGCAAAGGAGTTACAGATCCGTTTTTTGTCACGCGGGTATAGTAAGCGGTGTGTTAAGAAAGCATTTCAACGTGCTAAATACGCAGTACGCAATGAGTTACTTTATGGAAACTCTACATCTGTTAAGCCTAGAACTGACAACACTATGAGATTTATTACCTCTTTTCATCCTCGGCATGATATGATGCGGCTGGCAATCAAAAAAGCATGGCCCATCTTGAAATCTGATCCAACTCTTAATGCACTTCTCCCGGACCAGCCTGCCATCACATTCAGACGGGCAAGAAATTTACGAGATAGTCTGGTACATAGCCACTATGCCAACTATTCAGTACCTACCTTTCTAGATAACATCACCTCTAGACATGGTTGCTCACCATGTGGCAGATGCGTTGCCTGTCCCAATCTTGATCGTTGCTCTACCTTTTGCAACCATGATGGCACCAAAACTTTCCAAATCAGACACCGGATTTCATGTATCACACGTTATGTGATTTACCATGCTACGTGTCTGTGTGGCCTGGTGTATGTAGGTATGACTACCAGACAACTCAAAGTTCGTGTGAGAGAACACGTCTTGGGAATACAAGCTGCAGCCACATGTAATGATATTTCACTTTTGAAAACGTTACCTCGCCATTTTAAGGAGTTCCACCAGTGCAACTCTACAGCCCTCAGGGTCTGTGGGATAGATGCCCTTAATATTACTATCAGAGGTGGAAAACTTTCTACCCGCCTGGCACAATTGGAGACCAGGTGGATTTGGCGATTAGGCACTGTACACCCTAGAGGTCTGAACAAACATTTATCCTATGCCCCATTTCTTTAACCTTATCTGCTGGCTCTATGGCTATCGTTTGGCATTTGTTTTTATTTTATTTTACTCTAGCTTTCACTTGTTCATATTTTTCTTTCTTTTAATCTTATTTTAGTTTTTCCTTGATGTCTATACCAGTGGGAACCCTATCTTGGCGGTTTTGCCATGTATACCTTCTTACGACATCTGATGAAGATCAAATCCATGGACGGCCATCTATTCGTCTGACTCCTAGGAGATGTTATTTCGTCTTTGGTCTGCAGATGTATATATATCTACACATATTTTTGGACATTTTTCTCATATAGATATGTTGTTCATATTTATATTTAGGTGTATCTTGTTTTTTCTATTCCTGTATTTTTTACCAACAGGCCTCTCTCCTGGGTATGCTATATACAGTATGTCCAACCCATAATATCAATCACATGTGTATATGTGGACGTGCACATACACGCGTACATATATACATTTTATGTGTATGTGTATCTCCACTGTATATATCTTTTGGCTGTAAATGATATTTGTATGATTGTTCACTTATGGATCTGTCTCTTGTATTATTTTGTATTATTTGTTTGGTTATATATATTTTTCTTTTTGTACTTTTCCTTATTTTTCTTATTTTATTTACTTTTTCTATTTTTGGTTTGTCCGCTTTATATGACCCCTCTTGTGGGTGGTGCATATTAGTCTATTGATATTATTCGGTTTTTTAGCTCCCTTATTTTTCTACATGCCCACATTTGTAATGGCGGATAGGGTTCCCCTGCCCTTTTGCACTTGCGCGTTGCTCCATCTGCTTGGTGATCACCTCCGCCCCCTGGCTTGCCGGACCACGTGGGGCCTGCGTGTTTCCTGGCAAGTACTGGGGGCGGGACGATGCAGAGCATGATGGACGCGTGCGCGCACCAATCATTCAGTGGCTGGCGCTGTATTTATACCTCACATGTTAACGTTGCTAGCCACGCCCCCTGAGGAAGGAGCCGAGCGCTCCGAAACGCGCGTCAGGGTCCGGCCACTTCATGTCTCCTTGTTCTCTCCAGGTAATTTATGCCATCAAGTGTATGGCGATTTTGCTTGCATCTTTCTGCCAAGGCGGATGATTCCCCTTTGTCATGCAGATGGCTATTGATACTGTCAGTATATTCAACTCATTACTTTACATCCATATGTACATGTCGTGCCGCTAGTTCCCACAAGGGATGATCTATGCTATTAATGCGTTACCTTTCTTGGTCGTGGCATTCCATGTTTACGGTCATATAGCCTGTTAGCATGCTTTACATAGATTTACGCTATATCTTTACCAGGGGAACATCGTTAAATGAATATGCTTATGGGATATTTTCCCTCTTTATATATTTAATTATTCCTATTTCCTGGAGTACCTTGGTGACGTAATTGGCCGCAATTGCCATTTGTATGCCATAAATTGTTGGTTTTTCCTCCCCCCTGTCTAATTCCTGGTCTATGTCTTATCTATTTATACTAATAAAGTACTTTCTTTTAATGGACATTTATGACTGTTGTGCCTTCCTTCTTGTTTATTCTGTATACTGTACAGTTGTCCGCGATTTGGTCCTGCAGGTATATGTGGCCTGGAGTGACAATTCGTCATTTATTTGACCATCTGTTTGGCCACATGTATACCATTTACGCCTCAATCTTCTTTTACTTTATTTTAAGAAACTTAACCTGCAGGATTTGGAGGACATGAGTACTTATATTGAGTTGAGACAGGATCCTACATCAGAATTCAATAAAAAAATTAATGTCTTGTTACAAGAAGGGCTAGGAACGGGTGCCATTACAAACAAAATTATGAAGTATCTGTATGTAGAGAATCCTATTATTCCAGTTTATCACTCACTTCCTAAGGTTCATAAGGAAATTTTTACTCCACCTATAAGACCTATAGTCTCTGGTATAGGTTCCTTTAGTGAAAGGCTTGGAGAATGGGTGGATCATTTTTTGAAACCTCTAGTCCCATTGACACCTAGTTTTCTTGGGGATTCCATTGATGTAGTTGGAGTCTTGGAGAGAATACAGTGGCAGAATAATTATGTTTGGTTGTTATGTGATGTGGTGGGACTTTATCCCTCTATTCCACATCATATAGCTCTGAGATGCATTAGGCACTATCTACATCGGTACAGCTCATATGATATAAACATCCAAAATTTTATTATTTCTGCAATAGAGTTTCTCCTTGAACACAACTATTTTTCATTTAACAATAGATTTTTCTTACAAACACAGGGCATTAGCATGGGAGCACGTTTTTCTCCGTCCCTTGCTAATATAGTTATGGCTACATGGGAGGAAAATTTCATTTTTTGTGATGATAACCCTTATAAAGATAATATTGTTTGACTAGGAAGATATTTTGATGATTTGGTGATTATTTGGGATAAAAATGTTTTGGGAGATACTTATATTAGAGATTTTTTCAACTATCTAGATACCAATGACTACAACCTTAAATTTACCAGCTCATTACATAATTTTTCGGCCAATTTTCTGGACTTGACTCTAACAGGTGATTTGATCACACATCAGATTAATATTTGACCATACAGAAAAAATACGTATTGTAACAGTATCCTGACGGCTAATTCCAATCATCCCAAACATACTATTAAAAACATTCCTCTTGGTGAACTGATTCGGCTAAAAAGAAATAGCACACAAGAATCTATCTATAAAAAAGAAGTGGACTTTGCCTGCACCAGATTAAGTGAACGAGGTTATCCCAGTTATTATTTGGAAAGAGCAAAAAAAACTGGTAGATAATATGGATAGAGCCCATTTGTTGTACTCTAAAAATAAAAAGACAAAATGCAATAATATTGGTAATGGTTCAAATAAAGTTACTTTTACTACATCTTTTAGTCCCCAGTATCATAATATTGTTGCGATCATTAAGAAATATCTGCCCAATCTGTGTCAAGATAAAATCTTAAAAACACTGGTAGATAGTGAATCTATTTTGTTTGTTGCTAAACGTGCCCCCACTCTAAAGGGCCTGTCACACTAAGCGATATCTCTAGCAATATCGCTTTAACTTGTGACGTTATAGCGATATTGCTAGCGATATCGCTGTGTCTGATACTTACCTCCGACCCGCTCCCCCGCTGGTTATCGCTGATCGCGCGAGAACAGGCTGGACTGTTTCTCGTCATCAGCTTCCTGCGGCGCTTCCTGTGGAGAGACCAGCGACGAGCGTGGAGCCGGGCGGGAGGACGTCAGGATCGCCTCGTCTGACAGGTAAGGCCTCTTTCACACATAAGGTTTTCGCCGTCAGGCGCGATCCGGCGCTTTTGACAAAAACCGGATCCGGCGAAATGCAATGCCGGATCCGGTTTCCCCCCATTGACTTGCATTAGAGCTGGATCGAGCCGGATGGCCATGCGTTTCATCCGATTTTCGCCGGATCCGGCAATGTGACGCGATCCGGCGTCTGGAAAAAATGGCTACTGTAACGTTTTTTGTCTCCGGCGAAAAAACCGGACACGCCGGATTCAGCGTGTCCGGCTTTTTCATACAATGAAAGCCTATGAGCGCCGCAATGCGCCTGATCCGGCGACAGCCGGATCCGGTGGCCGGATCCGGTTTTTTTGGTCTGAGCATGCTCAGTAGCTCTGCCCACAAGACATATATAAAAGCAAGACAGTGTGACCCTCATCCACATCCAACATGCCACCCAAGCCAAGAACCAGGAGCAGGAGAAGGCAGCAGACATCTGCAGCAGCAGCACCATCAGCACCACCCCAAATGGAGCAGCATGCTGAACAACGGGAGGGGAGTCCAGCAGCAGATGAGAGACGGTAATTATCAAATCCCTCATTCCTCCAAACTAGGGCTATGGAATATCAAGATATTCATTGGCCCTTTGTTTCTCTTTATTCAACAGCCGCCCAATAGATGCAGCAGCAGCAGCAGCAGCAATGGCAGCAGCAGGAACACCACCCACAGCCATGGAGTCTGGCCATGAGGAAGACAGCACATCTTCTTCTGGGAGCCCTCCCTCGCATCGTCAGCGTTTGACGGTAAGTTTTTATTTCCAAAATCCATCATCTCTGGAATATATGTCTATTCATTGCCTTTTATTTCAAAACAGGAATCACAAGATGAAGAGGAGCTCCCAGAAGAAGAAGGAAGGGGTGGACAGACACTTGGAGTGGGCTCACAATTGGTAAGTTTTTTGCATCAAACGCAGAAACACAACATCACACTACACACAACACATAGAAAACAATGTTCTGCAGACCACACACAGCAAACAAATGCCTACATCCAAAGACATAACATTTTTTGTTTTCTTCTCTAGTCTTCCCAATCTGGTGCTCGGCCAAGAGGTCCTCGCAGTGCCTCCCGGGGTCGTCGGCGACAGCAACGCGGCGGTCACCAGCGTGTAAGTATAAATATTTTTGCTTTGTTTTTTTTGCACTTTTTATTTCATTTCTTTTGTGGAGGCTAATTATGTTATTTTTGTCTTTTTCTTTAACAGCCTTCACAGCGTGCTCCCGACTCTGACGGTGAGGATGGAGGGATTGATGTGGACCGCCTCATCGATCTCGTCAGAGAAAGGGAGCCGCTATGGAATATGGCTGACCGCCGCCACGCTGACCTTATCGTTACCCGACGACTCTGGGAGGAAATCTGTTCGCTCCTTGTGGACCGCTGGGAGGACCTCGAAGCTCGGGCCCAGATTAAAGAGCGTAAGTATATACAGTACCGGTTGCTTGATTTAAACCAGTGTTTCCCGAACTCCAGTCCTCGTGGTCCCCACGGATCATGTGTTCAGGATTTCTATTTACTTTGGAAATCCTGAAAACATGACCCCTGGGGACCATGAGGACTGGAGTTTGGGAAACACTGATGTTGTATACTAACCACTTTGTCCTTTCTCGTTTCAGGGGAGAGAATTGTGAAGCGGTGGCGGTCTGTGAGGGATCGTTTCAAGAAGGAGTTCAATAAAGAGATGCGGGCCCCGAGTGGATCTGGAGGATGCAGGAGCAAGTACAAGTACGCACGAGCCCTGTCGTTCCTCCGGGAGACAATGCTCACCAGAAGGTAAATATTACACACCACTAGAGTTGAGCGATACCGTCCGATACTTCAAAGTATCGTATCGGATGGTATCGGCCGATCTTTAAAAAAAGTATCGGTATCGCCGATTCCGATACCGGAAGTCCCATTCAAGTCTATGGGACTTCCGGTATCGGAATAAGAAAAACCCTTTCCTGCCCTTGTACAGCCTCTCTGGGGTCTGTACGGGCCTTTCGGGGGGCTGTGCCGGCCTGCCAGGGGGTCTGTGCAGGCTCCGGTGGTCTGTGCCGGCCTGCCGGTGGTCTGTGCAGGCTCCGGGGGGCTGTGCCGGCCTGCCGGGGGGCTGTGCCGGCCTGCCGGGGGGCTGTGCCGGCCTGCCGGGGGGCTGTGCAGGCTCCGGGGGGCTGTGCCGGCCTGCCGGGGGGCTGTACCGGCCTGCCGGTGGTCTGTGCAGGCTCCGGGGGTCTGTGCAGGCATCGTCCGATGGGACTACAAGTCCCATCGGGCGATGCCTGCTACCATGACAGTGATTGACACATTAGCCAATGATGGGACAGTAGTAGTCCCATCATCCGGCTAATGTGTTAAATGTAAAAAAAAAAAAAAAAAAAAAATTACATGCTACATACATACAACATGCATACTATATACATGCTACATTCATACTACATACTACATACATGCTACATTCATACTACATAAATACTACATGCAACATACATACTACACATATACTACATGCATGCTACATACATACTGCATGCTACATACATACCACATATATACTACATATATAATACATGCATGCTACATGCATGCTACATGCTACATACATAACACATATATACTACATGCATGCTACATACATACTACATGCTACATACTACATATATACTACATGCATGCTACATACTACATGCTACATACATACTACATATATACTACATGCATGCTACATACATACTACATGCTACATACATACTACATATATACTACATGCATGCTACATACTACATGCTACATACATACTACATACATACTACATGCTACATACATACCACATATATACTACATACATACAATACATTCATACAATACATACATAGACATACAGTACATATAACATAGAGTAACATACTTACCAATACTTGTCACATTGTTCCCCGAAGCCATTGTCTTTTCCGGGATAAATATTAACATAACAAACCACAAAAATACTCACCCACGATCCGAAGCAGTCCATGAGTGTGTCCCACGACGATCTTGGGTAGAGAACTGCAGCATCAGCTGTTGCTGCCGTTCTCTACGGGCTGCAGGAATCCAATGACGGAAGGTAGGTATCCTTCCGCACTGTATTCCTCCGCCACTTAAAAAAAAAAAAGTCCCTAGTCTCACTTTATGCCATTGCTGTGTGGGAAATTCCCACGCAGCAATGGCATAAAGTGAGACTAGGGACTTTTTTTTTTTTAAGTGGCGGAGGAATACAGTGCGGAAGGATACCTACCTTCCGTCATTGGATTCCTGCAGCCCGTAGAGAACGGCAGCATCATCTGATGCTGCAGTTCTCTACCCAAGATCGTCGTGGGACACACTCGTGGACTGCTTCGGATCGTGGGTGAGTATTTTTGTGGTTTGTTATGTTAATATTTATCCCGGAAAAGACAATGGCTTCGGGGAACAATGTGACAAGTATTGGTAAGTATGTTACTCTATGTTATATGTACTGTATGTCTATGTATGTATTGTATGAATGTATTGTATGTATGTAGTATATATGTGGTATGTATGTAGCATGTAGTATGTATGTAGTATGTATGTAGCATGCATGTAGCATGTAGTATGTATGTAGCATGCATGTAGTATATATGTAGTATGTATGTAGCATGCATGTAGTATATATGTAGCATGCATGTAGTATGTATGTAGCATGTATGTAGTATGTATGTAGCATGCAGTATGTATGTAGCATGTATGTAGTATGTATGTAGTATATATGTAGTATGTATGTAGCATGTAGTATGTATGTAGCATGCATGTAGTATATATGTAGTATGTATGTAGCATGCATGTAGTATGTATGTAGCATGCATGTAGTATGTATGTAGTATGTATGTAGTATGTATGTAGTATGTATGTAGCATGCAGTATGTATGTAGCATGTATGTAGCATGTAGTATGTATGTAGTATGTATGTAGTATGTATGTAGTATGTATGTAGCATGCAGTATGTATGTAGTATGTATGTAGTATGTATGTAGTATGTATGTAGCATGCAGTATGTATGTAGCATGCATGTAGTATATATGTAGTATGTATGTAGCATGCATGTAGTATGTATGTAGCATGCATGTAGTATGTATGTAGCATGCATGTAGTATGTATGTAGTATGTATGTAGCATGCAGTATGTATGTAGCATGTATGTAGTATGTATGTAGTATATATGTAGTATGTATGTAGCATGTAGTATGTATGTAGCATGCATGTAGTATATATGTAGTATGTATGTAGCATGCATGTAGTATGTATGTAGTATGTATGTAGTATGTATGTAGTATGCAGTATGTATGTAGCATGTATGTAGTATGTATGTAGCATGTAGTATGTATGTAGCATGCATGTAGCATGTATGTAGTATGTATGTAGTATGTATGTAGCATGTAGTATGTATGTAGCATGCATGTAGTATATATGTAGTATGTATGTAGTATGTATGTAGCATGTAGTATGTATGTAGCATGCATGTAGTATGTATGTAGTATTTTTTTTTTTTTTTAACATTTAACACATTAGCCGGATGATGGGACTACTACTGTCCCATCATTGGCTAATGTGTCAATCACTGTCATGGTAGCAGGCATCGCCCGATGGGACTTGTAGTCCCATCGGACGATGCTTGCACAGACCCCCGGACATCAGCACAGCCCCCCGGCAGGCCGGCACAGCCCCCCGGCAGGCCGGTACAGACCCCCACAGGGTGCACAGACCACCGGCAGGCCGGCACAGCCCCCCGGCAGGCCGGTACAGACCCCGGGCAGTCCACACAGCCCCCCGGCAGGCCGGCACAGCCCCCCGGCAGGCCGGCAGAGACCCCCGGAAGGCCCGAAATGACGGCGCATCATGATGCGCACACACCGCGCATCATGATGACGTCAGGCCGTCAATCAACTGAACTTCCGATTCCGATGCCGAATTCCGATATTGAAAAAATATCGGAAGTCGGTATCGGAATTCCGATACAGCAAGTATCGGCCGATACCCGATACTTGCGGTATCGGAATGCTCAACACTACACACCACATGTGACAAAAAAATGTTTAGATGTAACTTTTTTTTTTTCAGCCAGGGCCATACCATGTCACTATTTTAATTGTTTTTTTTTCTCTTTATTCCACAGCACGGTGAGCAGCACTCGGGAGCCTGCACGATTGGACCCTTCTGAGGCGATCCCTGAGGAGACCGTCACCGAGGGACACTTCGACCTCCCCGGTACATCTGCACCTTCCCAGCCTTCCCACACATTCGACCCATCTGTCCCATCCACCAGCACAGGAGCATCGTGGCCGCCTACATTACATGAAGCTGCTGGTGAGGAGATCTCTTTCCCTTTACCCCACCCTTCTGCCCCTGCCACCTCTAGTACACCTGCGGGTACTGGTCGGCAGCGGCAGAGGGGTCAGGAAAAGACTTATGCGCCAGAG
Source organism: Dendrobates tinctorius (assembly GCF_039654945.1). NCBI lineage: Eukaryota > Metazoa > Chordata > Amphibia > Anura > Dendrobatidae > Dendrobates > Dendrobates tinctorius. Next base: position 54,041,317 of record NW_027361703.1, read on the forward strand.
TTCTTGCATCTGAATGCATCTTTCCAGAACTGTCTAAAAGTCTTGTCAGAGCAAATCTCCGCAGGCTTTCAGCAGATCAACTCCAGCATTCTGGAGGTGAAGACACTTCTGCAAACCATGCATTCAGAAGCAAGATCTTCGCCAAACCACACCTTTTTCAGGTCTGTTGTGGAGCGCATGGCAACACTATCTCCTACCCAGCAGATGCATGTAATGCATTCGTGCCACGGTGCTCTACAGCAGGTTACCTCCCAACCTCCACCTCCCACCACTGTAGTTCCTCCACCTGCACCCCCTCTAGCCACTTTCCATCCTCCCCCTCCTATTACATCTGCACCCCCTCCAGCCACTTTCCATCCTCCACCTCCTATTACATCTGCACCCCCTCCAGCCACTTTCCATCCTCCCCCTCCTATTACATACCAGCAACCTCCCCAGTACCAGCAACCTCCCCAGTACCAGCAACCTCCCCAGTACCAGACATCTCCCCACTTCCAGCAACCTGCCCCGTACCAAACTCCTTCCCCGTACCAAACTCCTTCCCCGTACCAAACTCCTTCCCCATACAACTTTCCATCAACATCATCTGCTCCTACAGTCCCTGCCCAACCCTCCACTCCACCGCCCACCACCTCTTCTGCCTCCCACATGTCCACCCATTCTGTAGCTTTTTCCACACCATCACCTCTAACTGTTCCTTCCCCACCACGATCCCAGTCCTCTCTCCACACTCCCAGTGTCGAAGTGTCCCGCAGCCCCTCCAGCAGTATTTCCACCCCACACTACACAGATTTGTAATGTGTGTTTTGTAATAAAAATGCCCAGTTTTTTTTCAAACCTTTATTAAAAAAGTTTTTTTAACTTTAAAAACAGTTTACAAAAAAAAAATATTTTAAATAAAAGTTAAATTATTGTTTACACTGGTTGTCTGTCATTTCTTTCTGCGGCGAAATATGTTTAAAAAAAAGGTTAAATACAGGGTATTTACAAGGTAAAAAGGTATTCAAAACCAGGTATATAACTGTGGGTAAATTTTAGCTTTTTGCCACAGTTGTGTTCCTGGTTGTGTTTGAAGCAAAGTATTTCACCTAAAAAGTTGTGTTTATTGTTGGTGATTTCCTAACAATGTACACAACTTTTGTTAAAAGGTGAAATACTTTGCATAAAACACAACCAGGTACACACCTGTGGCCTAAAGCTAAAAATAGAGACCATGACAAGATAGCCAACTTTGGTTGGCAAAGGTATATACTGTTGGTACAGAAGGTACACAAGTTTGGTTGGGCACAAATCTTTCACACTCTGTCATCCTGCCAGTGTACTCTGCCTTGAGGTGACATAAAGTATAGTGCAAAATTGTCCCTCATTACTGAAACCGACACAGAACTTCTAGTGGTAATGTCATGGTAATCTTGCAAGGTGGTTTCTTCAGAGGTGTCCTCAATGGAAATGGGTTCCTTGCAGATAACAAAATTGTGGAGTACCACGCAGCTTTGATCACCTCGTCAACAGTTTCTGTCTTGAGGTTGATCGCAGTCAATAGGACCCGCCATTTGGCTGTCAGAATACCAAAGGTACATTCAACCATTCTTCTTGCTCTTGTGAGGCGGTAATTAAAAATGCGTTTTGGTCTTGTCAATCCTCTGCTAGAGTACAGTTTCAAAAGGTGTTCTGACAGCTGGAAGGCTTCATCCCCTACACAGACAAATGGCATAGGTGGACCAGATGTTTGCGGCAGCGGTCTAGGTGGTGGGAACTGGAAGGTGTTTCCATACAGTTTACGCCCCATGGCAGACAGTTTGAAAACTTGAGAGTCATTGGAGCGGCCATAGGCCCCAATATCAACAGCAATAAATTTGTATTCCGCGTCAGCGATGGCCATGAGGACAATTGAAAAATATTTCTTGTAATTGAAATATTCCGATCCCGATCCGGCTGGCTTTACAATGCGGATATGTTTCCCGTCCACAGCGCCCAAGCAGTCGGGAAACTGACATATCTGTTGAAACTTGTCAGCAATTTCAATCCACCTCTCTGTTGTGGGCTCTGGTAAAAACTCTTCAGCTAAGGAGTCCCACAGTGCACGGCATGTGTACTTCACTATTCCAGATATGGTGGAAATCCCGAGTCTGTACTGGAAATGCAGTGACGAAAGGGATTCTCCAGTTGCAAGAAATTAGTTTTAAATCACAGCATTACATACCAAAACTCAGCTATAACACTTGGAGATACAAACTACCACCAACAAGATTGCAGTGAAAGTGTGCTCTGATGCGAGCATATCCAATAAATGTGGCTTACCTTAAAGTCACCATCAGACGCTCTGCGGGTGAAACAGAGAAGCGGCAATAGGTGTCCGCTTTTCTTATGAGGTGTGCAATGCGCTCCACCAAGTAATCAAAATTCTCCATTTTCATCCGAACATATCCAAAAAATTTATCCGGGTTTCGTCGAAGGTCCATGCAGAGTGTAGAATAGACCCCACGCGTCATTCTCTTGGCTGTGATGGGGTGGATCCACAAACGTCGTCGACGATGCCTGATGCGCTGCTGTCTCGCTCTCTCCTTCTCCAGAACAATCACCCTCAAACGATTCACCTCCGCTATAAAATCCGCCAAATTCTTCAAAATATTTCCAATCACAACATCCATCTTCGCCAGTAACTTGCTCTTCTCTCCAACCTGCACTTTCTCCTCTCCAACCTGTCAAAGAAGGGCTGTAGGAACACGCTATATATAGTTTTCCAGTAGCCAATCCCGTTCCGAAGGCCACAAGGGTCAATTTTAAAAACCGGATCCGGCGTAATCCGTCGAAAAACGGATAGAAAAACAGATGAACCGGATGAGACGGATTCGGTTTTTTCTGTCAAGAACAAGACGGATCCGGCAGAAAAACGGATCCGGAACATCAGGTTTTACAAAACATTTGCCGGATCCGGCGTTCCGGCACGACGCCGGATCGCGCCTGACGCAGAAAACCTGATGTGTGAAAGTAGCCTAAGTAGTGACCCCCATCCCCAGCGATGTTGCTGGTGAGATCTGCCTATGTGGCAGCTCACTAGCGACCACTTAGCCATGCACCAGAGATACTGACAGCGTCATATTGTTGTCGGGATCGCTGGTGCATCGCTAAGTGTGACAGTACCTTAAGTTCACTTTTATCTTCTAGCCTTTTCAGGGATCCCTTGTCTCTTAACTCACAGGATACCAACTGGTTAACCCCTTCACCCCCAATGGTGGTTTGCACGTTCATGACCAGGCCAATTTTTACAATTCTGACCACTGTACCTTTATGAGGTCATAACTCTGGAACGCTTCTATGGATCCCGGTGATTCTGACATTGTTTTCTCGTGACATATTGTACTTCATGTTAGTGGTCAAATTTCATTCAAATAACTTGCGTTTATTTGTGAAAAAAACAGAAATTTGGCAAAAATTTTGAAAATTTCGCAATTTTCCAACTTTGAATTTTTATGTCCTTAAATCACAGAGATACAGCACACAAAAAACTTGATAACTAACATTTCCCACATGTTTACTTTACATCAGCACAATTTTGGAACCAAAATTTTTTTTTGTTAGGAAGTTATAAGGTTTAAAAGTTGACCAGCGATTTCTCATTTTTACAACACCATTTTATTTTTAGGACCACATCACATTTGAAGCCACTTTGAGGGGTCTATATGATAGAAAATACCCAAAAGTGACACCATTCTAAAAACTGCACCCCTTAAGGTGCTCAAAACCACATTCAAGAAGTTTATTAACCCTTTAGGTGCGTCACAGGAATTTTTTTGAATATTTAAAAAAAAATGAACATCTAACTTTTTTTCACAAAAAAATACTTCAGGTTCAATTTTTTTTATTTTACCAAGGGTAACGGGAGAAATTGGACTGCAAAAGTTATTGTGCAATTTGTCCTGAGTACGCTGATACCTGATTTGTGGGGGGGAACGACTGTTTAGGCGCATGGCAGAGCTCAGAATGGAAGGAGCGCCGTTTGACTTTTTCAATGCAAAATTGGCTGGAATTCAGATCGGACGCCATGTCACGTTTGGAGAGTCCCTGATGTACCTAAACAGTGGAAACCCCCTACAAGTGACCCCATTTTGGAAACTAGACCCCCCAAGGAACTTATCTAGATATGTGGTGAGAACTTTGAACCCACAAGGGCTTTACAGAAGTTTATAACGCACAGCGGTACAATTAAAAAATCATATTTTTTCCACAAAAATGATCTTTTCACCCCAATTTTTATTTTCCCAAGGGTAACAGGACCCTAAAAGTTATTGTGCAATTTGTCCTGAGTATGCTGATACCCCACATGTGGGGGTAAACCACTATTTGGGCGCATGGCAGAGCTCGGAAGGGAAGCAGCGCCATTTGACGTTTTTGGCTGGAATTGAGATCGGACATCATGTCGCGATTGGAAAACCCCTGATGTACCAAAACAGTGGAAACCCCCCACAAATGACACCATTTTGGAAACTAGACCCCCTAAGGAACTTATCTAGATGTGTGGTGAGAACTTTGAACCCCCAAGGGCTTCACAGAAGTTTATAACATAAAGCCATACAATTAAAAAATCATATTTTTTCCACAAAAATGATCTTTTCACCCTCAATTCTTATTTTTCCAAGGGTAACAGCACCCTAAAAGTTATTGTGCAATTTGTCCTGAGTACGCTGATACCCCACATGTGGGGGTAAACCACTATTTGGGCGCATGGCAGAGCTCGGAAGGGAAGCAGCGCCATTTGACGTTTTTGGCTGGAATTGAGATCGGACACCATGTCGCGATTGGAAAACCCCTGATGTACCTAAACAGTGGAAACCCCCCACAAATGACAACATTTTGGAAACTAGACCCCCCAAGGAACTTATCTAGATGTGTGGTGAGCACTTTGAACCCCCCAGTGCTTCACAGAAGTTTATAACGCCCGGGCGTGAAAATAAAAAATTCGTATTTTTTCCACAAACATGATCTTTTAGTCACCATTTTTTTTATTTTCCCAAGGGTAACAGGAGAAATTGGACCCCAAAAGTTGTTGTCCAATTTGTCCTGAGTATGCTGATACCCCATATGTGGGAGAAAACTACTGTATGGGAGCACGTCGGGGATCGGAAGGGAAGTAGTGACGTTTTGGAATGCAGACATTGATGGAATGGTCTGCGGGTGTCATGTTGCCTTTGGAGAGCCCCTAATGTGCCTAAACAGTGGAAACTCCCCACAAATGACCGCATTTTGAAAACTAGACCCCCTAAGGAACTTATCTAGATGTGAGGTGAGCACTTTGAACCCCCAAGGGCTTCACAGAAGTTTATAATGCCAGGGCATGAAAATAAAAAAATCGTATTTTTTCCACAAACATGATCAATTATTCCCCAATTTTTTTATTTTCCCAAGGGTAACAGGAGAAATTGAACCCCAAAAGTTGTTGTCCAATTTGTCCTGAGTAAGCTGACACCCCATATGTGGGAGAAAACTACTGTATGGACACACGTCAGGGCTCGGAAGGGAAGTAGTGACGTTTTGGAATGCAGACATTGATGGAATGGTCTGCGGGTGTCATGTTGCCTTTGGAGAGCCCCTAATGTACCTAAACAGTGGAAACCCCCCACAAATGACCCCATTTTGAAAACTAGACCCCCTAAGGAACTTATCTAGATGTGAGGTGAGCACTTTGAACCCCCAAGGGCTTCACAGAAGTTTATAATGCCAGGGCATGAAAATAAAAAAATCGTATTTTTCCCACAAACATGATCAATTAGTCCCCAATTTTTTTATTTTCCCAAGGGTAACAGGAGAAATTGAACCCCAAAAGTTATTGTCCAATTTGTCCTGAGTACGCTGACACCCCATATGTGGGAGAAAACTACTGTATGGACACACGTCAGGGCTCGGAAGGGAAGTAGTGACGTTTTGGAATGCAGACTTTGATGGAATGGTCTGCGGGTGTCATGTTGCCTTTGGAGAGCCCCTAATGTACCTAAACAGTGGAAACACCCACAAATGACCCCATTTTGGAAACGAGAACCCCTAAGGAACTTATCTAGATGTGTGGTGAGCACTTTGAACCCCCAAGGGCTTCACAGAAGTTTATAATGCCCGGGCATGAAAATAAAAAAATCGTATTTTTTCCACAAACATGATCAATTAGTCCCCAATTTTTTCATTTTCCCAAGGGTAACAGGAGAAATTGGACTGCAAAAGTTGTTGTCCAATTTGTCCTGAGTACGCTGACATCCCATATGTGGGAGAAAACTACTGTATGGACACACGTCGGGGCTCGGAAGGGAAGCAGTGCCATTTTGGAATGCAGACTTTGATGGAATGGTCTGTGGGTGTCATGTGCGTTTGGAGAGCCCCTGATGTACCTAAACTATTGAAACTCCCAACAAGTGACCCCATTTTGGACACTAGACCCCCCACGGAAGTAATCTAGATGTGTGGTGAGCACTTTGAACCCCCAAGTGCTTCACAGAAGTTTATAACGCTCGGACGTGAAAATAAAAAAATCATTTTTTTCCACAAAAATGATATTTTTGCCGCCAATTTTTTATTTTCCTAAGGGTAACAGATGAAATTGGACCCCAAAAGTTGTTTTGCAATTTGTCCTGAGTAGGCTGATACCCTACATGTGGGGGTAAAACACTGTTTGGGCGCATGGCAGAGCTTGGAAGGGAAGGAGCACCATATGACTTTTTCAACTCAGAATTGGCTGGAATTGAGATCAGACGCAATGTTGCATTTGGAGAGCCCCTGATGTGCCCAAACAGTGGAAACCCCCAATTCTAACTCCAACCCGAACCCCAACACACCCCTAACCCTAATCTCAGCCCTAACTCAAGCCCTAACCCTAGCCCTAACCCTAACCCTAACCCTAGCCCTAACCTAACCCTAGCCCTAACCCTAGCCCTAACCCTAGCCCTAATGGAAAAATGGAAATAAATACATTTTTTTAATTTTATTATTTTTCCCTAACTAAGGAGGTGATAACGGGGGGTTTGATTTACTATTTATGGCGGTTTTTATTTTTGGCAGCTGTCGCACGCTAAAAGACGCTTTTTATTGTAAAAATAGGTTTTGCATCACCACATATTGAGAGCTATAATTTTTCCGTATTTTGACCCACCGAGTCATGTGAGGTCTTATTTTTTGCGGGACGAGTTGACGTTTTTATTGGTACCATTTTCGGGCATGTGACATTTTTTGATCGCTTTTTATTCCGATTTTTGGGACGCAGAATGAACAAAAACCAGCGTTTCATGAATTTCTTTTGGGGGAGTGCGTTTACACCATTCCGCGTGCGGTAAAATTGATAAAGCGGTTTTATTCTTCGGGTCGGTACGGTTACAGCGATACCTCATTTAGGTCTTTTTTTATGTTTTGTCGGTTTTATGCAATGAAAACTATTTTATATAAAAAATAATTATTTTTGCATCGCTTTATTCTGCGAGCTATAACTTTTTTATTTTTTCGCTGATGATGCTGTGTGGCAGCTCGTTTTTTGCGGGACAAGATGACGTTTTCAGCGGTACCATGGATATTTATATGCGTCTTTTTGATCGCGCGTTATTACACTTTTTGTTTGGCGGTATGATAATTAATCATTATTTTTTGCTTCATTTTTTATTTTTATTTTTTAAGGGCTTCACTAAAGGGGTTAACTAATGGGACAGTTTTATAGGGCGGGTCGTTACGGACGCGGTGATACCTAATATGTGTACTTTTATTGTTTTGGGTTTTTTTTATTTTCAAAAAATGAATTTATTGGGGAATATTTTTTTTTTTTTTACTAATTTATTTGGCGATTTTTTTTAAATTATTTTTACACTTTTTTTTTTATTTTTTTTTTTACTTTATTACATAGTCCCAGATGGGACATCACTGTCCTGTGACAGATCGCTGATCTGTCACATCACAGATCACTGTGACAGATCAGCAATCTGTCACAGGCAGTGCACAAGGCTTCCTCATGCCTGCGCTTTGCAGGCACTGAGGAAGCCAGCTTCCTCCAGGCCCCCGAAGGCCCCCGTTGCCATCTTGGATCCGGGGGCCTGGAGGAAAGGAGTCCCCCGCAGCAGCGCTGCACATTGCGCTGCTGTGGGGGGCTCAGGGAAGCACGGAGGGAGCCCCCTCCCTGCCGATGCTTCCCTTTAACTTCCGGTACACCGCGATCATGTTTGATCGCGGTGTGCAAGGGGTTAACGTGTCGGGGGCGGTCTGTGACCGCCCCTGACACATAGTGCCCGGTGTCAGCTGTGATAATCAGCTGACCCCCGGCCGCGATCAGCGGCGCTCACCACGTGGGCTCCGCTGATCGCGCTAGACGTACTATCCCGTCCATGGGCATAGGGGCCCGGGTCCCATGGACGGGATAGTACGTCTGATGTCAGGAAGGGGTTAAAAACCAAAGGTTTCTATGGGTGTGGAGCTAATGTGTGCAAATGTTGCAAGCATGCTAAAAAATCTAAAACATTTATGTCTATGCACAATAATAAGACTTTTGATATTATTTCATATATTAATTGTAATACCTCCAATGTTATCTATTTAATTAATTGTGAAATTTGCAACAAACAGTATGTAGGTTGCACTATGAATACTTTAAAAAAAAAAGGATCAGAAAACATCTTTCTGATGCAGTCAATTTGCCACCAGCAGGAGCCTCTGTAGTTTCCTGACATTTTTCACAAATACATGGGGGTGATGTCAAGGGTTTTTCTTTTATAGGCATTGAACAGGTTAAAAAACCAGAAGGGGGGGATTATCACAAAAAAATTCTTGCAAGAGAAAACAAATGGATGTTTCTTTTCGATACAAGGTTACCACATGGATTGAATAATAGAATGGATCTAGCAATACATTATAAATAATTTCTGACATCATGTTTTTCCAAGTATTGCTATCATATCTCAGTCATAATGTTTTCATTATATAACACCGTTGTATTAATGTAATGATGTGTGTTTTTAATTATTTCTTTATCCTGGTCAGATAACTTTGTTAGCGTAGGTACTGTACATACTGATGCTTTTTTTCTCTACTTGTTTCCGGAAGCTATAGAGTTAACATTGAAGGATGTTATCTACACCTGTTACTACTTCTTGATTATGAGGTTAAGAAATGTTTTTTCTACTTAAGAATGTTGGAGTATCCCAGAAGCAGTTTGAGACCGTGAAGAAGGCGGCAGTTGTTACTGCCGAAACGCGTAGTCTGTTCAGCATTATGTCTGCATCTTGTTACTGAACTTTGGATTTTTTTAAATTATCTGCAATAAAAATTCTTGGATTTTATTATACAACCTGAAGTTTCCACTTGCTGGACTTTTCTGCCTTGATTTCTACATTGTTGGACTTGTTCCCAGTCTTGGTCCGTGCAACACAGAGGAAACAGGTATTTACCATCCAGAGCTCGGAGGTTAGCTGGCCTATGTGTTGTCTTGCTATATATATATATATATATATATATATATATATATATATATATATTGTAAAGTAGCGCTGTCATTCGGGTAGGGGATACTCGCTTGGCAGACAAATAACCACATCCGGCATGGGTTTTCCATTAAACAATCACAGTCCATGCGTTTTATTTAGGCATCATAAACCATGACCAGCAACATAAAGTTCATATTAACAGCATAGCGTCCATGACAGAGCTTCACTCTGTTATCCCTGTGGTCACACAGGTGGTGCCATGTCCAGCACACAGGCTCTCTTAGCCTCACAGTTATATCCCCTCTCTGGGTTTACCTCATGGCTGCTTCTCCATACTGCAGACATTCATTCCCTCCAGGGAACTATCAGGCACGTGCAGCCATTAACACAGCGCTCACTTGCTGTCTGGAAGACAGCCCCATTTCTCTCAGATGGGACCTTCCAAAACAGACCAACCAGGTCCCAGTATTCACTCCATGTGACCTACCCTGGCCACCTTATATGGTCCGTAGCCACGCCCACCGGGTCACATGGCTACCTCATCACAGGTCCTTCAACCACTCATACACACTTTACAATAGCATTCTTAAACACACCCCCTTGGTGGGTTTGTAGGTAACTGGTTCCGCCTGTCTCACCAGTTACCTGGAGACTTCCCAAACACATTGAATCAGCACCTCAGCAGTATCACTGCTGATCAACAGACACAAGTCTCCATCCCAAGGCCACCCACCTTGAGATACATAACGGTCATTCAGTATTCTGCCTCTCATCCTCTCTCCTGGGACATCCACTCAGCACCCCCTAGTGGACACAGTGGTCACTACACCACAATATATATATATATATATATATATATATATATATATATAAACACGTGGTCAAAATTGTTGGTGCCCCTTGAACTTGAATCTGAGAAAAGTAATAAATCAAAAATCTATGAAAATAAATAATTGAAAGTCAGACAATGCTTTTCAACCATGCTTCCACAGAATTTAAAAAAAATTAAAACTCATGAAATAGGCCTGGACAGAAATGATGGTACCCCTGAAAATAATGTGACAAAAGGGACATGTTAAATCAAGATGTGTCCATTAGTCAGCATCACAGATATCTACAATCTTGGAATCAGTGAGTGGGCCTGTAGAGAGGGCTACCGATAATCACTGTGCTGTTTGGTGACATGTTGTGTATCACACTCAACATGGACCAGAGGAAGCAAAGGAAAGAGATATCTCAGGAGATTAGAAAGAAAATTATAGACAAACATGTTAAATGTAAAAGTTATAAGACCACCTCCAAGCAGCTTAATGTTCATATGACTACAGTTGCACATATTATTTAGTGATGAGTGAACATGTTCGCCACTACTTGGTATTCGCCTGAGTATTGCTATACTCACGGCACTCGGCGAGCACCGAGCATTCCCATGATTAATCGGTGGGAGCTCGGGTCTCTGCCCTGCAATTTTGGCACTCTTTAGAGCGCCAGTCAACATGCAGGGATTGTCTGCCACGCACTGTAAAGCCACAGCCATCTTTGTTGTGGTATTACAGTGATTGACTGGCCGCACAGCGTCATCGGGTCTGTAAGAGACCTGCCGCCGCCCTGCTCATCACTGTCACATCCGGAATTAGACAGTGTAGGGAGAGCTGCTGCTGAGATAGGGACAGATTTGTGCTTTTATGAGTTAGTGTGGGTATACCATCATAGAATCCACAAATCCAGCTAAACCAACAGTCCTTCTAAGGACTAATTACGGGGTATATAGATTGCAGTGTTAGTTAGGCAGGGAGTGTATGTGCATATATACACATCAGTGCAAGGCATGCAGGCACTGTATGTGGGTATATAGATATCATTTTATACATCAAAAGGGTGCATTACTGTCTGCTGCTGCTGCCTATTACAGTTGTGGCCAAAAGTATTGGCACTCCTGCAATTCTGTCAGATAATACTCAGTTTCTTCCTGAAAATGATTGCAAACACAAATTCTTTGGTATTATTATCTTCATTTAATTTGTCTTAAATGAAAAAACACAAATGAGAATGAAGCAAAAAGCAAAACATTGATCATTTCACACAAAACTCCAAAAGTGGGCCAGACAAAAGTATTGGCACCCTCAGCCTAATACTTGGTTGCACAACCTTTAGCCAAAATAACGGCGACAACCACTTCCGGTAACCATCAATGAGTTTCTTACAATGCTCTGCTAGAATTCTAGACCATTCTTCTTTGGCAAACTGCTCCAGGTCCCTGATATTTGAAGGGTGCCTTCTCCAAACTGCCATTTTTAGATCTCTCCACAGGTGTTCTATGGGATTCAGGTCTGGACTCATTGCTGGCCACCTTAGAAGTCTCCAGTGCTTTCTCTCAAACCATTTTCTAGTGCTTTTTGAAGTGTGTTTTGGGTCATTGTCCTGCTGGAAGACCCATGACCTCTGAGGGAGACCCAGCTTTCTCACACTGGGCCCTACATTATGCTGCAAAATTTGTTGGTAGTCTTCAGACTTCATAATGCGATGCACACAGTCAAGCAGTCCAGTGTCAGAGGCAGCAAAGCAACCCCAAAACATCAGGGAACCTCGCCATGTTTGACTGTAGGGACCGTGTTCTTTTCTTTGAATGCCTCTTTTTTCTCCTGTAAACTCTATGTTGATGCCTTTGCCCAAAAAGCTCTACTTTTGTCTCATCTGACCAGAGAACATTCTTCCAAAACGTTTTAGGCTTTTTCAGGTAAGTTTTGGCAAACTCCAGCCTGGCTTTTTTATGTCTCGGGGTAAGAAGTGGGGTCTTCCTGGGTCTCCTACCATACAGTCCCTTTTCATTCAGACTCTGACGGATAGTATGGGTTGACATTGTTGTACCCTCGGACTGCAGGGCAGCTTGAACTTGTTTGGATGTTAGTCGAGGTTCTTTATCCAACATCCGCACAATCTTGCGTTGAAATCTCTTGTCAATTTTTCTTTTCCGTCCACATCTAGGGAGGTTAGCCACAGTGCCATGGGCTTTAAACTTCTTGATGACAATGCGCACGGTAGACACAGGAACATTCAGGTCTTTGGAGATGGACTTGTAGCCTTGAGATTGCTCATGCTTCCTCACAATTTGGTTTCTCAAGTGCTCAGACAGTTCTTTGGTCTTCTTTCTTTTCTCCATGCTCAATGTGGTACACACAAGGACACAGGACAGAGGCTGAGTCAACTTTACACCATGTCAACTGGCTGCAAGTGTGATTTAGTTATTGCCAACACCTGTTAGGTGCCACAGGTAAGTTACAGGTGCTGTTAATTACACAAATTAGAAAAGCATCACATGATTTTTCGAACAGTGCCAATACTTTTGTCCACCCTCTTTTTAAGTTTGGTGTGGAATTATATCCAATTTGACTTTAGGACAATTTTTTTTGTGTTTTTTCATTTAAGACAAATTAAATGAAGATAATAATACCAAAGAATTTGTGTTTGCAATCATTTTCAGGAAGAAACTGAGTATTATCTGACAGAATTGCAGGGGTGTCAATACTTTTGGCCACAACTGTACATATATACCTAGCTCCAGGTATCAGTGGTTAGGAATAATTTTTTTTGGCACATTAATTCTGATTATTTTATTCCAAAGCAATTCAGACCTCCTTTTTTCTCTCCATTTGATTGTTGACACTGCAGACTACAGCCAGATACTTTTAATACTACAGTGTGAAAATCCAGCAATTTTAAATGGCTTTGACTGTCCCAGGCATCACATCTGAGTGCGCAAAAAATTCTGGCATTTTTTATGGTACTGTAGTATTTTTTGAGTGTCTTATAAAAGTTTTTGACACCGTTTTGCTGACAAAAAAATATTTAGGTGCCAGAAAAATATTTAGCTGGCAAAAAAATATTTAGCTGCCCAAAAAATATTTAGCTGCCAAAAAAAATTTAGCTGTCCAAAAAATATTTAGCTACAGTTCATATATTTAACACTGTGTTTTGTCCACCAAACGCATCGCATATTATTGCACTAAATATTTAACAATTTTAGTCCTCCAAAGAATTTTTTTGTAGTGTCATAGCCTACTTAGGCTAGTTTCACACTAGCGTTCGGCAGGGCTGCGGAGGGCTGCATACTTCCTCCTTTCTTCCTCCGCTAAGCCCCGCCCACTGCTGCACCTCCTCCATTCAGCTCCGCCTACTTCGGCATGCGTCCTGAGTACCTATCTTTAACATTGGGTACGCAGGCCATGTGAATTTATGCAGATGCCTGTGCATGTGTTGTTTTTACACTGCGCCGACTGCAACAAAATGTAACATGTTGTGTTTGGCGCAGCATCAAAACGACGCATACACAGGCACCCACATACATTCGCATAGTTTTTTCTTGCTTCCATTGTATTGCGGGAAAAGTCCACAAAGACCTCGATATGCTCAAAGGGGGCTGGGAGTGTTCCTCTATCCCTGATCAGTTTTAAGAGTTTTTCTTTAGTCTCGAAGAACAATAGCCGCAAGATAGTATCTCTTGGCTTATCTTGAGGGATGCCCCTCGGCTGTGGCAGCCAATGTATCCATCCGGTCTATTGTTAAGTGGATGTCAGATAGGGAGGGGATTGCTTTCTTGAAGAGGGACTTAACATATCCTGAGACATCCCCCTGAGCAACAGACTCCGGAATCCCCCTAAGTTTGAGGTTATTGCGACGGCTTCTGTCCTCCAAGTCCATCAGCTTAGATTTTATAAAGCAGATTTCCTCCTTCCAGGACAGATTCTGTCACTCAAGGGTCTCCATCCTGTCTTCGACTTGCGATATCCTGGTTTCATTAATTTCAAATCTACTGGCAAACTTATCGCATACGTCCCGAATCAGAGTCTTTTGTGATTCAAATCCATCAGCGATAGAGTCTTTAAGGGACTTACAGAAGTTCGTCAATATCCCCTCAGATACTGGCTTACTCGAAATAAGAAACCTCTCGTAGTTCACCATGTCGAGAGTTTGAGTATCAAGGCATGTGGCCACAGAGCATCCCTTTTTATGGAGAGGCTTTAACGGACTGCTAGTTAGAGAGAATTCGCTTGACGTACTATCTGAATCCAGATTAGTAGCCCCTTTGTCATGTTTACCCCCCTCCAAATTCTTCCTGTTATGGGATTGTGACAAGTCCATGTGGAGTTCCTCCCCGTGGACCTCAGGGGTTTGATGGGACTTTGGTGAAAGATTTTGATACTCAGAAAGAAGCTCGCTCTGTGTCTGTTTCCCCTTAGATGCTTTGCCACGACATGCAGTGGAAGTGCTCGCCAATGGAACCTGTTTACCATCTCCCCTTTTAATGGGGACCTAGACTTAATCAGACTGACCAAATTGGGTAGATCACCTGATGGCCTAGTTTGAGAAGAACTCCAAGTTTTTGGGGTTTTAGTAGTTGAAGACTTGAATCTAGTACTACCTGAGGCCATGTTGAGAAATGGCAGATACAGTAAGCAAAATAAAGTTAAAAATTATTGCTAAGGAAAAGAACTCCACACACCTTATTAGTGTAAAGTGTGAAGACTGTTATGCACTAGTCAATAGTATGACTGGAAGACTAAAACTAAATTATGGTATGGAATGAATAGGGTATTGAGTGGTATGACTCATCAAGAATTCCTCAAGCCTTGTGAAATGGTCAACACTTCTAGCAATTTATCTCACTAAGATGAGATTTCTATAATGAATTATATAAAAGAGCTAACACACAGTATGTAAATGTTATTGCAAAAAGGAGTCAACTGAGGAACTCTCTGGAGACTAAAAGATATTAAATGGTTAACACGTCTAGCAATTTATCTCACTAAGATGAGATTTCTATAAACAGAGTTATCACCCAGTGTATAAATGTAGTTGCAAAAAAGGAGTCAACTAAGTAACTCTCTGAATTAAAAGGCTAAAGGAGCTTAACAAATGCAGAATAATAGAACAGAAATATAGGATGTAATATGCAGTGCAATATTGATTATAATCTATAAACTCAAGGACCAAAGTAGTTTACTGAAGTATAGAATTACTCCCAATGTTTATCAGCCAGGTGATTCTTCTTTTAGTCGGTTGTTAGCCGAGAAGAGAGTCAATAAATTGTGGGCATATATAGTATTGTAATTAGTTTAAAGACAAGGACATATATTGTGATGCCCAAAGTTTAAAATGAGTTCTCCTCTGCAAAGCAAATCAGCACAATACCCTCATTTAATGTCCAAGTCAATAAATTAGTGGGCCAGTTTGTGGATGTAGAGCATGAAATTAATGCTGAATCCCTTAAATAAATAAAGAAAAAAAGATAAAAGATGCCCAATATTTGGCTATAACACAGCAAGAAGGTTCAGTCTTTTGCTTATCCGCTAATTATTCGAACAAATTTTGCGTTCAAAATGTCAAATGGCGTTCCTTCCCTTACAAGCTATTAGGCGTCGGGTTCCTGTCGCTGCACAGCAGGAATCCCGAGTCTTGCATTCGGCAGTCTCTCATTCCTCTCCGGCCACAGAGGAGGCTGCTCAGCAGACTCGTCGATCCAGGCGCTCTGCTCAGACCAGCACTGTAGGTTTAGTTGCTGCTGCCACCTCTGGTACAGCTATAGTAACGCATGCTGGTCAACAGCGAGCTACTCCAGGGACTAAGCCCTCCTTTCATTTCACTGAGCATGCCCGTGGGACGTTCTCTCATTGGAGATCGGAGGTCACATGCTCATGTCCTTCTCCAGCTCGGATTGGACCATCAGGAAGGTCAGGAAGGTCCCGGAAGGACGCAGCTATAAAAGGTTCACATGGCTGCCCAGCCATGCGCTAGTATAGACTGCATTACCAGACTATGAGGAGTGAGTGTGGTATGCATGTATGAATGTCTCTGGTGAATGACTTATTAAGAAACCCCTACCTTTGGTATGCATGTGTTGTGCAGCCTAGCCTGTTAAGCACCCAGGCTTAAGTGTAGGTAGAGGCAGAGGCTGAGACTGGCATCAGTGTCCACCGGTGGCTCTGCACGCCACGGTGCACGTGCTTGACTCTCCACCATAGTCAGCGTCTATAGTGGAGTCCGCAGGTGCGATGCCACGCGCTCAGAAGGTCTAGAGGGACTCTGACCCCGTGTCCTTGGGGCAGAGTTCTGTGACCGCATTCTGTGCGCTCCGTTGCTGAGCTCTGTGAGCTAAACAGGCTCCGGCATTTATGTTCTGCTGTAGTGCGAATCTGTGAGGTAACAGAGTTCGCCCTGTACACATCGGGCGTGACATTAACCCGCGTGTGTTCTTCCTTTATACCGCCATATAGCGTCCGCCATTACCTAGCAGCAATATACCACCTCTACACGGTGGACCCCGGGTTGCAATCGCACTTTCTCATATTTTATATTTAGTGCGATCCGCAACCCTAACACAAGCTCTGTGTTGCACCTAAACATTAGTTTTCCACTAATGGGGAATTGACATACTCAGAAGAAATTGCACAACAAATTTTATGGTGCGATTTTTCCTTTTACCATTATGAAAATTCAAAATTTTGGGTTACAAAAAACATTTTTGTGGGAAAAATGTGATTTATTTTTACAACTCAATTTTATAAACTTCTGAGAAGCATCTGGGGCTTAAAAGTGATCACCACATATTTATATGTTCCCTGAGGGGTGTAGTTTCCGAAATGGTGTCACTTGTGGGGGGTTTCCACTGTTTAGGCACATCAGGGGCTCTCCAAACATGACATGACATCCGCGCACAATTCCAGCAAAGTCTGCATTCCAAAATGTCACTCCTTCCTTTCTGAGCAGTGCCGTGTGCCCAAAAAGTACTTTTCCCCCATATATGGGGTATAAGTGTAATCAGGAGAAATTGCACTTTGGTGCAACTTCTCCTGTTACCCTGATGAAAATGCTTAATTTTAAGCTGAAAACATTTTTGTGGTAAAAATTAGATTTTCTTATTTTTATGACTCAATGTTATAAACTTTTGAGAAGCAACTAGGGGTTCAAGGTGCTCACCACACATCTAGATAAATTCCCTGAGGGCTCTAGTTTCCAAAATAGTGTCACTTGGGGGGGTTACTGTTGTGAATTCCCTTGCTCGGACTTCTGAGCTGGAGCTCCCTCTGGTGGTTACTGGGAGTAGTGGAGCTGGCCAGGTTGATGGAAGTTTGCCACCTGACAACGATAATTGGGAACTTGGGATTACTGGCTGGGAGCATATAATTGAGCAGGCTCCCCTTGGTGGTTGCTAGTGAATTCCTCCTTGTGCATTTGGAGTTCTTTTGTCTCCTGCCTGATCTGCATGGTTCAGTTAAGTGATTCTTTTGCTATTCTTTGCATCTAATCTGGTTGTGCCTTATTTTTTGCTTTTTGCTTTGTTGCTAGGGTTCAGCGTACTCCCTGCTGGGGGCAGCGCTGGGCCCCACTCATATGTTACAGCTTGTGTCAGTTTGTTCAGTCCCCTGTTATGTTAGTATCTTTTGCTTTGCTTCCAGTACATACCAGAGTGCTGATCTAGTGGGAGTGAGGTCGTGTTGCCTCAGGTTTTTTGTATATCAGATGTGTTGGATTTTTCTAGGGTTTTGTGTGTGATTGCAGACAGTGTCTTTTCTGTCTTGTCCTGTCTAGACAGCTTGAGCCCCACCATTTGCTCAGTCTGTTCTCTGCCTGTGTTTATGTTTCATCTTGTCTTACCGACAATATATGTTTGGGGCTGTCCATTCTTTTGAGGATCTGATCTGGGGCAGTTTAGATTTCACCTTTCTGGCTTTAGGCTTAGTTAGTTCTCCGGCTGTGCCGAGGCATCTAGGGCATCGTAGCAATGCTCCACTGCTGCTGCTAGTTGTGTTGGTAAGATCAGGGGTCTGCAATCCACTTAGTTACCATCCTCTCTGGTTTTCTGGTGGCTTAGCCTGTTCCTGTCATCCTCCTTGGTGACCCATTCATAACAGTTTACCACTGGTTAGGCACATCAAGAGCTCTCCCAACTCGACTTAGAGTCTGCTAATTATTCCAGCAAATTTTACTTTCAATAAATCAAATGGTTCTCCTTCCCTTCCAAGCCCTGCCATGCATTCAATTAGTAGTTTTTTCCCACATATTGTGTATTGGCTTACTCAGGAAAATTGCATAACTAATTTCTCTTATGAAAAATGCAAAATTTGGGGCTAAATTAACATTTTTGTGGGAAATAAGTGATTTTTTCATTTTCATGGCTCAATGTTATAAACTTCTGAGAATCAACTGGGGGCTCAAGGTGCTCCTCACACATCTAGATAAGTTCCCTGAGGAGTTTAGTTTCCAAAATGCTTTCACTTGTGTGGGATTTCCACTGTTTAGGGACATCAGGGGCTCTCAAACAGTGATTTTCCCCCAACATGTGGGGTATCGGTGTGCTCAATAGAAAGTGCACAACAAATTTTGGGTTCCATTTTCTCTTTTTATCCTTGTGAAATTAAAAATTGGGTCTAAAGGAAAATAATTTGTGAAAAAAAGTTAAATGTTTATTTTTTTCCTTCCACATTCTTTTAATTACTGCAAAGCACCTGAAGCACCTGAAGGGTTTATTAACCCTTTAGTTTATTAACTTTCAAAAATTGGAAAATTTTCAAACATTTTGCCAAATTTCTGTTTTTTTTCACAAATTAACACAAGACTTATCAATTAAATTTTTACCACTTTCATGAAGTACAATATGTCTTGAAAAAGCACTCTCAGAATCAGTGGGTTCCATGGACGCTTTCAATAGTTATTACCCCTGTTTTATATTATTAAATCTGTCTTGGTAAGACAGTCTGCAAGTTCACATTGGTGTTATGCAGTTTATAATACTTTATGAAGTGGGGAGGGAGAAATTGAATTATGATGAAACTGAGGCAGAGGGATTGAAAGAAAGATCGTGGTCAGGTTTGCAACAATTCTTTTTCTCACATCAAATCTGTGTTCATATCTACACCTCGTAGTATTGCTGTATAATGTCCTTTATAATGCTTTTGTTTGTCTTTTTAGGGCTGAAAAAAATGAAAGAACAGGGATCCATCTCTGTGTGCTTTGATCCATATAGGGGATATCCTACCAACTTGTCTCCAACCACCAGCTCACAATTGATTGTAAATTAAGAGAGAAAAAAATTGATGCTAATGCACATTAGAAATCATATAAAGGCCATTAATACAGTTATTCTTCATGTACTCCCTGGACAGCTTACTCTGAAAAGCTACTTGAAAGTACAGTTACCCTTTAAGGAGTAGCAAGAAAATTAAGTAGCTATAACACACTTTAAATGAAGCTTTAAGTGTTGTCAAAATTTCTTCTCATTATGAAAATGGCACTAGGATAGAACTGTACTAATTTACAAAGTGGGGATGTGTGATACAATATATTTTTTTTTACTCATTTATATAGCGCCGTTAATTTCACAGTGCTTTACAGACATTATTGGCACTGTCCCCGATGGGGCTCACAATTTATGTTCCCTATCAGTATGTCTTTGGAATGTGGGAGGAAACTGGAGTACCTGGAGGAAACCCACACAAACAGGGGGAGAACATACAAATTCCTTGCAGATGTTGTCCTTGGTGCATTTTTATTAGCCCATCAGTTTTGCTTTGAAATTATTCTACCTTTTCCAAGTAGCCCAGTTTTTTTTTCGCAAATGCCAATTCCAATGATTGAATCAATTATTTTGTTTCAAAATGTAATATATTCATGTAAAAATGTAAAAAGTACAGTTTAAATTTACTATATTACGTTCAGGCACAAATAACCAATACTACAAAATAGCAAGAATAACACAAGTGCATGCCTTAATAGAGAAGAACAAGACATTTTCTATTTCTTACAAGACACACAATTGTTAATTGTTAAGAAACAGGAATGCAATTTATAATACCAAAGTTAAATATCAAATGCATTAGGCATTGACCTTTCACTAAGCAGAAATCAATAAGTTGCTGTTCAAGTTTTTATTCAGAATAATTTGAGTTATGGTCAACCTTTGCAGGAATAAGTTTGTGGCATTTGGTTTTAACAGAGCTGAAATGGCACTCTTGATTATGAAGTTAAGTGACATGTTCCTCATGTAATCAAGATGGTTTAACATGAGGTTACAAGACACTTGTGTCTAATATTATGCTGAGAGTTATATAACTAGAAATATAAAACATAATTTTTACAAGACAGAAATTTCATTACTGCTAGAGATGATTGAATCTCTTGAAATTTGAATTCACCAGGTTCTACAAATTTTACCGAAAATTTTACTCAGAGTTAATCAATTCGCCATGAATCTCAATAATTCAAAGCTTACAATTGTCCTAAAAAGACTTGTGTAACACTCTGAGATCTCCTGGAACTGTATACAACCCATTTTAAGCTCTATAAAATAAACACATAACATCTCAAAAATAAGACTCATTATTAACTGCACCGGGTGTACACACACCCAGTAGGTGCACTTAGCCACTCCACTGAAGAATGATGGGAAACCAGAAAACAACAGGAGTTTTCAATAAAAACTTACACAATCTTTATTAATGTATACAAAGATAAAACGACATTACAAAAATAGACAATGCATAGAAATCGACACCAAAATTCCGGAGTATATAGCGCCAAACTGTAAAGTAAAGCCAAGATATCTTCCCTCAAATAGTAATCCTCCCATGCTAAGAAGGGTTAAACCTCATTCATTACCAATAAAGGGTCCCATCACGGTCAAATGGAGCTTGGCCAACCATATGGCCTTACTTTAT
Organism: Dendrobates tinctorius; assembly: GCF_039654945.1. Lineage (NCBI taxonomy): Eukaryota > Metazoa > Chordata > Amphibia > Anura > Dendrobatidae > Dendrobates > Dendrobates tinctorius. The sequence continues at coordinate 54,062,471 of NW_027361703.1, forward strand.
ACCACATATCACACCCATGGTCACGCGTAACCGTAATGACCAACTCAATCATGGAGGAGGGAAGAGGGAAGAGAAAAGAGCTAGTGAATACTCACATCGATGGCACAGCAGCGCCTGCCCGAGACACCCAGGTTGTTTTATCTTTGTATACATTAATAAAGATTGTGTATGTTTTTATTGAAAACTCCTGTTGTTCTCTGGTTTCCCATAAAATAAACACAGCCTTAGTCATGTCACAATGACCTCATTATAGATACAGATGACAACCAGTTAGCAGCCAACTGCCCATTTAATAACACAGGGCAATAACAGACGTTTCATGTTTTTAATTGAAAAGATGGTTCAAATATTATCCCACTTAGCTATGATCAGACAGACTTTTCTGTGCAGAATAGTGACTCAAACTGAGTCACTCTCAGAGGTAATATCATCCTTTTATGACAGATGAGTGATGTGACATATATTCCATAAAACCTTCTGCTTATTTCCAATTGTTAGGCCTCATGGAGGCAAAGGAGATCAATTGTGACCTGTAGATGGTAGGTGACCTGGAGGCAGGTGATATCAGTGGTGGTGGTGGTGCCTAGGCTGCTGCTAGCGGCTCCCACATTCTTAGCTGGGATTTTTTTCTACATCAATTGCCATTTTCTTTTACCATGCATTTTTTATAACACTATAATTAACTTTTGATAATTGTTTCTTTCCCCAATTATTCAACCCTTGCTACAAAGTACATAATAAGAAAAGCTAGGTAGGCACACATAAGTATAGTAAAATGTGACAGCATGGTGTTACTTATGTGTACCTACCTAGCATTTCTTATTAAGTACTTTCTTATTACATCCTTGGCTTTTTGGACATGTACCTACATTTCATACCACTTCAGTACAGAGGATGCAATGATTTTTTTAAGTAGAGATCAGTGAAACACAAGGAAAGCAAAATGCTACTGGATTGATAACAGACACAATCTTATAGCAACCAATGAACCTGGGTCCCAATTTCCAAGAAATAATCTTCAACTTAACCCCTTTGTGCCGAAGCCCATGTTCATTTTCATGTTTCTGTCTTTCGCTCCCCTTCTTCCCAGAGCCATAACGTTTTTATCTTTCAGTAAATATGGGCATGTGAGGGCTTGTTTTTTGCATGACAAGTTGTACTTTTGAATAACACCATTGGTTTTACCATATCGTGTACTCAAAAACAGGAAAAGAAATTCGAAGTGCAGTGAAATCACAAACAAAGTGCAATCCCACACTTGTTTTTTAGTTTTTTTTTCACCATATTCACTAAATGCTAAAACTGACCTGCCATTATGATTCTCCAGGTCATTATGAGTTTATTGACACCAAACATGTCAAGGTTATTTTTTATCTAAGTGGTGAAAAAAAATTCAAAGCTTTGTTAAAAAAAATTGTGCCATTTTCCGATACCCGTAATGTCTCAATTTTTCGTGATCTCGGGTTGGGTGAGGGCTTATTTTTTGTGCTCTGAGCTTATGTTTTTAATGATACCATTTTGGTGCAGATACGTTCTTTTGATCGCCCATCATTGCATTTTAACGCAATGTCGAGGCAATCAAAAAAAGTAATCCTGTAAATAATTTAGCGATCAGGTTAATCCTTTTTTTATCGATAGATTGGGCGATTCTGAAAGCGGTGATACCAAATATGTGTATGTTTAATTTTTTTATTTTGAATGGGGCAAAAGGGGGTGATTTGAACTTTTATAATTTTTGTATTTTTTTAATTTTTTAAAATATTTTTTAAAACCTTCTTTAACTTTTGGCATGCTTCAATAGCTTCCATGGGAGGCTGGAAGCTGCCATAGCCTGATCGGCTCTGCTACATAGAGGCGATGGTCAGATCACCCCTATGTAGCTGAATGGCAGCATTGCTATGAGTGCCTACCACAGGGTGGTGCTCATAGCATTCTGGCATCAGCAACCATAGAGGTCTCAAGGAGACCTCTGGCTGTTATGCTGACACACCGATGGCCTCCAATCACGTGACGGGGGTCAGCGGTGCGCGTATTTCTGGCCCGACGGCCGGAAGCGCTTGTTAAATGCCGCTGTCACAGTTTGACAGCAGCATTTGACTAGTTAATAGCCATGGACAGATTGCGATTTCACCTGTGGCTATTGCGGGCACATGTCAGCTGTTGAAAACAGCTGACATGTCCTGGCTCTGAGGTCGGCTCACCGCCGGAGCCCACTTCAAAGGGAGAGATGCGACATGCACCGGATTAGTACCGTGCATGTTGCAAAGGGGTGTTCCTCAAGGACAACCACACCAAATCAGCAAGAGACAGGTCCAGACCCTCCAAATGTCTCCGATTAGCCACACTCTTTTATTTGTACCCCTGAAGAATGATTACTATCCAAAGAGCAGAACTGAGACTGAAATCTGTATGACCCAATGAAAGGGGACTCATGACAATGGATATACACCGCAAATTCAGCTAGAGGTAAGCAATAGGGATGAACGAAAATGCTCTGTGATACACGGCTATCACTTGAGTATCACGATGTTTGGATGTGCTCGTTACTCAGCAAGCATTGTTCAGTCCTCAATGTAAAACTCGAATCCCCCCTCCTGCATTTTTGGCGATCAATACACATCCAATATGCCTGCGGGGATTGCCTGTGAGTAACTGTAATGCTGTAGCCATCTTGGTTGTGGACATCAACAGGGATTATAAAAGGACAGGTGACACCCAGCTCAGCACACTGATGCTATTGTACAGCTATGTGACACTTCGTATTGGAGGGAGAGAGTGCTTGTCTGGCCTGTGTGCACAGTATAACAAATCAGAGGACTGTAGTCTTGATATTGGTGCTGAATCTGATCCATAATACTAACAGCCCTTCTAAGAGTTAATCATTTGCTTTGATGTTTGTATCACATACAATCTGCATTTAGCCTAGGGAGAGAGAATGAGAGTTGCAAGAGAAGGGAGCGTGACAGAATCCAGTCTGTAGACAGGGATTAGGCCTGTGCTGTCCATTGGCAAATATATAGCTACAGCTTTTCTGTGGGGGCTGAAAAAATTTACTATATTTTGATCCGTCTCTATTACATGCTTTGAGGTCCTTTTTTGTGTTTTATAAGACCCCCAAAAATTGTTGAACCAATTTCCTGGGCTACATTTCATAGCCATACAATATTCCATAGTGTGAAGTACAAATCTGTTACTTATAAAAAGCTTTTAAAATGTTGTAGTCTTCCATTTTTCATCCATACAGTGTTGCAAGGTCTGTGAACATTTATGTGATAACTAAAACTGAGAAAAAGCTTTTAAAAAAATTTGTAGGCTTCCATTTCTCAGCAATACAGTGTTACATGGTCTGGGAACATTTCTATAATCTCTAAAACTGAATAAAGCATTGCAACATTTTTCTGGATTGAATTTGATTATCATCCATACACTTTTGCGTTCTTTTAGTTACATTATGGTGGAGTAATTTCCCCAAAAACTGTTTTGATTGCTGCAGGTGAACAATTTTTTTATTTTATTAAAAATGAACTGGCTTCCAGAGACCTAGCAATTACAAAATGCATAAGGCATGTGGTAAGGGACTGGAAAGTGGAAGTGCTGATGATGGTGCATGCAGATTCTGAGTATGTGGAGTAGTTGCGACTATGCCTGTTGCTGGAGCACAAGAAACATGCCCATCCACGACACATAGGTTCCTTTCCCACTTTACAGGGAGACATGGTCCACCACTTTTGAAGCCAGAGCAGTGTGAACAAGCTGCTGGATAGTAGCTAATGGTCTTCCAGTCTTCCAATAGGTCCAGTCTCACTAGCCTAAAGCCTGGATTACTTAATCCCCACCCTGATCCTCCTTCCTCCCACCATGTTAAGTCCCAGGAAACTAGTAATTCCACAATAGAACACTCCAAGAACCTCTCAACCTGCATGCTCAAAAAGAGAAGGGAGAACATGCTGGTTAGTGATGCACAAACCTTAGAGCAGCCACAAAAACATGACGGTGGGGAACAGAAAATTTTGACTGAGGAGAAATATGATAATTAGACACAGTTGCTGCTAAGGCTTGTTGTTATTAAGCCATGAAGTCACAAGGACCAGGTTGCAGTGGTGAATTATGAAGCTGGAATGCAGAGCAAGGCCAGCAGCACTGAGGGGGAGAGATTGGCAGCACCAAAACAGACAAGAAAAGGCAGTGGTATGACCAAAGGGACAAGGCAGAAAACTGTTCCGCAGAGCACCGACACTCATGCATTTCTCCTTCAAAGAGTGAGCTGTTCCCTAGTTTGGGACTTTTTTAAACAGAATTCTGAGCCTAACAAAAAGGCAATTTTCAACCTGTGCCATGCCAAGATCTGCAGATGCATAACCACTAAGAACCTAACCACCATCACCAGATCAGGCACATGTCACCTAAGCACCCAACTTGCTTGGCCGAACATCTGGGTCCAAGATTGGTGCCTTCGGGTGACACGACTGCTTCTTCCTCCCTGCTAGGTGCTTCCCAATCCCCTGTCAAAAGCATTGGCACAGATGCCTTCTGCCCTGCACCTATCATTGCACATTCTGACTTACCATCATCAGGTACTTACAAATCCTTGTCCCAGCAAAGTGTTCACCTTTTCCTACCCCAGGCCGTGGAACAAAAAAGAAAGTTACTAGCCACAGGCCCAAATGCTAAATGGGCACATTTCCAGGCTGCTTGACATGAAAATGTTATTTAGGCTTATAGACTCAGAGAATTTCCGTCAACTCATGGCAGCATCAGTACCTCGGCACACTGTGCCAAGCAGTAACTTTTTCTCCTGATGTGGAGTCTTGTACCAGCACGTGTCCAGGAACATTCTGTATGCCCTTACCAACACACTTAATGGCATTGTCGACTTAACGATTGATACATGGACAAGTGCTTGTGGTCAGGGATGCTACATTTCCCTGATGGCACAAAGGGTGAAAATTGTGGAGGCTGGGGTCAAGTCCTACCCTGGCACTGCACATGTGCTCCCAACACCAATGATTGCTGGCCCTACTTCTATCAGGGTTTCCTCCACCTACTACTTCTGTTCCTTCACCCCCTCCTGCTCCTCCTCATCCTCCATCTCTGATGTCCTATCTCAGAGCACATTATTCAAATCAGCCAAAAGCTGGAAGCTCTTCAGCACTGCCTCAGCGGGAGCAGCAACAGGCTCTACTGAAATTAATTTGTCTAGGAGACAAACTGCACACAATGGCAGAGTTACTTAAAGGAATGACAGACCAGACAGATATGTGTTTTTTCCGCTGAACCTACAACCAGGCATGGTCGTATGTGATAATGGGCATAACCTGGTGGCAGCTGTGAAGCTTGGCAAGCTCTCACTTGTACCATGCTTGGCACATGTGCTCAACTTGGTAGTTCAGCAGTTTCTGAAAACATACCCAGATTTGCCAGAGCTTCTGGACAGTACAACTCAGCTATAGCTTCCACCACTCTGGCAGTACTGCAGCAGTGCATACAAGTGCTAGATCACCGACTGGTGTGCAATGCCATCACACTCTGGAACTCCACACTGCACATTATGGCAAGGCTTTGTGAGCAGAAGAGGCCAGTGGTTGAGTTCCACCCTCAACACACCAGTTGGTATTCTGGTCAGCCTTCGCACAAAACAACTGAAGAGAGAGTATGGATGTCTGACATTTGTGCAGTTCTCCAGGACATTTAGGAAGCCACAAAGATGGTGGGCAGCGATGATGCCATAGTGCCTACTTAAACAGTAGCTACGCACAATTAAACATAAGCTTAGCATGTGGAGCAGCTGGGCATGGAGGAAGACATAAGACAGAGAGATTGTAGCCAGACCAGCCTCATCTCATCGGTTAAGCAGGGATTAGGTATCAATGAGGAGAAATGTTAAAATAGAGCTACAGTCAGGCATGGGCCATGCATGAGACAGGGTCTGGGCCAGCATTTGCTGCTTTGAATTTAAGTTAAAATTAAAAGGTGGATGAGGGACATTTATAGACCTGCTGTGCTGGGAGCCTTGACACCTCATGCAACAGCTCAACCTGCTTTTCTGCTCAGCTATACTCAGGTGGCACAAATATCACTTTCCTAGACTACTATTGTTAGAAAAAATTAAGGATAGTAACACAAGTAGTTGACTGAAAGTAACTGCATGCCTACATGTGTGGCAGGATTAATGCTACATGCAACACACATGAAAGAGACCCTACTTGGAGTCCAAACTTTTCCAACACTTAGGGGCAGACACCAGGAAAAGTGGCATGAAGTGACCCACAGTAGAAATTGTATAATGGCACAGCAGTCAGGCATGGGCCATGCATGAGACAGGTTTTGGGCCAGCATTTACAGTTTTGAAATTATGCTGAAATTAAGAGGTGGGTGAGGGACCGGTGTAGGCCTGCTGTGCTGGGAGCACTGCCAAATTCAGGCAACACACATGAATGAGACTCAAGTTGGATTCAAAATATTTCCAAAAATTAGGGGTAGACACCAGAAAAAGTGGCATCAGTTGACCCACAGTAGAAATTTTATAATAGTGCAACTAGAATGGATGGGAGAGGGCCTGGCCTAGCATTTCTAGCTTACAAATTGATCAGTAATAGGTGGATGAGTGACAGGTGTAGGCCTGATGCTCCGAGACCCCTTCCATTACAGACAAGACACCAGATGGAGACCCAACCTGGAGTCTCCACATTTCAAAAAATTATTGGCACACAACACTAAAGTGGCATCAATTTCCCCATAGAAGAAATAGTATACTGGTGCTCTGAGACCCCTGCCACTACAGGCAACAAACAACAGGGAGACCTGAATAAAAGTCTCCATTTCCTGAAAATTTGACTTGTCGTGACTCAGGAAGAAAAGTAGAATTAGAAGGAATATTAGGTGCTTTAAAACAATTGTAAAACTAACAGTGGTGGACACACCTTCTGATTGTTGCACCACCAAGGCACTTGCTAGTAACATCAGCAGCAGTAGCAACAGCAGCCACAGAGGCCATGGCAAACATGACACAGCGCAAGATCAATGCAGCACACTGAAAGCTACACACTTGCCTAGTCTGCGCAATCTGTGACTGGAGTGCAAAAGTCATTTAAGATCCATGACTTAATTATCTTGATGAAAGTTCAGCGGTCTACACCTTCAAAGTGTGACTGGCAAGCTAAGGCCACTTTTCCATTTTTCACGACAAAAATGAAAAAGGTCCAAACTCTCCTGATAGCATTGATATTGATCTTAAGATACTCCTGTACCATCCTTCACTATGTGACAGACTTGTACTCTGCTCTGCTGATTGCTGCACAGAATAGACTAAAAAATGTGTGAAACGACACACAGAGAGATGGGCGAATCAGGGACAGTAAAGTCTGTGTTACTGTTCAGGTGTGAACACCGGGTGTTTGTCACCCTGTCATGTGTATGACAGCGTGGAAAACACAGCTTCTGTGGAAAAATCATTACCACCGGTCAGACAGCCGTGGTACCTACACTGTCAATTGACTGTGTTAGCCTGCAGCTGTGATCGGAGGTGTAAAGTTTATCTCCGTCACTGGCATGGACTGATGAGACTACTCATAGGAGCATTCATCAGCTGGCAGCAGCTCTAAATAAATAGTTTTAAAAAAATGGCGTGGGTTCCCCTGTATTTTTGATAACTAGCCAACAAAACTGACAGCTGAGGGCTGCAACCATTAGTTGTCAGCATTAGCAAAGTTGGTTATTAAGAATAGTAGGGTCCTCACGCTGTTTTATTTTAATTATTTAAAATAATAATTTTAAAAACTACATGGGGTTCTCCCTAATTTTGACAACCAGCCTTGCTGAAGCAGACAGCTGGGGGCTGGTATGCATCTTGGCAACATCAAGGTTGAAAACAGTATATTGCCAGACATGGGTTACGATATAAAATAAAACGACACGCAGGGGCGGGATATTGTTGTTTTTTATTTTTGTTTTATTACAGGAGACAAGCTCTCACAGAATCATTAAATGAGTTTGAGTCATTCTTTCAATTAAAGGAATTTATTCTGGCTGTGTGCTTATTTACAATATAACTATAGGATTAGTAATGGATAGGTGTATTATAGACACCCTTCCCTTACTAAGCCATGGAGGGGCGTCTATAAGATTTAATTTTTGGCAGTTCTTGCATTGTCCACGTAGGCTTTGTGACTTTCAGAGTCCCTAATTCATAAATGATATAGGATGTGTCTGACCATGTCACACACATCACAAACCCAGATAAGGTAGTAAAATGTTAAGATTACATTTACCAGTGACTACCGGTGGTTGTAGTTCTATTTCCCCCCCCTACTATGTCATTTACATAAGATATGGGAAAATGCGGTGAGAGATGAACCAGCTATTAAGGGGTGGTGATGGTGATTTTTTTTTCTCTTTTTAATTTTGCCTTTTATACAAGTCATTATACAGGAAAGAATGTTTCCTATCATTTTTTCATGTAAATTCCATTTTTTCTTCAGTTTTGTATGTTTTATTGTAAGTCTTTAAAAGTGGCGTAATACTTTGAAAACATTGTTCCCAGCAGCAACCTAGGAGTCTGAAATGCATCCATATGTCTTTCCCATGGTGTTTCCATTCCGTTTGAGCGCTGTCTTCATCCATTTCAGCCATTTTCCTGCCAGATTATCCCTCCCATTGACTTCCATTATACTTGATACTCGATTCAAGCCCATCTGAGAGTCCAACCTGCTCGATACAAGTATCGAGCACTCAAGCATTTCAGTGCTCAATCATCAGTACATATAAATGAAATTAAGTTGCATCAGCTAGCGCACACTTTGGGTCATCAGCACAAAAATATCATGAGTCTGAATGGGCAACCAAGTAGGAGGGCACCACTACCCGGCAATAAATTATTTGGGAGACATGGTAGTGGTTTATTCCTACAGAAGCAATTTAAAAAAAAACCTTTAAATCCAGTCTCATTCTTTATTCATTTATACTAACAATGGATGTTTTTAGTGAAATACATCTACATTAACATGCAGCATATTAGCAGAAATACAGATTTGTGTACACTTAAGTCTATGTGCGCACTTTGCATATTTGATGCGTATTTACTGTGCTTTTTTACGCACGTAAATGGTCCAAAAGTGCAATGGAATTCTTATGCAAGGTAATTCAATGACAATCCTGAAGTGTTGTGCACATGATCAGTAGATTTCAGTCTGTATTTGTAGTGTTTTATTTTCTGCAGCATGTCAGTTCTTTGTGTGTTTTTACCTGTGTTTTTGACCCTTTGAATGGACAGGAAAAAAACACATGCAAAAACGCATCAAAAATGCATAAAAACGTGGGTATTTTCCACTGCATTTTTCTGCCAAGAGATGCAGAAACCTTGCAGACATTTCTGCAAGCAAATAGGCAACGTGTGCACATAGCCTAATGGGTAGTTCCAAAGTTGATCCTGCTGCCCTCATTTATCTACAAAAGTCTACAACAGCTTAGTTGCATGGCATGAAAATGTAAAACTATGTACTATTTCCGGAAATCCACTGCTACATTTGGATGTGTTTCAGAGAAGCTCATCCTCATTAAATGTACTAAAACTTTTTACTGCATTTCAGGTCCAAAATATACTTTTTTTCTGACTTTCATTGCAGAATATAACTTGTTTTCAGATTTGCAGTGCACAACAACCTTTAGATGATCCTATATTTTAATTATTATTTTATTTTAATTATTTTATTTTAATTAAAATCTGTAGACAGTAAAGGTTTGTTTAAAGTTATAATTTTAAGTCAAAACAAATTTCAAGAGTAAATTGATACATATAGTAAAAAATATCTAAAAATTCAATAAGATTTCATGTAACTTTTTTTAGATGAATATATGAGCAGTCGTTTAAACTTAATTTTTTTTTAAGTAAGTCAGCCGTTACAGAAACAGATTGAAACATCCCATGGAGAAGATTTCTTCTAGTCTAGAAACAATCCCTACAACTAAACTATGCCACAGACTTTGAATAATTACAACAAACCCTATAGCATGAACAAATAGCTTGAAATATTTTTGCTAATATGAACATTTGCTTTCTCAGTAGTTTTATCATTTTGCTGAATAAAACAATTATTTTACACATATAATTCTTTGGTATTCAATTTCTTATCATTTTTTAATTGATGTAAAATTTCAGGAATTCTCAATTATTATAATACCCAATAATATAATGCAAGAGACTGGAGTATTTAATATTTTATGAATTGATATAAACTCGCAAGTTTTAAATTAATGTTTTGTAAAAGTTTTATCATTCTGTTTATTTTGCAATTGAGAAAAAAAAATAATATTAAGAACAATGCATTTAGAATGGGAGTGAACGTAGCACACAGTTGTATTTGTACCTGTAGGGATTTAATATGTATGCTTGTGAAAAGCTTGTCTTGTTAGGGTTTTGATCCTGCAGATGGTCACACAGCAGGTACCTGAGAAAATTCTGTCTATGCATTTCATAGACAGAAGCAATCAGGTATCTACTAGGTATGTGTAAGTACTAAAAGTTTAAAAATAACTTTAATAAAAAAAAGAAAACACTTTATGAAATATGTTTTCAATTATATGACATAATGATCGCTAAGGAATTCATAAGAATACATGTTGCACATATTTGATAAGTATGTCTGAATTTCAATTAAAGTGTATTTCTTTAACTGAATATTAATGTTTTTTTTGTATGTTTTAACCAGTGTCAGTATATCTTTCTTTCTATAATGAAAAAATAAAATCTTTGCCTTCTAGTACCTAGAATAAACGTAATAAAATTCAACCCCTTTACCCCAAGGGTGGTTTGCACATTCATGACCTCCTGACAAAGAAGCGAAACGTGTGTTGGGGTGACAGGGAAGCCAGTGTGACTCATACACATTATGTAAGTGCCCTCAGGAGATTTTCATTTTATTTTAACATGCTCATTTAATTAGTGGCACACTATTGTTTTATCTATGGGCCTTGTTTACATCTACAAACTAGAGGCAGGTTCAGAGACTAGACTCTTTATGTACTTGTATACAGGCTGTGCCTGTTTGAAACAAAAAGGTTTTTTCCTTTAATTGAACAAGCTAATTTATTCAATTATTTATTATCTTTCCCATAGGTGTTGTCTATATGCACCAACTATTGGCATGTTTTAAAATTGCACTTTATATGTACTCATTCATTGGCTGTGCCAGTTTGAAAATAGAATATTATTATTTCCTGGGCAAACGTGCAATATGGCTCCCTGTTTGGATAGTAGTATCTCTGTTATGTTATTGTATTTTGTGGCTATTACCTAGTAGCAAATTGTGCATAATAAAATTTGTAATTTTTGGCAATTTAAACTGTGCTTTGTTGTGGTTGATTAACGTTCATGACCGGGCCAATTTTTACAATTCTGACCACTGTCCTTTTATGAGGTAATAACGCTGGAATGTTTCCATGGATCCCGGTAATTCTGACAATGTTTTCTCGTGACATATTGTAATTCATGTTAGTGGTAACATTTCATTGATATAACTTGCGTTCATTTGTGAAAAAAATGGAAATTTGGGGAAAATTTTGAAAATTTTGCAATTTTCCAACTTTGAATTTTTATGCCCTTAAATCACAGAGATATGGCACACAAAAAACTTAATAAATAACATTTCCCACATGTTTACTTTACATAAGCACACTTTGGGAAACAAAATTTTTTTGTTAGGAAGCTATAAGGGTTAAAAGTTGACCAGCAATTTCTCATTTTTACAAAACCATTTTATTTTTAGGGACCACATCACATTTGAAGTCACTTTCAGAGGTCTATATGATAGAAAATACCCAAAAGTGAGACCATTCTAAAAACTGCACCCCTCAAGGTGCTCAAAACCACATTCAGAAAGTTTATTAACCCTTCAGGTGCTTCACAGGAATTTTTTTAATGTTTATTTCATTTATTTTTTTTCATTTTTTGGCACTTTTATGCAATAAAAACAATTTTATATAAAAAATAATTATTTTTGCATCACTTTATTCTGCGAGCTATAACTTTTTTATTTTTTCACTAATGATGCTGTGTGGTGGTTCATTTTTGCAGGACAAGATGACATTTTCCACGGTACCATGTTTATTTATATCCGTCTTTTTGATTTCGCGCTATTGCACTTTTTGTTCGGCGGAATGATGATAAAGCATTGTTTTTTGCTTTGTTTTTTATTTTTATTTTTTTAGGGGTTCACTAAAGGGGTTAACTAGTGGGACAGTTTTATAGGGTGGTTCGTTATGGATGCGGCGATACTAAATATGTGTTCTTTTATTTTTTTATTTCCAAAAAATTAATTTATTAGGGAATAATTTTTTTTTTAATTTATTTAGGGATTTTTTTATAAATTATTTTTACACTTTTTATTACTTTATTTTATTTTCTCAGGGGGGACATCACTGTCTAGTGTCAGATCCCCGATCTGACAGTTTGGACAGCACTCTGTCAGATCAGTGATCTGACAGGCGCTGCACAGGCTTCCTCAGTGCCTGCTCTCTGCAGGCACTGAGGAAGTCACCTCCCTGCAGGCCCCCAGATCCAAAATGGCCACCGGGGCCTTTGGGGGCCTGCAGGGAGGCAGCTTCCTCATTCCCTGCAGAGAGCAGGCAGTGAGGAAGCCTGTGCGTCGCCTGTCAGATCACTGCAGGGAAAGAGGCCCCCAGAGCTGCGCAGCACATCGCGCTGCTCTGGGGGTCTCAGGGAAGCACGGAGGGAGCCTCCTCCCTGCCGATCCTTCCCTAATCCACTGGTAAACTGCGATCATGTTTTTTCATATTTCTTCCGACAGAGTCATGTGAGAGCTTCTTTTTTGCGGGACGAGCTAATGTTTTTATTGGTGCCATTTTTTTATTGCTTTCTATTCCGATTTTTGGGAGACACAATTAACAAAAACCTACAATTCAGGAATTGGTTTTTTTTTACACCGCTCCATATGTGGTAAAATTGGTAAGGCAGCTTTATTCTTTGGGTCAGTACGATTACATCAATACCTCATTTATATAGTTTTTTTTATGTTTTGACATTTTTACACAATAAAATCTATTTTAAAGAAAAAATTATTATTTTTGCATTGCTTTATTCTGAGAGCTAAAATTTCCTTATTTTTCTGCTGATGGAGCTGTATGGTGGCTTGATTTTTGTGGGACAAGATGACATTTTCAGTGGTACTGTTTTTATTTACATCCGTCTTTTTCATCGCGTGTTATTGCACTTTTTCTTCGGTGGTATGATGATAAAGCATTTTTTGCCTTGTTTTTATTTATTTTTTATGGTGTTCACTGAAGGGGTTAACTAGTGAGACAGTTTTATAGAGCGGGTCATTACAGACGCGGCGATACCAAATATATGTACTTTTATTTTTTTTTAATTTACATAAATAAATGTATTTATTGGTGTAATATTTATTTAATTTTTTTTTCTTTATCGGGGATTTTTTAAAATATTTTTACACATTATAATTTTTTTTACTTTATTACATTGTCCCAGTATGGGACATTACTATATAATGTGAGATCACTGATCTGACACTTACCATTGCTGAGTATCAGATCAGTGATCTGACAGGCAGGGAAGGAGGCTTCTCAGGTCCTGCTTTCAGCAGGCACTGAGAAGCCACCTCCCTGCAGGACCCAGAAGGACCCCACAGCCATCTTAGAGCCGGGGGTCTCCAAGGAGTACTGACAGCAGCATCAGAGGGGTTAAATACCCACAATCAGTGTTAGCACGGATCGTGAGCGTTGCTGCAGGGTGTCAGCTGTCACATACAGCTGACACCCGCACCCAATCACAGCGACGCTCAGTGTGAGGCCGCAGTGATTGTGCCGTCGTACTAGTACTGCTGTGGGCAGAAATGCAGTTCCCGCAGAGCAGTACTAGTACAGAGAGGGTCGGGAAAGGGTTAAAGCATGACATATAGCATATTATGCATTTGAATATAATTCACATTAGCCATCATTATTGACTCCAGAATGTACTGGATAACATGGATAATGTGTTTTGTGCATTTTCATTATGCTGCTGTGATGAATGTTAGATATACAGTTTTTTTGATGTTCAAATACTTAGTTTTTTTGATGTATAGAAATCAAAGCTGAAATGTTGGATATTTATTTCTAGAAAATGAATGTGAAAGCATGCATATAATCTGCCCCACTAAATAACTGAAGGTCCGGAAATATTCATGACATTGTTAGAGCCGGATAGACCTCAATGTACCCTGTACCTGCATGTATGAGGCATTTCCTGGTGAAGAAGCCATTGTACTTCGAATCACATTGAATAAATCACACTTCAGTAAATGAATATTTCCGGACCTTCAGTTATTCGGTGGCGCAGATGATATCCACGCTTTCCCATTCATTTTCTACAAGTTCTGTCACGTAGTGACCTGTGGATCTGCTGCAGAGGATAACCCTATATGCTATAATAAAATAGCTCCATCTGGTGAGTACAATCTGTCTCAACCTCAAATATCTTGGATAAGGTCTTTTCTGCACTATTTTCTCCAACAGCAATTATTGGATATTTGATATTTATTTCTGTTTTCTAATTTATCGGCTGTGAATTACAAGTACTAAACTTCATTATAATAATAATAATAATTTTTATTTATATAGCTCCAACATATTCCGTAGCACTTTACAATTAAGCGGGGACATGTACAGACAATAAATTCAATACAAGTTAAGACAATTTAAACAGTGACATTAGGAGTGAGGTCCCTGCTCGCAAGCTTACAATCTACAAGGAAATGGGGGAACACAGTAGGTGAAAAGTGCTTGTTATTTCAGGTCTGGCAATTATAATAAATAGGGATTTTCATATAAAGCTGCATGATCCGGTCATCAGCCCATGTGTTTAAGTGCAATAGTCAAGTATTAAGTGCTGTTATCGTGTGCATGGAGGGTGTGGAGACAGATGAATATTAGGGTGCAAATTCAGAATAATATTTGTAAGGAGGGAACAGGGCAAAGTTAGTTTACTGAGTAGTTGATGTGGTAGGCTTGTTTGAAGAGATGGGTTTTCAAAGCACACTTGAATAGGTCGGGGCTAGGTATCAGTCTGATCGCCTGGGGAAGTGCATTCCAGAGAGCTGGCGCAGCACGAGAGAAGTCTTGGAGATGGAGGTGCAAGGTTCGGATTACGGGGCATGTTAGTCTTTGGTCATTTGTAGAATGGAGGGCACATGTAGGGTGATATACAGAGATGAGAGAGGAGATATAAGGCGGTGCAGAACTGTGGAGAGCTTTGTGGGTGAGGGAGATGAGCTTATACTGGACCCTGTAGCGAATAGGTAGCCAGTGTAATGTCTGGCACAAGATGGAGGCATCGGTGAAGCGGCTAGACAGAAATATGACCCTGGCTGCCGCATTCAAGATGGATTGGAGAATAGAAAGTTTGGCAAGAGGGAGACCGATCAGAAGAGAGTTGCAGAAGTCCAGACGAGAATGAATAAGAGCAACAGTAAGAGTCTTAGCAGTTTCAAAGGTGAGAAAAGGTCGGATTCTGGAGATGTTTTTAAGATGCAGGTGACAAGAGTGAGTGATCGGATATAGGGATGTAAAGGAAAGTTCGGTGTCGAATATGACCCCAAGACAGCGGGCATGCTGCTTGGGAGTTACGGTTGAACCCTCCAGGGTTATTTCAATGTTAGATAGAGTGAGGTTAGTAGAGGGGAGAAACACAAGAAGTTCAGCTTTGGAGAGATTTAGCTTCAGATAGAGGGAGGGCATGATGTTATAGACAGCAGACAGACAATCCTTGGTATTTTGAATTAGGGTAGGGGTGATGTCAGGGAAAGAAGTGTATAATTGGGTGTCATCAGCATAGAGATGATACTGGAACCCAAATCTGCTGATTGTTTGTCCAATAGGGGCAGTGTATAGGGAGAAGAGGAGGGAGCCTAGGACTGAGCCCTGCGGGACCCCGATAGTAAGGGGACGAGGAGAGGAAGAGGAGCCAGCAAAAGATACAGTAATGGAGCGGTCACATAGGTAGGAGGAGAACCAGGAGATGGCTGTGTCATTGAGGCCTATAGAGCAGAGCATAGTGAGGAGGAGCTGGTGATCCACAGTGTCAAATGCGGCAGAGATCCAGGATAATCAGCAGGGAGCCATGACCTTTCGATTTAGCTGTTATTAGATCATTAGAGACTTTAGTGAGGGCAGTTTCAGTGGAGTGTAAATAGCGGAAACCAGATTGTAAGGGGTCGAGAAGAGAGTTATCCAAGACATAGCGGATTAGATGGGAGTGGACCAAGCATTCCAGGAGTTTAGAGATGAAGGAAAGGTTAGAGACATGTCTGTAGTTAGCAGTGCAATTCGGGCCAGGGATGGCTTTTTAAGTAAAGGGGTTATGATGGCATGCTTAAATGAGGAGGGAAATATACCTGAAGAAAGAGAGAGGTTAAATATTTTAGTCAGGTGAGTGGTGACCACTGGTAAGAGAGACTGCAGGAGATGTGAAGGATCACTGTTGCAGGTTGTAGGCCAAGCAGAAGCGAGGAGCTTGGAAACTTCTTCTGAAACAGGGTCAAAGATGTCTAGTGAGCTTGAGGTGCGACAGGGAAGGGGATCCAGGCACTGAGGAGATTGTGCTGAGATATCCTGATGGATGTGGTTGATTTTTCTAGGAAATAAGTGGCCAGATCCTCACCGCTGAGGTTGGTGATGGGGCTTGTACTTTAGGTTTCAGGAGGGAATTTAAGGTTTCAAAAAGTCATTTTGGGTTGTTGGATAGTGATGTGATGAGGGTGGTGAAGTAGGATTGTTTGGCCAGATGAAGGGCAGAGTTATAGGTTTTGAACATGAACTTATTGTAAGGACTTGGCCTGCATATCCGTTTCTCTGAAATCCTTGCCTTATGTCTGTCGCTCAGTTTCTGCTTTGCCCTTAGTTTAGTTCATTTTTGCCCTCATCCAAGATGGAGTCACGAGCCTCAACGGGGGCCATCTTATTTCCTGTGTTGATCTCTCTTGTTCCTGTCTGCTCTGTATATAAGGAGGCTCTGTATGATTACTCATTGCTTGAGTATACTTGTTCTTGGACTTGTTATCAAGCTGGAAGGACTGCTACCTAGCTCGTCTCTTCGTTACCTTGGGATACCCCGCCTGCCTGTGAATCTTGGTCTCATTGTAAAGACTTGTTTCTTCAGGATCAGCTCTGCACCCACCTCCACTTCAAGGACTGTTTCCTGCTAGCAGGCCTGGCCTGCTCTCCAGGTCTCTGGATCTGGCAACTTGGACTTCATACATCTCCACGGTCTGTACGTTTGCTCACTGCGTTATTATCTTCATCTGCTTTTACCCTGCTGTGTCTTATCTGTAAACCTGCTTGATTCTGATAAATACTACAGAACTGAAAACCTATGAGCTCAGGCCTCTTTTCTGATCCACGTCACTGACCTCCATTACACAGAGTATATATAAAGTTATAACAGAATACTCAAGCCATCAAATATGGAGATCTCTGGGTCAGATTCTATGGAGGTACGAATGAAGAAACTTTGCTCATTTGTTTCTGGACTTCATGGGGAGCTGCAGGCTATTAAAAACAAGCTGGGGACCTTAGAATCGCAAACCAATCATAACGCGAATATGGCTGATACGTCTATTCAGGCCTTAGCGTCTCGACTTTCAAATGTAGAGACTGCAGCTGTGGTTGCTGCCCCGGCTCCAATTCAAGCTCCGGGCCCGGGTTTTCCTAAACTCCCACCATTCAGGTTTGGTGGTGAAAGAGAGAAATTTCGGGGATTTTTGAATCAATGTCAGCTGTATTTCTCTGCACATGCTGCCCAGTTTTTAACTGATCGAGATAAAGTAATGACTATGATTATGTTGCTAACAAACAAAGCGTTAGCCTGGGCTAATCCATTAATTGAGACTAATGATGTATGCCTGAATTCTTTGAATGACTTTACTGCCGCAATGTCTCAAATGTTTGATGACCCCAACCGAAGTTTAACAGCAGAAACCGCATTACTGACACTTCGTCAAGGGAAGTGTCCGGTGGTGGAATATGCAATGGAGTTCCGGAGGTGGGTGCTGGATACGACATGGTGCGATTCTTCAAAGTATGCAGTGTTCAGGAGAGGTTTGTCTGCTTCAATTAAGGACGAACTGGCTCGAGGAGAATCACCTACTAATCTAGCTGACTTTATACATCATTGTATTCGGATTGACATTCGTCTCACTGAACGCCGACAGGAAAAATGGGCTGAGGCTAATCGTAATAACCTCTTGTCTTTCCCTTCCTCCACCAGGGAGGCGTCGAGCAAGACTTTATCCCAGACAGAGTCTGAACCTATGCAGGTCGACGCAGTACGGAGAAAAGTCATTGATACACGTAAGGAACATCGTTTCATGGAGAACTTGTGTTTCTATTGCGGAAAGTCGGGTCATTATATATCGGAGTGCCCTGGGAAAAATCGCAAGTCCGCAGCTGCAGTGACCGAACTTGACTTTTCAGATATTTCTTCGGTAGGTTCTCATTCACACAGTCAGGAAATAACGGCTGCAAATTTTGATTTCCCTGATGATTCATCGGAGGCCTCATCACCTGTGGATATCGCCTTACTTTCTGCAAGTTCTACCACAGCCAGGAGAGATTCGCTCTGTTGCATTTCTATCAAGATCTGGGTATATTCCCGCTGGATCACGTGCTCCGCCATGATAGACTCTGGAGCTTGCAGCAATCTCATGGACACTTCCTTTGCTGAGAAACATGGCATTCTTTCACGAAAGAGGGACTCTCCGGTGTTTATGGAGACTGTGGACGGGTCTCCATTGATATCTGGGCCTGTGAAACTCGAAACAGTCCCACTAAAGATCCATATGGGGGCAGATCATTCAGAAAAAATGTCTTTTTTACTGATTTCCTCTCCTAATTTTCCTATTATTTTAGGTCTGCCTTGGTTACGGCTGCGTAATCCTACAATCAATTGGACAACAAAGGAGTTAAAATTTCCAAATGAATCAGCAGCTTCCAGAGAGCTGGCTCCAGTGAAAACAGCAGCCGCGGTCGACTCGACACTACCGGTAGAGTATCGGGATTTTAGTGATGTGTGTGACAAGAAAAATGCGGATAAATTACCGCCACATCGGCCATATGACTGCCCCGTGGAATTATTGCCTGGTGCCGCAATTCCATTCGGGAGTATTTATCCACTGTCTGGTCCGGAATTAAAAGCTCTTAAAGAGTATATTGACGAACATTTAGCTAAAGGGTTTATACGACCGTCTTCCTCCCCAGCGGGTGCCCCAATCTTCTTTGTCAAAAAGAAAGATGGTTCACTTCGTCCATGCATTGACTACCGGGAGCTCAACAAAATCACAATCAGGAACTCTTACCCACTTCCACTAATTCCCGAGTTACTTGAGAGAGTTCGACACGCCAAAATCTTCACTAAATTAGATCTTCGTGGAGCATACAATTTAGTACGGATTCGTCCTGGCGACGAGTGGAAAACGGCATTTCGATCACGTTATGGACATTTTGAGTACCTAGTTATGTCTTTTGGCCTCCGTAATGCACCAGCTACGTTCCAGCACTTGGCAAATGATGTTTTCAGAGACATACTTGATATTTTTGTTGTGATTTACTTGGATGACATTTTAATTTTTTCCAGCAATATTGAGGATCATCAGCGACACGTGAAAATGGTTTTGGATCGTCTACGGCAAAATCATTTATACATTAAACTGGAGAAATGTGAGTTTCACAAAACAGAAATTCAATTTTTGGGATATGTTATTTCTCCCCAGGGTCTCAGCATGGATGTAAGCAAGACGCAAGCCATTCAGGAGTGGCCAACTCCCAAATCAGTGAAGGAGGTACAGCGATTCATCGGATTCGCTAATTTCTATAGACGATTCATTAAAAATTTTTCAGCAATCGTTGCACCCATCACTCAGTTAACCCGAAAGAAGACACCATTTGTCTGGTCACCTCAAGCTCAAACAGCATTTTCCACATTAAAGTCTAAATTTACGACAGCTCCCGTTCTCGTACATCCTGACCCAGAAAAGGCCTTCATAGTGGAAGTGGACGCCTCGGACTGTGCGGTAGGGGCCATACTCTCGCAAAGGACAGGTGAGAAAGATTTCTTGCATCCGTGTGCCTTTCTCTCTCAAAAGTTATCACCTGCCGAAAGGAATTACGACGTTGGCAACAAAGAACTGTTAGCCATTATAACCGCATTTAAAGAATGGAGACATCTGTTACAAGAAGCATCTCAACAGATTGTTATACTCACGGATCACCGGAATCTTGAATTTATGAGGTCGGCAAGATGTCTAAAACCCAGACAGGCCCGGTGGAATCTTTTCCTTAACCAGTTTGATTTTGTCATCTCCTATAGGCCGGGCTCTCGCAATGGAAAGGCTGATGCACTGTCCAGGATTCATTCAGATGAAGCAACTCCGGCTTCGCCTCCAAGGACCATTCTATCTGAGAAGAACTTTGTAAGTGTCCTACATAATCAAGATCTTTTAACAGAGATTAAGGAGGCTTATGCTGCAGATTCGCTTTTGGGGCTACCCCCCACCCAGGTAAATCTAACTTTCAAGAATGGACTTTGGTTTCAAGGACAGCGTTTGTATGTTCCAGAAACAGTAAAACAACTAATGCATGACTCAAAGTTTGCCGGCCATAGGGGAGTTCAGAAGACTCAGGAATTTCTGTTTCGTTTTTTTTGGTGGCCAACCTTTCGGAAAGATGTGCTTCAGTATGTGTCGTCATGTGAGGTATGTGCCAGGTCAAAAGTTCCTCGCTCCTCACCGTCAGGACTCTTGCAACCTCTGCCTGTTCCATCTCGTCCTTGGGGGTCTATTTCAATGGACTTTATTGTTGAGTTGCCTCTGTCACAAGGGAAAAACACAATTCTAGTAGTAGTTGACCGGCTGACTAAAGCTGCTCATTTCATTCCCTGTGCTGGTGTACCAACGGCTAAACAAACAGCAGATCTTGTTGTACAAAATGTTTTTCGTTTGCACGGAGCTCCCGATGAAGTAATATCGGATCGTGGGGTTCAATTTACCTTACGGTCTTGGCAAAGCTTCTGTGCTGCTCTGGACATCAAAGTAAAATTGTCATCTGCTTTTCATCCACAGTCTAACGGTCAAACTGAACGGACCAATCAGACCTTGGAACAATATCTGCGTTGCTATGTGTGCCACCTACAGGACGATTGGGTGAGTTTGCTTCCGTTGGCTGAATTCACATATAATAATTCTCAGAATGCTTCCACCAAATTGTCTCCATTCTTTGCCAACAAGGGATACCACCCCAGTATTCTTCCTCGACTTCCAATAGACATGTCTGTGCCTGCGGTAGCTGACCGCATTTCATCCTTGCAACGCAATTTGGAAGTTCTTAAAGACACTTTAGGTTCAGCACAGGAAAGATACAAGAAGGCAGCAGACAAATTCCGTAAGCCAGCTCCAATGTACAAGGTAGGAGACATGGTTTGGCTCTCAACTAAGAACTTGAAGCTCAGGATCCCAACGTCTAAACTGGGGCAAAAATATGTCGGCCCATATAAGATCAGCAGTATAGTGAATTCTGTAGCCTGTCGACTCAAGTTGCCTAACTCATTGAAAATTCATCCTGTCTTTCATGTCTCTTTGTTAAAGCCGGCAGTGCCTAACCCTTTTCCCGGACGCACCTCTGCTCCTCCTGACCCAGTTCTCGTTGACGGGCAAGAGGAATTCATCGTGGAAAGGATCTTGGATTCACGGGTTCATAGGAGACGTCTCCAATACTTGGTAAAATGGCAAGGCTATTCGGCTGAAGAGAATTCCTGGGAACCAGTGGAGAACGTCCATGCTCCTCACTTAATCAGACTGTTCCACAGCAGATATCCCAATAAGCCGGACTTAAGATCGTCCAGAGGACGTCTTTTAAGGGGAGAGTAATGTAAGGACTTGGCCTGCATATCCGTTTCTCTGAAATCCTTGCCTTATGTCTGTCGCTCAGTTTCTGCTTTGCCCTTAGTTTAGTTCATTTTTGCCCTCATCCAAGATGGAGTCACGAGCCTCAACGGGGCCATCTTATTTCCTGTGTTGATCTCTCTTGTTCCTGTCTGCTCTGTATAAAAGGAGGCTCTGTATGATTACTCATTGCTTGAGTATACTTGTTCTTGGACTTGTTATCAAGCTGGAAGGACTGCTACCTAGCTCGTCTCTTCGTTACCTTGGGATACCCCGCCTGCCTGTGAATCTTGGTCTCATTGTAAAGACTTGTTTCTTCAGGATCAGCTCTGCACCCACCTCCACTTCAAGGACTGTTTCCTGCTAGCAGGCCTGGCCTGCTCTCCAGGTCTCTGGATCTGGCAACTTGGACTTCATACATCTCCACGGTCTGTACGTTTGCTCACTGCGTTATTATCTTCATCTGCTTTTACCCTGCTGTGTCTTATCTGTAAACCTGCTTGATTCTGATAAATACTACAGAACTGAAAACCTATGAGCTCAGGCCTCTTTTCTGATCCACGTCACTGACCTCCATTACACAGAGTATATAAAGTTATAACACTTATAGTGGATGAAGTCTTCTGCTAAGAGAGATTTTCTCCACTGCCGCTCTGCACACCTTGAGCAGCGCTGAAGAAAGCGTGTTTGCATTGTGTGCTAGGGCTGCCATTGTCTGTGTCGGGTCTTTCTGCATGTAGAAGGTGCTGCTTCATCTAGGGCATTCTTCAGTGTATTATTGAAGTGTGACAATGCTAAGTCTGGACAGGAGAGGGAGGAGATGGGGGATAAAGATGTGTGGAGATTGTCCATAAGGTGCTGGGTATTAATGGTACGTGTATTCCGATAAGTGGGGGTGTCCCAGGTGAGGAGACAATTCTTGACAGAGAACGAAAGTAGGTTGTGGTCCGAGAGCAGGAGAGGGGAGTTAGTAAAGTCATGCAGCGAGCCAGGACGGGAGAAAGCCAGGTCCAGAGTATTCCCGTCCTCATGTGTAGGAGAATTAGTAAACTGTGAGAGGCCAAATGAAGAAGTTAGAGAAAGAAGATGAGAGGCAGATTGGGAGAGGGGATCATTGATGGGGATGTTAAAGGCTCCCATGATGAGGGTGGGGATGTCACAGGATAGAAAGTGAGTAAGCCAGGTGGCGAAGTGGTCTATAAACTGGCGGGAGGAGCCTGGAAGGCGATAAACAACCACCACTCGTAAGGAGAAGGGCTAAAAGAGTCTGACGGAGTGGACTTCAAAGGAAGGAAATGTAAGTGAGGGAACCGGGGGGATTACCTGGAAAGCACATTGTGATGAAAGGAGCAAACCAACACCTCCACCCTGTCTGTTCTCATGTCTGGTGGTATGTGAAAATTTCAGCCCACCAAATGAGAGAGCGGCAGCAGCGGTGGTGTCTGAATGCTGGATCCAGGTTTCTGTAATAGCTAGAAGGTTAAGGGAATTAGAGAGGAAAAAATCGTGAATTTAAGTTAGTTTGTTACACACAGACCATGCATTCCAGAGAGCACATTGGAAAGCGGTAGGAGAAGGCATGCACTGAATGTTAATAAGATTAGAGGGTTTCTATATGCAGCTGGAGGAGAGTAATGTATGCTGGTGGATGGAGGCCCAGGGTTAGGGGAGATGTCGACTGCAACTAGTAAAAGGAGAAAAAACAGAAAGCGCAGGTGGTGGGATGATTTGTATGAATGTTTTGTGAGCTGCATGGAGGTATTGGATGGTTTGGAGTGGGTAAGAAATGTCAGTAGAGCCTCAGAGATATACAGGGGAGAAGGGAGGGGTGGATATGGAGAGAGTGCACAGAACGTGTTAAAGGGTGGGCGAGTTGTGAGAAAGCAGAAGTAAAAACAAATAAGCAGCAGATTGATATGATCAATGCATAATGTAGTACGACTGACCAAGAAGCATGTTTGTATGAAAAAGTTATGCACCTTACCTGTTTCCTGCCCTGTCCAACTGCCGTTGTCTTACTGCCAAGCACTTTAACCTATTGCACTTAATATCTGTTGCACTTAATATCTGTTGCACGCGTGACCCCGTACTCGTGCTATCCCAGCCAGAGCTAAATATATATGAAATGTCTGCTAGCATCAGGCACCAAATGGTCACAATCAGTAATTAACCAATTAGCACAAGGCCAGAGCAGGCATTACTATGCAGGGTACAAAACCAATGCTGAAAAAGGCCATAAAACAGTGAAAGAAAAAAAAATAGCTTTGAAAATATAGCTTCAATAGCTTTTGAAAATAACTTTAAAGCAGAAACCAAAAAAAAGGAAGAAAGAACCACCACAGGAGTGATGGATTAAATACCATGAAAATATCTTGCTACATATGATTCAGTTTACACTTGTCAGACAGCACACACGGGTCATGGATTAAATTCATCATCACGAATTGCCATGTCTTGAGTGCCAAAAGTTACTTCTTAATATGGACTGTTACTGTTCCTTTTGGGCACCTAATTCTCCCACAGGATTGAGAAAACCTCTGATTATTTTTCTTCAGGACTATTTTGAAGTTTTCTACACCCACAAGCAAGATTGATGTTGCTCATGTCATGGTCCAGTCCGGAGTTTATTTTCTGCTGCCTTCACTCTGGACTGGGTTA
The DNA here is from genome assembly GCF_039654945.1 of Dendrobates tinctorius. Taxonomy (NCBI): domain Eukaryota; kingdom Metazoa; phylum Chordata; class Amphibia; order Anura; family Dendrobatidae; genus Dendrobates; species Dendrobates tinctorius. Next base: position 54,087,067 of record NW_027361703.1, read on the forward strand.
ATCTCCTCAGCCTCCTTCTGGAGCTAGCGGGGCTATTTCAGTCTCTCACAGCCTGCTGACCAGTGTTAGTGATAGCTCAAGCTTCCAGTTTAGAGCCTCTGACCCTTGTACCTTGGTGATCCTCCTGCCTTTGACTGGTATCCACATGCATGACCCGGACTGATCTCTGACCCCGTCTCTTGGTATTCGTCTTTGCTGCTACGTTCCCTCTCTGGCATTTGACTTCCCAGCTTGTACCCCGACCACGTATTTCGCCTCACGTTTTTGGACACTGTGCTCATGTTTTGGCTCTCTGACCTTCGGCTTGGTATTTTGACTACGTGTATTGCTGCTCCTGGTACGTCTGCTCCTGATAGTTTCTGACTCGGTTCGTCTGACCATTCTCTCTCATTACCTGTCACACCTGCGCTGTTGCTCAGTGTTGCTGCTCTAGTGTGTAACCTCTCTTCCCTCACCAGCTCCCCCTGGTGGAGGTTTCACTACAGTTCAATACTCTCTCCTAAGTTCCAAGCTGAGGCTGAAGAGATTATCGAATGTGTGACTATCCCAGGAGAATTTCTACATACCCTCTCATAGGAGATTAGCTCTAGGGATCTGGAACAGGAGCTGAGGAGGAAAAACAGTATTGGACCTACCCTGTTCCAGGACAAACCAGAATTTTGCCAGAAATTTGAAGGCGTCTTAAATAACTGTTCCATGGACATTATTATATTCACTATTGAATATTTACAGAAGGATATTGCGGAAATCGAAGATCAAATTAATTCCATTAAACAACAACTGAGCAGCACCCTTACTACAGAAAAATGTGAACATATTGTTACGGATCTGTATCACAGGACTAGGGTAGAAGGGGGAAAACTGACCCTGCACTATGACTAGACTGAAACCCTACGATGGAGTGGGCAACCTATTCTTTGCGAATAGGCCCACCGACGATCTTAGGTTAATCTCAAGCGAAGACCTATAGATAGGGGGAGGGGGGTTCTTGAAAGATCTAAGGACTGGGTACAAAAGCGGGTCACCTCCTAATAAATAGCACAGAGAAGGCTGCAGAAACCAACAGATTACAGAAACAAAGACTAGCAGAACCAGAGGTCCCAGCACTGCACAAATTACACACACACAAGGCTAAGCAAGCCAGAACTCAAGCAGATTAACACTGTTGTCCAGCAAGGCCAGGGAGGCAGGTGCTGGGTAATAAAGAGTGATACCATCACCTGACCCAAGACAAACCAAGCACCAGAGGAAAAGACCAGCAGCCAGAACATCACAAGAAAATGGCGGCTAGTCACAATCTAAACAGATTCTAACAGTACCTCCCCTTTAACGAGGATCCCCCGGATCCTCTAGGCCGTGCCCTATTGGGAAATCTCCTGTGAAAAGCCTTAATTAACCTTGAGGCTAAGACGTCCACAGCTTTCACCCAGGAATTGTTCTTGGGATTGAAACCCTTCCAGGCGACCCAATCCTAGAAAAACAACCGAAAGAAGGATGCTTCCCAGTACAACAAAAAAAGGAGAACACCCAGCCGAAGAAGACGTATGATTATTGAGAGCAAATTCAGCTAATGGTAGATATTCCAACCAAATCTCCTGATTGTCTGCTACAAAACATCTCAAAAACTGCTCAACGTCCTGGTTCTTCCTCTCGGTCGGTCCATTGGACTCCAGATGATAACCCGATAAAAATGACAAATGAACCTTAAGTCTGTCACAAAAGGCACACCAAAAGCGAGCCACAAACTGCTGTCCCCTATCGGAGACAATGTCCGTGGGAACACCATGGAGCCTGACAATCTCTTTCGCAAATGCCCTGGCAAGTGTCTTAGCACAGGGTAATTTATTGAGTGGGACCAGATGACACATCTAACTAAACCGGTCCACTACAACCCAGATGACAGAAAAACCCTCAGAGACCAGCAGATCGGTGATAAAATCCATTGCAAGATGCATCCATGGAGAACTAGGAACCTCTAACGGGCAAAGCAACCCTGCAGCTGGAGCATGAGAAGCCTTAGACCTAGCGCACACAGTACACTGATGCACCTACTTGATGATTTCTCTTAGCCACCCCGGCCACCAGAAACTCCGACTGATTGACTTTCTAGTTTTGGCAACCCCTGGATGACCCGCCATATGAGACTCATGACATTCCGTAAACAAAGCTCTCCTCAGGGCTTTAGGCACAAATAATTTCCCATATGGAGTGTTAGTTGGTGCCACATCCTGAGCTTTAAGAATGCTATTTTCCAACTCAGAACCTAATGCTGCCACCACCACCCCTCTCTGCAGAATAGATACCTCCTTATTAGTATTAACCGCTGGGGAGAAACTTTGAGACAAAGCATCAGCTTTAACATTCTTTGTTCCATGGATATATGTCACAGAGAAAAGGAACTGGGCAAAAACAATGCCCACCTAGCTTGACGGGCATTCAAACGTTTATCAGCATCCAGATAGATCAGATTCTTATAATCAGTTAAGACTTGTATTGGATCTCTAGCGCCCTCCAAAAAATGTTGCCAATGCTCAAACGCAAGTTTAATAGCCAGCAATTTTTGGTTCCTGACATCGTAGTTGAGCCCTGCCTCCAAAAAATTCTTAGAAAAGAACGCACAGGGATGCACCCCATCCTCTCCTTCCTGTGACAGAACAGCTCCCACTCCTTCTGGTGAGGCATCCACCTCTACCAGAAAGGGCTTAGTCTCATCTGTCTGGATCAAAACAGTAGCAGAGCTAAACCTCTCCTTCAGATGCTCAAAAGCCTTAGCCTCAGGGGACCACTGAACAGTATTAGAACCCTTCTTAGTAAGATCAGTAAGGGGTTTTGTGATAACAGAAAAATTCTTTATGAATTTTCTATAATAATTAGCAAACCCCAAGAATCTCTGAATCGACTTCAACCATTCCGGTCTAGGCCACTCCAATACTGCCTGAACCTTCACCGGGTCCATCTCAAACCCATCACTGGAAACAAAGTACCCCAAAAAGCTAATTTTCTGTACCGCAAACTAGCATTTCTCTGGTTTAGCAAAGAGTGTGTTTTCTTTCAGAATCTGCAGAACCTTGTGGACTCTCTGCCAATGCGACTCCTGATCGGGCGAGTAGATCAAAATATCATCCAAATAAACAATAACACTCCTACCAATCAATGGCCTCAGAATGTCGCTAATGAAATTTTGAAAGAACGCCGGAGCATTTGTAAGGCCAAAAGGCATTACTAGACACTTAAAATGACCTTCCGGGGTATTAAAGGCTGTCTTCCATTCATTGCCTTCTTTTACCCACAGCAAATTATATGCCCCACGAAGATCGATCTTAGAGAACCACTTGGCTCCAACTAGTTGGTTAAACAAATCCGGAATTAGCGGCAAGGGGTAAAGATTGCGCACAGTGATCTTATTAATCTCCCTGAAATCCTAAGACCCCCATTTTTTTTTACAAAAAAGAATTCCACAGCCACAGGGGACATAGAGGGTCTTATATGACCTGCAGCAAGACTAGTCTGCAGGTATTCCTTTAAGGCCTCCCTCTCGGGAATCGTCAGATTAAATAAACGACTCTTAGGGAGAGTAGCACCTGGGATGAACTCAATAGCGCTATTGTAATCTCTATGAGCCGGTAGAGCTTGTGACTCAACTTCTGAAAATACTTTCCAGAATTCCTGAATAGCTTCTGGTAGCTCACTCTCCACAACAGCAGCAATGTGTACATCACAACATTTCCCATAACACCCCTGACTTCAGGATCCTATCATACTTGACGACCAGTCCAGTACAGAATTGTGCATTTTTAACCAGGGTAACCCCAGGACGACTGGAAAAGGCAATTGATCAAGTACAAACAAATCTAAAGATTCCTGGCGTTCCATATTCACAGTGAGTGGAAACCCGGTGACCTTTTGAGAAACGCACCCATGCACTAGAGGAGTGTTATCAATCGCCACTACAGGAAAAGGGGATGATAAAGTTAAAGAATCAATCTTATACTTGTCTACAAATTGTTGATCAGTCAAATTAAGTGCAGAACCACAGTCCACCATCGCTTGAAAATGAATAGAATGACCACGATGGGTAGAACTACCAGAAAAAGAAACTCTTGCGGACCGTAAAAATGCAATATGAACGGGAGTGTTACTGTGATTGACCTTTTTTTTTTCCTCTTTTCCTTATTTATGCGTCCTTCACATTGCTTAATAAAATGGTCAGCCTTACCACAATAATGGCATAGCCCCTCAAAGAACCTTCTCTTCCTTTCCAGGGAACGAGAGAACATTGCCCCAAGTTGCATCGGTTCCCCACAGTCAACGGGGCTCTCTTGAGAGACAGGGTCCAGCAAAATTGAAGCCTTCTCCTCATTCTGCCTACCTCTCAATCTTCTATCCACCTGGATAGCTAACTGCATAGCAGCTTCCAGGGTAGTAGGTGTAGGATATGCAATGAGTAAATCTTTAACCCTGTCATTCAAACCTGTTAAAAACTGACTCTTGAGTGCTGGATCATTCCAGCTGACTTCTGCAGACCATCGTATGAACTGGGTATAATATCTCTCAGTGTCACCAGAACCCTGTTTCAGCCATCTGAGTTCTGCCTCGGCTGTAATGACCTGAACAGGATCATCATATAATACTCCCATAGCAGAAAAAAAAACGCTTCTACTGACATCAAACAAGGGTCATCCGGACGTAATGAAAATGCCCAAACTTGCAGCTCACCTCACAATAACAACATAATAATCCCCATACGCTGTAATTATGCCCCTGAAGACTTGGGTCTAAGCTGAAAATAAAGTAAACATGCATTTTTAAATGAAAAAATATCCTGCCGTTTACCAGAAAAACATTCAGATAAACCCACCTTCGGTTCTTAAGAGCGGATTCCAGGGCAATTACTCATGTGCTGTTGTAAGCTGGCAACTTCCAACGTTAACCCTTGCAGGCGTCGAGCAAGATCTTGAATGCTGTTCATATTGCAGAAATCCGGGAGGGGTTTTTTTTAATACTTTTTTGGGCTGGACAAACTGTTATGGATCTGCAACACACGACTAGGGTAGAAGGTGGAAAACTGACCCTGCACTATGACTAGGTTGATACCCTAAGATGGAGTGGGCGACCCATTCCTTGCTAATAGACCCACCAATGATCCTAGGTTAATCTCAAGCAAAGACCTATAGATAGGGGCAGGGGGTCCCTGAAAGATCTAAGGACTGGGTACAAAAGTGAGTCACCTCCTAATAGATAGCACAGAGAAGGCTGCAGAAACCAACAGATTACAGAAACAAAGACTAGCAGAACCAGAGGTTAAAGTACTGCACAAATTACACACAGAGAAGGCAAAGTAAAGCACCAAACCAGAACTCAAGCGGATTAACACTGTTGTCCAACAAGGACTGGGAGGCAGGTGCTGGGTAATAAAGAGTGATACCATCACCTGACCCAAAACAAACCCAGCACCAGAGGAAAAGACCAGCAGCCAGAACACTACAAGAAAATGGCAAATAGTCACAAACTAAACAGATTCTAACACATATCCTGCAAAAGACTAATAAAGCTGCTGAGGACTTTAAATCTCAACTACAAGAGAGGAAGAGATCCAAATTTCTTTGAGACACAGAAGATTACCACCGAGATCAGATGTACAAATGGCGGGACACCAATTACACAGGTCTGCAAAAAATAAAATTTCCAGAGCTGTTTTAGTTATTCCACATAATCTTTATGTTTTTTTGCTGCACTGAACCTGAAAATGACATCCATTTTTGTAATAGGACATCATGTTTCCTTACAATTTAGGTAACTATGTAAAAATAATGCAATACCGCAAAATAAATGAAAACTGACCCATCAAACCTTCGACACCGATGAAATAAACCAACTTGTCTTCCTGGGCAAAGTAAGGAACTAACTCCTTTTTGCAATGTCTGAACCATGAAAAAGACACTTCTGGTTACATTAAATTCCTGCTTTTGAGCCTTGATCCGAATAGCTCAGCAGCATTTTTGGGAAGATTCAGCTCCCTTATTAAATCCTTCATCTCCTCCTGGGAAAAAATGTTGGTCTTGTATCATCTTCAAAGTCTGAATTTGATTCATCATCTGGCTCAGGTATGATTCCACCTTTATTAGAGCTAGGTATCTCTTCCAAGCTAGCAAGGGCCTTGGGTACTGTCATATCTCTGCCATGGGGGGATGGGATGAATTGCTGAGTGAAGGTTGGGGTATGAAATGGAATGCTTCCATTTGGAATTATACCCTTTCACATTGCATGCACAAAAGTAACAGTTGTCAATATGGTTCTTTTGCTCTCGCCATACCATAGGAATGTCATAACAGAAAGCTTTTTTCTTACCATTGAATCAAGTTTGTACATCCTCAACACAGTGTTGGTATGCTTTATGAGGGGTCCAAACTTTTAGTCCAAAGTATGTGAAGTATACTTTTTTTCAGAAAGTCTGTAATATTCAGCTTTTAATTCAACAAATGAAACAGAAATGGTCAGATGAATTAATACACTTCCACAAAGCCATAATGCTTTGCAAAAAGAGAAGACTGAGAGGAGACTTAATAACTGTCTACAAATATCTCAAGGGCTGTCACATTGCAGAAGGATCATCTTTATTCTCATTTGCACAAGTAAAGACTAGAAACAATGGGATGAAACTGAATGGGAGGAGACACAGATTAGATATTAGAAAAAACTTTTTGACAGTTAGAGTGATCAATGAGTGGAACAGGCTGCCATGAGAGGTGGTGACTTCTCCTTCAATAGAAGTCTTCAAACAGAGGCTGGACAGATATCTGTCTGAGATGATTTAGCGAATCTTGCTTTGAGCAGGGGGTTGGACCAGATAGCCCAGGAGGTCCCTTCCAATTCTACGAGTCTATGATTCTATGATTCTTCGTCAGGGCTGCTCTGACGAAGAAGGTCCGTGCACCTTCAAAACTTTGGTGAGGGCTCAGGTGGGTTCCATTCCGGGGGGGACGCTCCCTGATCCCCACTCTCCTTCTACCTTGGTTGCACCTTTGTGATCTCACATGCTGCTGTGATTCCACGCTAATACTTGTGAACTAGCCGGTTCACATCTCCCTGTTCCAGTGTGTAGGATCCTCCTGCTGCAGTCACTCCTGGGGAATACCTTGTGGGTTAGCAACCCAGAAGCTGACTTTGCATCATTTTTTTATCCACATAAGAGCTATTTCCATGCTGGATCACATATTTACTTCAAGGTAGGCAAATGTTTTCCTTTACTCAGCTGCATGTTATATCTCTATGACCTTTTTATTTATTGTTCTTTTGATTATATTTAAATTGGGTATTCTGGTTTACACAGTAGAAACTTCAGCGCAGTGCTTTTCTGTAATTTTGGTTTTGCAAACTGTTTTTCTGCCAGCCATTAGCACCTGCAGCTTTAGTTTATACCAGAAGGAGCGCTGGTGTACATATCTCTATTGAAGCTTATTGCACTATACTAGCTGTCATCCTCTCCATGTTAAAAGATCCTTACCTAAGTCCCAATTCCATTGGGTTTCACATATAGTGACTAGTGAGCAAAAGCAAAAGGTAAGTTTGGAAGTGATGTGTGATAAATTTGCAAAACGCTGATATCCCAATGATGTGCTTTAACCCACTGAGATTACAACTATCTTAACTCCTTAGTGACAGTGCCAATTTGGTATTTAATGACCAAGCCAATTTTTACAATTCTGACCACTTTATGAGGTTATATGTTGTGAGTTCATTTTCCCCTTCATTACTGAGGCCCGAGGAACTCCCTCTTCTGGTAAAGAAAGGTAGTGAGCCTGATTATCAAACACCTGAGGCTGATGATGATGACTGGCTGAGTGGAGTTACTGACTGGATATAAGGCTGCCGACGCCCTTCTGCCCTGCGGGTGATTTCTCTGTGGGATCCTTGGAGACCAGTCTGAATTCGTGCTCCTCCAAAGCTAAGTTTGCTGCTCGGCCTTTTGCTTTTGTGCTTTGACTTTGTTTTGCTTTGTTTTTCTGGATTTCTGCCATTCCCTGCTGGGGTGTGCTGAATTCATTTAGCTCTGTCTTCTGAAAATACCTGAGTGCTGATTCAGTTTTTGAAGCCTAGCTGCTTCAGGGCCTTTTTCATATCAGCTTGTTGGCTTATGTCTTTGATAGGGTTTTGGCAGATTGCAGACAGCAGCCTTCCTGTCCTTTCCTATCTAGGTAGTTTTGGGCCCCGTCTTTGCTCAGTCTATCTTTCTGTCTGTGTTAGTATTTTCATCTTGCTTCACCGTCATTATATGTTGGGGGCTGCCTATTTCTTTGGGGTCTGCTCTGGGGCAGTTTAGATTTCCCCTTTCTTTCTTTAGGCCTATGTAATTCTCCGGCTGTGATCGAGGGGTCTAGGGCATCGTAGGAACCCCCCACGGCTACTGCTAGTTGTGTTGATAGGTTCAGGGGTCTGCAATCTGATAGTTGCCAACTTCTCTGGTTTTCTGGACTTAGCTTGTATTTCTGCTTTTGCCTCCTACGGTGACTCATTCATAACAGTTATATCTCTGGAACACTTCAACCGTATCCCACTGATTCTGAGAATGTTTTTCGTGACATAGTGTACTTCATGTTAGTGATAAAATTTATTTGATATAACTTACGTTTATGAAAAGAAAACGAATTTGGCAAACATTTTGAAAATTTTACTATTTTCAAACTTTTAATTTTTGTACCCTTAAATCAGAGAGTGGTGTCACACAAAATAGTTAGTAAATAACATTTCCCACATGTCTACTTTACATCAGCACAATTTTGGAAACATAATTTTTTTGTTAGGATGCTACAAGGGTTAAAAGTTGACCAGCAATTTCTTAACTTTCCAACAAAATTTACAAAAACATTTTTTTAGGGACCACCTCACATTTGAAGTGAGTTTGGAGGGTCAATATAACAGAAAATATCCCAAAGTGACACCATTCTAAAAAACTGCACCCCTCAATGTGTGCAAAACCACATTCAAGAAGTTTATTAACCCTTCAGGTGCTTCACAAGAACTAAAGCAATGTGGAAAGAAAAAATGAACATTTTACTTTTTTCACGAAAAATTTACTTTGGAACCATTGTTTTTATTTTCAAAAGGGTATCAGGAGAAAATGGACCACAAAATTTATGGTGCAATTTCTCCTGAGTATGTCGATACCCCATATGTTGGGAAAAGCCACTGTTTGGGTGCATGGCAGGGCTCAGAAAGGAGGGATCACATTTCACTTTTTGAACACAAAATTGGCTGGAATCAATGTTAGAACCATGTTGCGTTTGGAGACCCACTGATGTACCTAAACAGTGAAAACCCCCAATTCTAACTCCAACTCTAACCCCAACACACCCCTAACCCTAATCTCAACTCTAACCATAACCCTACACACAAACCTAACCCTAACACACCCCTAAACCTAATCCCAAACATAACCATAATCTCAACCCTAGCCCCAACCCTAACCCTAACTTTAGCCTCGACCCTAACACTAACTTTAGCCCCAACCCTAAACCTTACTTTAGCCCAACTCACTTTAGCCCAACTCACTTTAGCCCAACTCCAACTCTAATGGGAAATTGGAAATTAATACTTTTTTATTTTATTATTTTTACATAACTAAGGGGGTGATAAAGGGGGGTTTGATTTACTATATTTTTTATTTTGATCACTGTGATAGGGTCTATCACAGTGATAAAAAATGAACCAATAGGAAAAATTTCGTATTGTGGCCTGGTGCCGGCCGGAAAATCTCAGCGGGCGCCATTTTCTCAAGGAAGAAGATACCGGCGGCCTGAGGGACTTCAACGGGAGTTCCAGGGACAACGGAGGTACTGGGGGAATCGAGGGACCCTATTTATTTCTCCTCTGATGTGCGATATCATAGAAATTAAATGCAAAATCAGACTTTTTTTGCAGTCGCCGTTATACCATTAATAGCGGCGATCACAACACTGAGGTAGGTAAAAACTGACCGAAATCATGTTCTCTGGGGTCTCATCTACCCCTGGTAGCTGAGCCTCCTTGGAAAGTCCGACTCTAGGGAGCACTATACCCTTATTCCTCAGTGCTGTCAAAAAGCGGTGCTGTGGTTTAAGTACCTTTAACTGCCGCTGTTAAAAGGCGTATCAGCGGTCATTAAGAGGTTAACCTAAAAAATTAGACAAAGAATTCCATTTGACAATACATACCACCCTTATATGCATGTCATAAAAAATTGCATCTATAGACATTGGTCACTCTTGGGGAAAGCATACCCCAATATTCCTGGACTTAATGATATACCGATCATATACAGTATAATAAAAAAAACAAATTTAAGAAGCATTTTAATAAAAGCAGACATTGGATCCAGTAGAATTACTAGTGTGCAGAGAAACCTAAGCACACAAAAAAGTGGTACCTTCCCATGTTTACACTGCTTACAGTGCTCTAACATCGCCAAAGGAGATACCTTTTCACATCTTAGATCCAATAAACTTTTCCAGTAAAGGGTTTCTTCACATGTGATTCATCATTTGTCATTTACCTCATTAAATGCCTGTGCAATCTCAAATATGTTGGTCACACAACCCAACATTTCTGAGACTGCATTTCCCAACAAGTCTACTATCAGATGCAAGTGATTCATGTTACGCATTTCTGCACATTTCTACTCGGCAGGACATAATGGATCTCAATTGAAATACCAGATAATAGAAAATGTACCCATGCACAGAAGGGATGGTGATAGGATAAAGAGGCTGAAACTCAGTGAAGCCTAATGGATATTCACATTACAAACACTGGAACCCAGGGGTATGAATAGAGAATATGAGATTACTTATTTGTGATATACACACTGGTTGTTTGATCTTTAATAAGTATTTTATTCTATTTCCTTTCAGGTCTCATAATGAACCTGGCATCTGGCCATAACTTCTCCTTACCGATCTATACTAAACTTCTCTACCCTCTCCATCTCGTCTGTTTATTTTCCTTTCTTATTTTCCCTCCTTGCTTTCTCCCTGTCATCCAAGTCATATTCCTATGCATTCTTCCTTTTCTTTTTTCCTAGTCTCTTCCTCCCTTTCTTTTCCTGTCATATTTAAATTCTCCCTTCCTAATACCTATGCATGCTATTGAATTCCATTAGCCTTTTTTCCCTCTTGGCTCTTCATTTTTTTTATCACTGCCCATCTTATTCCTTTCCTTATTCACGGTCACCACGCATGCGCACATGCCCTCTTCTCTCAACATGATTCTCTCTCCCTTTCATTCCTTTAGCGCACGCGCACTACCATAGAGATACTTTCAGGTTTTTCCGGCAGTGTTCTGAAACACTGCTCACGTGATCATCTTCCTCCCGATCACATGACACACCCAGATATGACGTTGTTGCCGGCAACATTGAAAAAGTCCGGCCAATGCTCACCATGCACACATTACTTCATCGGATCTTATGCACGCTGCAGATGCCGATACACCCTGCTACAGGTAACATGTGGTTTTGTTTATCTACCTCCCTGCTTTACATCCCTAAATGCCAATGGGGATAACCTTATTCTGAATACATCTACCTTTATGTCACATAATAGTGCATCATATTAATTAATTTATGAACTAATATATACCTTGTGGGCACTTTTGACCTTTCTCCTCTCCCCGAGATATGCAATATCTCCTGCTTTAAATGACTTATGGTTCTAATATTAATATGATTAAAGCTACCTATCCCTGAGCCTTTGCTAGGGAATCTACTTTCTCATATTAACACCCACTGTCATGATTGCTTATATTGCCTATGCTTGTTTTCTCTCTTCTCCCCTTACACTGTTGCTTTCTTATTTTTAGGCTAATTCACATTAGCCATCATTATTGACTCCAGAATGTACTGGATAACATGGATTATGTGTTTTGTGTATTTTCCTTATGCTGCTGTGATGAAAGTTTGATATACAATGTTTTTAATGTTCAAATACTCTTTTTTTTATGTTTAGAAATCCTTGAGAAAGGCACTAAAGGCCGAAACATTGGATATTTATTTCTGTTTTCTCATGTATTAGTTGTGAATTACAAGAATTAAACTTCATTACATTCATTATCACGAATTGTCATGTCTTTATTGTCAAAGGTTACTTATTAATAAATATGCCATATGTCTGGAAGAGGTTAACGGTCAGAAACAAGAATCCAACCATACTATGCTTTATTTAATTTGAAGGATAAGCCTAGAAACGCTTAACACAACCTTAATAAACAAAGTATAAAAATATAGTTGAACAAACAGATATAACTTTGATAACATATCTTTTTGGGACCTGAAGTTCATTTTTACTGTTACACAGATATAGGGTCACGTTAATCAAAAGTGGTGTCATTTTAACCAATTTTTAAGTTAAAGTTAGACTACTTTACTGAGGTATATTGTGACACATTTATGACTTTAAGTTCCCTTCTTTGATAAATCTGTCACAACATACATCACTGAGAATAATTTGAACACTGTCTAAAATTCCACTTTTTCTACTACAGGATCTGTGTGAAGTAGAGACATTTAAAAAATAAACATAGTGGCATTTCATAAATGTTTCTAAATTTACAACATGACATAAGCTGCTCTAAATTCTGCCACAATTTGTTTATAAAAATATCACAAAGCAGATAAAATATTATTTTGAAGTAAAATGTACCAATAAAGTTTCAATTGCACTGATAAACTGGGGATATAGAGTTCAAGATTAACAGTCTAGTTGCCAAGAGAGGGAGTTTAGGAGCTTATTCCTAATAATATGAATAATATATCTGTACACAGAATGTATCCTAAGCTCTACCTGTTTATGACTGCAACAAAAAAATGGAGTATTAGGTCTTGTAAAGATATGTAATAAATACTTTTCACAGAACTATGGACCAAAATAAATGTTTGCATTTTTTCCATAGATGTGGAGTAGTTAATAATAAATAACATTCACTTTGTTATTCATTTGGCAGCTGTGGTGACTATCATGATGCATCTATATCACAGCTATAAGTCAACCATTGTGCATGCTAGCTACTTTGCCTGACAGTTCTTACAGTTGCATGTTTTATGGCTTTTGTCATCATGGAATCCAAATGTGATGTCATCAAAACATACATTTAATTACACCAATCCCCACAATCCAGTACGTGAGTAGCAGGTTACTTTAGTAACTATGTACTGTATTTGTAATTCTGCTGTGAATTGTGCTAAAGACATGACTTGCTACCGATATCAATCATCTGCTTGCCACCATTGCTGACCTTTTTGCCTTATTGACAACAAATTCTGACTTCTGATTTGTGATATTTGAAAAGCCTCACATCAGCCATTGCTCACATTGCGTGCATAGGACTTCTTGAGCTCCTTTGGTGGCAAACTATGGTGTCCACTACCCTGGTAGGTCTTTATCATGGTCTTTAGATTTTTTTTTCTTATGATTATTCAGTTGACTATTTGTGTACATTTCTAGGGTGCAAATTTATGTCAAAGTAAATTAGCTTTCTGTAATCAAAAGGGATTTGGAAACAGTATAAGTTTACATCAAATTGATGTATTCTAATCCTTCTGTGCACAAAATATTCCATATATGTTTCAAATATACTCAATACAATATAGGCAAAAATATAATAAAAGTTATAACGTTAAAGTTAGTAGTTTGAGAAAGAGAAAAGATACGGTAATTAAATAGAAAAAAATCTATTTTCTAGCAAAGATATGGTCTTCACATGTGATTTGAATAAAATTTATTTTTTTAGTATAAAAGGATAAAGATAAGATATAAAAGCACATATACAAATATCCCAATTTATATGAGAGAGGGGTCTGACCTGCTGCAAAAGATGTGACAAAGTTACTGGTAAAGTACTGAAAGGGAGATATGTGTCACTATGCTTAATGGTGTCAGTGATGTAAAACCCAAAATATTTTCCTCCAGCACACTACATGCTGTGAGGTTTAAGCTAAGCTGCATAATGGGCTGGATTTTATGTGGACATTCATAGAGCAGGTGGGAGAATGTACATCTTATCTCCATCAGCAGAGTCGGCACCAAGTGATCAGTCACGTGGGTGAGGAATCACATGGTCTAGGCTTAAATAGCTGGGCTCCAAAGGCAGTCGAGGTGTTGAGTGTCTGGAGAAACATTCCAGAAAAGTATAAAAAAAAAAGGAAGGGGATCCTCCAACGATGAAACCAGTGAAGCCGATATAAAAATGAAAAAACTTTATAGGAACTATACAAGGACATAAAAACTGGACATCACCCGACACCTGTATGGGCAAACCGACATGTTTCAGCAAACAGCCTTAATCATGGTATGTATAGGTGCCAAAGGTTGCGATTTTTATGAAGAGTGAGCGCATGTAGCACAAGTGAAGAAAATGGGGCAATTAAAGCCTCAGAAAATAACTCTTCAGAGTACAAAGCGACTGAATCCCTAAAAATCCCAATGGAAGCAAAAGAATAAATGGACACAAGTAAATATGAATAACTTAAAAAAGGGAAAGTGAAAAGACATGTGAGTGAATAAGATACATAACTATTGGCGCATAAAAGTCAAAACAGTATATATACACAACTACATCTAAAAATAAAATGGCAGAATTGTTAAACCACAATACATTCACAATCATATTGCAGTATTGGAAACATAAAAAAAAAAAAAAATATATTTTTACTTTTTTTCCCTTCTATTTCTCCTTCCTTTTTTGCAATTAAATCAACAAAAAAACAAAGTCATGTGGACAAGTATATTAACACTCATATTGCAAAACTAGGTCTTGTCTCAAATTTAAGCCATTAGGCACCCTGGTCTGAAGTATTAAAATCCAGAATGATTCCCAATTCAGCATTTTCCGTTTCATGTCACCCCCCCTTTTGGGTTTAAAGAAGACTTTTTCAATGGCATAAAAAATTAAAGAACTAATATCCCCGCCATGTATTTGTGAAAAATGTCTCGAAACCACAGACACCCCAATATTTTTTAAATTAACCACATCTGACAAATGTCTTCTTATTCGTTTTTTAGCGGTCCGGTGGTACAGCCAGAATGCTGTTTATTGGAAAGGAGACATTCGATAACATAAATCACCCCTGTTGTATTGCAGTTAATAAAACTGTTAATAGTAAATTCCTTATTCATCGATTTAGAAATAAATTCAAGTTTATTATTCGAAGCATGAAAACAAGCTTTGCATGGCGTGTGTCCATACCTGAAAAAACCCTTTGTGGAAAGCCAAGTTGAACGAGAAAGATTACTAGTAATTGAGAACTCACTTGGAGACAAAATGTTTGCAAGAGTTGGTGACATTTTTGCCACGAAAAAAATTTCAGAATTATTCCAAACATTAGAGAGTTTGGAATCCTCATTCAAGATCGGTAAGAATTTACAAATAACTCTGATAATATTGGTATATTGAGAGCTATACTGGGTGAAAAACATTATAAATTGATTAGTGTTCTTATTTCTATTTTTACTTTTGCTATTACTAGATAATAAATCACCTCTATTGATATTTTTGACACTGGAGTCTGCTTTTATTTAAAATGCGATCTGGATACCCCCTTGATTTTAATTGAGTCAAAATTTTATTGGCTTCCACTTCATATGTTTCTGATAATGATTAGTTTCTTTTTGCTCTAATGAACTCAACAATGGGAATATTTTTTATTAAATGGGGTGGGTGACAGGAGGTGGCCTCTAATATTGAATTGCTGTCAGTGGGTTTTTTTATATGGTGAAATTACAATCGAGTTGGAGTCTAGGTTACCAGTCAAAGCAATATCCAAATAATTTATGAATTTATTGGAAAGTTGATGCTTGAAGACAGGTTAAATTTATTATCATTCATGTATTTTATAAATTGTACCACATCCACATCTGGAGAAGATGTCACATGTGGTTAATTTAAAAAATGTTGGGGTTTCTGCAGTTTCGAGACTTTTTTACAAATACATGGCGGGGATATTACTTCTTTAATTTTGTTATGCCATAGAAAAAGTCTTTGTGAGATATGGAAAAATTATATTATTTTGATTTCTGATGGAATTCACCATCAAGATAAAGTTTGGCCCAAAAGTACTTGCTTCAGACCACTCAGTCCACCACCCTTGACATGCATTCCCCAAGGCCATAAAAATTAATGCAATGTTTTTCCTTAATTAAAACTCAAGGAACAAGCTCTTTGAAGCTCGGGTGACTAGCAATTAGCACAAGAGTGTGAGTTCTAGTGCAGCTACAGCCAAACTAAAAACTTTTGTCTGACTCAAGCACATGGAATCATCATGGCACAACAAGTCACAGCAAGGTACTGAATCTGGAAAATGAGCTATATTAACAGAATGCAGTATCTCTGAGCCTAGCCGAGCATATTATCGAAATTGTCATTCCTTCCCCCACACGCCCGTGCCCAGCAACCACCTGTAGCACTCTGTGCTATTGAGTTACAAAGCATAGCTACCATGAATTACATGCGGTAGGCATAATTAGTTTCTATACACAGACAAAATCCAGCAAAATCCAGTGGCACCTCTGCCATTCCATTCAGAGCTTCAGGAAAGTTATGAGCCTCCACAGTTCTGGACAGAAAATCATACTCGCATAGATGGGAGGAGAAAGGCTGCACAAGCCCAGGGGTGACAGGTGCTCATTGTGAGCTCAGCTTTTCTACTGGCAGGAGAATCCATTAGCTGACACAGCCAGGAAAATTAATCTTGGGCTGCTCTTTTATCTTGATACACGAATCCCCATATCCACACACTCAGTTGGTTATATTATACGCTACCCGGGTTGGTTTCTGACCTGATATAAGCCTGTTGTCGGACGGGGCTTATGTCGAACGAGGAAATGTGTCAGCATACTGTACTGTATTAGTGAGGAACTCTGATAGTGACAGCGGGGAGGTTTATATATATATATGTCCCCAGCCTGGACTGGTGATGTATATCTCCCTCACTGGGAGTTCCTCAATAACTCACATCTATAAGGAAAGCTTTTCTGGTAACTATTTGCCCTCGTTGTAGTTCCCTGACTGACCTGGGGCAAGCGGTGTCATCAGAGAGACGATCCCTGCTGAATCCTTCTCTCCCCTCCCCCGAGGTGAGCAAAGTCGACACCCCCTTCCTATGTGCAATCTGTCATAGTCTTTAAACCCAAAAGGGGGGGTGATTTGAAATGTAAACTGCTAAATTGGGAATCGTTCTGGATTGTAAAACTTCAGACCAGGGTGGCTAATGGCTTAAATTTGAGACAAGACCTAATATTGCAATATGACTGTTAATATACTTGTCCACATGACTTTGCTTTTTTGTTGATTTAATTGCAAAAAAAGGAAGGGAAAAAGAAGGGGAAAAAAAGTGAAATAATTTTTTTTTAATTTGTTTTTTTTTGTGGTTCCAATACTGCAATATGATTGTGAATGTATTGTGGTTTAACAATTCCGCCATTTTCTTTTTTGATGTAGTTGTGTATAAATAATGTTTTGTCTCAATAGTTATATATCTTATTCATTCACTTGTCTTTTCGTTTTCCCTTTTTTAAGTTATTCATATTTACTTGTGTCCATTTATTCTTTTGTTTCCATTTTTGTACCCTGAAGAGTTAATTTTCTGAGGCTTTAATTGCTTGATTTTCTTCACATGTGCTATATTCTCCCACTCTTCATAAAAATCGCAACCTTTGGCACTTATACATACCATGATTCTGGCTATTTCCTGAAACGTGTCGGTTTGCCCATGCAGGTCTCGGGTGATGTCCAGTTTTTATGTCCTTGTATAGTTCCAATAAAGTTTTTTCATTTTTATATCGGCGTCACTGGTTATATCGCTGGAGGATCCCCTTTCTTTTCTTTTCCTTCACACATGGCTGATGTCTGAGACTGAGATGACTCCTTGCAAGTTTCCTGCTGAACAAGGTGCATCTAATACTGGTGAGCTGACAATCTCCTTCCCCTTTTTCCCTCTTTTGCTTACTCCACAGAAGTGGTTTGTGCTGTGGTTTAGGCCTGACACTAAAACCACTAACACTAAGTTGGCTGACCCCGCTACTACAAGGACTGTACCTAGAGCTATCGTTTTGAATTGCTTTGCTGTTTTTCCCAGAGTGCCATGTTTATTTTGTGCTTAACCTTGATTTATGCCATATTTAATAAACCAACTGCATACTTCAAGCCGCAGTTCTCCCGTATCTACCTGCGTGTCCAGCCAAGTGCGCCAATCTATCACAAAAGGTACAGTAATTAAGTCAGAGCTATGGAGTTTTTACATATGCCCAAACCAAAGAATGTTGAATATTAGTAATATTTAATAAGTAATAATTTAAACAAGACATAAACAGTTAATAATTTTCAAGGATAATTATGCTGCAAAATACAATTGAGGTGCCTTTAAGTATATCTTATCTATGAAATATAATCTTACAGAAAATTCTAACAATATCTTCAGGTTAGTCTTGGGTCGTTACAGCTGAAACAGTACATGATTTTTTAATGCTGTTATGCAACAAGTAATATAACATATTGGCAAATTAAGAATTATAACAGCTGTGTTGATTTTTGTTCTTTTTCAGCTAGGAAGGACATATCTTTACTCTAAAATCTGTTGTGTTTGAAATATTCTGTTTTCTTTCCATGCTGCATCCATTGTAGATTTTTTGTAAACACAAACAGCATAACTTGCGGAAAAACTAAGAACAATAACAATAAAATTTCAGAATGTTAAATGAGTCCCTGCTTTAAAGGTTTACATGGAATCTTTAAACTTGCTGATGTTTCCTAAATTTGACTAATTTAACTTCTTAAATTGCAATAGAACATTGAATGTGTAAAAACACCTACAGCAAATGAATTTGCAATTATACAACTTGACCAAAGCAGAGCATAACATAGCTAGCCAGAAGCGTAGTAGCACAGATATGTAAAACGTAATGGCTCATGAAAAATCCTACCATCATCCTTAAGATTCAAGCATTATTGATTTTATTTTCAAAATGTCTTGCTCTTTTTGTTGGTTTGTCTCAGCTGCTTGTCAGTTTAAATATTAACTTTATAGAGCACTATTATGTATATCCAGTTCCAATTGGTCAAAGCTTAGAGAAAGATAGCATAGTGTTCTGTAGATTTGCCTGGAGGCATTTTTTGTATTTTAACCTTATGTAAAAAAAAGTAGAATTATGACTTTGAAACTTATGTGTTTCAAGAAATGTTGTCTGTTTTACTGCTAGTTTAACATGCTTCTCTAAAATGATTTCAAGTACATTTTAACTCTAAAATATTATCTGATAGATTTATTTAGTTTTGCAGCTTTTAAGGACTTCATCACAAGACATCTTGGTTCAAGGGAGACAAAGGTATATTTACACCAGGGAAATGTGGAAATCGCAGGGACGCGGGATGCAGTGATGAGCAGGAGGCTGATCAAGAATTAAAAGGGGATTTATTACAGGGGAAACTCCATGCAAGGAGAGTATTGGCGATAAAGGGGTTGAAGGCAAAACGTATAAAACAGGGGAACAAGAAAGTTATCTAAGTGACTGGCAAACTTATCAGTCTGAAGTTCTCCAGATGATGCAGGCTTGTTTTTCCACAGTGGTGCTGAAGGAAGCACAAGAAGTCTCCAGCTTGGTCCTGAAGATAATCGAGACACTGGTTCCTGATGAAAGTGGTGTGTCCGGGTTCCCTTGGATGTGATCCTGTGAAGACGGAGCAACGTGTGGGTCGCGAAGCAGGGTTTGGTCCCTCCGGAGTTTTGCAGAGTTCATTGGCAGAGGCAGGATGCAAGTCAGCCGGCTCTGGCTGATAGTGCTGCTCAGGGGTGGATCGCACACCCACACTAGTCTGAGGAACGGCACATGCAGTCAATTCCATCTCAGTGGTAGGTGAAGGCATGCAGTCCATTCCATCACGGTCAGGGGAGGTGCACGGCAGTGTAAGACAGTGAGGGACGGTGTTGATGAGTCATCTCACGGAGAGAGAGTTAACTGTTTCCTGCTGCATAATCTGTCTTCTCTACAAGTCTCCCCTGTTCCCGAGCACAGCCCCTTTTATCTCTGTCACGCCCCCTTCAGTCCAGTGCAAAGGTTGGTCCAGGTCCAATGCTTTCCTTCCTGCAACAATGGTGACAGTATCTTTAGTTCCAGGTCTGGCACAAGAGAGGCACCACTGGCCCGGTCCACATTCCTACAGAAACATAAGTTTTAGGAACAAGGCCCCCAACCTTTAAAGAGCCCACAGCAATTAAAAGCAGAAGCTTCACTGAAAACATCAATTCTGCATTATCAATGCAGCTTCCAATTTTAAACCTGCAGCAGGAGCATTGGTGACATTACAGTCATGTGACCATCATGTGAGCAAGAGTCCTGTGCTTTGCAGATGTCTAGAATAACTAAACAGAAGGAGACAGCGAGTGTGTATACATATATGTGAGTATGTTCTGTGTATATACATATAGGTATGTGTGCTTTGTGTCTACATATGTGAATGTATATGCTTTGCGTATTTACATGTGTGTGCTCTGTATATACATATATGTTTGTGTATGTGTGTGCTCTGTTTATATACATATTTTTGTTTTTTATAAATATATGTATGTGGGCTCAGTGTATCTACACAAAGTACATACTGTACATGCATGCACATGTGTATGTGCTCTGTGTATACATTTGCGTGCTTAGTGTACACATATGTGCATTTACGTTAATGTATGTGCTCTGTGTATACATGTGTGTGCTTTGTGTATACCTGTTTGTATATGTGCTTTGTGTACAAATGTACAAGTCTGTATGTGCTATGTTGCTATGTGTACAGTATATCACAAAAGTGAATACACCCCTCACATTTTGTAAATATTTTATTATATAATTTCATGGGACAGCACTGAAGATATGACACTTTGATACGATGTAAAGAAGTCATTCTACAGCTTGTGTAAATTTGGTATTTACTCAAAATAACTCAACACACAGTTATTAATGTCTAAACCGTTGGCAACAAAAGTTAGTACACCCCTAAATGAAAATGGCTAAATTGTGCCCAAAGTGTCAATATTTTGTGTGGCCACCTTTGAGGATCTCAAGTTGTGGGTTGTAATTATCACCTTGGCCAGATAACGATGCAACTATTTTTTATTACTTTCGTCCATGGTCTTACAGCAATTCTAGGTAGATGATCACAATGCACTGCCCCCACAGTCCACAAGATCCCAACCTGGGGCCAGTAGTTCCACCGCCCCTATACTAGTTGATACCCACTGTCTCCCAAACTTTGGCCCACAGCTTTTGTATTTCTGCCAGTATAGTCTGTAGTCACAGTCCATACTCCCCAGACAATGTAATCCACGACTGTAGCATGTGTATCCAGCTAGGGCAAGCACTAACAGTCCTGAGGATAGTTCCTTAAATCCAGACCACAGATCCCACTACCGCAGCACATGTAAACACAATAGTAAGATTGACATTCCAGTGCTTCATGCAGGAAAATATCTGCATCCCTTAGAGCCATGGACTGCACTCTACGTCCATTGATCCAATAGTCATTAGTCCATGGCTAGCTCCTCATACCACCATTATTTCCAAGCATTGTCTTAACACTCTTGGGCATGGAGTTCATTAGAGCTTCACAGGTTACTTTGCAATCTTCTTCCACACCTCCATGACAACATCACGGAGCTCATGGATATTGGAGACCTTGTGCTCCTCCACCCTATGTTTGAAGATGTCCCACAGATGCTCAATAGGGTTCATGTCTGGAGACATACAGTACTTGGCCAGTACAGGACCTTTACCCTCAGTTTCTTTAGCAATGCAGTGGTTGTTTTGGAGGTGTGTTTTGGGTTGTTATGTTGGAATAGTTTCCAAATTGAGGGGATCATGTTCTGCTTCAGTATGTCACAGTACATGTTGGCATTCACATTTCCTTAAATGAACTGTAGCACCCCTCAGCTGGCAGCTCTCTTGCAGTCCAAAGCCATGACACTCCCACCACCATTATTGACTGTAGGCAAGACACACTTTTCATTGTATTCCTCACCTGGTTGCTGCCATACACGCTTGGTACCATATGAAAGAAACAAGTTTATTATTGGCTCATCAGACCACAGGACATGGTTCCAGTAAGCCATGTCCTTAGTCTGCTTATCTTCGGCAAAATGTTTGCAGGCTTTCTGTGCTTCATTTTTAGAAGAGTCTTCCTTCTGAGATGACAGCCATACAGACCAATTTGATGCAGTGTGAGGCATGTGGTCTGACCACTAACAGGTTGACCTGCACCCCTCTGTAGCAATGCTGGCAGCACTCATACATCTATTTTGAAACAAAAACTTCTTTATATTCGTTATATGACGCTTAGCATGTGCACCCAACTTCTTTGGTCGACTATGGCAAGACCTGTTCTGAGTGGAACCTGTCCCGTTAAACCATTGCATGGTCTTTGCCACCTTGCTGCAGGTCAGTTTCGGGATGTTGGCAATCTTCTTATATCTAGACTATGGTTATGTACAGCAAAAATTCATTTTTTCAGATCCTCAGAGAGTTCTTAGCCATGAGTCGCCATGTTGAACTTCCAGTGAGCAATATGAGTGTCAGTGTGAGAGCTATAACACCAAATTTAACACACATGCTCCCCATTCATGCCTGAGACCTTGTCACACCAATGAGTCATATCATATTGGGGAGGGAAAATGGCTACTTTGTCACAATTTTGCTACTTTCACCTAGGGGAGTACTCACTTTTTTTGCCAGTGGTTTAGAAATTAATAGCTGTGTGTTGAGTTATTTAGAGAGCACTGAAAATTTACACTGATATATAAGCTGTACGCTGACTACTTTACATTGTATCAAAGTGTTATATCTTCAGTGTTGAACCATGAAAAGATATAATAAAATATTTACAAAAATGTGACGGGTGTGCTTACTTTTGTAATATACTGGCTGGACTATTGTGCACCACCACGAGTTTCAAATGTCAGTATTTTGGAAATGCTGTGATTCAGGACCATGGCTCATGGGTGAGTATGGGGTAATTTCCTCTTTCTCTCATGGGCTTGGGGTATACAAAGCTGAACACTTACATGAGATATTGTGAAGATGCTTGGTGATACTGCTGGTGGTAGTGGTGCTGTCACATCCTCTCTTTGCAGGGAGGTAGGTGGCTCTGTTAATCGTGAGTGGGACGAAGATGTCGAGACCGCAGCAGAAGAGGGAGTAAGAGGAGGTTCACATCCCATCCAACTGATACTTCACAATGCATAAAAAAGGTTATCAAGTCTCATGAAACCAGTGTTTCACAGTGCATAGTTATAAACTAAGAAATGTAAACACATGAGGGACGCTGCAGCAAGCACCTTTATTTATTGGTAGGTTGTAGTGACTTTTTGTCACGCTTATATAGTGTTTACATTTCTTAGTTTATAACTATGCACTGTGAAACACTGGTTTCATGAGACTTGATAACCTATTTTATGCATTGTGAAGTATCAGTTGGATGGGATGCTCCTTTAGTGTTGCACCTCTTTACAGATGACTAATTGGTATGGAGCAAGTGAATTTTCATAAATCTCCCCCGGTGCACACACTGTAAATTGATTCAATAGTCCTTTTATGTTAAATTAATAATGGGTATGGAGCAAGTGAATTTTCCTTGGTTCTCACACTGCATATGGGTATAACAACGCCTTAATGATAGTCAATCAACAATTGACATTGAACTACTGAAAACAAATTTATTTTATTTTTTTTTATATCTCTTTGGTGTTCACACTGCATATTGTTTTTGCAGCCTCCCATGAATATATCATTATATGGTGTTTACATGCGTTTTGTCTCTCATATTGATCCAGCACCTTTCTTTTTAATGTTCTTTTTAATGTTGTGACATTGGTATTTAAATAAAGATGTTTTTCTACAAGGTACCATTGTGTGGAAACTTCTTGTACATTGTTCTATGAGGTGACCACAAAAGTAATTATTGGTATGTTGTGGTACTATATCCAGAATTATTTATTAATAGCTGGTTTGGGCAATTTTTGTGAATATAATGGCTACAATTCAGACAGACACAATGGTAGGGTATAATTATTTTTTAAGGCACGGCCACAACTCGTACAGACACAGTGGTAGACTATAACTTTTTTTTAGGCATGGCCACTGCTCTGACAGATACAGAGATAGAGTATAATACATTTTAGGCCCAGACACAACTTGCTCAGACACAGTGGCAGAGCCACTTTTAGGCATACTACTCATACAGACATGGCTGCAGAGAATGCAGAAGCTTTTGGGCTCAGTATTCCCACAGGCGGGGGGCAGAATACACACAGAGGCTTAACCCCTTTCCTATACTGGACGCAATATTCTGTCCACGTGACCTGGGACCTAAGTCCCAAGGATGGAATATTACGTCACACGCGATCAGCGGCGCTCACAGGGGGAGCGCAGCTGATCACGGCCGGGTGTCAGTTGATTATTACAGTTGACACCCGGCACTATGTGTCAGGGGCGGTCACGGACCACCCCCGGCACATTAACCCCTGGCACACTGCGATCAAACATGATCGCGGTGTACCGGGGGCATAGGAGAGAAGCGTGCAGGGAGGGGGCTCCCTCCGTGCTTCCCTGCGACCCCCGGAGCGACGCGATGTGCTGCATCACTCCGAGAGTCCTCCTCCCTGCAGGCCCCTGGATCCAATATGGCCGCAGGGGCCTGCAGCAGCGCCTGTCAAATCGCTGATCTGACACAGCACTGTTCTAAGTGTCAGATCGGCGATCTGACAAAAGACAGTGATGTCCCCCCTGGGACAATATAATAACGTAAAAAAAACTTGTCTTAAAATAATTTTAAAAAATCACAAAATAAATTAAAAAAAAAATATTCCCTAATAAATTCTTTTTTTTCTAAATGAAAAAAACAAACAATAAAAGTGCACATATTTAGTATCGCCGCATCCATAATGACCCACCCTATAAAGCTATCCCACTAGTTAACCCCTTTAGTAAATCCCTTAAAAAAAGCAAAAAACAAAGCTTTATTATCATACCGCAGAACAAAAAGTGCAATAACGCATGATCAACATCTGCAAGGAGTTTGTTTGTTCTCCCCGTGTTTGCGTGGGTTTCCTCCCACACTCCAAAGACATACTGATAGGGAATTTAGATTGTGAGCCCCATCGGGGACAGTGCTGAAATGTGTGCAAACTGTAAAGTGCTGCGGAATATGTTAGCGCTATATAAAAATAAAGATTATTATTATCAAAAAGACGGATATGAATAAATATGGTGCCACTGAAAACGTCATCTTGTCCCGCAAAAAAGAGCCGCCATACAGCATCATCAGCGAAAAAATAAAAAAGTTATAGCTCGCAGAATAAAGCTATGCAAAAATAATTATTTTTTATATAAAATTGTTTTTATTGCATAAAAGCGACAAAACGTAAAAAAGCAACATAAATGAGATATCGCTGTAATCGTACTGACTAGTGTTGAGCATTCCGATACCGCAAGTATCGGGTATTGGCCGATATTAGCGGTATCGGAATTCCGATACTGACTTCCGATACTTTTGTCATATCGGATACCGGAATCGGAAGTTCCCATCATGCTATGAGCCTGCTTGCTTTGATTAAGCCAATGGGAATCCTCCGAAGTGTGGGCACATCCTGTTAGGCATGTAGGCATGTTAACTATTGGCATGGCTGTGATTGGCTGCCGAAATGATGTCATGATGCACTATAAAAGCCACCGCAGCCGCCATTTCTGGTTCACTCTGCTGTGAATTCAGTTAGGGACAGGCTGCTGTAGAAGACTGTGAGGGACAGTTAGAAATAGCGATTCCACCAAACTTCTAGTGCTTTACCCAGGCTACATAAACCACCACTGTAGCCTTCTTTGCCCTAGCAGCAGTGTTCACAGCTGTCTGCAAGGGCTGTGTGAGTGCAGCTCACGCTGTGGAGTGGGTCCTGCAGCCACGTTAGGCTGTAGGCCACCCAGTGTGATCACTGCTGCCTCATACATCTTTTAATTTTTGAGCTGCATTTTTTACATAATTTCAATCTAGTGTGCTTCCATCCGTATCCATATACGTTGGTTGCAAACACTAGTAGTAGACAGCAGAGCCTTTCTGCAGCCTTTCAGTGCTAGTGTCCACTTTGCTGCACTGTTCACGGCTGTCTGAGAGGTCTCTGACTGTGTGTGAGTGCAGCTCACGCTGAGTAGTGTGTCCTGCAGCTACGTCTGGTTGTAGGACGCTCAGCGTGCGTCAGTGCCTCACACATATTTGTATTTGAGTGCAGCTCATTTTTTCTTCTATTAGTGTGCATCCATCCGTCTCCATCTACGGTGGTTGCAAACACTATATAGGAGTACACAGCGGAGCCTTTCTGCAGCTTGTCAGTGCCAGTGCCCACTTAGCTGCACTGTTCACGGCTGTCTGAGAGGTCTCTGACTGTGTGTGAGTGCAGCTCACGCTGAGTAGAGTGTCCTGCAGCTACGTCTGGTTGTAGGACGCTCAACGTGCATCACTGCCTCACACATATTTGTCTTTGAGTGCTGCTCATTTTTTCTTCTCCTATTAGTGTGCATCCATCCGTATCCATCAACATTGGTTGGTTGCAAACACTATATAGGAGTAGATAGAGGAGCCTTTTTTTCTGGCTTGTGCCCTGTCGGCACAGCCAGATTAGTATTACCCAGTTTTTTTGGAGCCTCATCTTTTGCATTGTAGGTTACCTGCCTGCATTGTAATAGCTCCAAAAAGTTGGTGATACTATCAGTTTCAATTCTTTGTTCACATACTTTGAGTTTGTTTCCAACAAAGAAACCACAAAAAAAGTTCACCAAACACTACATTTGGAACTTGTGTAGGCCACATCAGCTCCTATTAAAGTGTAGTCCACACACACACACTTCATAAAATTAGTGTTTCTTGTACCTGTAACCAGCTGTTCAGGAATAAGCACACTAAGGCCCCCCCTTTGTACTTTTCTGCCTATCTTAAGCAGTCTGGCAAGATGAATAAGGCAGGGAGTAAGGCGCGTGGGCGTGGAGTTTCAGCAGGGAGAGGACGTGGGGATTCTGCAGGGAGAGGACGTGGGGATTCTGCAGGAAGAGGACGTGGGGATTCTGGGCCTGCTGCGGGCACCAGTGGATCAGCATCCCCCAGTTTTAGCAGGCAACAGTCCTTTATGCGCAGCTTTGTAGGACCTCAACGTACCCCACTGCTGCGGGAGGAACAAATTGAAGCCGTTGTCGGATGGATGGCAGCTAACGCATCGACTTCAATTACTTCCGCATCCTCTCAGGACCAGAGCACCGAAGAGCAACCATCTGTCTCTTCACCACCTGCCAAAGTGCCCAGGCAGTCAGAGAGACATGAACAGGAGCCATCACAGTCTCTACTTCTGTTCTTGGAATCTGTTGGCTTGGAAAGAGGGGGCCAGCCAAGCAGCATTCCTGAATGTGAAGAAGAGGGAGTATGCAGTGATGCACAACTTCTTTGTCCCTCTGAATCTGAAGAGGTGAGTGGGCCAGTGCCTATGGTCAGCACACCTCAGTACGCATCAGATGATGACGAGACTCAGTTGCCACTTTCTGGTGCGTACGGTGCTGGCGAGACAACCCCGGAGAAGCAGCTGTTTGAAGAGGGGAGGGAAGATGATGAGGTCCTTGACCCATCATGGCGTGAGGAACAGGAAGGTGGAGGGAGCAGCTCGGAGGAAGAGATTCCCCTACCGGCCAAAACAGGAGGCAGAGGGAGGGGGAAGACTTGGTTGCCTGTACCCTCCACTTCGGCACCCGTTAGGAGCATTCCTCATTCCAAAGGCAAAACGGGCGCTCCCAAGACTTGCAGTGCGTGGTCCTTTTTTGACACAGTTGCAGATGACATTTGCTTTGTCAAATGCAAGCTTTGTCATCAGAAAGTCAAAAGAGGGAGAAATGTCAGCAACCTCAATACCACAAATATGTGGAAACATGTGCGCACCAAGCACGAGTTGGAGTTGCAGAGACACCCTGAAGACGTAGGCCAACGTACAGCACCACCTACCACCTCTTCAGTTCGTGTTGGGGCCTCTTCCTCCAGCTCACACACTGCTGGTTCGGCTTCCTCACAGGATCGCCAAGGAAGAACCTCTGCCACTGTTGTCTGGAGAGTGGCGCTGTACGTGTTCTTCCAACGCCACGGATTGCAGGACTCCAGTCTGTACACATAGACTCCTCCTCCTACTCAAGTTCCTCAGAAACAGCAGAGCAGGAGCCTGTTACGACCGATATGAGCACAGCCGTGGCCAAACGTCAACAGGCTGTACTCAAATTAATTTCTTTGGGGAATCGAAGCCACACAGCGCAGGAACTCTGGAATGCTATCAAGCAGGAGAGCGATGTGTGGTTTGGGCCAACGAATCTCCAGCCGGGCTTGGTAGTGTGTGACAATGGCCGAAATCTGGTGGCAGCTCTTGGCCTAGGCAACCTCACACACATCCCATGTCTGGCACATGTGCTTAACTTGGTCGTGCAGAGCTTTCTGAGGGACTATCCGGATCTTGATGCACTGTTGCACAAGGTCCGCATAGAGTGCGCTCACTTGCGGCGTTCCAGCACGGCAAGATCGCGCCTCGCTGCTCTGCAGCGACGATTTGGCCTTCCGGAACATCGCATCATATGTGACCTACCCACCTGGTGGAATTCAACGTTACATATGTTGGAGCGGTTGTGTGAGCAGCAGGCAGCAGTCATGGAGTACCAGCTGCATCAGGCGCAAACAAGTCGCACTGTGCGCCGTTCACACTTCAGCACCATTGAGTGGGCCTCTATGAAGGACATCTGCCTCGTTTTGCGTGCCTTCGATGAATCCATGCGGATGGCGAGTGCAGATGATGCACTAGTCAGCATGACTGTCCCCCGTATCTGCCTGCTTCAACAAACACTGCAAGCACTAAGGGATGAGGTTTCGAAAGAGGTGGAGGATGAGGAGTCCCAAATGCCATCTGCTTCTGGACAGTCTGCGCTACGTGTTTCCTCACAAAGGCCTAGGCAGGGGACACTTTGTGAGGAGGATGAGGAGGAGTCGATGGAGGAGGAAGACATCTCTCCAGAGGAGGGAGGTACACAAACCTCTACTCAGTATGTACAGCGAGGGTGGGGTGATGCAGAGCAGGCCGAGGTCACGCCTCAAACAGGGGACAGCGGTTCTTTGGCAGTTGGGAGTCTGCAGCACATGGTTGATTTCATGCTGCAGTGCCTGAGAAACGACCGCCGCATCGCCCACATTCTCATCTCGGCTGATTATTGGGTGTACACCCTCCTAGATCCTCGCTACCGGGACAGCATACAAAGGCTCATACCAACGTTGAACCGGGAGCGTAAACTGCGGGAGTACGAAGAGTCACTGGTGCAGTCCATAATGTTTTCCATTCCACCCGACAGCATTGTTGCTAGTGCTTTACAAAGCAGCTCTGTGCGTCGAGGCAGTGGAGGAAACTCTGCACAAAGAGGGAGCAGAGGCAGCGCCGCAGCACAAGGCAAGACCACTATGGCCCGAATGTGGCAAAGTTTTGTGTGTCCACCACAATTGTCTACACCATCAGCGACGCCTCGAGTCAGCAGGAGGCAACGCTTCCGTCAGATGGTGTCAGACTACATGTCTTGCCCTGTCGCTGTACTCCCAGATGGCTCTTCCCCCTTCAAGTTTTGGGTCTCTAAGCTGGATACATGGCCAGAGCTTAGCCAGTATGCATTGGAGGTGCTGGCTTGCCCTGCTGCCAGTGTGTTATCGGAACGCGTCTTTAGTGCCGCAGGTGGTGTACTAACAGACCGTCGCACGCGACTATCTTCCGATAATGTTGACCGGCTGACTTTTCTGAAAATGAACAAGGCCTGGATCTCCAAAGACTTTGCCATTCCTCTTACAGACTAAATTAGTGGTTGGCAACTGTATCCAGGTCTGCTGGTGTGTTCATTTTTCTACCACCTGAACTATAATCCCTGTGCTTCAACACAGCCAGTTGTCGCTCAGATGTGTCGTCTGCACAGAGAAACACACTAGCTCCTGTGTTAGTGGGGTTCAGTAACGCCAGCTGATCCCCTGCTGTTTGTACGGAAAAGTCACCAGCTCCATCAACATTCAAACCACTACTGATTTTTAACCATGCCCAACTTAGGTCTCTGGCTCCACTGTCTCTACTATTTCCCCTGGCCTCCAACCCCGCCATCTACATCTCTGAAGTGGCGTCAGCACAATCTACACTTGTTCCTGTGTTCCTGTGGCTCAGTCCCATCAGTTTATCCCCTGATGTGTGTCCGGCAAGGTCTCCTGCTCTGTCCACATTCCCATAACCAGTAGTGGGAATGAGGACAGAGCTGGCGAACTTGCCGGACAAACATCAGGGGATCAACTGACGGGACTGAGCACCAGTAACACAGGAACAAGTGTAGATTGTGCTGACGCCACTTCAGAGATGTAGCTGGCGGGGTTGGAGGCCAGGGTAAATAGTAGAGACAGTGGAGCCAGAGGCCTAAGTGGAGCATGGTTAGAATCAGTAGTAGTCAACAACCTCCATAAAAACCGCTGCCCATTGGCCTCTGCATGCGGCATGCATAATCCTGGGCTCCAACAGCGTCAGTTGGTGTTCAGAAGTGTCGTCTCCACAGAGCCAAACACATTCGTTCAAGTGTTAGTGGGGTTCAGCACTGCCAGCTGTTCCCCTGCTGTGGAGATGGCAAGTCTCCTGCTGCCTACACCTGCCAAAATCCAGTAGGCCCCAGCCTGCATCACGCCTGATCCTGGGCTCCAACAGCGTCAGTTGGTGTTCAGAAGTGTCGTCTCCACAGAGCCAAACACATTCGTTCAAGTGTTAGTGGGTTTCAGCACTGCCAGCTGTTCCCCTGCTGTGGAGATGGCAAGTCTACTGCTGCCTTCACCTGCCAAAAGCAACAGGCCCCAGCCTGCTCCTCGCCTAATCCTGGGCTCCAACAGCGTCAGTTGGTGTTCAGAAGTGTCGTCTCCACAGAGCCAAACACATTCGTTCAAGTGTTAGTGGGGTTCAGCACTGCCAGCTGTTCCCCTGCTGTGGAGATGGCAAGTCTCCTGCTGCCTACACCTGCCAAAATCCAGTAGGCCCCAGCTTGCTCCACGCCTGATCCTGGGCTCCAACAGCGTCAGTTGGTGTTCAGAAGTGTCGTCTCCACAGAGCCAAACACATTCGTTCAAGTGTTAGTGGGTTTCAGCACTGCCAGCTGTTCCCCTGCTGTGGAGATGGCAAGTCTCCTGCTGCCTTCACCTGCCAAAAGCAACAGGCCCCAGCCTGCTCCTCGCCTAATCCTGGGCTCCAACAGCGTCAGTTGGTGTTCAGAAGTGTCGTCTCCACAGAGCCAAACACATTCGTTCAAGTGTTAGTGGGGTTCAGCACTGCCAGCTGTTCCCCTGCTGTGGAGATGGCAAGTCTCCTGCTGCCTTCACCTGCCAAAAGCAACAGGCCCCAGCCTGCTCCTCGCCTAATCCTGGGCTCCAACAGCGTCAGTTGGTGTTCAGAAGTGTCGTCTCCACAGAGCCAAACACATTCGTTCAAGTGTTAGTGGGGTTCAGCACTGCCAGCTGTTCCCCTGCTGTGGAGATGGCAAGTCTCCTGCTGCCTACACCTGCCAAAATCCAGTAAGCCCCAGCCTGCTCCACGCCTGATCCTGGGCTCCAACAGCGTCAGTTGGTGTTCAGAAGTGTCGTCTCCACAGAGCCAAACACATTCGTTCAAGTGTTAGTGGGGTTCAGCACTGCCAGCTGTTCCCCTGCTGTGGAGATGGCAAGTCTACTGCTGCCTTCACCTGCCAAAAGCAACAGGCCCCAGCCTGCTCCTCGCCTAATCCTGGGCTCCAACAGCGTCAGTTGGTGTTCAGAAGTGTCGTCTCCACAGAGCCAAACACATTCGTTCAAGTGTTAGTGTGGTTCAGCACTGCCAGCTGTTCCCCTGCTGTGGAGATGGCAAGTCTCCTGCTGCCTACACAGTCCTACTACTACTGATTTTTAACCGTGCTCCACTTAGGCCTGTGGCTTCACTGATTTTCGTATTTCCCCTGTCCTCCAACCCCGCCAGTTACAGCTCCGAAGTGGCGTCTGCACAATCCACACTTGTTCCTGTGTTCCAGGTGTTCAGTCCGGTCAGTTAATCCCCTGATGTGTGTCCGGCAATGTCGCCTGCTCTGTCCACATTCCCATTATGGGAATGTGGACAGAGCAGGCGACATTGCCGGACACACATCAGGGGATTAACTGACCGGACTGAACACCTGGAACACAGGAACAAGTGTGGATTGTGCAGACGCCACTTCGGAGCTGTAACTGGCGGGATTGGAGGACAGGGGAAATACGAAAATCAGTGAAGCCACAGGCCTAAGTGGAGCACGGTTAAAATTAGTAGAAGTCTACAACTGATCTTAAAAGTTCTTCAATGCAGCCTCAGCCTGCTCCGTGCTTGTCCCTGGGCTTCAACACAGCCAGTTGTAGCTCGGAAGTGCCGTCCACACGGAAAGAGACACTTGCTGCCGTGTCTCAGTGGGGTTCAGTAATGTCAGCTGTTCCCCTGCTGTGTGGATGGCAGTCTCTCCTGCTGTCTCCGCATTCCAAAGACAGTAGGCCTCTGCCTACACCCTCCTATTTCCTGGGCTTCAACACAGCCAGTTGTAGCTCGGAAGTGCCGTCCACACGGAAAGAGACACTTGCTCCCGTGTCTCAGTGGGGTTCAGTAACGCTAGCTGATCCCCTGCTGTGTGGATGGCAGTCTCTCCTGCTGTCTCCGCATTCCAAAGACAGTAGGCCTCTGCCTACACCCTCCTATTTCCTGGGCTTCAACACAGCCAGTTGTAGCTCGGAAGTGCCGTCCACACGGAAAGAGACACTTGCTCCCGTGTCTCAGTGGGATTCAGTAACGCTAGCTGATCCCCTGCTGTGTGGATGGCAGTCTCTCCTGCTGTCTCTGCATTCCAAAGACAGTAGGCCTCAGCCTACACCCAGATTTTGCCTGGGCTTCAACACAGCCAGTTGTAGCTCGGAAGTGCCGTCCACACGGAAAGAGACACTTGCTCCCTTGTCTCAGTGGGGTTCAGTAACGTCAGCTGTTCCCCTGCTGTGTGGATGGCAGTCTCTCCTGCTGTCTCCGCATTCCAAAGACAGTAGGCCTCAGCCTACACCCTCCTATTTCCTGGGCTTTAACACAGCCAGTTGTAGCTCGGAAGTGCCGTCCACACGGAAAGAGACACTTGCTCCCGTGTCTCAGTGGGGTTCAGTAACGTCAGCTGT
The DNA here is from genome assembly GCF_039654945.1 of Dendrobates tinctorius. Taxonomy (NCBI): domain Eukaryota; kingdom Metazoa; phylum Chordata; class Amphibia; order Anura; family Dendrobatidae; genus Dendrobates; species Dendrobates tinctorius. Next base: position 54,120,337 of record NW_027361703.1, read on the forward strand.
TCCCCTGCTGTGTGGATGGCAGTCTCTCCTGCTGTCTCCGCATTCCAAAGACAGTAGGCCTCAGCCTACACCCAGATTTTGCCTGGGCTTCAACACAGCCAGTTGTAGCTCGGAAGTGCCGTCCACATGGAAAGAGACACTTGCTCCCGTGTCTCAGTGGGGTTCAGTAACGTCAGCTGTTCCCCTGCTGTGTGGATGGCAGTCTCTCCTGCTGTCTCCGCATTCCAAAGACAGTAGGCCTCAGCCTACACCCTCCTATTTCCTGGGCTTCAACACAGCCAGTTGTAGCTCGGAAGTGCCGTCCACACGGAAAGAGACACTTGCTCCCGTGTCTCAGTGGGGTTCAGTAACGTCAGCTGTTCCCCTGCTGTGTGGATGGCAGTCTCTCCTGCTGTCTCCGCATTCCAAAGACAGTAGGCCTCTGCCTACACCCTCCTATTTCCTGGACTTCAACACAGCCAGTTGTAGCTCGGAAGTGCCGTCCACACGGAAAGAGACACTTGCTCCCGTGTCTCAGTGGGGTTCAGTAATGCTAGCTGATCCCCTGCTGTGTGGATGGCAAAGTCTCCTGCTGCCTACACAGTCCTACTACTACTGATTTTTAACCGTGCTCCAATTAGGCCTGTGGCTCCACTGTCCTCCCAATTGACAGCACATCAGGCCTCAGCCTGCTAAGTGCTTGTCCCTGGGCTCCAACATCACCAGTTGCTGCTCATAAATGACTTTGGCACGGGTACTCCCTCCTGCCCAGCTTGGTTCCAGCCCTGCCTGCTGTTTCCGGGAAGTGTCAATGTCAGTTTGCCACCCCAAGTTGCCATGTCGTGTTGCGGTTGGGTTAGCCGAGGCTAGGGTGCCAGCAGTTTAGGTGCTTCCTATGTGGACTACGGGTTCTGGTAAGAAAGGCTTGTTCCGTAGTGCCAGTAGGACAAGCACCCCCTGTAGGACTGTGTGATTCTGTAACTGCGGCCAGCTTGCGGCATGCCAACTTTGCTTTTCAGGGGTAACTTCAGCTGCCCCTCCGGGTTCCAGCACCGTCAGCTGGTACTCGGCAGAGCCTTTGGTCTAGGTGCCTCCATCTCGGTATCCGAGTTCCGGCAACGTCTGCTGGTCCTTGGTAGTGCTTTGTAGCACAGGTACCTCCTGCTTAGTAACCGGGTTCCAGCACCGTCAGCTGGTCCTCGGTTGTGCCATTGGCACAACCTCCTTCTGCTGCCCCTCCGGGTGCCAGCACTGTCAGCTGGTCCTCGCTATTTCCATTTGCTCTTGCAGCTTATGCTACCCATCCGGGTTCCAGCACCGTCAGCTGGTTCTCGGCAGAGCCTTTGGCCTAGGTGCCTCCATCTCGGTATCCGAGTTCCGGCAACGTCTGCTGGTCCTTGGTAGTGCTTTGTAGCACAGGTACCTCCTGCTTAGTAACCGGGTTCCAGCACCGTCAGCTGGTCCTCGGTTGTGCCATTGGCTCTTATTCCTTCTGCTGCCCCTCCGGGTGCCAGCACTGTCAGCTGGTCCTCGCTATTTCCATTTGCTCTTGCAGCTTATGCTACCCATCCGGGTTCCAGCACCGTCAGCTGGTTCTTGGCAGAGCCTTTGGCCTAGGTGACTCCATCTCGGTATCCGAGTTCCGGCAACGTCTGCTGGTCCTTGGTAGTGCTTTGTAGCACAGGTACCTCCTGCTTAGTAACCGGGTTCCAGCACCGTCAGCTGGTCCTCGGTTGTGCCATTGGCTCTTATTCCTTCTGCTGCCCCTCCGGGTGCCAGCACTGTCAGCTGGTCCTCGCTATTTCCATTTGCTCTTGCAGCTTATGCTACCCATCCGGGTTCCAGCACCGTCAGCTGGTTCTCGGCAGAGCCTTTGGCCTAGGTGCCTCCTTCTCGGTATCCGAGTTCCGGCAATGTCTGCTGGTCCTTGGTAGTGCTTTGTAGCACAGGTACCTCCTGCTTAGTAACCGGGTTCCAGCACCGTCAGCTGGTCCTCGGTTGTGCCATTGGCTCTTATTCCTTCTGCTGCCCCTCCGGGTGCCAGCACTGTCAGCTGGTCCTCGCTATTTCCATTTGCTCTTGCAGCTTATGCTACCCATCCGGGTTCCAGCACCGTCAGCTGGTTCTCGGCAGAGCCTTTGGCCTAGGTGCCTCCATCTCGGTATCCGAGTTCCGGCAACATCTGCTGGTCCTTGGTAGTGCTTTGTAGCACAGGTACCTCCTGCTTAGTAACCGGGTTCCAGCACCATCAGCTGGTCCTCGGTAGTGCCATTGGCTCTTGTTCCTTCTGCTGCCCCTCCGGGTGCCAGTACCGTCAGCTGGTTCAAGAGGACAAAGAACAGGAAGACAACCACCAAGATGCAGAACAACAAGAGAGAGAAGACAAAGAAGCATAAAAAAACAAAGCAGAAGAACATTAAGCATAAGACTAATACTCTGAGCAAATGATATTATCTTATTTATAAGCAGAAGAAGACTAAGCAGTGTATGGGGGTGAGTCCGTTCCTCCTCGTGGTGCCCCTGGAAAAGGCCTGCTGCTGCAGGCCAAACTGAACGCGGACAAATCCTGTTGTAAATCTTTTGTGACAGGCAGAACGGAAGGTTTAAACTTCTAACTTTTCTAGATAACAACTACAGGAATGCCTGACACAAATAAGAATATGATGAAGAAGAATAGGAAGAAGATGAAGTTGAATATGTAGAATAATAATTGTTGAATAAGAAGAATATGAAGAATGTAAGAAAAGGAAGAAGAAGAATGTAAAAAAAGGAAGTAGAAGAATTTAAAAAAAGGAAGAAGAAGAAGAATGTAAAAAAAAGGAATAAGAAGAAGAATGTAAAAAAAGGAAGTAGAAGAATGTAAAAAAAGGAAGAAGAAGAAGAAGAAGAATGTAAAAAAAGGAATAAGAAGAAGAAGAAGAAGAAGGTAAAAAAAGGAAGAAGAATAAGAAAGAAGAAGAAAGAAGAAAGAAGAAGAAGACATACATGTCTGGCAAAATATAAATGAGGCTAACATAGTCAATATCTTTGTAACTCCTAACGTCTTTAAAAAAAAAGTTTAATTCCTGCTATTCCATTTGATTGGGCTAAACCTCTATGGCTTTAATGTCTCCTCCACCTCCCACAATACATTCTACATTATTCTTAGTTGTTTTTCTTCATGTAGAATTAACCTACAAGGAAAGAAAGGGTTTTTTTTAATTCCGATATTTTGGCCCCATTGACTTGCATTGGTTCCCGGTATCGGAATCGGCGATACCGATACTTTTTTTTAAGATCGGCCGATCCATTCTGATCCGATATTTTCAAGTATCGGCTGGTATCGCTCAACTCTAGTACTGACCTGAATAATAAAACCCCTTTATCAATTTTACAACATGCGGAATGGTGTAAACACACCCCCCCAAAAGAAATTCATGAAATGCTGGTTTTTGTTCATTCTGCGTCCCAAAAAGCGATCAAAAAAGTCACATGCCCGAAAATAGTACCAATAAAAACGTCAACTTGTCCTGCAAAAAATAAGACCTCATATGACTCTGTGGTTCAAAATACAGAAAAATTATAGCTCTCAAAATGTGGTGATGCAAAAACTATTTTTACAATAAAAAGCGTCTTTTAGCATGTGACAGCTGCCAAACATAAAAACCCGCCATAAATAGTAAATCAAACCCCCCTTTATCACCCCCTTAGTTAGGGAAAAGTAATAAAATAAAAAAAATGTATTTATTTCCATTTTCCCATTAGGGTCAGGGTTAGGGCTAGGGCTAGGTTTAGGGTTAGTGCTAGGGTTAGGGTTAGGTCTAGGTCTGAGATTAGGGTTAGGGGTGTGTTGGGGTTAGGGTTGGAGCTAGAATTGGGGGTTTCCACTGTTTGGGCACATCAGGGGCTCTCCAAATGCAACATGGCGTTTGATCTCAATTCCAGCCAAAAAAGTCAAATGGCGCTGCTTCCCTTCCGAGCTCTGCCATGCGCCCAAATAGTGGTTTACCCCCACATATGGGGTATCAGTGTACTCAGGACAAATTGCACAATAACTTTTGGTGTCCTGTTTCCCTTGTAAAAATAAAAATTGGGGGTGAAAAGATCATTTTTGTGGAAAAAATATGATTTTTTAATTGTACGGCTGTACGTTATAAACTTCTGTAAAGCCCCTTGGGGTTCAAAGTTCTCACCACACATCTAGATAAGTTCCTTGGGGGGTCTAGTTTCCAAAATGGGGTCACTTGTGGGAGGTTTCCACTGTTTAGGCACATCAGGGTGTTAGGAATGGCGGAACGCATTAATTAAAAATATAAATAAAGTGCGTTCGCCGCTCGGGGTCCACCGTGCGATAGATGGTATAACCGCTGCTAGCTGGTGGCAGAGCAATATGGCAGAGGTGCGCACGGGGTTAACCTTCACCTAGGTGCGCAGAGCAGTCACTGTTTAGTCACAGAAATGCTACAGAACATAAAGTGCTGAGCCTGTTAGGGTCACAGGAACTCAGAGAAATAACACTCATGGTAAATGGTCACAGGAGTAGTCCAAGATGGCGGCACTAAGTCCTTCTAGACCTACCGTGTGTGTCCGTATGTATAGCGTCGCAGCCGCGAACGTTCAAGAGGGCTGCTACTGCAACGCGGCATGAATACTGCCGCTCAACGACACCACTATGGTGCAAGCACAATGTCGGACGCTAGCAGCTGTGGCCATGGAGCAATAGCGCGCTGGTGCTGGTACTGGCAATAACTCAATCCCTCACACAAGTGTATTATCAAAGGGTAGGGGTTTTAAATGAGTCATTCACCAGATCATGCATCCATCCTCATCCACACAGCAGCAAGTATGACTATACTAGCGCATGGCAGAACAGCCATGCGCGCCATTTATAGCAGCCGGGACCTTCCAGGAGCTTCCAGACCTCCAAGATGGACCAATGAGATCTGGAGCGGGACCTGAGCACATGACTCCCGATCTCCAATGGGAGATCGTCTCATGAGCATGCTCAGAAGGCAGATGGAAGAACTTAGCCTCTGGAGAGATTTCCTGCAAGGCAATCTCATCTGCAATCTCTTCTGTAGTAGATAAAGCGCAGGAGACTGCAGAATGTGAGGGTCTGGATTCCTGCATAGTAACCACAGAAATCTGACTCCTAACACAGGGGCTCTCCAAACGTGACATGGCGCCCGATCTCAATTCCAGCCAATTTTGCGTTGAAAAAGTCAAATGGCGCTCCTTCCCTTCCGAGCTCTGCCATGCGCCGAAACAGTGGTTCCCCCAAATATCAGGTATCAGAGTACTCAGGACAAATTGAACACTAAGTTTTGCTGTCCAATTTCTCCTGTTACCCTTGGTAAAATAAAAAAATTGGACCTGAAGTAATTTTTTTTTGTGAAAAAAAGTTAAATGTTCATTTTTTTAAACATTCAAAAAATTCCTGTGAAGCACCTGAAGGGTTAATAAACTTATTCAATGTGGTTTTGAGCACCTTGAGGGGTGAAGTTTTTAGAATGGTGTCACTTTTGGGTATTTTCTATCATATAGACCCTCAAATTGACTTCAAATGTGATGTGGTCCCTAAAAATAAAATGGTGTTGTAAAAAGGAGAAATCGCTGGTCAACTTTTAACCCTTATAACTTCCTAACGAAAAAAAATTTTGGTTCCAAAATTGTGCTGATGTAAAGTAAACATATGGGAAATGTTATTTATTAAGTTTTTTGTGTGCCATATCTCTGTAATTTAAGGGCATAAAAATTCAAATTTGGAAAATTGCGAAATTTTAAAAATTTTCGCCAAATTTCCATTTTTTCAAAAATAAACGCAAGTTATATCAATGAAATTATACCACTGACATGAAGTACAATATGTCACAAGAAAACAATGTCAGAATCCCCAGGATCCATGGAAGCGTTCCAGAGTTATTACCTCATAAAGGGACAGTGGTCAGAATTGTAAAAATTGGCTTGGGCATTAACGTGCAAACCACCCTTGGAAGTAAAGGGGTTAAGAACACAGTACTGCCACAGGTAGGGATGCAGAGAACATAAAAAAGGCACAGTACTCCCACAGGCAACGGTGCAGCATACACTCAGAGGCTTAAGCGCACACTACTTCCATAAGCAGTGGTGCAGAGTACACACAGTGGCTTTTTTGCACAGTACTCCGACAAATGTGTGCAAAGTATAGACACAGAGTAGTTTTTTACCCAGCCTGCACACACTGAGAACCTAACACTGTCCCTCTCTACAGCTGCGTCCTGTCCCTACACTAATCTGAGCAGAATGGCATTGGCACATGTAATCCAGCTTTTTCACAGGATGGTGCGTCGTTCAATCACAGCCATGCCAATATTTGGCATGGATGTGATGACTCTAGAAGTGCCCACAGCATAAAAACTTGTTGATTGGCTGTGCTGCAGCCCTTCAGCAAGTCTTATTAACCATCCAATCCCGAACAGTGAAGACTGTGTTCGGGATTCAGTACTGGATGCTAGGTGTCTGGTACAAACTACAAACTTTACATTTCGAGTTCGCTCATCCCTACTTAATTGTGATTGGCTACATCAGTCACTCTCTCTTCTTTGGCATACATAGATCTAAAGTACTCATTTTATAGCACTGCTTTCTCTTGAAATTAAAGGGGTTGTCCACTATTAGGACAGCAGCCCCTTCTTGATCAAAATGTTTGCCCCCAATAAAATAAAAAAGCTTATACTCATCTCTCAGGTCAGCGCTGTTCCCACTGTGTCGGCACTCGCTCTCCTTAGAGCTCTCATGCGGTTTTGTGACAGGTGACGCCAGTGCCCAATCATTGCTGGCGTCACTGTCCCTGCCTTCGCACCAACTGAACATGAAGAAGAAGTCAAGGCTGCAGCTGATTTCGGACTTCCTTTTCCTGTTCAATTCGACAGGAGGCAGGGGCAGTGATGCCAGCGTTATTGGATGCCAGCATCTTGTATCACAACACCATATGAGAGCCATGGGAGAGTGAATGCCAACACCGCAGTAACAGCACCAGCACGGGAGGTGAGTATAAGCTTTATTATTCTGTGGGAGCCAAGAATGGGTTATGAGAAGTTGTTCAAGCAATTAACTTCTTTAAGTGACCAAGTTCCCCTTTACAATTATTGAGGGAACACACCTGTGGCAAGCTTAGTTTTTTTTTGTATTTATAGATTAAATATAAATTTCCTTTAACCTACCTTACTTTCCTTGGCTATTTGCCATTCATTTTCTACTTTAGCCGATTTGACTACCTTATTACTCATTTTATTTAGTTATTTGTAGTTTTTAAATTCTATTTCTGATACATTCAGATTTATATATTCTACATGCACTTTTTTTTGTCCTTAATAGCCTTTTTAGCAGTAGGCGTAAGCCAAGTGGGGTTTAATTTTTATAGTCTATGCTTTTTAATTACAGGAATACATTTTGCAGTCTAATTAACTAATATAGATTTAAAGTGCTCCCATTTATCATTTGTATCACTATCTGACAGAAGCTGATCCCACTCAATGACCTGAAGTTTCGCTTTCAACCTTGGAAAATCTTCCTTTTTTAAATTAAGTGTTTTTGACCTCCTCACCTGAGTGTATATTTTACAGTTTAAACAAAATTAAATGATATTGTTGTTACTAGAACCAAGCTTTTTGCAATAGTGACACTGCCAATAATCCCTGCATTGTTAGAAATGACCAGATCTAATAGTACATCAATTCTTGTTGGGTCTTCCATTAGCTGACCCATAAAAGTTATCCTTCAACAACTTGAAAATTTTTCACCCCTTTGCAGTTGAAGCAAAACCATGACCTCAGTCAATATATGGGTAGAGCCAGAATCACTAGTGTACTATCCGATGCAGCATGCACCATTTGAATAAGCAGCAAATCTTCCAACTCCTCATTGATGTTGGGATGAAGGACCTAAAGATTACACCAAAAGTTATTTCTTGAGAAATAATAATGTCTCTTTGTTTTTCCACTCACAAGGTGTCAACTTTCTCACAATCTTCTCCATTATAACCTCTGACAAATTTGATTTTGTACCATTCCTAACATAGAGACATACTATACTCCTCCTCCCTTCCTACTTATGTTGCGTTTTTAAAAACAGCCTACAATGTGGATGATTTATAACGTCACCGATTTTGTGACGTTATAGCGATATTGCTAGCAATATCGCTATGTGTGATACTTACCTCCGACCGGCTCTCCCGCTGTCCATCGCTGATCACGCGAGAATGTCCGGCTCCATTTCTCGTCGTCAGCTTCATGCTGGGCTTCCTGCTGTGACGACGAACGACGCGTGGAGGCGGGCCGGAGGACGTCAGGATCACTGTGTGTGAAAGGTTAGTATCGTGCGCTGCATCGCTGCTGCATCGCTGTGAGGTCTGCCTGTGTGGCAGCTCACTAGCGATCATTTAGCGATGCACCAGCGATCCTGACCGGGTCGGATCGCTGGTCGGATCGCTGGTGCATCTCAAAATGTAAAGGGGCCTTATGTCTTGGAGTTTAGGAGGAAACACTCGCAAACACAGGGAAAACATACAAACTCCTTGTAGATGTTGTCCTTGATGGGATTTGAATACAGGACCCCTGCACTGAAAAACAACAGTGCTAGCCATTGAGATACCATGCTATCCTTCTATTTTCTTCATTGTCCTTCCCCTTTCTCTCTAGTATAAAAACTCTGTGACCCCAGGTAGAACTCTTTCCAACTTCACAGCATACCTCCGTCCATTCAGGTGCAATTTATTTACCAAATGCTAAGTGCCTTAGGAATCTAAATCCTTCTGCACCAAAATATAAGTTATGCATTTAACTCCCAAAGTTCCTGCTGTCTCTCTTGTTTTGCACATGGCATAGCAGTTCTTCAGAGAATTCTACCATGGAGGTCATTTCCTTCAGCTTACAGCCTAACTCTAACATTATTCTTAAGGACCACCCACCTACACTTATTCTGTTATTTGTTCCCATATGAACCACAACAAATTTATTTTATTTATTTTTTTTTTTATATAGCGGTAACATATTCCTCAGCTCTTTACAGTTTGCACACATTATCATCACTGTCCCCAATGGGGCTCACAATCTAAATTCCCTATTAGTATGTCTTTGGAATGTGGGAGGAAACCGGAGTACCTGGAGGAAACCCACGCAAACACGGGGAGAACATACAAACTCCTTGCAGATGTTGTCCTTGGTGGGATTAGAACCAAGGTCACCAGTCCCCCCAGGAATTTACCAACCCGTTCCACCAAAACCAAATCCTGGCATCAGGGAAACATAAAACTATTTTATTCAATCAATAGTCTATCTCAAAAATTTTTATGATAACTATTTGATTTATGACAATCCCTTTAAATGTTTTGCAAAACTGACATTATTCCTCTTATTTCTGTTCACAAGTTATCTAAACTTACCTTCTTTTGGAACCAAAACAGTAAAATAATCTTTTTTTGTTTACACATTTAAATTCACTGCTGGAATACACAGTTTTGTTACTGCTAGTCTATAAAGCCCATGCAGCTATTGTTCAAAAATAATTTTCAGAAAGCTGCAGGTATATGAAATAAGATCAAAAGTTACAAAATCTCATCAACTGAGACAAAAAATATATATAGCAGGATATATATTATCTTAAAAGCATTGCCATTTCTAACTCATTTGCTCTATTTTGAGTACATGGTGAGCAATTTGTTATATGAACTTTGAGTTAGTAACAGCCCTGTAGGTCTTCTGAGTTCATAAATCAAGTGTGGAGAGCTAGCATTCACCAATCAATAAAAGAGTAGATTAAAGTGATAGCAGTATGTGAGCTGTGGGCTGTCATCACCTCCAGCATGGAACTAGTAAAAACTATTAAACTGTTCCTAAATAGTGAATGAAAATAAAAAGAACACTTCTTGATGTGTTCTGCAAAATGTGTGTGTACATACAGTATATATGTGTTTACATCCATATATCATGTGGTACTTAATGTATACACAGTACATGAATCCTACAAAAAAAATGGAATAATGAATTCCATAAACCCATAACAAGAACATTTTGAAAAAGATCTACAAAAGAGTAGAACAAATTGTATTAAGTATCAAAAACAATTCAAAGACCATAAGTAAAAAAAGTATTGCAATTGGTCATGGATGAACAGACATGCAGATATAAAAAGACACATAAGGACAAGAAAAGCCCTCCTAAGAAGTCCATGAAAATGCACATTGGGGCTGTAGGCACATACTCTGGACATGATTAATATGAGTAAGTGCTAAAACTAGTCTATTTATTACTGGTCAGATATCTTTGGATGCATAACTATTAGTGATGGGCGAGCACTAAAATGCTTGGGTGCTCGTTGTTCAGGTTGAGCAAATTGAAATTCTCGGGTACTTGGACAGAACATCGAGCCCAATGTAAGTCTATGGGAGACCCAAGCATTTTTACAGTGATCCCCCCGGGGGGTCCTTTTAGACTCTAAAAATGCCTGAAAATGATGGAAACACTGCTCAAATGACTCGGGGACATCATGGGGATTGCCCCTGGAAGCATTTCTGACTCCTAGTTCACAGCTTTAACCAATTGATTCATAGATTCATGGCATTTTTACCGGTACACCAAAAAACATACCAAAATGAAACCAAAACTGATTTTGCTGGGAAACATGTTAAGGTGCATCCTGTCCAGATTAATGACTTGTATTTAAAGCAAAACAATTAACCCCAGACCAAAATATTCCTCCCCCACTTGGGCTATGTTCCGACGCAGCATTTTTTGTTTTTCAACTTTAACATTGCTTTCAACCAAAACAAATGCATTCACTGGGAAATGTCATTGTAACATTTACCAACCCTATCTGGCCATGTGGTGTGTGACACATAAGCTGTCACATCTTGTTTCATTTAAGAAGGAGGGACTCTTAAGGTCACAGAGCCTATTTTACAAGGACATCAGGCAGCATGAATCTGCTTAAAGGGCCATTATTAAACAGTGGGTCTCCTAAACTGTTGTGGCCTATGCAGTAAGTGGATGGGCTGCCAAGAAATATGACGCACCCAATACCCCTTTCACAAGATGTCCAGGAGGGCCTCCATAAAAAATGTTGCATTGAATGTAAGGCCTGCCCTGCTCCCAAGTCATATGCACCCCAATAAGCTTTTGAACCCACATACTGGATGGTCCCAGGAAAATCCACTTCACATTATGCATTTTGTGCTCGCATACTCTTTCCTTATGCATTGACATCAAGGCCTGCCCTGCTGCCAAGTCATATGCACCCCAATATGCCTTTGAACTCACATACTGGAAGGGCCCAGGAAAATCCACTTCACATTATTCATTTTGTACTCCCGTACTCTTTCCTTATGCATTGACAGCAAGGCCTGCCCTGCTGCCAAGTCATATGCACTCCAATACACCATTGAACCCTCATACTGAATGGGCCCAGGAAAATCCACTTCACATTATGCATTTTGTACTCCCGTACTCTTTCTTTATGCATTGACAGGCCTGCCCTGCTGCCAAGTCATATGCAATACAATGCAACTTTGAACCCACATACTGGATAGGCCCAGGACAATCCACTTCACATTATTCATTTTGTACTCCCATACTCTTTCCTTATGCATTGACAGGCCTGCCCTGTTTCCATGTCATATGCACTCCGATACACCTTTGAACCCACATACTGGATGGGCCCAGGAAGATCCACTTCACATTATTCATTTTGTACTCCTGTACTCTTTCCTTATGCATTGACAGGCCTGCCCTGTTTCCAAGCCATATGCAGCCCAATACACCTTTGAACCCACATACTGGATAGGCCCAGGACAATCCACTTCACATTATTCATTTTGTACTCCTGTACTATTTCCTTATGCATTGACAGGCCTGCCCTGTTTCCAAGCCATATGCAGCCCAATACACCTTTGAACCCACATACTGGATAGGCCCAGGAAAATCCACTTCACATTATTCATTTTGTACTCCTGTACTCTTTCCTTATGAATTGACAGGCGTGCCCTGTTGCCAAGTCTTATGCACTCCAATAGCCCTTTGAACTCACATACTGGATGTGTCCAGGAAAATCCACTTCACATTATTCATTTTGTACTCCCGTACACTTTCCTTGTGCATTGCATTGCAGTGTAGAGTTCCAACGCGTGGGGACATCACACACCAGTCAGTGAGCCGGAAGATTCAGACACACCGGAAGCCTGGCAAGCGCTTCTGAAGCTGTAGCTGACTTTGTAAAATGGCCAAATATGTCTGGTGGTGATTAATGTTTTGTAGCAGATTTAGAAAAGAGGATTTCTATTTTTGGAATGGAAATTGAGAAAGTTAATGCAACGCTAGGTACATTGCAAAGCAGCTCCTTAAGACAAGCGAAAGAGCCAAGTGGCTTAAGAATTTTTCCTGATATGGAAATTACTATATCAGTTATTATTTATCTACAGGTGGTTATAACAACAGCCTGGTTCAAGAACTACAACCATCAATGGAAGGAAAAGAACCAATGATTAAACCTTTTAGGGATTTTAACAATATGCCACAGGATAAACAAGTAATCAGTTTGATACCTGTCATTAATTTAACAACAGGATCTCCATTTTTACAAGATAGTAATAATTCCTTGAATGACAACCTTGATCCACTTTCGACCAAAGTAGTTAACATTGTTCAATCGAGCGTGAAAGCTGTCACCAGTATCCCCGTTCCATGAAAAGCATTGGTTACTTATGTACATAAAGGACAAATCTTGCACAATTTGAATCACCTACAGTGAAGAAAAGACCTAATATGAAGAAGAGAAAACGGACAGTACTTGTTAAAAAAACAACAGGGATTTGCAAGTTCTCTCAGGCACAAGAAAATATTAAAGTTGTTTTAGGTATGCTGTCTGATGAAGTCTCTCTATGTAAAAAGAAGCGCATATCCCAAAAATTACACCGAGCTATATTGCAATTAAGAAAAGCACATACAAGGGTTCAAAAGTCTCTGCAGCTTGTGTCAAAAGCTGATGAGAGGACGAAATTTGGACAAATCTTCCAGTGTACAGAAATTTGACTGTGTTAATCAGAAAGAAGTAAATGTAAAACAGGTTGAAAGTATAAGTTGTCAGATCTTACAGACTGAAGATCCTTCTACAAATATGAAAGCTGCTGACATCCAGAAGTCTCCAACGGTAGACAGAAAAGGTCTAAGTGAATCTACCCAAGTGATGATTAATGGGGCTTCAGTGCAAGATTCAAAACATATCAAAGTAAATGGCAGTTCCCCAACACAAAAATTACTTACACCTCCATGCAAAATGTCCGTTTTCTCCCCAGAATCCCTGGAAGATCATTCTAGTTTTTCCATTGTTATTGTATCAGATAAAGAAAATACTGTTCCTTCCCTGAAATCGTCTTCGGATGGGAAAGAAAAGCATTCAGTGAACTGTGAAACTAAAGGCAAAGATCGTACATTGCAATATGGTGGATGTAAAAGAAGTCATGCTTCAAAAACATTATTTTAAAATGTCAGAAAAGTGAGTTCCTCCCCTACCAAAATCATTTCTCAATGTTCAAACTAAAAAATCAGATTGAAAATCACATAGAGTTAAGGAGAACTGCCTGAAAGGAAAAAGAAGCAAAGAATCAGCATCTGTTCCACCAAAACTTGCTAACACTTCAAAATTGTTGATTTAAAAAATATCAGTAATTTTGCACAAAGCAAGTGATACAGATTCCTTAAAATCACTGCAAGATTATAAACTAATGTGCCAGAAAATGATGAATGCTTTCATTAAAGCTTTTGAGAAGAAGCAGCAATGCAGTCTGAATGACGTGATTGTGGACAGGAGACTGTTAGATTAAAAAAAAAATAACACATCTTTCATATGTACCCTGAAACCTAAACCTGTTGAAGCCTTTCTTTAATTGCAAACAGTAATGGAAACCCAACAATATGTTGAGAGCAGGATGCACTATATTGAAGGACGACCAACATTTTGTAGTTTTTTGATGGTATGATGGGTCCCTCTATGCAGAATTATTTACAGGAGAATCTGGCTATCAACAGCAATCATATCTTTATTCAGCCTTTCAAGAAAAACTTAAACTTAACCCATTGAGTACTCTGGATAATCATTACAATCAACTTTCCCAGTATCTCCAAGCAATTAATGAAACAAATAGCTGATACTATGTATTTCAGAAATACAAGAGAGAACTGCAAGAATGTGAAGATGTTCTAAAACATAAATGTGAACATGCTAAATTTTCCCTTACTCTTCCATTAAGCTGTGGAGTAAATATTGGAGATACAATAGATGATCTGACAGCCTTGCAAAAAAGTACTTTAGAGATAATAACAGCATTTACTAATCTTCCTGTTTATAATCCAGGAAAGAAGGAACATGCAGTCTCCCTCCTAGAATTTATCTCTGCAAAAATTAATTACATTAAGTCCTCTGCATCTACAAGCATTCATATGTCACGTTTTGGTATTGAACACTTACCATTTGATGCAGCCAAAGTAATGGCTTTTAATATTAGAAAAAAATATAGTGGCAAAAGATATATTTGTAATGAGCTACTGAGCCAAATTAACCACATTGCTTTAGCAAAGTTATATGAAGTGTATTGTGTCCAATGTGAGCAACCAGCCAACACAAAAAGGAGCTTTTCAAGTGAGGTTTTTAATGTGCGCAAATGGTCTAAAGTCTTTGGAAACCATGATGTGCTGTTGTTTGGAAATATCATTGACCAAGCTCGATGTACAGATCCAGATTTTTCTGAAGATTATGATTTTTGAATTCAATCATCATCTGGAATTTCCTAGTACATGCTTCCAGATCTTACAGGAGTGCATTGTAGATGAAGTCCTAATTCAAGAGACCAATGTTCTACAAATTACTGAAAGGCAGAACAAATCTACAACTCTTTGAAAGCCTGAAGCTGTTGAAGCATATATTGACTAAAGGCCCCGTCTCACTAAGCGATCTCAGTAGCGAGATCGCTGCTGAGTCACAACTTTTGTGACGTAACAGCGATCTCACCAGCGAGATCGCTATGTGTGACAGCGATCAGCGAGCGGCCCCCCTGCCGGTATCGCTGATCGCTGGAAGAAATCTCTGGACATTTCTTTGGTCGCTGGTCTCCCGCTGGCCAGCATGCATCGCTGTGTGTGACAGCGGGAGACCAGCGATCAGGTGTAAAAAATAATAAAAAAAATAAAAAATATAGTTATTCTCACCTTCCGACGTCCCGTTCAGTCATCCTGCCTCTCTCCACGCTCCGGTCCCAGTGATCCTTTGCACAAATGACCGCGAGACTTTGTTATCCCGCGAGACTGTGACATCTCGCGGTCATTTGTGCAAAGGATCACTGGGACCGGAGCGGGGAGAGAGGCAGGATGACTGAACGGGACGTCGGAAGGTGAGAATAACTATATTTTTTATTTTGATTCTATTTTTTACAGGATGGCTAGCGATGCCGGGCGCTCGGCATCGCTGTGCTGATCGCTGGTGAAGCTGTCTGTGTGACAGCTCACCAGCGATCACATAGCGACTTACTAGCGATCCTGACACCTTGATATCGGTGTCGGGATCGCTGGTAAGTCGCTTAGTGTGACGGGGCCTTTAGCAATGACATAAGAAACAGTAAACTTCCTCAATTGTCTAATGGCTTCAAAAAAGAAGCAAGTGAGAACAAAGAGATTACTCTGGTATGATATGTCTCTATTTTCCGATTTGATCCACAAACAAAGTAGAGTATAATCCTATTTGCAAGGAAGCATCATGCCTAGTGCAACAGATATCATAGACAACACAATTTCAGATATAAAGTCAGAATTGGAAATCATATCCAACCACTCAGATTCAATTAATTACTCCTATGCCTTGCAGATAATGACAAGAGAACTTTCAGAGCTTTCAGAAATCACACATTTCATGAAGTCTAAGTCTGCAATCTCCACGTAAATCAATTTGTCAACATTTGTTGCACCCCAATAAGCCATTGAACCCAGGTACTGGATAGGTCCATGAAAATCCACTGCACATTTTGTACTTCCATTCTGTTTTCTTATGCATTTATGTCCTGATACCAAGTCATATGCACCCCAATAAGCTTTTGAACCCACAAACTGGAAGGCCACATGAAAACCCACTTCACAGTCTTTCATTGGTCCTGCCATACAGTTTCCTTATGCATTGAATGCAAGGCCCGCCTTGACCCAAATTTTTACGCACCACAATTCCCCCTTGGACAAAACATGGAGGAGGGCCTCCTATACAAAAAAATTCCCATTACAAAGGAACATGTCTCCTAGACTAGTAATTCCCATACACACAGTGCATGGCCTGACAAATATTTCCCCATGAGGGTTACATTTCTTACAAGTATACTAGGGTCATTTTAGACACCCGTGACAAAAAAACTGGACTGCCTTTGGCAGCATGAAAGATGGGAACCATGGTGATCTTGTGCCGGAGAATGAGAAGACATTGATGAAGGCCTCAGTAAAACCTTGGCCCAATGTAAAGGAGCTGGTCTCCTAGACTTGGAACGCCCATACACACAGTGCATGGGCTGACAAACATTTCCCCATGGGGGTTACACATATTGTAAAAGTATACTATGGGCATCCTAGACACCCTTGCCAAAAATTAAACTAACTGTAGCAGCCCAGAACATGTTAACCCTGGTGATCTAGTGGTGGAAAATGAGGAAACATAATGAGAAATCATACTGAAATCAAACAAATAAATAAAAATGGTGAATCTACCAATGACAGAAAATAACAAAAGGGAGGGGCAAAACAGGTTCAAAGATATGAAGCCAGAATGTGTCCATTGAGATATGTTTGTCCCTAGCAACAGCTCAGAGACAGGGATATAATTAAAAATAAAGTGACTTTTGCATCATGGAATACGTTGACCCTGGTGTTCTACTGGTTGTGGATGATGAGGATGAGGATAAGCAGTAGGATAACACCAAACAGACCCAATCATGTAGCAGATAACCATGTGTGAGTGTGAAGAGGTGCATGAGAATACACCTCCCCAACCAAGGAAAAAAATTAATTTGAGGTTATGTTTCAATGTTTTCATTCGGTGGTGTACAGAAGTCTTGGACAATCCAGCCCCTGTTCATTTTTATGAGTCAGCCTGTCTGCATTGTCAGTTGACAGGCGGATGCGCTTATCTCTTATAATTCCACCAGCGGCACTAAAAACACGCTCTGACAGAACACTAGCAGCAGGGCAGGCCAGGCCAGGACTTCCAAGGCGTAGAGAGCCAGCTCATGCCACATGTTCAGCTTGGATACCCAATAATTAAAAGGCACAGAGGAATCACGGAGGACGTTTATACGATCTAAAAGGTATTCCTTCACCATCTTTCCAAACCTTGCACTTATTGTGACACCACCCCTTGCCTCAGTGGCAGCATGATGTGAGGGTGTGAGAAAACTGGCCCAGAACTTTGCCATTATTCCTCTGGGTAATCTTCTCTGATGAGTCTAATTTTCAGCTTTGCCCAACACCTGGTCGTCTAATGGTTAGACAGAGATCTGGAGAGGCGTACAAGCAACAGTGTCTTTAACCTACTGTGAAATTTGATGGAGGATCGGTGATGATCTCGGGATGCTTCAGCAAGGCTGGAATTGGACAGGTTAATCTTTAGGAAGGACGTATGAATCAAGCCGCATACAAGGTTATCCTGGAAAATCAGTTGATTCCTTCTGCTCAGGCAATATTCCCCAACTCTGAGGACTGGTTTTTCCAGTAGTACAATGGGACATGCCACACAGCTAGGTCAATCAATGTGTGAATGAAGGAACACCACATCAAATCGCAGTCATGGTCAGCCCAATCTCCAGACCTTAAAAGGAAGATAGTCACAAGCCATCAAACAAAGAAGAACTGCTTAAATTTTGGTACCAGGAGTGGCATAAGGTCACCCAAAAGCAGTGTGAAAGACTGGTGGAAAGCATGCCAAGACGCATGAAAGCTGTGATTAAAAATCATGGTTATTCCACAAAATATTGATTTCTGAACTCTTCCTGAGTTAAAATATTAGTATTGTTGTTTGCAAATGATTATGAACTTGTTTTCTTAGCATTATTTGAGGTCTGCAAGCACTGCATTTTTTTGTTCTTTTGACCATTTATCATTTTCTGAAAAAAAAAATGCAATATTTAGTTCTTGTAAATTTAGAAGACATCTTGTCAGTAGTTTATAGAATAAAAGAACAATTTACATTTTACTCAAAAATATATCTATAAAGAGAAAAATCAGACAAACTGAAAATTTTGCAGTGGCTTCTTAATTTGTGCCAGAGCTGTATATATATATCGTACATATGTCATATATATATATATATATATATTAGTGATGAACGAGCATGCACGCCACTTCTTAATACTCGCCAGAGCATCTCATTGCTCTAGATGGTCGGAGCTCGTCGAGTATTTCCGAGGTTGCTCGGCGGGAGCTCGGGTTCCCACCCTGCATGTTGGGCGCTCTTTAAAGAGCCAATGAACATGCAGGGATTGTCTGCCACACACTGTAATGTCGCAGCCATGTTGGTTGTTGGCATTACAGTGATTGGCTGGCCGCACAGCGTCATCAGGTCTATATCAGACCTGGCGCCGCCATGCTCGTCACAGTCTACTACAGAATCAGGCAGTGTAAGGAGAGTTGCTGCTGAGCTAGGGAGAGATTTTATTGATTCTTATTTAGTGTGGGTATACCATATAATATTCACATATCCATCTCAACTGACAGTCCTTCTGAAGACTAATAAAGCTGCAGAGATATCAGTGCTAGGCAGACAGGCAGTGTTCTGTATGTGGCAGACTGCAGTGGATATAGCAAGAGGGTCCATTCCAGTTCTGTCTGTTGCTGCTATAACAGATATTTGTAGACATACCCCCGGTAAAAGGGGCCACAAATAAGTTTTTGTACAGGCCAGGTATTGAAAACTGGTTTGTCCATCACACTGATAAAAGACAAAAAGTGCACTCAAAATTTCGCCTTTTCTGCCTTCCCTTTAAATCTTGTTGCAGTGTGTTAGAGAAGTTACACCAGTTTGCTAGTGAAAAATAGTTACTTACAGGCCAGCTACTGAAAACTGTGGCTTGTCTGTCACACGGATCAGAGATAAAAAGTGCAATCCAAATTCTGCCATTTCTGCCCTCCCTTTAAATTTTGTTGCAGTATGTTAGCAAAGTAAAAATAGTTACCTACAGACCAGCAATTTCAAACTGTGGTTTGTCCATCACACTGATCACATATAACTGCTATCAAAATGCTGCCATTTCTGCCCTTCATTCAATTTTTGTTGCAGTGTGTTAGTGAAGTTATTGACACTAGTTTGCTGGTAAAAATAGTTACCTACAGGCCAGCTATTGAAAACTGTGGTTTGTCCGTCACACGTATCAGAGATAAAAAGTGCGCTCAAAATTCTGCCATTTCTGCCCTCCCTTTAAATTTTGTTACAGTGTGTTAATGAAGTTATTGACACCAGTTTGCTGAGAAAAATAGTATCGTACAGGCCATCAAATTCAAACTGTGGTTTGTCCATTACACAGATCAGAGATAAAAAGGGCTCTCAAAATTCTGCAATTTCTACCCTCCATTTAATTTTTGTTGCAGTGTGTTAGCGAAGTTATTGACACCAGTTTGCTGGAAAAAATTGTTACCTACAGGCTAGCAATTTCAAACTGTGGTTTGTCTGTCACACGGATCACATATAACTGCTCTCAAAATTCTGCCATTTCTGCCCTCCTTTTAATTTCTGTTGCAGTGTGTTAGCTGTTAGGCATTGGGTTCCTGCAGTGGTTCAACAGGAATTCAGAGCCTCACATTCTGCGGTCTCCCATTGTCTTTCGACCACAGAGGAGATTGCTCAGCAATCCTGGCTTCCCAGACCCTCTGCCCAGACCTGCTCTGTGGGGCTGGCTATTGCTGCCACCTTTGAGTCAGCAATGGCAATGCAGGCTGCTCAGCAGCAAATCGCTCCAGAGGCTAAGCCCTTCTGTCGCTCCACTGTGCATGCTCACGAGACAATTTCCCATTAGAGATCGGGAGCCACATGTCCAGGACCTTCTCCAGATCTGATTGGTCCATCTCAGGGATCTGGAAGCTTCCGGAAGGTCCTGGCTATAAAAGGTTTGTATGGCGGCTCGGCCATGCACTAGTATAGTCTCTAGTTGCTACTGTGTGAATGGTGATGGATGTATGAACCTGCGAATGACTCATTAAGGTCCCCTCCCTCTGATATTACGAGTGTGTATAGGGACTTAGCTATAAAGTCAGCGCCAGCCAGTGGCAAGCTACAAGCCACTACAGCATCCTCCACAGTGCTAGCGTCCGACAGTGCGCCTGCTTCCGGGCATTGTCAACTAGCGGCAGTGTCTGTTGCTGCGCTGCAGTCTGCAGCTCCTCTTGGCGTCCGCAGTTGCAATGCCGCACACACGGTAGGTTTAGACGGACACAGACCCTCTGCCTAGGGCCCTGCTCCTGTGACCATATACCGTGCTTGCACTTTTCTGAGACCTATGACGCTAACAGGCTCAGCCTTTTTGTGCTTTTCATTTAAGACATCTCTGTGAGTAAACAGAGATCGCTCAGCACACCTGGGTGACGTTCAACCCACGTGCGTAATACCACCATATTGTATGTCCGCCATCAGCTAGCAGCAGTGTTAACACCTTCTGCACGGTGGACCCCGGGCAGCAAACGCACTTTACGTTATTTTATATTTAGTGCATTCTGCCATCCCTAACATTAGCAAAGTTATAGGCACCAGTTTGCTGGTAAAATAACTACCTAGAGGCCAGCTATTGAAAACTGTGGTTTGTCCATCACATGGATCACATATAAGTTCACTTCAAATTTAGCCATTTGTTGTGAACGTGGAAAATATTGTCCTCCATTTAAAATGGGCAAGGTGTGTGGCAAGGGACAGGGAACTGGAAGTGATGGTGATGGTGAATGCAGAGGCTGAGGCCGAGGCCATGGCTTTGGGCAAGCTGAAATTGTGCCACAACAAACACCCACATTTTCTCACCCGACCTTCCTGTCCAAATTACTTGGGGACTGCAGCACACCACTACTGAATCCAGAGCAGTGTGAAAATGTTGTTGGTTGGATAATGCTTCCAGTCACTTTGCCACCACCACCAACCTGTCTTCCACGTGGTCAAGTCTCAAGTAGCCATGAGTCTGCACCACATATTACTCTCCCTGATCCTCCTTCCTCCCAAAATGCCAAGTGCCCGGAGACAACTGATCCCACACTTGGACACTCCAAAGAACTGTTCACTTTTCCATTTATAGATTCAAGCCTCTCGCCCAGTCCACTTGAAGTGGGGCAAGAGGAGATCGCATGTAGAAATGCACAAATATTTGAGCAGCCATGGTCACATGGTCACATGAAGGCAATGGTGGGAAAGTGTCACAAGAGGTGGACGAAGATGAAACACAATTGCCAGAAAGTCAGGAGGAGGACCAGGGTGCGGAAGTGGAGGACGAGGTGGTGGATGATATAGTAACTGACGAAAGCTGGCAGGAGGACATTCAGAGCGAGGAGAGCAGCACAGAGGGGAAGGGGGGCATAGCAGCCAAACAGGCAGGAAGAAGCAGAATGGTTGCCACAGACAGAAGGCGGGCAACCTTTCCCCGTGACACCAACACAATGGACATTGCCAGTTCAACTGTTAGGTCTTCCCGAGTATGGTTGCTTCTTAAAGAATCTGCTGATAACCCCAAAAAGGCCATTTACACCACCTGCCAGGCCATCATCGGCAGGGGTAGCAAAACTACCAGCCTGGCCACCACCAGCATGATCAGGCACATGGCAGCAAAGCACCTGACTTTGTGGGCCAAACCCCAGGTTCTAGGAAGTGTCTGCAGGTCACAACACTGCTTCTTCCGCTGTTGTGTAATCCCCTATCCATGGTGCATGCGAAGATGCCTCCTGCCCTGCACCTGTCATTGCACACACTTAACTAGCACCATCAGCAAGCATGTCCACTTCCTTGTCACAGCGCACCATTCAGTTGTCCATACCCCAGTTCTTGGAAAGCAAGCGCAAATATGCAGCCAACAGCACACAGGCTTCACTACTAAATATACATGTTTTGCAACTGCTTGCACTCAAAATGTTGCCTTTTAGGCTCTTGGAGATAGAACCTTTTCGTAAACTGATGGCGGCAGCCCATGTGCTTAACCTCAAAACCTACCTGGAGCTGCCAGATCTGCTTGTCAAAGTACGTCGCCTCTGTGCCTATTTTAGAAAGTCAGCTAAAGCTTCCACCACCCTTGGCATGCTTCAGTAGTGTCTGCAGCTTCCAGCTCACCAACTGTTGTGTGATGTCCCCACGCGTTGGAACTCAACACTGCAGATGTTGGAAAGGATTTGTGAGCATAAGAGGGCAGTTGTTTACTGCCAGCATCATCAAGGCCATCGGTATTCAGTTCAGACTCCACACATAAGACCTCAGGAGTGGACATGGATGTCAGACATATGTCTTCCTCATGCTGTTCCCATGTCATTTGAGCACTGTTCCCATCAATTTCCACAATTCCTAGTCCCTCTGCAGACCGCCAGGGTGGGCCACTGGAAAAATGCTCGAGTTTCCCATAGACTTACATTGGGCTCGTTGTTAGGGTCGAGCACCCAAGCATTCCAATTTGCTTTACCCGAGCAATGAGTACCCGAGCATTTTAGTGCTCACCCATCACTAATATACATATATATAATTAACTATATATATCTATATCTATCTATAGAAAAAAAAGCAACATCCTTGAGAAAGGATTGCCATATCCGAAACGTTGCCACGCCACTAGGCTATTAAACAGTTCACACCACTACTATTTTGGTGCTGCTTTTTTTCTATTATCTAAGGACAATAAGGTGTCTGGAGAAGTGTGCACTACTCTAAGGTATTTTGTGCTGTTCCTATTTTTTACACATATATTTATCTATATACAGTATATATATCTACTAGCTGAAGAGCCCGGCGCTGCCCGGGCATAGTAACTAACTGTGGTTAGTTATAGCAAATTATAATTATCCTCCATCCCATAGTCCCGTGCCCATATACCCATCATACATATCCATGATCCCATAGGCCCATGCCCATATACCCATCATACATATCCTCCATCCCATAGTCGAGTGCCCATATACCCATCACACATCCTCCATCCCATAGTCCAGTGCCCATATACCCATCATACATATTCGCCATCCCATAGTCGAGTGCCCATATACCCATCACACATCCTTCATCTCATAGTCCCATGTCCATATACCCATCATACATATCCACCATCCCATAGTCCCATGCCCATATACCCATCATACATATCCGCCATCCCATAGTCCCGTGCCCATATACCCGTCATACATATCCTCCATCCCATAGTCCAGTGGCCATATACCCATCACACATCCTCCATCCCATAGTCAACCATTATGTCATCATAATGAGCGGTGGGGTTTGCAACCTATGATGACATCTGCATCGCCATGGCAACCATTATGACATAATAATGAGGGGCGGGGCTTGATATACACACTTTTTCCCCATTATGTAGATGGGGCAAAATTGTTTGGTGAATTGGAACGCGCGGGGTTAAAATTTCGCCTCACCACATAGCGTAGGATGCTCTCGGGGTCCAGACGTGTGACTGTGCCAAATTTTGTGGCTGTAGCTGAGACGGTGCGGATGCCAAACCCGGACATACATACATACATACCCACATTGAGCTTAATATATTAGATATCAAAATCAGTGTTTACTAAATACCCTGTGTTATTTGTATGCACTATTTTTACTTATACAGGGTATATGTTCATTTTGTTTCTGTCTTGGGTTTGTCTGATTCTTAAGGGGTTAATGCAAGGTGTCAGTGATGCTATTTTGACTTAATTAGATTAATTCAGTATTGTTGTAATACATTTAAGATTGTTCACAAACACTGTGTTATTGTACAGCTAACATGACTTGCTGCTGTATACATACATACACACACTTGAGCTTTATATAATAGATATCTATCTACACTGCTCAAAAAATAAAGGGAACACTTAAACAACAGAATATAACTCCAATTAAATCAAACTTATGTGAAATCAAACTGTCCACTTAGGAAGCAACACCGATTGACAATCAATTTCACATGCTGTTGTGCAAATGGAATAGACAACAGATGGAAATTATTGGCAATTAGCAAGACACACTCAGTAAAGGAGTGGTTCTGCAGGTGGGGACCACAGACCACATCTCAGTACCAATGCTTTCTGGCTGATGTTTTGGTCACTTTTGAATGTTGATTGTGCTGTCACGGACTCTACAACCCACACAAGTGGCTCTTGTAGTGCAGCTCATCCAGGATGGCACATCAATGCGAGCTGTGGCAAGAAGGTTTGCTGTGTCTGTCAGCGTAGTGTCCAGAGGTTGGAGGCGCTACCAGGAGACAGGCCAGTACACCAGGAGATGTGGAGGGGGCCATAGGAGGGCAACAACGCATCAGCAGGACCTCCGCCTTTGTGCAAGGAGGAACAGGAGGAGCACTGTCAGAGCCCTGCAAGACGACCTCCAGCAGACCACAAATGTGCATGTATCTGCACAAACGGTTAGAAACCAACTCCATGAGGATGGTCTGAGGGCTCGACGTCCACAGATGGGGGTTGCGCTCACAGCACAACACCGTGCAGGATGATTGGCATTTGCCACAGAACACCAGGATTGGCAAATTCGACACTGGTGCCCTGTGCTCTTCACAGATGAAAGCAGGTTCACACTGTGCACACGTGACTGACTTGACAGAGTCTGGAGATGCCGTGGAGAGTGATCTGCTGCCTGCAACATCCTTCAGCATGACCGGTTTGGCAGTGGGTCGGTAATGGTGTGGGGTGACATTTCTTTGGAGGGCTGCATAGCCCTCCATGTGCTCCCCAGAGGTAGCCTGACTGCCATTAGATACAAGACAAGATCCTCAGACCCCTTGTGAGACCATATGCTGGTGCAGTTGGCCCTGGGTTCCTCCTAGTGCAGGACAATGCCAGACCTCATGTAGCTAGAGTGTGTCAGCAGTTCCTGCCAGATGAAGGCATTGAAGGCATTGAAGCTATGGAATGGCTCGCCCGTTCCCCAGACCTGAATCCTTTTGAACACATCTGGGATATCATGTCTTGCTCCTCCACCAATGTCACGTTGCATCACAGACTGTCCAGGAGTTGGCGGATGCTTTAATCCAGGTCTGGGAGGAGACCTCTCAGGAGACCATCCGCCACCTCATCAGGAGCATGCCCAGGCGTTGTACAGTAGGGAGGTCATACAAGCACGTGGAGGCCACACACAATACTAACCCTCATTTTGACTTGTTTTAAGGACATTACATTCCACTTTAATTTTGTGTGTGACTCCAAATCCAGGCTTCCATTGGTTAATAAATTTGATTTCCATTGATTTTTGTGTGATTTTGTTGTCAGCACATTCAACTTTGTACAGAACAAAGTGTTCAATGAGAATATTTCATTCATTCAGATCTAGGATGTGTTATTTGAGTGTTCCCTTTATTTTTTGGAGCAGTGCAAATACATTTTATATATATATATATATATATATATATATATATATATATATGTATGTGTGTGTATATATATATATATTTATATTCATATACTGTACATATATATATATTTACTGAATATATTAATGTCTCTGGAACATGTGTAAACCACTTAACCATTTCTCCTACTGTCCGATCCATGTGAATGATCTTACAGAAAACCATATTCTTGCCACAGAAACAACCACCATAAGATGATTAGAACAAATTCTAATCATAAAAAATTAAATATGAGTAATATACACCCTGTCACAATTTGTTTGTCCTTTCCTTTGTATTTTTTATGTTAAATTTACAGATTATACAGTGGGTACGGAAAGTATTCAGACCCATTTAAATTTTTCACTCTTTATTTCATTGCAGCTATTTGGTAAATTCAGCTTTTCTTTTTTAATAAATTTGCAAAAATCTCAACATTTCTGTTTTTTTCAGTCAAGATGGGGTGAAGAGTGTACATTAATGAGAAAATAATGAACTTTTTGAATGTAGCATATATAAAGGACTTGTACATTGTCATAATAAAGGACAACTGTACAATGACATTATTATTCCAGAATATTAACAACAGTGTGAATACAGTGCTATAAAAATATACAGACCATATCTTGCTTTATTAATTACTTAGTAATGGTTACTGGCTTTTATAGGTCTTATATCATGGTACAGCAACTTTAGAATACTATTGGTTCTCTTAACTACTCTATTGATGTTTTAACTCTGTCCTACAAAAGGCTCCATAAGCAATCGCTCAGTAAATTTTCCCTATGAATTCTATTTTTGAATAAGTCAATAAGTTCTATAAAACAACTATCTTTCATTTTTGAAAACATCTAATTTATAAAAATCTAAAAAAAATTATTCCCACATTTTCTACAGTCTTGGAATGGAAATTTTGAGTTTATTACATCAGTATTTATAAATATAAAGTTTCAGCTGCCACTATTTAAGTTAGGGGTGGTTGAGATAATGGCAGAGTGGATAGTATTATAAATCTTAGAAAAGATCTTAGAGAGTTAATATTTTGAAATTTGAAGTCACTTGTTTCACCAAATTTTCCCCAAAATTTCACAAAAATTAGATTCACAGGGAATAAATTCTACAAATCTCAATACTGGAAATCTTTCAATTGCTCAAATAATGCACATAGCGAGAGGAGAAACAGAGAGAGAACCTTACTGACCATAAGAGGTTACACTCTATAGAAGAAAGCAAATCATAAAGTGTTCAAATTCACATGAAACTGTGAATTTCTGGAAATTCGACTCAAAATCAATCACCCATAGATCGATCCGATCATCTCTAATAAATGTACATAATAACACAACAATGGAAAAGGTAGAGAGGGATCCAGCAGTATGCAGGGGTAGTTAAAAATAGCTTTATTTCAAAATATTTAAAAATGTTGGAAACACATATTGTCTGGCACTATACACACAGAGGCACAGATCAACGTGTTTCGATACTATTCTTCCTCAGATCATCAGGAAGACTAACCTCTGTCATTGCCAACAAAGGATATATAACAAATAGTGATGAGCGAGTATACTCATTGCTCGGGTTTTCCTGAGCATGCTCGGGTGGTTTCTGAGTATTTTGGTGTGCTCTGAGATTTAGTTTTCATCGCCTCAGCTGGATGATTTGCGACTGCTAGACAACTTGAACACATGTGTGGAATGTATGTTTGTTAGGGAATTCCCACATGTATTCAGCCTGTCTGCAAGTCGCAAATTATGCAGCTGAGACGAAGAAATCTAAATCTCTGAGCACGCCAAAATACTTGGAGATCACCCGAGCATCATCACTAATATCAAAATATTGAGATGAACTTTAGTTAATGACCAAATACTTATTTTCAACCATAATTTGCAAAATAAATCTTGCCACATCAGACAAGGTGATTTTCTGGATTTGTTTTCTCATTTTGACTCTCATAGTTGTGGTCTACCTATGATGTCAATTACAGGCCTCTCTCATCTTTTTAGGTGGGAAAACTTGTACAATTGGTGGCTGAATAAATACTTTTTTCCCACTGTATCTAAAATGGCGGTGCTGAAGTGCTTGCTGTGCAGAAACAAAGTAAAATGCATATACATGGCTATTGCTTACAAGATTGTGTAATGGAAAGACCCCAACCTGCCGCCCCTACGCGTGTTTCACCGTGTCTTCATCAGGAGGCCTGTAAACTTACTAAGTAAACTTACTAAGTGGTTAGCAATGTATGTTACCAGATTGAAATGCAAAAGGCCAACATCTGCATAAAGTTTGTATGTTTTCTCCACATTTTTAATTTTTTTTTCTCTGGGCACTCCAATTTACATATTTCAAACATATTTTGCTAGATTATGTGGATTTTGAAAATTGACCCTAGTATGTGTATCTGTACCTATGGGTTTGAGACATCAAATCTAGATTTTTATCTCTTAATGTAATGGAA
Organism: Dendrobates tinctorius; assembly: GCF_039654945.1. NCBI lineage: Eukaryota > Metazoa > Chordata > Amphibia > Anura > Dendrobatidae > Dendrobates > Dendrobates tinctorius. Next base: position 54,148,359 of record NW_027361703.1, read on the forward strand.
CATCGCGCAAGTTCAAAGTATGCATAAGAGAAAATTATCATCTGCACAATAAGGTATATCCTAAGTATTCTTTATTCTAAGCTCGCGATTCATAATTTGCAGATTCTTGAAGTCACTATTCTTTGTTTACGTTTGGCTTCTGCTGATGTTTTTGCTTCAAATTCAGCAAAATTGTGCATACAATTTATGAATTTTGTGCAAAGACCAAAATTGTTTTTTTCAATCTTTAAAGGGGTTTTCCATTACATTTTCACCCCCCTGTTAAATATCATATCCCTACCAATCAAGATATGTAGTAGCTTAAACACATCTTGGTAAAAATTAACCATTATGTTCGTCAATTACAAATCATGTTTATTTCTCTACAAAAACAGTTACTTTTGTTGCCTGACAGTTAAATACTTGTTTCATAGCATCACTTATTTTTTGCAACCCATGAGTGTCATTTTTATTTTATTTCCATATCGTTCTCGATACTCCTTGACTACCAGCAGCAGAAATTGTTTCTGTTATTCATTTGTTGTGTGCGACTAGTTATATTGTTCCATCAGTGCTACTCCTCATTCTGCACTATCATTAGTCACTCTCATACCTCTGACTGTTTTCTAGGCAGCCTGGTAGCCTTCATCTGCAGACCATAGATCTACATCTTTGAACAGGAATGTTGGTGACATGCCAAAGATGCTAAAAAACCTGTAGGTTTTCTGAGTGGCAAAGTCTTCCAGGTTCTTTGTAACAACTGATGCTGAATCGACAGTTATCTTCTTGAGAGTATGTTCTACACTGGTGTTTGTAGGTCTGTTACCATCAGACGTTTTGTGTCATTTCACATAGCATCATCAAACAAGGAAGGAGTGATCAGTTCCTCAGACAAGTACCATAAGAGTATTTTCAGCTTCTCTATTGTGACATCTGATTGTGAGTTGTTCTGTTCTGTTCCGTGTACAGATAAATGTTCTTGAGTAGCTTGAGATCAATGCATCGAGAGATGGCGCTGACGGCGCCAGGAACCAAGCCTTCACTTAGATCAAAACAGTGAACTGACTGATGTCTGTGATAGCCTTTTCTTTTTCTTCCTCATTTGTCAGCAAGAACTGACTCCTGAACATCCACATTTTTATTGCATGCATGGGCTTAGCCATCCATCTAGTTTGGTGGAATCTAGATGGAGCTCTGAATGATATTCCTATAGATGGAAAACCACCAAGGAAAATAATTAAATAATTCTAGCTAATCCTCGTGGGGTTGGTACTAAATCAGTTATATCTCCACAAAAACTGATTTCAGCAATGTGGGAAACTACTGTTGACATGATCTGATCTGAAAGTGCTGTCTGAAAGGTAGTCAAGTCAATAATATGCCAGTTGTTAATGAACCTGCTGAAGATATTTTTTTTTGACATTTCCACGGACCAAGGCAATGAACAACCACTGCTTCCTGCACTATTTCTAGAATTTGATGGCCGCATGCAAACCACAGCATGTCCTTTCAAAGCTTCTAGTCTATAAGTTTGCAGATGCCATTCCTGAAACCGTGCTGACAGATGACATGCAGCAATATGGTTGCATTTCTGACTCTCCATTCACCAATATTAACCCCTTCTCACTCCAGCCACCTGTGCATGTTTGAGAAAGATCTGATTGACTGAAATCTCACTTTTATATGCACAGTGCTGGATTGTCTGTATACAATTTATTCAAGATTTTCTTTGTTTTTAAGCAATGTTTGACTTCAAAGAAAGAATCAGCTTTGATCCCATAAAGTCTGTATACTCTTTTGCTTTCTCCCCTATCCAGGAGCTGTGGTATGATCAGACAATGTTCCTGCATGGTCAGACACAGCCATCACACAATACTCAATGGTGGCACATTTATAAAATTATCTCAGCACAGGAACATTTTTTTAAACACATCCAATTGTGGAAATTATTATTATTCCAAGATCTATTAATTAAAATGAACTTTGGTCGTGGGGCAATCCCATTAAGCATTAATTTGTGCCCTCAAATTTCAATATTTCTCATATCTACAGCAAGAGTATTCATTAACTTCTTTACCACCTAGCAATTTTCCTTTTTTACGCTTTCATTTTTTTCTCCCTTTCTTCCCAGAGCCATATCTTTTATACTTTTCCATCAATATAGCTGCATGAGAGCTTGTTTTTTGTGGGACAATTTGTACTTTTGAATGATACCATTTATTGAACCACATAGTCTATTGGACAACATAAAAAAATGCAAAAGGAGTGCAATTCCACAATTTTTTTTGAGTATTTTCTTTATCATGTTCATTAAATTCTAAAACTGACCTGTCAATATCATTCTTCAAGTCAGTACGAATACGCAGATAACAAATATGTATAAGTTCTTTTTTATTTAATTGGTTAAAAAAAGCTAAATTTTTAAGAAAAAAAGTTGCCATTTTCCAATACCGGTAGTGTCTCAATTTTTCATTATCTGGGGCTGAGTGAGGGCTATTTTTTTTGCACCATGAAATTATGTTTTTATTGATACCATTTTGGGGTAGATACGACATTTTGATCATCTGTTATTGCATTTTATTGCAATGTTGTGGCAACCCAAAAAAATCGTAATTCTGGCGTTTTGATTTTTTTATCGTTACATCATTATTAAAATTGATTTACTTTATATTTTGATTGAGCGGACATTTCTGAATGCAGCAATATCAAATGGGTATTTTTTATTTTTTTATTGTTTTATTTTAAATGAGGAAAATGATGGGTGATTTAAGCTTTTTGTGTTTTTTTAATTTTTTTAAATATTTTTTATAAACTTTTTTTTTACTTTTTACTGCCTTCAATTGTCTTCTTAGAAAACTTGAAGTTGCAATCGTCTGATCACCTGTGCTGCATATATGTGCAGCAAAACTCATAATCTCGTATGAATGCCCGTCATGTGCCGGCTTGCATAGATTTACATTTATAGGCACAGGGGTCTTCTGCAGACTCCTGGCTGTTATGACAACCCATTGGCTCCCCATGATCACGTGACAAGGGTGCCGATGGACGTGTCTTGTGACGCACTTCTGCACGACAAGTGTTAAGTGCCACTGTCAGTAGTTGACAGCGGAATTTAACTTAACAAATTCTTAACCATAGATCATTTGCTCATAGACCATTGAGCATATGGTCTATAGTTACCGTATACACTTGAGTATAAGCCGAGGCACCAACTTTTGCCCCAGAAAACTGGGTAAGCTTATTGACTCAAGTATAAGCCGGGCATGCATTTTTCCTTCATCCCTGTCCTTGTGTGCATGGCTCCACTGGTCCCTGTCCTGGTATGCATGGCTCCCCCATCCCTGTCATTGTATGCATGCCTCCCCATCTCTGTCCTGGTATGCATGCCTCCCTTGTCCCTGTCATTGTATGCATGCCTCCCCCTTCCCATCCCTGTATGCATGGCAACTTATCCCTTATCCCTGTTTGCATATTTCCTATTGAAAAGAAACAAACAAACATCCTACTTGCCTACCTGCGTGCACTAGGTGCTGGCACTGCATCTCGTTTCGGCCGCTGGCACCTGCAACTCTTCCTACCGAGCGATCAAATGGCCCGGCTTATTAAGGTAATGAATATGCGCTCCACGCCTATGGGAGTGGAGAGCAGTGCATATTCATTACCTTAATGAGTGGGGCCACATGATCGATTGGCAGGAAGAGCTGCAGGCACCGATGACCAGAACGAGATGCATTGCTAGCACCCAGGGTGCGCAGGTAGGTGAGTATGATGTGTCCTGGAAGCCGGCGGCTGCTGCTGGCACTGGCCTCCCCATCGGCTTTCTGGGACAATGACTTGTGTATAAGCCGAAGGGGGTGTTTTCAGCACAAAAAAGTGCTGAAAACCTCGGCTTATACACAAGTATATAAGGTAAGTATATTTATAATGCAATATCAGCACACATGTTTGTGTGCTCATGTCCTCATGTTTTGTTCTTCTTTGCATGGTGCTTGATTAAGAAGCTTACCATGGCTGTGTACTTTGGCAACTATGTTTTACTTTATGCCTCGATATGTACACTGGGTTAGTTATCTAAATGCTAGCCTTTCTTAGTGTCTAGCAATATTTGGCAGTCTCTCTGACATTCATTTGCTTATTGCACACCTCAATCTACCATTACTTATAGTTTATATATTTTTGGAACATATCTTTGGTATATTTATGTGTACATCTCTTTTGTTTTGCAGCATATGTAGCACTTTTTTCTGGTATATTTATGTGTATATAAATCTACTATATTATGTATTATGCACTATATCCAGCACTTTTTTACATATGACTTACATCTGTTAAGCATCTTTCTTACACAAGTTTATGAAATGCAGTAATTGATAAGCAATTTTATGTTATTATTTGTATCATGTTATAGGGACACTCTCCTTTTACTTAGTGAGTAACAATATGTACGTTTTTTAATCCTTTTGTGATATTTTTCCTTGCTTAGTTTATATTTATGATACTTAATAAAACTTTACAATTTTATTTATCATTAGTTGTCCTTGAATATTTTGAAGTCATGTAACTTATTTGTAGGATTCATTTTCTGGTTGGACGCATGACTATATAACGTGATTACATTTATGTGTAATAAATCTTTTGCAATGTGTAAAAATGGTGGGCATTTCTTGGTGAATCACGCAAATTAAATCTCAAAATTATGTGAATTTTATAAGATTTGACTGAAGTTCAATTCACATTGAATCATTATGATCATCTCTAATATCCAAATTTCACTAATATTTACTCTGTCATATGAAAAATGGTGGCTTAATAATATAAACATACATAAAAATAATGGGACCCCAAAGCAAACATCCTATTTGGACCACCCCCTACCAGCCAAAAAAGATAAAAGCATAACTCACATCTTTACAGCCCTTTAAGCCACTTAATAGATACCCCTTTCACAGCCCCCATAAAGCATGATGCCAACAAAAGTGTCCTCCAAACACTGTGTACCCTTACAGGGAATTATTCCATCCTACCCTCCATGTGCAGTTTAATTACCTTACAACACATATAATGACCTCACATTTCCTTCACGTATTATTAGGCTCCCACAATCCTCCTCACACAGTATTATGGGCACAATAACCCTAACACGGCATGATGGCCAAAAACACAGTCCTCCCACACAGTATGATGCCATCACTGCCCTTTCACAAAGTACCATAGTGCCCCATACAGTATAATTGCCCACACCCATTTCTCTGTACAGTAAAATGACCATCACACAGAGCTTCACACAATGTGATGGCCCCACACAGAATGATAAAAGCCCACACAACATAATGCTACCCTGCACAGTATAATGGCTCCCCACATAGTAATGGGCTCATTACACAGTATGATGCCCACCACACATAGTATAATGGATGGCCCCTAATACAATACAATGGCCCCCACAGAATATTTCACACAGTATACTGGCCCCATAGTATAATGGCCTTCACACAGCACTCCACACATTGTAATGGCCCATAGAGCCCTGCATACTGTATAATATTCCCCCACACAGTAAAATGACTCCACACACATCTTAATGGTCTCCCAGATAGTATAATTGGCTCCCACAAAGCCTTCCAACACTATAATGGCCTTGCACACAGTATAATAATGCCTACACTGTGTAATGGCCCTCAACACTGTATTACAGTTGTGGCCAAAAGTATTGACACCCCTGCAATTCTGTCAGATAATACTCAGTTTCTTCCTGAAAATGATTGCAAGCACAAATTCTTTGGTATTATTATCTTCATTTATTTTGTCTTATTATTTTGTCAATTGTCTTAAATGAAAAAACACAAAAAGAATTGTCCTAAAGCCAAATTGGATATAATTCCACACCAAACAAAAAAAAGAGAAAAATCATGTGATGCTTCTCTAATTTGTGCAATTAACAGCACCTGTAACTTACCTGTGGCACCTAACAGGTGTTGGCAATAACTAAATCACACTTGCAGCCAGTTGACATGGATTAAAGTTGACTCAACCTCTGGAGAAAACCATGGAGAAAAGAAAGAAGACCAAAGAACTGTCTGAGGACTTGAGAAACCCAATTGTGAGGAAGCATGAGCAATCTCAAGGCTACAAATCCATCTCCAAAGACCTGAATGTTCCTGTGTTTACCGTGCGCAGTCATCAAGAAGTTTAAAGCCCATGGCACTGTGGCTAATCTCCCTAGATGTGGACGGAAAAGAAAAATTGACAAGAGATTTCAACGCAAGATTGTGCGGATGTTGGATAAAGATCCTCGACTAACATCCAAACAAGTTCAAGCTGCCCTGCAGTCCGAGGGTACAACAGTGTCAACCCGTACTATCCATCGACATCTGAATGAAAATGGACTGTATGGTAGGAGACCCAGGAAAACCCCACTTCTTACCCCGAGACATAAAAAAGCCAGGCTGGAGTTTGCCAAAACTTACCTGAAAAAGCCTAAAATGTTTTGGAAGAATGTTCTCTGGTCAGATGAGACAAAAGTAGAGCTTTTTGGGCAAAGGCATCAACATAGAGTTTACAGGAGAAAAAAGAGGCATTCAAAGAAAAAAACATGGTCCATACAGTCAAACATGGCGGAGGTTCCCTGATGTTTTGGGTTGCTTTGCTGCCTCTGGCACTGGATTTCTTGACCGTGTGCATGGCATTATGAAGTCTGAAGACTACCAACAAATTTTGCAGCATAATGTAGGGCCCAGTGTGAGAAAGCTGGGTCTCCCTCAGAGGTCATGGGTCTTATAGCAGGACAATGACCCAAAACACACTTCAAAAAGCACTAGAAAATGGTTTGAGAGAAAGCACTGGAGACTTCTAAGGTGGCCAGCAATGAGTCCAGACCTGAATCCCATAGAACACCTGTGGAGAGATCTAAAAATGGCAGTTTGGAGAAGGCACCCTTCAAATATCAGGGACCTGGAGCAGTTTGCCAAAGAAGAATGGTCCTAAATTCCAGCAGAGCATTGTAAGAAACTCATTGATGGTTACCGGAAGTGGTTGGTTGCAGATATTTTTGCTAAAGGTTGTGCAACCAAGTATTAGGCTTAGGGTGCAAATACATTTGTCTGGCCCATTTTTGGAGTTTTGTGTGAAATGATCAATGTTTTGCTTTTTGCTTCATTCTCTTTTGTGTTTTTTCATTTAAGACAAATTAAATGAAGATAATAATACCAAAGAATTTCTGATTGCAATCATTTTCAGGAATAAACTGAGTATTATCTGATAGAATTGCAGGGGTGTCAATACTTTTGGCCACAACTGTATAATCCTCACACAGTATAGAGCCCCTTACACTGTATAATGGCCCCGGCACAGCCCTCCATACAGTACAATGGCCCCCACACACAGTCTAATGGCCCCCACACTGTATAATAGCCCCACCACAGCTCTCCACACAGCCAGTATAATGGCCTCCCATATAGCCTTCAAACAGCATTATGGCCCCTACATAACCATCCAAACAGTATAATATCCCCAAATAACCCTCCAAATAATATAATAGCCTCCCATACAGCCTTCCAAACAGTACATTGGTTTCCACATAGCCATCCAAACAGTTCAATGGCTCCCACATAGCATGATTACTCCTGTGAGTACAATGTACAGGAAAAATGAAACAAAGTATTCTCCTCTCACCATTGCCCATTGCTCTGTGCTCTGAAGCTCTGCACAGCGATCACGATGTAGTGACAAGATCGCATCCTCTGCGCTGAGATGTCAGAGCTCAGTTGCACAGAGATATTGATGGAAGAGGGAGATCTATGGAGATGGCTAATCTTAGTAAGCACCTGTTCACATCTAATTTCTGTTTGGAAGTGACAGCCAGTCTTTTGATATCCATATACATTAGCGTTTTATGTTAAATGTGTGGAATTTTTTTAAATGTCGCAATTTTTTCTTTATCACAGTCTTTATTAAAAATAAAAAATAGAAATCTTGCCATATTATACTTGTTATTGGGGCTTATTTTTACTCTAACTTTCTGAATTTTCAGAAAATACAGATGATATTAGCACCAATGTACAGATTATGACTTTTTTTGTATTTTTTTTGTATTTTATGTATCTAGAGAACACACTAATCATTGTTAAGGGAAGGGATCCTGTATTATCAAATGTATAAATAGGTGTTAACTGCCTTTGTAATCCTACGTTTGATGATAACCAGGCTACTAAAAACTCAAGGACAGAAGCTATGAGTCTAAAACAACCCCAATAGTCAGTGTGATAATTGATGATTATTAATTTAGTTTTTTAATTAAGATCACAATCTGAAAAAAACATTGCTAAGGCTAGTTTCACACTAGCGTTTCTGCCATCTGCGCACGGCCGCCGATAATCCCCGCCCCCTGCCACGCCCCCTCCTGACATCACCGCCTATTATCGCACATGGCCGCATGCGATCTGCGCACCCTATCATTAATATAGGGTGCGCAGACCGTGCGCTGACCTTGCGCTAGTAGGATTTTTGAGTGCGCTGCGCACTTTTCAAGGTGCGCCGAGCGCACCAAAATGCAACATGCTGCGTTCGGTGCAGACCGGCGCACCTACAAAAGTGCGCAGCGCACTCAAAAATCCTACTAGCGTAAGGTCAGCGCACAGGCTGCGCACCCTATATTAAAGATAAGGTGCGCAGATCGCATGCGGCCATGTGTGATAATAGGCGGTGATGTCAGGAGGGGACGCGGCGGGGGCGGGGATTATCGGCGGCCATGCGCAGACGGCAGAAACGCTAGTGTGAAACTAGCCTAACATTTTTTTAAAGTACATAAAATTATAAATTAAAGGATAGATCATTTTCTGACAACACATTCCTTTTAAAATGTGAAAACATATTGTAGAAAATGCTAAAATGTTTATGACTTTACGTTTCTTAACCTTTTGCCTGATTTACGTTTCATGATCGCTGCTGTTAATCACTAACCAATCGGTTATATACAAGCTGATAGGCAGTCATTTAATGACATGTTTCAATAGGAAGACCATAATAAACAATATTCAATGAGACCATTTTGTGTGCGGAGAGTATAATTTTATCTGCAGCACAATTGTTTACATGGGACGATTTGCTGCCGAAAATGATTTCAACGCCACCTTGAAAATCATCATACCTGACAATTGGTTGGAGTAAAAGTACCTTCAGTCTTGGATTGCCATGTTGTAAATGATTTACTTTGCTTTTCTGAACTTTTTGTAATAATGCTACATTCCTGTTTTTGTCTGATCATTTTATGATTTTATCATGTTACCCCTCATGCATTCCTTGATAAATGTGCAAATTTTGTTGGATGTCATACTTATTTATCATTAGAATTCTCTCAAATTTGTGCAAATAAATGACCACTGCATGGTTTGCATTAAAAGTTTGGATATATCAAGGAGATCATAATATTTTAAATTAAACTTTTCCTACAGGAAAAAAAAAACAATAAAGAATGTAATGTTTATCACAGGAAAGCAACATGTAGTTCTAACTTTAATCTGCCAAATCAGAAAGTAAAGGCCAAATTAATTAAAATGAATCTTGAATGATTCAAATAGTCTGTATGGGTACAGAAATGGATTTAATTTCTTTATTAACTAGACAGACCTGGGAGCAGTAACATACTTTGTCAATTAACGGTTTGGGACATGAGTGATAATTTAATCTGTGTTAGAAATGTTTATGTTTTTTTTCACAATTTGTCATATCATTGTAAATTAAAATATATAAAAAAAAGTATTGTGACTATGCCTTAGACAACAAAAGGTACTTTTGAAATTACTTTCTGGAAAGACTAAACAGTGTGTACACTTTGTCGTGTATGTTGAAAAAAGCCATTTTAATCAATAAATACAATATAAAACAAAAGCAGATGTTGACCTCCCATTCCTTTTATACTTCAGTGCTCTAAAATCCAGAAATGTCTTTTGAAGGTGGTATACAGAACTTCAGCCGGTTTAAAAAAGAAGTTCCCTTTGATTTTATCATCTGACATCTGAAAGATATGGATATTTATTAATTCAAATTCTAGTCTGGAATGTCATATATATTTATCTATCATCATTTTTAATTAATTTTCAACAACTTTATATGGTGTACTAATGTCACGGGGGGCTTAGTTCAACTAAGGCTGTAACTCCCAGGGCCCCTGTGATGTCCCTATAACTAGGGGAAACCCTGTCTGACCCTCAACCCAGGGTTTTTGCTGATGGTGCAAATGCCTGAGCCTCCACCCTTTCCTTATCTCCTGCTCAACCCTGCACTTAACCCTCCACCCTCCACCCAGTGAGGAGTCACAACACCAAAGCCCCCACACAAATATGACAGACAGGGAGAACTTAAACTGCACTGCGCCGCACACACACAGGAATATACAGTAATGTGAACAGGGCACAACTAAACACAAATATGGGAAGGAGAAAGGAAAACAACGGATCATACGCCACCAGACACGAATCTCTCTCTGCAACACGTCCACTCCAGACCGGAACCACTTGGTATGAAACACAAGCTATAATCAGCGACGCCCATAGGCCAGCATGACTATTTAAAGACCGTGGGCGTGACTAACCATCCAACCTGGTCTCCAGCAGGATTAACCCCCGAGAGCCTGAAGATCAAGCCGGCGCCACTGAGGCTATAGTGGCTGCAGTGGTGTGAACAGCGTCCGACATGACAACTGTCAAATTTTGATACATTTATATATTTAGTATTCCATATATAGCACTTATAACGAAAATGTTACCCTTGTATATATTGTAAATTAAATCTAGGATATTGCGGTAAATGTTATGCACATTCTGCTTTACAATCCAGCAACATTATCTACATGGGCTCAATTATTAATAGTATCAAAAACTAATAGGCAACAAAACAAAACACCACATGATGTAAATATGTCTCCGCACTTTATTATTGATATATAGAGGTCTATTTGATTTTACATATCATAACAAAGCCAAATAACATTCATCCTCCCTGGGTGCTACATGGTGTTTTTGGCTATATGGATGACACAACTGCAACTAAGATAACTGCTGCAGCCTCTTATAAAATTTAGCAGTTCATGCCATCTACATCGCCAAAGATGGCTGAGAAATGTCTTCAAAACTTAGTGCATCTCATACTGACTACAGCATGGTTAACTCGTCAGAACCAAAAATATTAACACCCCTATATTCAAATAAAGAAGATAAGCGATACCAGTCTAAATAATTAATATAATTTTACCATAAACACACAAGCTTTTTTTCTTAATTTAAAAATAAAACTGATATTTAGTATATTTACAATTTAGCTTCAAAATTGTGCATTTCCCATATATTTGTAAACCATTCATGACAGGTACCTAAATCACATCCTATTTTCAGTCTCTGGGCTCATACTCATCTGTGAGAAAAATGGACTTGTGCAATCCGATAAAAAATTGGATTGCACAAAGAGCAATATTAATCTATGAATCCCTGCTCATCTACGATTTTTTTTCTCAGCTCAGATCGGGCAGAATGCTGCGATTATTCTCAATGCTGCGATTATTCGCCAATGCAAGTCAATCGATGTAAAAAAGAAATCGCACTCTCACCTGGCAAGTGCCATCCCATTTGACACTCCCATGTCCTTGAAGAACCGACATTCTAGCAGCCGCATATAGTAAAATCACAGTGTGACCCGACAGAATAAAATAGCTATATACACATAGAATAGATAGATATAATGATGTCAGTCACATATATAATTAGTACAGTGCTTGTGTAGCTTACTGTACATGTATTTAATTAATAAAATAAATCTCTGAAAAAAATGGTGTAGGATCCCCTGAAATTCTATTAACCAGCACAGGGAAAGCAGACAGCAGGGGGCAGATGTTTATATTCTGAGAAGGGGGTAATACATATGGAGGTAGTGCACCAAAAAATAATCACGTGATATTTAATTGCCTATCTGATGACGTTTCGGTCCAGAAATGTGCTTGAGAAAGGTCCACATCTCTGGACTGAAACATCGCCAGATGGGCAAATAAATACCATGTGATTATTTTTTTGCATGCTGCCTTTATTTTTTGGATCATATCTAGCTATCTATGTATCTATCCATTTCTCTACCTAGCTATCTGTCTATCTGTCTGCATATCTATCTAATCTCTCTCTCACTGTATATACAGTGTGTTGCGAAAGTATTCGGCTCCCTGGAACTTTTCAACCTTTTCCCACATATCATGCTTCAAACATAAAGACCCCAAATGTAAATTTTTGGTGAAGAATCAACAACAAGTGGAACACACTTGTGAAATTGAATGAAATTTATTGGTTATTTTAAATTATTGTTGAAAGTCAAAAACTGAAAAGTGGGGCGTGCAATATTATTTGGCCCCTTTAACTTAATACTTTGTTGCACCACCTTTTGCTGCAATTACAGCTGCAAGTCGCTTGGGGTATGTCTCTATCAGTTTTGTACATCGAGAGACTGAAATTCTTGCCTATTTTTCCTTGGCAAACAGCTCCAGCTCAGTGAGGTTTGATGGAGATCATTTGTGAACACCAGTTTTCAGCTCTTTCCACAGATTCTCGATTGGATTCAGGTCTGGACTTTGACTTGGCTATTCTAACACCTGGTTATGTTTATTTGTGAATTATTCCATTGTAGATTTTGCTTTATGTTTGGGATCATTGTCTTGTTGGAAGACAAATCTCCATCCCAGTCTCAGGTCTTTTGCAGACTCCAACAGGTTTTCTTCAAGAATGGTCCTGTATTTGGCTCCATCCATCTTCCCATCAATTTTAACCATCATTCCTGTCCCTGCTGAAGAAAAGCAGGCCCAAACCATGATGCTGCCACCACCATGTTTGACACTGGGGGTGGTGTGTTCAGAGTGGTGAGCTGTGTTGCCATTACGCCAAACATATCGCTTGGCATTGTTGCCAAAATGTTAGATTTTGGTTTCATCTGACCAGAGCACCTTCCTCCACATATTTGGTGTTTCTCCCAGGTGGCTTTGTTTATGCAGTGTACGACTGATTGTTGTCATGTGGACAGACTGTCCCACCTCAGCTGTAGATCTCTGCAGTTCATCCAGAGTGATCATGGGCCTCTTGTCTGCATCGCTGATCAGTCTTCTCCTTGTTTGAGCTGAAAGTTTAAAGGGATGGCCAGGTCTTGGTAGATTTTCAGTGGTATGATACTCCTTCCATTTCAATATGATCACTTGCACAGTACTCTTTGGGATGTTTAAAGTTTTGGAAATCATTTTGTGTCCAAATCCGGCTTTAAACTTCTCCACAATAGTATCATGGACCTGCCTGTTGTGTTCCTTGGCCTTCATGATGCTCTCTGTGCTTCAAACCGAACCTTGAGACTATCACAGAGCAGGTGCATTTATACAGACTTGATTACAAACAAGTGGATTATATTTATCATCATTAGTCATTTAGGACAACATTGGATCATTCAGAGATCCACAATGAACTTCTGGAGTGAGTTTGCTGCACTGAAAGTAAAGGGGCTGAATAATATTACACGCCCCACTTTTCAGTTTTTGACTTTCCACAAAAATTTTAAAATAACCAATAAATTTCATTCAACTTCACAATTGTGTTCCACTTGTTGTTGATTCTTCACCAAAAATTTACATTTGGTATCTTTATGTTTGAAGCATGATATGTGGGAAAAGGTTGAAAAATTCCAGGGAGCCGAATACTTTCGCAAGGCACTGTATATATATATATATATATATATATATATATATGTGTGTGGTATCCAAGAGAAAAAGGTCGCACTCTGCGGGATAATGATGAATGTTTATTGACACTGAATTACATGTCACGTCGGGGATGTGAAGGCGAGTGTGTCAAATGGCTGACTATGGCCGTTTCACGCTACTCGAGCGCTTCCCGTGGAAGCGCTCGAGTAGCGTGAAACGGCCGTAGTAAGCCATTTGACACACTCTCCTTCACATCCCCTACGTGACATGTAATTCAGTGTCAATAAACATTCATCATTATCCCGCAGAGTGTGACCTTTTTCTCTTGGATACCACTATCGTTTTGCTATGAGGTCAAGCACCCGAGAATCCTGCATGTGAGCTCTCCGCCTGCTGCCAGCCACGGATCTCAGTACGGTAATAGCGGTGCCGCCCGCTTTCTTGCATTGAATATATATATATATGTATTCTATGTGTATAAATTTATTATTTCGATTCTTTATTAAACATGTCAGCATGATTTTACTGTTTATTTTACTGTATATTACTGTATTTCACCTGCAGAATCCGCACAAAGAATTGACAGGCTGCAGAAATGAACTCGCAGTGTTTATGCTGCGGATTTTTCTGCAGCATGTGCACAGCATTTTTTGTTTTACATTGAAATTATGGTACTGTACAACGCAGGAGAATCTGCTGCGGATGCGCAGTAGAATCCACAATGTGTGCACAGACCCTAACAATAAGATGCTTCAGATTGAAGATAGAGGAGGGAGGGGTTTGGGTGTGTTTTGGAGTGGATGTGCTTGTTGCTGGCTTGCAGACCAGTGCAATGCATCATGGAACTTGTAGTATTAGAGCACAATAAATCAGGAGAAATGAAGTTGTAGATTAACCCCATGAGAGCTGGAGCCAGCACTGAAAATGTGCTGTTTGAGGATGATAAAAGGTAATATTGCTAAAATAAACACAGTGGATGTTTTTAGTGGCACATAATAGCAAGATTTATGAAGAAAAAAAAAGTTATAGTAGTGGACAACTTCTTTAAGGTTGGGTTTAGTGAACAGCTGAAGAGTGGGTGGGAGGCTGTTCGCCATATATCCACCCCTGTGTGTGGTCCAGAAGATAAATGTGGAGCCTCTGGACTCATTCAGTGTTTGGTGTGTCTAGAGATGAGAGCGCCAGAGTGCTCGTGTTACAGAGAACTGAACTGTGTGTTTTTTTTTCCCTTAGCAGGCAAATCTTGCAGCCACGCAGATTGTACTGTACGTATGTTATTTTGCTTTTCCCGTGTTTATTAACTTAACTTTGCAATGGATTATTCACTATATCTTTAATAAACCAGTTGAAAACATAAATGAAAAGTGTTCCAATGACTATGAGTTCCTGGAGCAGCTGAGCCAACCTACCACAAGGGGTACACCTCAATGAATTTGGCACATTTTACTCCAGTGAAGAGTTCATTAACCCCATAAGGACCGAACCATTTTGTAGGTTAATGACCGGGCCTCGTTTTTTAAATGTGACCAGGGTTAATTTATGTGGTAAAAATTCTGGAACGCTTCAACGGATCCCACTGATTCTGAGACTGGCTTTTGTGAGGTGAACTGATGAGCGTGGGAAAAAGTTCAGAATCTTTCCCATGCTCATTAGTTCATCTCCGGTCATCTGGGGAGGCTGCACAGAGGTGAACTAATTCATTCTGGCAGTGGTTACAGCGGGCTGGTCGCATTAGCACCGATCCCGTTGTATACCAGTTAAACCCTTCTGATGGATTACAGTGGGGGACCTGACTGACCAGTGGAGAGGTAGGTATATTGTTGCTTTTTTGTTGTATTTTTTTACAGGACCATGTTTTTTTTAATGGATATAGCAGAGGAATAAATTTGGTCAAAAACTTGATGTCTTTATTTCATTAAAAGAATTTTTTATTAATGTCTGTGCGTGTTTTTTTAACCCTTTCTAGTCTAGGGTTAATAATGGATAGGTGACTTATTGACACCTTTGCATTAATAATCCAGCTTAATGTCACTTTCCAACAGTAAGGTGACATTAACTCATAAATATTAACCCATTAGCCACCACTACAGGGCAATAGGAATAGAGAGCCTTTTCTCGGGTGTCTGGGGGCCAAAAACAATGGTCCCTCTTGAGGCTATTAATATCTGCCCTCACTCACTGGCTTTCCCTCTCTGGTTGCAAAATTACCACGAGAGCCCATGCAATTTTTTCAATGAATTAACCCCTTAATTGAACACCTAGATGTCCCAAATTTTACACATATACCCTAATCTAATTATTAGTCAGGGACATATAAAAAATATATGAAATGAAATGGGTTACCATATGTAAACCATGTGTCATTTCATGTCGGGTTTTGTATTGATTTTACAGAAGCTGACGATTGATTTAGCGGCAATTCTGCTATGTAGAACTCTATGAAATATAAATATATATATGTGTCTCAATGACATGTATATATATATATATATGTATTCTATGTGTCTATATCTATTCTTTCTTTTGTGTTTTAACCTGTCATTGGGCTCCATTATATGTCCATTTTGCAAGCCCGTGAGAAAATCTCAGCATACGGATGCAATATGGATGTCATACGGATGATTACATGCTCAAAAAATGCAGCTACACCTTGACAACGGATGACATACGGATCACTGTTCAGGGAACATTTCTGCGTTTTACGATTGTAAAATACGGTCTGTATTTTTATACGTTATGTCTGACTCCAACCTTAGAGGAAAAGTATAATAGTAACACATCACCACTTCTGAATTTTTCATCCACTCCAGGTTTTGGCTTACTAACACTGAGGTAGAATACTGACTAGATATTGAAAGTATGAACAAGAGTAGGTTAACGCAAATCATCAGTGGTTCACCCAGAAAAGTGGAAACATTACTTTCTCATGAGTCACCCGTATGCAGTCTGTAGTCCTTGTTTTTACAGAAGCAGCTATTAATCATTTACAAGATCATTTAAAGTTTCCTATATAAAAGAAATGCAATGTATCCCTACAAAATCAGATCCTATACTGTGGCTCCATATGACATCTGAATTTTTTTTGCGCACCAATACACTCGAATGCATGTGTCTCATCCAATTTATGGAGGAAAATAGTGAATGCTGGGTTTTTGTTTAACACACAGATTCTGGGAGTAAAAAGAATCGCTTGTCTGCACTGCCTCATTGAACAAGATTAGTCCAAATATTGTCCGGTTTTTAACAGGTAACACTCGGACCAAAAATATGGTCGTGTGCACGAGCCCTTACAGAAATAAATATTAATAAAGAAAAGATTATTCCTAGATGTTCTCCTATCGGCAGCCCACATTGATCCTGTTTAAACCACTGCTCCACAACAGCTCACCACCCCTGATGAAGGACTAAGCTCCGAAACGCACATCAGGGTGTGCCTCGCATGGTGACTACGACACCCAGATAACGCATTGCCTCTGGATTCATAGGTTGGCACAAGTTAATCTATTGTTATTTTATCCCCTAGCGGCCAACATTGGTTGAATCCTCACAATACATATTGATTTCTTCCCCCATTCACTATTGCATGCAAAGAGTCCACAACATCTTTTAGCCTGCTGATTTTTATAACATTTTTCTCTTATTTCCCTCACCCTTTTTTAGCTCATGCACTTTAATACAGGACATGATAATATATTTATCTTTTGCATGCACAGATTATGAACACAGTCCTATCATAGTTTTGGCTTCATTTTGCACCTGCATCGGTTTGTATGACACATTTTTTTGTCACTCTTATTTTCATCATTTTTTTCTTCAATTTTTTTGCACATTTTTACAATTTACATTATTGTCTCTTGTCACATATTTGCACATATATTTTTCTCCCGCATCACTCTTTTATTAATTTTTAGATTTTTTCATATTTTAATTTTTATTTATTATTTTTCATTCATTTTTCTATTTTTTCATTTTTTTATTCATCATTTTTTTATTCTTTTCATTTTTTTCACTTCACTTGTACTGCAATGCTTGTATTAGCATCTTCAAGATAAAACCTGGCGTGTTGTTTCTATATAGATTTATTAATATTTATTGACCTCTCATAATTTATTTTATTATATTTTACTTTTATTATTCTATATTTTGGTCTAAGATTGAGTAACTTTCTATATATATTTGACTATCTATTCAATTTTAGTGCAATTTTGTACTGTCTATTTGTCCGTGTGGGCACCACTTTTCTGTAGTGCTGCAATTTTACCCTCATTAGTAAAGGTAATTTTAACCTTTATTTTATTTGTCCTATTATTTCCTGACCCTTGTTCGGTATTTCCACCTTTTGGTTTCACAGAAATAAACATTGTCAGTGTGTTTCTCCTAACAAACATCAGATGGTGCAGGTACAGATTAGTGTGATAGAATGTTTCAGTGAAACTGGTGTTTGTTAACCCCTTAGAGACCACTGGATTTTTTATTTTTGGGATTTTGCTGCTTCTTCCTCCTCTTCTTCTAAGGGCAATAACTTTTTTTTCTTGTCAATAAACCTGTATGAAGGCTTGTGTTTTGTAGAATAAATTGTTGTTTTGAGTGACACTAATCATTTACTATATCATGTACTGAAGAATGGAAAAATAATGTGAAAAAAACAGCTCTTCTGAAAATGTTTCTTGAGTTTTGTTTTTACTGCATTTATTGTGCAGTAAAAATGACCCAAGAGCATGATTTACAGATCAAAGCAGTTACTGTGATAACAAATTTGCACAGTCTTTTTTAAAATTTTAGTGTCCATCTATGGGTATGTGCACATGCCATTTGTTCAGCTGAGTTTTTGTGGGTAAAGGAACTTCAAGAAAACACCAGCGGTCGATTTCTGCTGGTAATCCACTGCCATCATTTTTACTCTTCCTTTTGCACTAAAATGGAGAGTGGCTTCAGTGGAAGATGAGCATGTCACTCAGGGCCAGCTCCATGTTTTCGTGGGCCCTGGGTGAAAGAGTCTCAGTGGACCCCTTTAACACATACCATGATTCATGATGCGCAAATATGGCAGAGAAATATAGATGTAATACAATGTCAAATATTTTACTTAATTCTTACATTACGAGAGTGATATTGTTGGCAGTGGATTATTCAGGATACTCTCCAAGCGTGTAACAACAGAGCTTCTTTATTCAGGAACAAACAAGAACAATATATGCTAGCTTAATAGATCAGGGATAAATCATGTTTCTCTATCTGTGCATCATCTACAGCAGGCTGCTTCATCTTCCATACACAGACACAGGAAAAACAGGAAATACAGTCACATGCTCTACCTGTGTGAGCCTCTGGGAGTTTTTTTGTTCTAACTTTATGAACAGCATACAAATCTAGCAACTAATCACTCATAGACAGGAATGGAATTGTTGCACCAAACATATTCCAACAGATATCTATTGTAAATTCCATAGAAGATTTAGGTGATCTACGCTCCACAGGTTTCAGGGTTTCAGTGCCTGTAGCAGTATTAGAAGTAAATGGAATATTGATAAATGTACCCTACCAGTAGAAATTCTCCTTAGCAGTGTACCCTTTGTCATTTTCCTCCTATATAGCCTTCCAAACAGTATTATGAGTGCCACAAAGTATTTCATACAGTATTATGGGCACCACATAGTCATCCATACAGTATTATGGGCACCACTTAGTCATCCATGCATTATTTTAGGCAACATATAGTCCTCCATACAGTAGTATAGGTACCACATAGTCTTCCATACAGTATTATGGGCACCAAATAGTCTTATGTTTGTGTAGAAGACATAGTAGGCTTGGTTCTTGGTTTTAGTACTATTTCTGTATGAGCCTTATATCTTTAATGAGGATATTTCTGTATAGAGTCTGACATATTTAGCCCACTCAAAGGTGAATTTCATACTGTAAACACAATAAGGATGGGCTGCGGCACATCAGCCACTTCTGTATGCTTGCCCAGCAGGCCAAAGTTTGCTATCCAGCCCCTGCATATTACTTTTTATTTTTCACATATTATCTTTGTAACTGCAATCATTCTTTGAGCAATAGCTTGCCTCCTCTGTTGATTTCAATTGATTTTATGTGATAGTACCTTTGTAATTTAAAAAAAAGAACTATTTTGAAACCGTTTTTGTGTGTTTTTCATTTACATGTATGTCCGGTATTAATATCTGATATAATGTTTAGTTTACAGATGTTAATTTAAATGCAACCGTCAACCTGGCAATGTGTGCATATTTAACCCCTTTACCCCGCAAGCCTGTTTTGATTTTTTAAAATAAAGATTATTATTATTAGAATCGTTTAAAATAAAGGTTATTATTATTATTTTTATTATAATAATCTTCACTACCACGCCAAATTGTACAATTCTGACCAGTGTCAATTTATGAGGTAATAACTCTTGAACACTTCAATAGATTCCACTATTTCTAAGGCTAGTTTCAGACTAGCGTTTTTGCCTGCAGCGCGCGGCGCCGCTATGCCCCGCCCCCTGCCGTGCCCCCTCCGGTCATCTCCGCCTAATATCGCACATCACTGCATGCGATCTGCACACCCTATCTTTAGCATAGGGTGTGCAGACCGTGTGCTTGTCATGCGCTAGTAGGATTTTGCGTGCGCTGCGCCCTTCTGATGGTGCGCCGACGTGTGCCGAACGCACCATGTTGCATTTTGGTGCACTCGGCGCACCGTCAAAAGGGCGCAGCGCACACAAAATCCTACTAGTGCACGGCCAGCGCATGGTCTGCGCACCCTATGCCAAAGATAGGGTACGCAGATCGCATGCAGCGATGTGCAATAATAGGCGGAGATGACAGCAGGGGGCGCGGCAGGGGGCAGGGCTTAGCGGCACCATGCGCTGCGGGCAAAAACACTAGTCTGAAACTAGCCTAAGAAAGTTTTTTCGTGAAATATTGTACTTCATGATAGTGGTAAAATTTCTTTGATTTGACTTTCATTTAATTGTGAAAAAACAGAAATTTGGCAAAAATTTAGCAATTTTTAAAATGTAATTTTTATGCTCTTGAATCAAATAGTTAAGTCACACATAATAGTTAATAAACAACATTTCCCACATGTCTACTTTATATCAGCACAATTTTTGGAGCATAGTTTTTCTTGTTAGGAAGTTAGGAGGGTTAAAAGTTAATCAGCGATTTCTTATTTTTCCAACAAATTTACAAAACCATTTTTAGGAATCACATCCCACATCCCATTTGAAGTAACTTTGAGGAGTTTGTATCAAAGATACCCAAAAGTTACACAATTCTAAAAACTACACCTCTCAAAATCCTAAAAACCACATTCAGAAGGTTATTAAACCTTCAGGCGCTTCACAGGAACTGAAGCAATGTGGAAGGAAAAAATGAAAATTTACCTTTTTTTTCACAAAAATTTTTACTTTAGACTCAATTTTTTTATTTTTGCAAGGGTATTTTTACTTAAAAATATAGGCAGCTAATACCTTCATCATCACTGCTATAGTGATAGGGTGGCTGTTCTCATCAGTGGAGGGCACCTGTGCTTCTCCAGCCTTTATCTTTGGGAGCCTGCTGCGTCCAGCTAGTGCATTAGTCATTAGACAGGGTTTGGTGAGGCTATTTTTCATGCTGTGTTTTTGCTAAAATTTTACAGGATTTTTAAGTCCTTTTTTCGTTGTCTGTGAGCTTTGTGCTTGTAGTACCGTCTATGAAAGTAGCTCCTGTTCTTCCTCCTCCTCTTCCTCATTGTCAACCAATCCCCATTGTGATGACATGAGGCTGGGCCATGTGTAATCACCCTGTATGCTTCTTTGCTCCATCTCATCGTGCTTAGCCTGCAATACCACCTCTTGGATTGTGAGCACAAAGTGTTTCAGAAGACAGAGAAGTGGGATGGTGACGCTAGTTATGGCGTCATCGCCGCTCACCATCTTGGTGGACTCCTTAAAGTTTTGTAGGATGGTACATATGTTTGACATCCATGTCCACTCCTAAGGTATTATGTGTGGAGTCTAAATTGAATACCGATGGCCTTATTGATGCTGGTAGTAAACAACTGCCCTCTTCTGCTCACAAATCCTTTCCAACATCTGCAGTGTTGAGTTCCAACATGTAGGGACATCATACATCAGTCGGTGAGCCGGAATCTGCAAATGCTGCTGAAGCACGGCAAAGGAGCTGACTTTCTAAAATGGGCACACAGGCGGCGTACTTTGAGAAGCAAATCCAGCAGCTTCTGGTAGGTTTTGAGAAACCACTGAACAACGAGGTTAAACACATGGGCCAGGCATGGTACGTGTGCAATCTCGCTTAGCCTCACACCCACCACCAGGTTCCGGCCATTGTCACATACGACCATGCCTGGCTGTAGGTTCAGTGGTGTCAGCCACACATCTGCCTGATTTTACAGAGCTGTCCACAACTCTTCAGCATTGTGCGGTTTGTCACCTAAGCATATTAGCTTCAGTACAGCCTGTTGATGCTTGGCTGAGGAAGTGCTGCCGTGCTTCCAGCTTGTGACTGATGTGGTCATTTTGGACATGGAGGCTAAAGAGGAGGAGGAGGAGAAGATGCAGCAGCTGTAGACTGTGGGGGCAACCCTAATTGACATTGGGCCCGCAATCCTCCGTGTCAGAGGACATGTTCCATCCCAAGATCCCTCTGGGTCCCGGCTTCCACAATGTTAACCCAGTGTGCCGTCAGCGAGATGAAACGTCCCTGCCCACAAGCACTTGTCCATGGGTCTGTGATTAGGTGGACTTTCCCAGTAACAGCATTGTTCAAGGCACATGTAGTGTTGAGGGCACATGCTTGTGTAATGCCAGGATGGCACACCGGGAGAAATAGTGGCAGCTGGAGACCGAGTACCTTGGGACAGCTGCCGCCATCCAGATTTGCATTCAAATGATTGGGGTATGGATAACTGAAGGCTGTGCTGGGACAAGGGCGAGGACGTGCTTGATGATGGTGGTAGTTGAGTGTGGGCAATGACAGGTGCAGGGCAGGAGCCATCTTTGCATGCAATGTGGACAGAGGATTGGCTTGCATGCACAATAGTGGAAAAAGCAGTGTTTTCACCCACAGACACTGTTCCTGGAGCCTGGTGTTCGGCCCACAAAGTCAGATGCCTTGCTGCCATGTACCTGATTATGCTGGTGGTGGTCAGGCTTTTTTACTAGGTTCACTAAATGCTAATACTGACCTGCTATTCTGACTCTCCAGGTCATTACGAGTCCATAGACACCAAACATATCTAGGTTTTTTTATCTAAATGGTGAAAAAAAATTCCAAATTTTGTAAAAAGAAAAAAAGTTGCCATTTTCTGAAAACCGTAGCATCTCCATTTTTCGGGATCTGGGGCTGGGTGAGGGCTTATTTTTTGCGTACCGATTTAACATTTTATTGACACCATTTTGGTGTAGAGATGCTCTTTTGATCCCACGATATTGCATTTTATTGCAATGTTGCAGCGACCAAAATCGTAATTCTGGCATTTCAATTTTTTTCTCGCTACGCCATTTACCGATTGGATTAATTCTTTTTATATATTGATAGATCGGGTGATTCTGAATGTGGCGATATGAATGTGTATATTTGAGTTTTCTGTTCTTTTATTTTGAATGAGGCAAAAGGGCGGTGATTTGAACTTGTATTTGTTTTTTTATACTTTTTAAAACATTTTTTTACTTTTTACTTGCTTCAATAGTCTCCATAGGAGACTTGAAGCTGAAGCTATCTGATCACCTCTGCTACGTACAGCAGGGCTACAGCCCTGCTCTATTTAACAGATATGCTCACTTGCTATGCACGCTGACCACCTGGTGGTGCTCATAGCGATTCAGCAATGACAACCACAGGGGTCTTCTCCTGACCCCGGATTGTCATGCCAACCCCTCGGCGACCCGCGTTTATGTGACACGGGTGCCGATGGGAGGAGGTAACAACGCACTTCCTGCGTGTGCATGTTAAATGCCACTGTCAGCGTTTGACAGTGGCATTTAACATGTTAACAGCTGCAGGTGAATTGTGATTTCACCTGTGGCTGTTCCGGTCACATGTCAGTTGATCAGATCAGCTGTCATGTCCCGTAAAAGGTGCAGGCTCATCGCTGGAGCTCACAGCAAACAGATTGTCATTGGAGGTTAAGGGGTTAATCAGAAGACCACATTCTAAGGCAGGAGAATTCGAAATTGGCACTAATGAAAGAAATTTAATTTGTTCTGTTGGCCTGACAAGCAATGACAGAGGGATATGTCTGATCATGAAAAACTAAAGGATCCTTTTAGAATTTTTTCATTATTTTAAAATAGCATAAACAGTCTCTCTGTTCTGTGTGTTATTAAACAGATTGTTGGTAACCATAGGTTTCCAGTCATTTACTCATAGCCATGTATGTTGAGGTCACTTGGACATTACTAAGGCTTAGTTTATATAAAAGAGTTGAGAAGGGGTTCTCAAAATTTTTGGTAGCATTTGAAGGCACAAAAAAACTTTTGATCGCTTTTCTGGTATATTTATTTTGAAAAATAGGACTAACACTGATACAGCAGTACTAAATACGCCTATTTTCATTTATTTATTTTTTCAGAGTGGGAAAAGGATGGTGATTTGATCTTTCAGGTTTTTTATGTTTGTTTTTTATGTATTTTCAGTCTTTTAGTCATCCTATTGTAGAAGAACCCGTCATTATTTATTTCCTTGTACAATACAAGGTCACCACAGTTCAGACTGTGAGGGAGCGCAGACTCAGTGACGTCACCACTAGTCACTGAGGCTGCCCTTGCAGCATCTCCTCATTCACCAGTTGTTTTCAGCTGGGGTGGGCACATCTTGGCCCCCTCTAGGTTGAAAACTGTATATAACCCAGATATGGATTACTGCATGGGACACAATGATGGATAGGTATGGTATATTGTTGGTTTATTATTTTACTTTTATTACAGGAGATCGAGAGCTTTGCATGGATTAGGTGTGGTTGTAAGTATGGTTTAATTAAAAATATTAAAGGAGTTTTCTGTGTCTTTATTTCAATTAAAGGATTCTTTACTGGGTGTCTGTTTTATTTACAATTTGACTATGGGGTTAGTAATGGGGCATCTTATTGACACCTCTTCATTACTAACCTCGGGGCTTGATGTCACAAAGGTGACATCACCCCCCCAACTATTACCTGTCATGGTCCAGTCTGGAGTTTATTTTCTGCTGTCTTCACTCCGGACTGGTCATGCGGGAGTTAATCTCCTCAGCCTCGTTCTGGAGCTAGCTGGGCTATTTCAGTCTCTCACAGCCTACTGACCAGTGTTAGTGATAGCTCAAGCTTCCAGTTTAGAGCCTCTGACCCTTGTACCTTGGTGTTCCTCCTGCCTTTGACTGATATTCACGTGTATGACCCGGACTGATTTCTGACCCCGTCTCTTGGTATTTGTCTCTGCTGTTACGTTCCCTCTCTGGCATCTGACTCCCCGGCCTGTACCCCGACCACGTATTTCGACTCACGTTTTGGACCCCGTGCTCATGTTCTGGCTTCCTGACTCTCGGCTTGGTATTTTGACTACGTGTATTGCTGCTCCTTCTGGTACGTCTGCTCCTGCTAGTTTCTGACTCGGTTCGCATGACTATTCTCTCTCGTTACCTGTGGCACCTGTGCTGTTGCTCAGGGTTGCTGCTCTTGGTGTGTAACCTCTCTTCCCTCACCAGCTCCCCCTGGTCGAGGTTTCACTACATTACCCCACTTGCCACCCCTACATGGCAAGTGGGAAGAGCAAGGCTAAGTGCCAGAATTGGAGCATCTTAGAGATGCACCTTTTCTGGGGTGGCTGAGAGCTGATGTTTTTAGTCGGTGGGGCCAGTATCCATGGTCCCTTCTTTGGCAATTAATATCAGCCTGCAGCTGTCTGCATAGCCTTTGCTGGCTATTAATTATAGGGGGACCCCACATCATTTTTTGGGGGGTCCCCCATTTTAATAGCCAGTGAAGGCTAAGTATACAGCTGTGAGCTGAGATTAATAGCCTAGGAAGCTCCATGGGTATTACCCCCTTCCCAGCCTATAAACATTGCCCCCCCAGCCGTCAGCTTACCCTCTGCTGATTGCGAAAATTGCACAGGTGCCCACGCCATTTTTTCCAAAAAATAATCTTTAATTAAATGCATGTAGAGTAATTTGGACACACGCTGTAATAATTGTATTTGTCACTGACATCTATATATCTACCTATTCCATTTGTATTTACTGTATGTAATCCATCTCTTCTATCCTGTCGGCTCCTGCTGTGATTTTACACTACCGCGGCTGCTGAATTACTGGCTTTTCTTCTATCTATGTACTATAAATAAATATATACTGTATGTGTGTGTGTCACTGACATGTGTGTATATATATATATATATATATATATGTGTATTCCATGTATATCTATCTATTCTATCTATTCTATTCTAACCTGTCAGTGTGATTTTACTGTAGCCGCATATAAATTGCTGGTTTTTCAAAGGACAGGACACCTATGCGTAAAAATCGGACAGCACTTGCATGGTGCGAGTGCTATGCGTTGTTTTCTTGCATCCATTGACATGCATTGGCGAGTCTTGTCCATGATACGCAGCAAATCGAAGCATGCTCCAATTTTTTTCTCAGTCCGATTTCAGCTGAGAAAAAAAATCGCAGATGATATGTAACTCATTGAATAACATTGGTCAGAGGGCAATCCGATTTTTTCTCGGATTGCACTCATCTGTTTTTCTCACAAATGAGTATGAGTATGAGCCCTTAGATTTACACTCCATACACCCTCTGTGCTCATATAATTTATTTATACTTTCTATGGTCACAAATGAGTTAAAAATCTTGCATAATACATGTAGAACATATGCAGCATGCTAACTAACATACAGTATGTCTTAGAAAACTACCTTTTATTACTCATTTATGGAATGTCAGATGTTCACAATACGTCTGTGAATATGAAAATAAATATTCTTTTTATCTTAATTTGTTTTGATCACCTATTACTTTACTTGTTTTGTAACTTCACTTAGTGTTAAGCATTATTGGTGGCTCCTTCGGCATCAAAGGCCTTGCCCTATCCTGGATCTCCTCATACCTTTCTAACCGCACATTCAGCATATCCCACTCCCACACCACTTCCTCATCCCACCCTCTCTCTGTTGGAGTCCCCCAAGGCTCTGTTTTAGGACCCCTACTCTTTTCAATCTATACACTTGGTCTGGGGCAACTCATAAAGTCCCATGGATTCCAGTACCACCTTTATGCTGATGACACTCAGATCTACCTCTCTGGCCCAGACGTCACCTCTCTGCTGTCCAGAATCCCAGAGTGTCTATCAGCCATATCCTCCTTCTTCTCCTCTCGCTTCCTCAAGCTCAATGTGGACAAATCTTAACTCATCATCTTTCCTCCATCTCACAGATCTTCCTTACCCGACCTAGCTATAACAATTAATGACATCACGCTTTCCCCAGTACCGGAAGTCCGCTGCCTCGGAGTAACCTTTGACTCTGCCCTGTCCTTCAAACCCCACATCCAAGCTCTTTCTACCTCCTGTCGCCTCCAGCTGAAAAATATTTCCAGAATCCATCCTTTCCTCAACCCTCAATCTACTAAAATGCTTGTGCATGCCCTCATCATCTCCCGCCTCGACTACTGCAACATCTTTTTCTGTGGTCTCCCTGCTAACACCCTCGCATCTCTCCACTCCATCCTTAACTCTGCTGCCCGACTAATTCATCTCTCTCCTCGCTACTCCTCCGCTTCTTCCCTCTGCAAATCTCTTCACTGGCTCCCATTCCCTCAGCGTATCCAATTCAAATTACTAATACTGACCTACAAGGCCATCTACAACCTGTCTCCTCCATACATCTCTGAACTAATCACCCGATACCTTCCCTCACGTAATCTCCGGTCCTCCCAAGACCTCCTTCTCTCCTCCACACTTATTTGCTCCTCACCCAACTGCCTCCAAGTCTTCTCCCGAACTGCCCCTATTCTCTGGAATTCTTTGCCCCAACAAGTCCGACTATCAACCACATTTGGATCCTTCAGATAGAGCCTGAAAACCCACCTCTTCAAGAAAGCCTGCAATGACCCTGCTACCTCCTTCTCTCTCACCACTACCGGTGATATCACCTCAACCAACACCGAAACTGCTGCAACCAACCAACCTACTGTCTCCTTCCTCACCATCCTGTAGCATGTAAGTCCGAAAGGGCAGTGTCCTCTCTCCTCTGTATCAGTCTGTCATTGTTAGTTTGCTTACTGTAAGTGATATCTGTAATTTGTATTTAACCCCTTCTCATGTACAGCACCATGGAATCAATGTTGCTATATAAATAAATAATAATAATAAAAAATAAATATTATAATTATTACTAGGAAGGGAACAACACTGGATTTTCATTTATTTTTTCTTTATTTGCTACAAGAGGTACGAGACACATGGCAATAATACGAGTCTCAGAATGACTTTTGCACTAAGGACTAAAACTTTTGTAACATAATTCTTAATGTTCAGTGAATATTTGATATCTTTTAATAGTAATTTGAAATCAGTTTTGCCTTTGAAGGTCTAAAACACAGTGACATCATTTAATACAGATTAATAGAAGTCCATTTGTAACGTTTTGCTGCAGTTATCTAGAGATGAACTTTTAAAAGGACAGCTTAGATACTTTAATTCATTATAGAAACAGAACCTCTCAAGAGATTCTCACCTGTCATGTAAAAGAATGGTGAGAAGTTAAAATTCAGAATTAATTGTAAACTTATAAAATGTAGTTCACAGTTAAATGGAGTTATAAATTAATACATAAATCAAAAATGACATTTTTTATATGTAAGTACTGTATTTAAACAGTGTCTTTAATTATTCGTTTGATATACCGCTTAGACAAGTTTCATTTGTTTGAAATAATGTAATTTGCTAACATTCTTTAGCGATTCCCACATTTAATTTAGAAAAGTTACAGAGATTTAGTACTGTTACAACAAAAACTGTTCAATCTGTAGAAAAGTGGAGATTTAAAAAACATGAGGTAAAAATGTAATGTAAAAATGTAATTTGTCGATAGGTAGCAATATTGATTCAAAGTCATATTCCAATGTGAGGATAAAACATTGCAAAATATAATTTATTTTAAATTTTATGAGCTATGATACTGTTTGGATACACAATGTTCATCATAAATGAGTACACCCCCTTTGAAAAGTAAGTTTTTAATCAATACCTCATTGATTACAAGAACAATTTCCAAACTTTTTACAAGACTGAGTTTCATATAACATTTTTTAACACATAACATGAAAGTAAGTGGAATAATATATCTTGCAGTACTAAATTTTCAGCTTGCTAAAATTAGTTAATGCCAAAGTGAACACACTGAAAATCAAAAACTGTTAAATCCTGTATTTTAAATGACATACGTGATTTTTAAGGACAGCATCAAGTTTCTAGACGTGGAACAAATAAGTTAGCGACATATTAAAATATCTATAATTTTAAATTTTTCAAAAATGAACTTTTAAAGCCTGGATGCTGTAGGAGAGTGATGCTCAACTTGTCTTTCCAGAATTCCTCATAGGTGTTTCGATTGGGTTCAGAAAAGGAGACAGATTTGGCCACTGATGTGTTTTCGATCATTGCCCTTTTGGAAATGTGCACATCTTGCAAGAATATGAACAGTTTCTATCATCTTCTCTTTCAATGTAGAGTAGTACATTTGTGATAGCAGCAATGAAATGCAGTTCCCCAGCACCTGCAGCACTCATGCAGCCCCAATATGGACACTGTCATGTTTCTTCTCCAGCATCGCAACTCAAAGGCATTAATTTTTCTTTTGTGTGTTTTTCTGAGCATCTATTGTATGTCAAAGTTTCACAGCCATATGTGGAAACACATTTGCAGTGATAAGTCTTGGCATACATCTTGGTATAAGGTGTAATCCGAGCATGCTCAAGTGCTAATAGAGCGAGCATCTTCGGCATGCTCTAATAAAATGTTTGAGTCACCAGGCAATCTCTGTATGTGTTGCGATTTTTGAACAGCCACGAGACATGCAGCCATGGCAGCTCAAATATAGTATTAGAGCAAGCCAAAGATGCTCTACCAGCACTCGAGAATTATCAGATAACACCTTATCCAAGAACGCTCACTCATCACTAATCATGAAGCATTCTGTATCTCAATATCTGGTTCATTTCTTTCATTAATGTGCTGGGGCTTTTGAATACATCTTGAAATCCTTTTGTTAGTCTTAAAAGCAACTCCCTTTTCCTAAGTTATGTTTGAGCTCACATACTTGCATGGGTAAAAGAAGAGAGAAAGAACTATCAAAGAGAGAAGCCACAGGGTGAGAAACTAATACACGTTCACAAAGGATAGACAGGGATAAATAAGGAAAGCCAAAAAAACTAGCAGAAAATGTGAAACCTTCCAGGTTCTCCATTGTAGAGAAAGGAAATGTGCTGAGGAAGAAAACTCACAGATTTGCAGCAGGAAAAACAATTGGAGCTTACCGGACAAGGTGAATACCCAGCTGAAGAGCTTGAACTCTAAACATCAATATACTTAGAAGTATAGCTAGCAAGTGAGGTAAGTGAAAGGTGAACATGTAAAGCCCATCCCAAAATGTGATAAGACAGATCCAAAAGAGAAAATGGAAAACACCTGGAGAGAAGCCAACCAAGAAAGGAAAACCAAGGCAAAAGAACCCATCATCATTGGGAAAGAGTTGAAAAGGACTGCATCTCACCAGAGAGGAAAACCGATCACACAGCAAAAGGTCACTGAATCAGTGTCAAATCCCAAAACCAAGCCATGACAGTATCCCTCCTTCTATGGGGGGCTGTTATGAAAGAGTCACCATAGGAGGCAAAAGCAGAAATACAAGCTAAGTCCAGAAAACCATAGAAGTTGGCAACTATCAGACTGCAGACCCCTGAACCTATCAACACAACTAGCAGTAGCCGTGGGGGGTTCCTACGATGCCCTAGACCCCTCGATCACAACCGGAGAAATACATAGGCCTAAAGAAAGAAAGGGGAAATCTAAACTGCCCCAGAGCAGACCCCAAAGCAAAAGGCAGCCCCCAACATATAATGACGGTGAAGAAAGATGAAAATACTAACACAGACAGAAAGATAGACTGAGCAAAGACGGGGCCCCAAAACTACCTAGATAGGAAAGGACAGGAAGGCTGCTGTCTGCAATCTGCCAAAACCCTATCAAAGACATAAGCCAACCAGCTGATGTGAAAAAGGCCCTGAAGCAGCTAGGCTTCAAAAACTGAATCAGCACTCAGGTATTTTCAGAAGACAGAGCTAAATGAATTCAGCACACCCCAGCAGGGAATGGCAGAAATCCAGAAAAAGAAAGCAAAAACAAAGTCAAAGCACAAAAGCAAAAGGCCGAGCAGCAAACTTAGCTTTGGAGGAGCAGGAATTCAGACTGGTCTCCAAGGATCCCACAGAGAAATCACCCGCAGGGCAGAAGGGCATCGGCAGCCATATATCCAGTCCATAACTCCACTCAGCCAGTCATCATCATCAGCCTCAGGTTTTTGACAATCAGGCTCACTACCTTTCTTTACCAGAAGAGGGAGTTCCTCGGGCCTCAGTAATGAAGGGGAAAATGAACTCACAACAGTA
The DNA here is from genome assembly GCF_039654945.1 of Dendrobates tinctorius. Taxonomy (NCBI): domain Eukaryota; kingdom Metazoa; phylum Chordata; class Amphibia; order Anura; family Dendrobatidae; genus Dendrobates; species Dendrobates tinctorius. The sequence continues at coordinate 54,179,709 of NW_027361703.1, forward strand.
CCTCCCCCTTGAGGAGGGGTCACCGAACCCTCAACTTCGCCACCAGGGCGATCAGGTGAGCCCGATGAAAGGCACGCACCAATCGTTTGGCATGAATATCAGAGGCAGAGACCCAGGAATTATCCTCCTGACCATAACCCTTCCACTTAACCAAATACTGGAGTCTCCGTCTAGCCAGATGGGAATCCAGTACTTTCTCTACCTCATACTCCATGTTACCTTCAACCAATACAGGGTCTGGAGGTGCCACCCCCAGAACAACAGGTTCAACAAACCTCTTCAACAAAGATTTATGGAACACATTATGGATTTTAAATGTGACAGGAAGAGCCAAACGAAAAGAGACCGGATTAATAATCTCCACAATCTTGTAAGGTCCAATAAATCTAGGCTTAAACTTAGGAGAAGCCACCTTCATAGCAATATTTTTTGATGATAACCACACCATATCACCAACCTTAAACTGGGGACCAATGGTCCTATGTCGGTTGGAAAACCGCTGGGCCTTCTCCTGGGAGAGAAATAACTTATCCACCACTTGGTCCCAGATCTGGTGCATTCTCTCCACCACAGTGTCAACACCTGGGCAGGCAGAGGGCTCCACCTGCCCTGAAGAAAATCGAGGATGAAACCCAAAGTTACAAAAAAAAGGTGACATCAAAGTGGCAGAACTAGCTCTATTATTCAAAGCAAATTCGGCCAAGGGCAAAAATGAAACCCAATCATCCTGAACAGCAGAAATAAAACATCTCAAATATGACTCCAAGGTCTGGTTTGTTCTCTCTGTCTGCCCATTGGTCTGAGGGTGAAAAACAGAGGAGAAGGACAACTGAATTCCCAGCCTGGAACAGAAAGTTCTCCAAAATCTAGACACAAACTGGACTCCTCTGTCAGATACAATGTTCTCAGGAATCCCGTGCAAACGAACCACCTGTTGTAAAAACAGGGGCACCAACTCAGAGGAAAACGGCAACTTAGGGAGTGGTACAAGATGAACCATCTTAGAGAACCTATCACAAATCACCCAAATAACAGTCATCCTCTGAGAGACAGGCATATCAGAGATGAAATCCATTGAAATATGGGTCCATGGCCTCTTGGGGATAGGCAAAGGCATCAACAACCCACTAGAGCGAGAACACGATTTAGACCGGGAGCACGTCCCACAGGACTGCACAAAATTCCTGACATCACGAGACAAGGAGGGCCACCAAAAAAAACGAAAGAACCACAAAGAAACTCCTAGAAAGGGCATCCGCCTTAACATTCTTAGTGCCCGGAAGAAAAGAGACCACAAAATTAAAATGCGTGAAAAACAAGGCCCACCTAGCCTGTCTAGGATTCAAGCATTTGGCTTATTCAAGATAAATCAAATTCTTGTGGTCGGTGAGGACCACAACTTGATGTCTAGCTCCCTCCAACCAATGTCTCCACTCTTCAAATGCCCATTTCATGGCCAACAATTCCCGATTCCCCACATCATAATTATGTTCAGATGGGGAGAATTTTCGAGAAAAGAAGGCACAGGGAATCATCTTAGAAGTCACCGGATCTTTTGGGGACAAAACGGCTCCTGCACCAATCTCAGAAGCATCTACCTCCACCTGAAATGGGAGTGAGACATCAGGTTGCCGTAGAACTGGAGCAGAAGTGAATCTCCGCTTAAGCTCCTTAAATGCCAAAACTGCCTCTGGAGACCAATTCACTACATCAGCACCATTTTTGGTCAGATCAGTCAGTGGTTTGACAATACCAGAAAAATTACTTATAAATTTACGGTAGAAATTAGCAAAACCCAAAAACTTCTGGAAAGCCTTCAGGAAGTGGGCTGAACCCAATCATATATGGTCTGTATCTTGGCCGGGTCCATTTCAATAGCAGACGGGGACAAAATGAATCCCAAAAATGAAATCCTCTGTAAACCAAAGAGGCACTTCGATCCCTTAACATACAGAGAATTTTCCCTCAAAATCCGGAACACAGTCCGGACATGTTCCACATGAGAATCCCAATCACTGGAAAAGATCAAAATATCATACAGATAAATGATCAAAAAGTTATCCACAAAGTCCCGGAAAATATCATTCATAAAAGATTGGAAGACAGAAGGGGCATTAGTGAGCCCAAAAGGCATCACCATGTACTCAAAATGTCCCTCCGGAGTATTAACCGCCGTCTTCCATTCATCCCCATGCTTGATGCGAATAAGATTATACGCCCCCTGAGGTCAAGCTTGGTAAACCAACAGGCACTTTTAACTCTGGAAATTAAATCAGAAATCAGGGGTCATGGGTACTGATATTTAACAGTGTTTTTGTTAAGGGAACGATAGTCAATATATGGCCTTAATTAACCATCTTTCTTGGCCACAAAAAAACCCAGCACCTAAAGGTGAAGAGGATGGTCTAATATGACCCTTCTCCAATGACTTCTTGCTATAAGATCGCATAGCATCATGTTCGGGTACCGATAAGTTGAAAAGCCGACACTTGGGAAATTTACACCCGGGCATTAACTCAATTGCACAGTCATAACTCCTATGAGGAGGCAAAGACGCAGATTCACTCTCACTAAATACGTCAGAAAAATCAGCCAAATAGTCAGGAATATCATGAGAGTGGGGAGAGGTGGAGAAAACAGGAGTGTCACTAAGAACACACTGACAACCTCAACTCACCACAGACACAGATTTCCAATCCAAAACAGGATTATGAGTTTGCAACCAAGGAAAACCCAGATCAATAGTATCATGCAAATTGTGCAACACCAAAAATGTACAATTTTCTTGGTGGTCGGGGCGACCCGCATTATCACCTGGCTCCAAAACTGGGGTTTATTCTCCGCCAAAGGAGTAGCATCAATACCCCTCAAAGGGATAGGAGTCTGCAGGGATATCATGGGAAAGCCACAAAGTTTAGCAAAGTCTAAATCCATCAGATTCAAAGCTGCTCCTGAATCTACAAAAGCCTTAGCGGAAAATGTAGGCAAGGAGCAGATCAGGGTAATTGCCAAAAGGAACTTAGGCTGTACACTGCCCACAGCAAATGTGTGAGCAAAATGTTTTTCTTGTTTAGAGCAGACAGAAATAGTATGAGAGGCGTCCCCACAGAAAAAGCACAGTTTATTACGACTTCTAAACTCCTGACATTGCGCCCTAAACAAAACCCTATCACATTGCATGGGTTCAGACGTTTGTTCAAAAGGCGGCAACACCTCTCATGTAGTTTTAAATTCATGTAAACGCCGATCAACTTGAATGGCCAATGACATAGAATTGTCAAGACCAGAGGGAACAGGAAATCCCACTATAACATCTTTTACGGTTTCTGCCAAACCCTTCCAAAAGAGAGCTGCTAGGGCATCGTCATTCCATTTAATAAGGACCGCCCACTTTTGGAATTTTTGACAATGTAACTCTGCAAAATCCCGACCCTGGTTCAATGTCAATAAGGTTTTTCAGCTTGATCAATAGCATTAGGTTCATCATACAACAACCCCAAGGCTTGAAAAAATGCGTCCACATTAGCCAGAATAGGATCTCCAGGTGTCAGAGAAAAAGCCCAATCCTGGGGATCGCCGCGCAGCAGGGAGATGACAATTTTAACCTGCTGCACAGAGCTCCCCAATGAGTTAGGTTTCAAGGCAAGAAATAGTTTACAATTATTCTTAAAATTCAAAAATTTAGACCGATCAACAGAAAACACATCAGGAGTAGGAATTTTTGGTTCAACAGCAGATGATTGAGCGAGATAGGCAGAAATTCCCCACACTTCAGCAGCGAGCTGCTCAACACGATCGGACAATTGCTTAATCTCCATTAAAGAAAAAATCCTCCTACGGCCCCCAGAGAAAAAGAGGAAAAAATATATAAAAACATTCTGACACATTTTTTTTTTTTTACAATTCTTTCCTTCTTGTGAGTACCCTAGAGTCTGCGGTTAGGCTGGTGATTCTGTTATGGTTGGGTCACCGAGGAGGATAGCCTGCCCAGGCTAAGCCACAGAAAACCAGAGAGGTTGGTAACTAAGCAGATTGCAGACCCCTGATCCTATCCACACAACTAGCAGTAGCCGTGGAGCGTGCCTATGATTATCCTAGATGCCTCGGCACAGCTGGATAGCTAATTAAGCCTAAAGCAAGAAAGGGAAAATCTAAACTGCCCCAGAGCAGACCCCAAAGGAATAGATAGCCCCCAAACATATATTGTCGGTGAGACAAGATGAAAACACAAACGCAGGCAGGAAAATAGACTGAGCAAATGATGGGGCCCACACTGACTAGACAGGACAGGAAAGGAAAGACACTGTCTGCAATCACGCAAAAAACCCTGCAAAAAAGTCCAACACGTTTACATAGTAACATAGTTATTAAGGTTGAAGGGAGACTTTAAGTCCATCTAGTTCAACCCATATCCTATCCTAACTTGCCCTAACATGTTGATCCAGAGGAAGGCAAAAAAAACCCATGTGGCAAACAGTAAGCTTCAAATTGGGGAAAAAAATTCCTTCCCGACTCCACATACGGCAATCAGACTAGCTCCCTGGATCAATGCAATATTAAGGAAACTAGTGTATATACCCTGTAATATTATACTTTTCAAGAAAGGCATCCAGTCCCTTCTTAAATTTTTGTAGGGAATCACTCATTACAACATCATATGGCAAAGAGTTCCATAGTCTCACTGCTCTTACAGTAAACAATCCGCATCTGTGAGTATGCCCCCTTGTCCCTGTCACTGGTCTAAGAGTAAGGCTAAGTGCACACGTACCGGAACTCTCGCGGAAATTACCGCGAGAATTCCGGAATTCCAGTCCGCGGGAAAATCGCATTTTAAATTCCCGCTATTTTCCTGCGGAAAAACTAGCATTTTGCAAGCGTAATTAGCTTTCCAAATGCTAGCGTTTTCCAAGCGATCTGTAACATCGCTTGGAGAACTGATTGACAGGTTGGTCACACTCGTCAAACATAGTGTTTGACGAGTGTGACCAACTTTTTACTACTGAGGCCGCCTATGCGGCATCAATAGTAAAAGATAGAATGTAAAAAAAAACAAAAAAACGGTGTTATTCTCACCCTCCGACGTCCCGCGCATCCGTTCCCAGTAATCCTTTGCGAAAATGCCTGCGATGACGTCAGTTCTCGCGGGATCGCGACGTCTCGCGGTCATTCGCGATGACCGCGAGACTTCGTGATCCCGCGAGAAGGGACGTCATCGCGAGCATTTTCGCAAAGGACTACTGGGAACGAGAGCGTGAAGAGAAGCGGGAAGACTGCGCGGGACGTCGGAGGGTGAGAATAACAATATTTTTTATTTTAAATTCTATTTTTTACAGGGATATGGTACCCAGAGCCTGGAGGACAGTCTCCTCTCCTCCGGACCATGGGTACCATCCGCAATTGTTCTGCTTACTTTTCGCATGGTGTGCACAGCCACATGCGGGAAATAAGCGGAACAATGCATTCCTATGGGTGCGGGATCGCCGCGATTCCGCAAATTAATGAGCATGCTGCGGTTTTTACCGCGAAGCGATTCCGCCGCGGTAAAAACCGCAGCATTAGCACAGCATTGCGGAATCCCATAGGAATGCATGGGATGCTTATTTTTCGCGTTTTCGCAGCAAAATCGCGCGGTTAAAACCGCCGCGGAAACGCGAAAAAAAGCCACGTGTGAACTCAGCCTTAAAAGATCATTAGAAAGGTCTTGGTATTGTCCCCGCATATATTTATACATTGAAATAAGATCACCCCTAAGCCTTCGATTCTCCAAACTAAATAACCCCAAGTGTAATAACCTGTCTTGGTATTGCAGACTCTCTAGTTCCCTAAAAACCTTGGTCGCTCTTCTCTGCACCCGCTTCAGGTCAGCTATGTCTTTCTTATACACCGGAGACCAGAACTGTACACAGTATTCTAAGTGTGGTCGCACTAGTGACTTACATAGAGGTAAAATTATGTTCTCCTCACGAGCATCTGTGCCTCTTTTAATGCATCCCATTATTTTATTTGCCTTTGCAGCAGCTGCCTGACACTGGCCACTAAATGTGAGTTTGTCGTTCACCCATACACCCAGGTCTTTTTCAGTGACTGTTTTGCCCAGTATTTTACAATTAAGCACATAATTATACATCTTGTTCATTCTACCCAAGTGCATGACCTTACATTTATCCCCATTAAAGCTCATTTGCCATTTATCAGCCCAAGCTTCGGGTTTACATAAATCCTCCTGTAATATAAAATTGTCCTCCTCTGTATTAATTACCCTGCAGAGTTTAGTGTCATCTGCAAATATTGAAATTCTACTCTCTATGCCCCCTACAAGGTCATTAATAAATATGTTAAAAAGAAGCCGGCCCAAAACTGACCCTTGTGGTACCCCACTGCTAACCGTGACCCAGTCCGAGTGTGCTCCATTAATAACCACCCTTTGTTTCCTATCCCTGAGCCAGCTCTTAACCCACCTACACATATTTTCCCCTATCCCCATTGTTCTCATTTTATGTATCAACCTTTTGTGTGGCACCGTATCAAAAGCTTTTGAAAAGTCCATGCACACCACGTCCACTGCATTCCCTTGGTCCAGTCTGGAACTTACCTCTTCATAAAAGCTTATCAGATTAGTCTGACAGGAACGGTCCCTTGTAAACCCATGTTGATATTGGGTCATAAGGTTATTCTTCTCCAGATACTCCAGTATAGTATCTCTTAGAAAACCCTCCAGGATTTTACCCACAGTTGAGGTTAAACTTACTGGCCTATAATTTCCAAGTTCAGTTTTTGTCCCCTTTTTGAATATTGGCACCACATTTGCTATACGCCAGTCCTGTGGTACAGACCCTGTCTGATGCAAAAAATACTGAAGTCACATGACTTTGCCCACTACATCAGCACTCTGGTATATTCTGAAAGCAGAGCAAAGAGAGGCCAATCTAATAAGGGACAAAAACAAAGTGGCACAAGCAGTAACATATGGACGGTGATTCAGCACAGCCCCAGCCAGAGCTGGCTGACCCACACAAAACTGAGATAGACAAAACCAGATCAAAAGTAAACAGAATAGCAAATGAACACTTAGCTGAACATGCAGGGACTGAGCTGGACACCAAGACCTCAGGTGGCAGGAAGAAAGTCACCAGCAGGGATAGAGGGAGTCGGCTGTCTTAAATCCCAGTCTGAAACCCCAGATCTCCAATTGTCATCCTCATTATCAGGTGGCAAGCCACTGTTAATCAGATCAGCTCCATTACCTCCAGTAACCACCAGAGGGAGCCCAGAAAGAGAACTCGCAACCCCTCTGTCAATTTGACCAGCTCCACTACCTTCAGTAATAACAAGAGGGAGGCCAGAAAGCGAATTCACAACAATAACCCATCCTTTAAAGAAGACACTGAAGATGACACCTGACCTGCCTGGAACCGAGAACACACTCTACCTCATTCTTCTGTTCCCATTCCTAATCCACCTCAATTATGTCTTGAGGACCAGGTTGTAACAACCCTGCCGGCATCACTGCATGGCCTCCCATCCCCCACACAACAACTTACTCACTGCTCCAGGTTTTGCTGTGTATTCTGTCTGCTGCCGGCTTCATGCTGTGTGCCTCTTGCTTCCTGCCTGCTGTCTGCATACTTCCTGGCTGTGTGCACAGGGGGGCAGTGCCAGAACTCTCTGGTTCTTATTGAATCAGGGTGCACCTGTCTAATGTGTCCCTGACCAATTACCAAGAGGCCTCTAGTATTTAGGGCAGCTCCACCCAATGGAACCTGCCTGTGCAATGTGTTAACTCAGTTAGTGTCTTGCTACTGAGTCACCAGGCCCTGTTCTGTGCTTCACCTCAGTTTTGGACCCAGGTGGTAATGCGGGTCGCCCCAGACCATCAAGAAAATTGCAGATTTTTGGTGTTGCATAATTTGCATGATACCATCGTTCTGGGGTTCCCCTGGTTGCAAATCCATAATCCAGTTTTGGATTGGAAATCTGTGCCTGTGGTGAGTTGGGGTTGTCGGTGTGCTCTTGGTGACACTCCTGTTTTCTCCACCTCTCCCCAGTCACATGAGGTTCCTGACTATTTGGCTGATTTTTATGATGTGTTTAGTGAGAGTAAGTCTGCGTCTTTGCCTCCTCATAGGAGTTATGACTGTGCAATTGAGCTGAGTCCGGGGTGCAAATTTCCCAAGGGTCGACTTTTTAATTTATCTGTACCCGAACATGAGGCTATGCGTTCTTATATTAAGGAGTCGTTGGAGAAGGGTCATATTAGACCATCCTCTTCACCCTTGGGTGCTGGCATTTTTTTTGTGGCCAAGAAGGATGGTTCATTAAGGCCCTGTATTGACTATCGCTCCCTTAACAAAATTACTGTTAAATATCAGTATCCGTTACCCCTGATTTCTGACCTATTTTCTAGAGTTGAAGGTGCTTGCTGGTTTACCAACCTTGACCTCAGGGGGGCATATAATCTTATTCGCATTTAGCATGGGGATGAATGGAAGACGGCGTTTAATACTCCGGAGGGACATTTTGAGTACCTGGTGATGCCTTTTGGGCTCACTAACGCCCCTTCTGTCTTCCAGTGCTTCATGAATGATATTTTCCGGGACTTTGTGGATAAGTTTCTGATCATATATTTGGATGATATTTTGATCTTTTCCAGGGATTGGGACTCTCATGCGGAACATGTTCGGACTGTGTTCTGGATTTTGAGGGAAAACTCCCTGTATGTTAAGGGATCGAAATGTCTTTTTGGTGTACAGAGGATTTCATTTATGGGATTTATTTTGTCTCCATCAACTATTGAAATGGACCCGGCCAAGGTACAGGCCATTTATGATTGGGTTCAGCCCACTTCTTTGAAGGCTCTTCAGAATTTTTGGGGGTTTGCTAATTTTTATCGTAAGTTTATAGCCAATTTTTCTGTTATTGCCAAACCATTGACTGATTTGACTAAGAAGGGCACTGATTTGCTGAATTGGTCTCCAGAGGCTGTTTCTTCTTTTCAGGAGCTGAAGCGGAGGTTCACTTCTTCTCCGGTTTTGCGACAACCCGATGTCTCACTTCCATTTCAGCTGGAGGTGGATGCTTCAGAGACTGGTGCAGGAGCTGTTTTGTCCCAAAAGGATCCTGTAACATCTAAAATGAACCCCTGTGCCTTCTTTTCCCGAAAATGCTCTCCTTCGGAACACAACTATGATGTGGGGAATCGAGAACTGTTGGCCATGAAGTGGGTATTTGAGGAGTGGAGACATTGGTTGGAGGGAGCTAGACATCAAGTTGTGGTCCTCACTGACCACAAGAATTTGATCTACCTTGAGTCGGCTAAAGGCTTGAATCCGAGACAGGCCAGGTGGGCCTTGTTTTTCACACGTTTTGATTTTGTGGTCTCCTTTCTTCCGGGCACTAAGAACGTTAAGGCTGATGCCCTCTCTAGGAGTTTTTTGGCTGATTCTCCTATTGTGACCAAGCCTGCTACCATCTTAGGTGAGGGGGTGGTTCTTTCTGCCATCTCGCACGATTTGAGACGTGCTCTGGAGAAGTTTCAGGAGGATAAGCCTGAGCGTTGTCCCAGTGGTAGGTTGTATGTTCCTGACCAGTGGAGGTTCATTGCTCCGCATTGGCTGGTCATCTAGGTATTTTTGGTACTAGAGATTTAGTGAGTCGGTCTTTTTGGTGGCCTGCCTTGTCTTGTGATGTCAGAAATTTTGTGCAGTCCTGTGGGACTTGCTCCCGATCTAAGCCTTATTCTCGTTCTAGTGGGTTGTTGATGCCCTTGCCGGTGCCCAGGAGGCCATGGACCCATATTTCAATGGATTTTATTTCTGATCTGCCTGTCTCTCAGAGGATGACTGTTATCTGGGTGATTTGTGATACATTCTCTAAGATGGTCCATCTTGTACCACTCCCTAAGTTGCCATCTTCCTCAGAGTTGGTGCCCTTGATTTTGCAACAGGTGGTTCGCTTGCACGGGATTCCTGAGAACATTGTATCGGACAGAGGAGTTCAGTTTGTCTCTAGATTCTGGAGGACCTTTTGTTCCAAGTTGGGAATTCAGTTGTCCTTCTCCTCTGCATTTCACCCTCAGACCAATGGGCAGACGGAGAGAACAAACCAGACTTTGGAGGCTTATTTGAGATGTTTTATATCTGCTGATCAGGATGATTGGGATTGGGTCTCATTTTTACCCTTGGCCGAATTTGCTTTAAATAATAGAGCTAGTTCTGCCACTTTGATGTCACCCTTTTTCTGTAACTTTGGGTTTCATCCTCGATTTTCTTCAGGGCAGGTGGAGTCTTCTGCCTGTCCAGGGGTTCACACTATGGTGGAAAGAATGCAGCAGATTTGGGACCAAGTGGTGGATAAGTTGTCTCTTTCCCAGGAAAAGGCCCAGCGGTTTTCTAACCGGCATAGGACCATTGGTCCCCGGTTTAAGGTGGGTGATATGGTCTGGTTGTCATCAAAGAATATCTCTATGAAAGTGGCTTCTCCAAAGTTTAAACCTAGATTTATTGGATCTTACAAGATTTTGGAGATTATTAATCTGGTCTCTTTTCGGATGGCTCTTCCTGTCACATTTAAAATTCATAATGTGTTTCATAAGTCCTTGTTGAAGAGGTTTGTTGAACCAGTGGTTCCTATGGCGGCACCTCCTGACCCTGTGTTGGTTGAAGGTAACATGGAATATTAGGTAGAGAAGATACTGGATTGCCGTCTGGCTAGACGGAGACTCCAGTATTTGGTTAAATGGAAGGGTTATGGTCAGGAGGATAATTCCTGGGTCTCTGCCTCTGATATTCATGCCGAAAGATTGGTGCGTGCGTTTCATCGGGCTCATCCTGATCGGCCTGGTGGCTTGGATGAGGGTTCGGTGACCCCTCCTCAAGGGGGAGGTACTGTTGTGAGTGCATCTGTTCATTCACCTTTTGTGTCCGAGGATCTCCCTCTTCTGGTGAAGGAAGGTAGTGAGGCTGATTTGGATGAAGGAAACCAAACACCTGATCAGGTGGATTGTGACTGGGTAACGGGAACTTCAGACTGGATATAAGGCAGCCGATGCCCTTATGAGTGGCTGGTGATTTCTCTGCTGGATTCTTGGAGACCAGTCTGATTCCTGCTTCCCAAAGATAAGTTTTTGCTCTGCTATTGAACTTATTAGTTTTGGTTTTGTTTACCTTGTTTTCTGAGTTCAGCCATCCCCGGCTGAGGGTGTGCTGGATTCTTTTTCCTTGATCAGTGTTCTCTTTTGCTCTGCTTTCAGAATATTCTGAGTGCTGATATGTGTTTTAGGCACTACCAGCAGATGCACCACCACCACCATCAGTAACAGGTGGCCCCCCCATGCCCACGTCTGCGTCCTCTTCCACCATACTTCCTCATGTTTTGGAAAATGGACCCAAAATACCAGCAGATATACAGTTGTGGTCAAAAGTATTGACACCCCTGCAATTTTGTCAGATAATACTGAGTTTCTTCCTGAAAATTATTGCAAACACAAATTCTTTGTTATTATTATCTTCATTTAATTTGTCTTAAATGAAAAAACACAAAAAGAATTGTCCTAAAGCCAAATTGGATATAATTCCACACCAAACATAAAAAAGAAGGTGGACAAAAGTATTGGCACTGTTTGAAAAATCATATGATGCTTCTCTAATTTGTGTAACTAACAGCACCTGTAACTTACCTGTGGCACCTAACAGGTGTTGGCAATAACTAAATCACACTTGCAGCCAGTTGACATGGATTAAAGTTGACTCAACCTCTGTCCTGTGTCCCTGTGTGTACCACATTGAGCATGGAGAAAAGAAAGAAGACCAAAGAACTGTCTGAGGACTTGAGAAACCAAATTGTGAGGAAGCATGAGCAATCTCAAGGCTTCAAGTCCATCTCCAAAGACCTGAATGTTCCTGTGTCTATTGTGCGCAGTGTCATCAAGAAGTTTAAAGCCCGTGGCACTGTAGCTAACCTCCCTAGATGTGGACGGAAAAGAAAAATTGACAAGAGATTTCAACGCAAGATTGTGCGGATGTTGGATAAAGAACCTCGACTAACATCCAAACAAGTTCAAGCGGCCCTGCAGTCCGAGGGTACAACAGTGTCAACCCGTAATATCCGTCGGCATCTGAATGAAAAGGGACTGTATGGTAGGAGACCCAGGAAGACCCCACTTCTTACCCCGAGACATAAAAAAGCCAGGCTGGAGTTTGCCAAAATTTACCTGAAAAAGCCTAAAACATTTTGGAAGAATGTTCTCTGGTCAGATGAGACAAAATTAGAGCTTTTTGGGCAAAGGCATCAACATGGGTTTACAAGAGACCGTTCCTGTCAGACTAATCTGATAAGCTTTTATGAAGAGGTAAGTTCCGGACTGGACCAAGGGAATGCAGTGGACGTGGTGTACATGGACTTTTCAAAAGCTTTTGACACGGTACCACACAAAAGGTTGATACATAAAATGAGAACAATGGGGATAGCGGAAAATATGTGTAGGTGGGTTAAGAGCTGGCTCAGGGATAGGAAACAAAGGGTGGTTATTAATGGAGCACACTCGGACTGGGTCACGGTTAGCAGTGGGGTACCACAAGGGTCAGTTTTGGGCCCGCTTCTTTTTAACATATTTATTAATGACCTTGTAGGGGGCATAGAGAGTAGAATTTCAATATTTGCAGATGACACTAAACTCTGCAGGGTAATTAATACAGAGGAGGACAATTTTATATTACAGGAGGATTTATGTAAACTAGAAGCTTGGGCTGATAAATGGCAAATGAGCTTTAATTGGGAAAAATGTAAGGTCATGCACTTGGATAGAACGAACAAGTTGTACAGTATAATTATGTGCTTAATTGTAAAACACTGGGCAAAACAGTCACTGAAAAAGACCTGGGTGTATGGGTGGACGACAAACTCACATTTAGTGGCCAGAGTCAAGCAGCTGCTGCAAAGGCAAATAAAATAATGGGATGCATTAAAGGAGGCATAGATGCTCATGAGGAGAACATAATTTTACCTCTATATAAGTCACTAGTGCGACCACACTTAGAATACTGTGTACAGTTCTGGTCTCCGGTGTATAAGAAAGACATAGCTGAACTGGAGCGGGTGCAGAGAAGAGCGACCAAGGTTATTAGGGAACTAGGGGGTCTGCAATACCAAGACAGGTTATTACACTTGGGGTTATTTAGTTTGGAGAATCTAAGGCTTAGGGGTGATCTTATTACAATGTATAAATATATGCGGGGACAATACAAAGACCTTTCTAATGATCTTTTTACTCTTAGACCTGTGACGGGGACAAGGGGGCATCCTCTACGTCTGGAGGAAAGAAGGTTTAAGCATACTCACAGACGCGGATTCTTTACTGTAAGAGCAGTGAGACTATGGAACTCTCTGCCATATGATGTTGTAATGAGTGATTCACTACTAAAATTTAAGAAGGGACTGGATGCCTTTCTTGAAAAGTATAATATTACAGGGTATATACACTAGTCTCCTTAATATTGCGTTGATCCAGGGAGCTAGTCTGATTGCCGTATGTGGAGTCGGGAAGGAATTTTTTTCCCCAATGTGAAGCTTACTGTTGCCACATGGGTTTTTTTTGCCTTCCTCTGGATCAACATGTTAGGGCAAGTTAGGATAGGATATGGGTTGAACTAGATGGACTTAAAGTCTCCCTTCAACCTTAATAACTATGTTACTATGTTACTATGTTACTAACATGGAGTTTACAGGAGAAAAAAAGAGGCATTCAAAGAAAAAAACACAGTCCCTACAGTCAAACATGGCGGAGGTTCCCTGATGTTTCGGGGTTGCTTTGCTGCCTCTGGCACTGGACTGCTTGACCGTGTGCATGGCATTATGAAGTCTGAAGAATGCCAACAAATTTTGCAGCATAATGTAGGGCCCAGTGTGAGAAAGCTGGGTCTCCCTCAGAGGTCATGGGTCTTCCAGCAGGGGAAGGTGGGACAAAATCCTTTGAAACCCATGCATGATTCATTTTAATGAAGGTTAGATCATCAACATTTTGGGCCGACAGACGGGTCCTTTTTTCTGTCAGGATTGATCCAGCAGCACTGAAGACTCTTTCAGCTAACATACTAGCAGCAGGGCAAGCGAGCTCCTGTAAGGCATATTGTGCCAATTCAGGCCAGGTGTCCAGTTTAGAGGCCCAATAGTCAAAAGGGAATGACCTGTGAGGGAGAACATCGATATGGGAGGAAAAGTAGTTTGTAACGATAGTTGACAACTGCTGTCTCCTGAAAAAAGAAGAAAAAAGAGACACAGGATAACATGCACACAACAGCAGAATGTCCATGTGATAAAAGGCTTTTATTGACAAACAATAGCCAGGAAGATCCAAGTGTACAATAAAAACAATTAAAAACCACAAATAGAACAAAAGTAGGCAGATAGAGAAATCATGCAGTATACAGAAAAATAAATAATTATATCATTAAATATTTCAAATATGCATTCACAACAATGCCCTCTATCACCATACAATATGCATAGAATGTTTAGTATTAATATATGGACAAATTGCAACAGTAAAATCTAATCAGCCTAATGGTCACTTAGATAATGAGAAAAATACACAAATAATGAAAAATGGTAGATATATGAACAATCCAAATGATTACCATGCAAGTCCATAGATGAGGGAAGGCAATTGCTGGATCACATAAAAATCACCCAAGTATACTCACACTGCCCACAATACCCAATGCGTGTCGCTGCTTGCCTACAGCTTCGTCAGGGGAAGAACTGCTGTCTCCTGTCACTTTTAATCGATGCAGTATTACCAGTTGTGTGAGTAGTACTAGAGAAATCAGTCCACAACATGGTCATGAAACCCCTGTCTCCAACGCCACTTTGGCTGTGTGAACCACGTACACCTCTTCCATTGTGCCCACTATGGCTCATGGGAGAACCAGCACCACTGCTGAGTTCTGGGAAAGCCTCAAACAAACGGTTTACCAGAGTTGCTTGTTTGTTAGCCAATATTATCTCTAGGTTCTCCTGTGGCATGATGTTGTGTAATTTGCCTTTGTAGCGTGGATCAAGGATGCTGGCTAGCCAGTAGTCATCATCCTTCATCATTTTGGCAATGCGGGGGTCCCTTTTTAGGATCCGCAAGGCATAGTCGCACATGTGGGCCAATGTTCCAGGTGTCAATAATGCACTGCCACTGCTGTGTGGAGGAGCACTTTCTGGCAAATCCACATCCTTACAGTCACGCACAAATCCTGGACCTGACCTTGGAGCGCCAACATTTTCTCTTGCCCCCTGAGAAACATTCTCCTGCCCAAAATAATCATCCCCCTCATCCTCCTTCTCCCCTTCCTCTTCTTCCTCCACCTCGTCCAGGACAGTTCCCTGACCAGACAATGGCTGACTGACAGAAAGGCTTCCCTTCACCTCCTCCGCGGTGTGTCTGTTGTCACCCAAAGACATCATCTTTAACACAGCCTGCTGAGGCTTACCACTAGCTGTTCGATAGTGGGACACCTCGTGTGCAACACTGCCAGCTGCGGATGGAGTGCTCGTGTGACTGCGCTCTGTGGACGAGCTTTCGCTTATGGAGGATGGTCGAAAGCCTACAGCCAACTGTTTCCTATACCGTGGGCTAGGCAGCACTGTTCCACCACCGCTGTCCCCTGTGGAGCCTGCATCCACCACATTAACCCATTGCACAGTGATGGACACGTAACGGCCCTGGCCATGCCTACTGGACCATGCATCTGTTGTGAGGTGCGCCTTTCCACTCACTGATTGCTTGAGTGCATGAACAATGCGGTCTTTCACATGCAGGTGGAGGGCTGGGATGGCTTTTTGAGAAAAGAAGCGCCGACTGGGTAGGTCATAGCGTGGGACTGCGTAGGCCATGAGCTCGCGGAAAGCTTCGCTTTCAACCAAACGGTAGGGCATCATCTCTAATGAGATTAGTTTGGCAATGTAGGCATTCAAACACAGTGTACGCGGATGAGAGGATGAACACTTTCTTGTCCTACTCAGAGTGTCTGGTAGGGTGAGCTGGACAGGAGAGCTACATATGGGGGAAGTAGCGGTGGACCGGCTGGAGAGAGAGAGGGGTGTTGTGAGCTCATCTGTTCATTCACCTTTTGTGTCCGAGGATCTCCCTCTTCTGGTGAAGGAAGGTAGTGAGGCTGATTTGGATGAAAGAAACCAAACACCTGATCAGGTGGATTGTGACTGGGTAACGGGAACTTCAGACTGGATATAAGGCAGCCGACGCCCTTATGAGTGGCTGGTGATTTCTCTGCTGGATTCTTGGAGACCAGTCTGATTCCTGCTTCCCAAAGATAAGTTTTTGCTCTGCTATTGAACTTATTAGTTTTGGTTTTATTTTCCTTGTTTTCTGAGTTCAGCTATCCCCGGCTGGGGGTGTGCTGGATTCTTTTTCCTTGATCAGTGTTCTCTTTTGCTCTGCTTTCAGAATATTCTGAGTGCTGATATAGGGCTTTAAGTCTAGTGACTTCAGGGTCCTTTTTGCTTATCAGTTGTGTTGGTAATATTTTTAGCAGGGTTTTCTCGGATTGCAGACAGCAGCTTTTCTGTCCTGTCCTTTTTAGTAGCTTGGGCCCCATCGCTTGCTCAACCTATCTTTCTATCTGTGTTAGTGTTTTCATCTTGCTTCACCATCATTATATGTTGGGGGCTGCCTATTGCTCTGGGGTCTGCTCTGGGGCAGTCAGTTTTTCCCTTTTTTCTCTTTAGGCTTATGTAGATCTCCGGCTGTGACGCGGTGTCTAGGATCACCGTAGGAACACTCCACGGCTACTGATAGTTGTGTGATAGGATTAGGGGTCTGCAATCCGCTAGCTTCCAACCTCTCTGATTTTCTGGGCTGAGCTTGTGTTTTGCTTTTTCCTCCTCGGTGACTCAATCATAACAGAGGGGGTTGTTGATGGTATTGGTGGTGATTGCCTAGATTCAGTGTTGTGTTGCAAAACCATTGTGATTCCCTGAGTGCTTTAGCCTTGCGATGACACATCAACATTTAGTGCTGGTGGTGTGCTTAACGGTGGCGGTGGTCTTACAGTGGGGGAAGCGATGGAGCGTTGCTGGCTACCTTCAGTCGGAGCAGGTGCACATGTGCTACCTGAGGTTTTGTAGTCCATCCACGCTTGCAAGTGCATGTTGGTTAAATGTCTAAGCGTGCAACTGGTATTCAAATTTCTGAGTTGTTTACCTCGGCTAAAGGTCCTTCCACACTTCTTACAGGTAGCCTTTGCCTAATCAGTAGGATTTTGGACAAAGAAGTGCCACACTGCACTCTTCCTGCTATGGTATACATTTTCTTTCCTTGCATGCTGTGCTAAGTTGACCGTCTGGCCAAGCTGTCCTGCAACTCTTTTAGTTTTTGATCCACGTTTTTGGACAGCTACAGGCCAGCCAGATAACCGCTGCTGCGATGTCAATGCCTGCTGCGGATCCTTCTCCTTATCTAAACTATTGCCAGTGCCACCCTCCTCCCCCAATGGATGCCAATCCAGGTCAAGAACGGGGTCATCCATCACCTCCTCTTCAAAGTCATCTGTACCTTCCTCTTTACCTTCCCTTGTGTCACCGTGTAAGGTGGTATAGTATGTGGGAAGGGGCACCTGAGTTTCATCAGGGTCAGATTCTGGCTCAATAGACTGCGAGGGCAATGTAGTGCTCTGGGTCAATGTACCAGCAGAATCATCTAGCAGTGGCTGTGCATCAGTGCATTCCATGTCAGATTCATCTTGGACTTGGGAATTCAAAATTTGACTGGATAACCCAGGCATGGTATGTGCAAAGAGCTCCATGGAGTAATCTGAAGTGTGGGCTGCCAGATGCTTATCTTTTGGTGAGGGTGAAGGACACAAGGAAAGATGTTTTTCCTGACCAGGACCCTGCACTGACGACTCCGTGCTTGCAGGTTTCGAATATTCAGAAGAGGAGGCAATAGAGCTGTTGGCTGTTTTGGCAATGTACGCCAAAACCTGTTCCTGATGCTCCGGCTTTAAAAGCGGTTTTCCTACTCCAAGAAAAGGGAACCTTACAGGCCTTCTTGGGCCAGACGATGACGCAGACTCAACACCTCCTGCCTTAGCTGCTATTGTGCTTTTGCCAGAACCAGCCGATGCACCACCACCATCAGTACCAGACACGCCCCCCTGCCCATGTCCGCAGCCTCTTCCACCATACTTCCTCATGTTTGGGAAAATGTACCAAAAATACCAGCAGAGAGATGGTACTGTATGAGGAGCGTCCAGCTGTGTAAGGGGGTATTAAAAAAATTAAATCTACATATATATTTTGTTAGTCACAGACGCTCTCCCAGTATGTATTTGACTGTAATCCAACAAGCAGATATACGGTATTGTATCAGAATTGTACAGCTGTATACGTTTTTTGTGTAACTATGTCCGTATATGTATTTACAGAGTGTCACACACATACTCTGACTCTGTATAGATGTGACTGTAATGCGAACAGCAGATATACAATACTGTTTGAGAATCGGACAGCTCAATACGGTGTATGGAGAAATGGAAATGTCCGCATATGAATTTACTGAGTGTCACACACACATGCTGACTCTGTATAGATGTGACTGTAATGCGAACAGCAGATATACAATACTGTTTGAGAATCAGACAGCTCAATACGGTGTATGGAGAAATGGAAATGTCCGTATATCTATTTACGGAGTGTCACACACACACGCTGACTCTGTATAGATGTGACTGTAATGCGAATGGCAGATATACAATACTGTTTGAGAATCGGACAGCTCTATACAGTGTCTGTATGGAAAATTTTAAATCTCCGTCTATTTTTATACGGAGTGACGCACGCTGTCTCTGTATAGTTTTGACCGTAATCAAACAGCAGATATACGAAACTGTTTGAAAACCAGACAGCTCTATACGGTGTAGGTCTGGAAAAATGGAAAATCTCCTCTTTTTGTTTTTACAGAGTCACACACAGATATCTTGAATTTGTCTGTGATACCAGCCAGTACACGGTAGTGTGTGAGGAACGTACACCACTATACGGTGTATGTATGGAAAATTTTAAATCTCTGTCTATTTTTATACGGAGTGAAACATGCTGTCTCTGTATAGTTTTGACCGTAATCAAACAGCAGATATACGAAACTGTGTGAAAAGCGAACAGCTCTATACAGTGTAGGTCTGGAAAAATGGAACATCTCCTCTGTTTGTTTTTCCAGAGTCACACACAGATAGCTTGTAGTTGTCCGTGATACCAGCCCACACACGGTAGTGTGTGAGGAGCGTACACCGCTATACGGTGTGTAAAAAATGAATGCTCGGTAACTGACCAGAACAAAATAATAAAAGTTGGAGTGCTTTGGAAAAAGCAGTTTGAACAGCAGTGTGCACACAGTAATGCAGCTATCAGGTAGCCTTAAAAGGCAGCCTAATCACCACCAGCGCTGCTGCACACAACAAAAATCCTCCCCTTTCACTGCACACTAACCATACAGTGAAAAGCGCTATCAGCAGAAGCTATTTTTTCTTCTTCCCTGCCTAACGCTCTCTCTATTCAGAATCAGCAGCAGCACCTCTCCCTATTCTAAGATCGGCAGAAGTAAGATGGCGGTCTGCGGTCATGGCCTTTTATAGCCACTGTGATGCCACACAATGCCAGCCAATCACTTCAATGCCCTTCTCTAAGATGGTGGTGGCCGCTGTCCATGTCATCGCGTTGCCCACAGTGTGCGTCCTCCATCATTGGCTGAGAAAAGGCGCTGGAAGCATTATTTGAAATGCGACTTTGGCGCTCGGGTCGGTGACCTCATGGCCGACCTCACGCTATGGTCGGGTTTCGATCGGCGAAACCCGGCTTTAGCTAAAGTCGGCGACTTTTGAATTTGACCGACCTGTTTTGCTCAACTCTACTAATCATGCTTTTTTCATTAGTTTGTAAAATTTTTAATGCTTCTTTCTGTTATCTATAAGGATGTTCAACTGACATATTGGTTTCAGAATGATTTTAAAATTCAAAATGTTGACCTACTGAAATGTATGTTCAGTAAATGCACTCAATACTTGTTTGGGGCTCCTTTTGCATCAATTACTGCATAAATGAGATGTGGCATGGAGGCGATTAGCCTGTGGCACTGCTGAGGTGTTATGAAAACCCAGGTTACTATGATAGCAGCCTTTAGCTCGTCTGCATTGTTGGGTCTGGTGTCTCTCATCTTCCTCTTGACAATGCTCCATAGATTCTCTATGGGGTTAAGGTCAGGTGAGTTTGCTGGCCAATCAAGCACAGTGATACTGATGTTTTTAAACCACTCAACTTTCCATTAATATACTTGGATATAGCACTCTGTGAACAGCCAGCTTCTTTAGTAATGACCTTTTGTAGCTTACCCTCCTTGTGGAGTGCGTGAATGACTGCCTTCTGGGCATCTGTCAAGTCAGCAGTCTTCCCCATGATTTTGGAGCCTACTGAAACAGACTAAGGGACCTTTTTAAGTGCTTAGGAAGCCTTTGCAGGTGTTTTTGTTAATTATTCTAATTTACTGAGATAATGACTTTTGGGTTTTCATTGGCTGTAAGCCATAATCATCAACATTAACATAAATAAATGTTCACTCTGGTTGTAATGACTCTATATAATATATGAATTTCACTTTTTGTATTGAATAACTGAAATAAAATATCTTTTTGATTGTATTCTAATTTTGTGAGAAGCACCTGTATTTTAAAAATCACAAAATAATAAAAATAAAATCAAAATATACTGTACCAATAAATAAATAATTTTAAGAAAAAAACACAAAAAAGACATATGGTTGGTATCGCCACATCCTGAGCAACCCTACCTATAAAACTGTCCCACCAGTTAACCAATTCAGTGAATACTGTAATAAATAACGAGAAACAAATTATGCTTTTTCATCATACTGCCCAAAAAAAGGGAAATAAAATGTGATCAAAAAGACAAATGTAGATTAAAATGGTATTGTCATCGCTATGCATGTCCTCCTGCCAGTTTGGGTCAGTTACTATATCATCCGCCAACTCATCTTCCACTTCCGCACCCTGGTCCTCCTCCTGACTTTCTGGCAATTGTGTCTCATCATCGTCCACCTCTTGTGACACTTTCCCACCATCACCTTCGTGTGACTGTGCCTGCTCAAATATTTGGCCATTGCTACATGCAATCTCCTCTTGTCCCGCTTCAAGTGTCGACCAGGCAAGAGGCCCGAATCTATAAATGGAAAATTGAACAGCTCTTCAGAGTATCCAAGTGTTGGATCAGTTGTCTCCGGGCACAATGCATGGTCTGAGGAAGAAGCATCAGGGTGAGGAATATGTGGCCCAGACTCACGGCTACTGAGACTTGATAATGTGGAAGACAGGGTAGTGGTGGTTGTGGCAAAGTGACTGAAAGAATTATCCGGCATCCAACCAGCAACTTTTTGACACTGCTCTGGGTTCAATAGTGGTGTGCTGCAGTCCCCTAGTAATTGAGACAGGAAGGTCAGTAGAGAAGATGTGAGTGTTTGTTGTGGCACAATTTTAGCTTGCCCATGTCCTCAGCCTCTGCATGCACCATCACCATCATGTCCAGTTCCCCATCCCTTGACATTCGCCTTGCCCATTTTAAATGGAGGACAATATTTTCCATGTTCACTACAAATGGCTGAATTTGGAGCGAACTTATATATGATCCGTGTGACGAAAAACCACAGTTTTAAATAGCTGGCCTGTAGGTAACTATTTTAACCATAAAACTGGTGTCTGTGGATAACTATTTTTAACAGCAAACTAGTGTCAATAATTTCACTAACACACTACAACAAAGTATAAACGGAGGCCTGAAATGGCACAATTTTAAGCGCACTAATATGGGATCCATGTAATGGCAAAACTACAGTTTTAAATAGCTGGTCTGCAGGTAACTATTTTTAACAGCAAACTGGTGTAAATAACTTCGCTAACACACTGCAACAAAATTTAAATGGAGGCCAGAAATGGCAGAATTTTGAGCTCACTTATATGTGATCCATGTGACAGACAAACTACAGTTTTAAATAGATGGATTTTTAGCGCTGTAGTATGGAAAGGATCTGGCTGTATTCTCTGTACTCTGTACTCTGCTCTCCTGCTGTCTGTCTATGAAGGACACACAGTGCGTCACCCAGCTTTGCACATAGACTTGCCTCTGCACCTAGCATTCACATGGTATGCCTTTCAGCTAACCCCAGCTTACCCCAGTGTTATTTATGACCTTGTTTACTCTGGCTTGATCATATACATCTGGTCCACTCTTAATTGTCTGGCCAAGATGAGCAGAGACCACTCCTCTCTGCTTCACACCTGACTGCACTTAGTTGTACATATATTGCAGAGTACAAGTCTGCATAGACTTCAGTCTGCATTGTGATTGCTATAAGTGTGTGCTAGAAGTGTGAAGATTAATTTAAGAATTAAAACCAGAAGGATGAATACAGACTGTGCCCTGCTACCTGCCACCATCGCACTCTAACAAGCATCTCTATTCTTCCGACAGGTATGTCCATCCACCCAGCTCTCCTGCTCTCCTGCTGTCTGTCTATGAAGGACACACAGTGCGTCACCCAGCTTTGCACATAGACTTGCCTCTGCACCTAGCATTCACATGGTATGTCCATCCACCCAGCTCTCCTGCTCTCCTGCTGTCTGTCTATGAAGGACACACAGTGCGTCACCCAGCTTTGCACATAGACTTGCCTCTGCACCTAGCATTCACATGGTATGTCCATCCACCCAGCTCTCCTGCTCTCCTGCTGTCTGTCTATGAAGGACACACAGTGCGTCACCCAGCTTTGCACATAGACTTGCCTCTGCACCTAGCATTCACATGGTATGCCTTTCAGCTAACCCCAGCTTACCCCAGTGTTATTTATGACCTTGTTTACTCTGGCTTGATCATATACATCTGGTCCACTCTTAATTGTCTGGCCAAGATGAGCAGAGACCACTCCTCTCTGCTTCACACCTGACTGCACTTAGTTGTACATATATTGCAGAGTACAAGTCTGCATAGACTTCAGTCTGCATTGTGATTGCTATAAGTGTGTGCTAGAAGTGTGAAGATTAATTTAAGAATTAAAACCAGAATTGAACCAGAAGGGAACTGAAGGTAACTGGACACAGTCACTGTAAACAATGTTTCTGTTTGTTTTCACCCCTATAATCCTTCACTTTCTGCTAATTCCCCTAATCCCTACTCCTAGTAAGGAACTGTTCATCTCTTCTTCAATCCTCCCCATCCACCTCACCTCCGCCTCAAAACTGTTCCTTAACATACAATCCTCTGTCTCCAAACACAGACAGCCCCCTCATGCCCTCTCCTGCTCCCACCTGCTAACACTTTCTCTGCTCCTTCTCACTGCTGGTGATATCTCTCCAAATCCTGGTCCTCCTCACCACATTCCCACAGTCATTTCTACCTCCCATCCACACTCTATCACAACCTTCCGTAACCTCTCCAACCTTATACCCATTCACCCAGCCCCCGCTTCCCCAGTCCCACTAACAGGAGCTCTGTGGAACGCTCGCTCTGTCTGCAACAAGCTTTCCTACATCCATGATCTTTTTGTTACTACCAAACTCTCCTTCCTCGCCATCACCGAAACCTGGCTCACCCCTTCTGACACAGCCTCTCCTGCTGCACTTTCGTATGGCGGCTTCCACCTTTCTCACACCCCCCGCCCCAGCAGCAAACATGGTGGAGGAGTTGGTTTTCTCCTGTCAGATACCTGCTCCTTCACCCCAATCCCACTGCCACCCTCTGTTACCCTCCCTTCCTTTGAGGTGCACTCTGTGCGCATCTACTCCCCCTCCAACCTCCAACTGGCTGTCATCTACCGCCCCCCAGGGCCAGCCACCACCTTCTTTGACCACTTCACCACCTGGTTACTTCATTTCCTTTCCGCGGACATCCCTACTATCATCATGGGCGACTTCAACATCCCCATTGACACTTCCCTCTCAGCTGCCACTAAACTTCTATCTCTCACTTCCTCCTTCGGCCTCACTCAATGGTCTTCTACAGCCACCCACAAAGATGGCCACACACTGGACCTCATCTTCACCCGCCTCTGCTCCCTATCTAACCTCTCTAACTCACCTCTTCCTCTCTCTGACCACAACCTGCTCACATTCTCTTCCCTCTTCACTCCATGTCTACAATCCCCACCCCACAAACTTTCACACCCTCGCAGGAATCTTAAACACCTTGACCTACACTCATTCTCCGAATCCCTCCTCCCTCTTACAGATATAAGTTCCTTACACAATGCGGATGACGCTGCCGCTCTATATAACACCACAATAGCTGTAGCTTTGGAATCCGCTGCCCCACTTACACATACCAAAACTCGCAAAATCAACAGACAGCCCTGGCACACCAGCCTGACCAAAGAGCTGAGGCGAGCTTCCAGGGCTGCTGAGCGCAGATGGAAAAGATCCCACTCCAACGAGCATTTCATCGCATTCAAACAGTCCCTCACTACTTTCAAGACCACACTCGCCACAGCTAAACAAACCTACTTCTCATCTCTCATATCCTCCCTGTCTCACAACCCTAAACAGTTATTCAACACCTTCAATTCTCTCCTCCGCCCCCCAGCACCTCCTCCCTCCCCACTCATCTCAGCTGAAGACTTTGCCTCATTTTTCAAGCAGAAAATTGATAACATCAGGGACAGTTTTGGTCAACAACCCCCAGAGCCCTTCCTCCCGACTTCCCAGCCCTCCACCTTCAAAACCAACTTCTCCACCATTACAGAAGATCGACTCTCCACTCTACTCTCAAGATCACATCTCACCACCTGTGCACTCGACCCGATCCCATCCCACTTCATCCCAAACCTCACCACAGTCTTCATCCCAACCCTAACCCATCTCTTCAACCTATCACTAACAACTGGTGTTTTCCCCTCAAGCTTTAAACATGCCTCCATCACACCTATCCTCAAAAAGCCCTCTCTTGACCCATCCTCTGTATCTAGCTATCGCCCTATATCACTTCTCCCATACGCCTCCAAGCTACTGGAACAACACGTCTACCTTGAACTGTCCTCCCATCTCTCTTCTTGCTCCCTCTTCGACCGCTTACAATCTGGCTTCCGGTCACACCACTCCACTGAAACTGCCCTTACTAAGGTCACCAATGACCTCTTAACTGCCAAGAGCAAGCGACACTACTCTGTCCTCCTCCTCCTGGACCTGTCGGCTGCCTTTGACACAGTGGACCATTCCCTATTATTACAGACCCTCTCATCCCTCGGCATCACAGACTTGGCCCTCTCCTGGATCTCATCATACCTAACAGACCGGACATTCAGCGTCTCCCACTCACACACCACCTCCTCACCTCGCCCCCTATCTGTCGGAGTCCCACAAGGTTCAGTCCTAGGGCCCCTGCTGTTCTCTATTTACACCTTTGGCCTGGGACAGCTCATAGAATCTCATGGCTTTCAGTATCATCTTTATGCTGATGACACACAGATCTACATCTCTGGACCAGATATCACCTCCCTACTAACCAGAATCCCTCAATGTCTGTCCACTATTTCATCCTTCTTCTCCACTAGATATCTGAAACTCAACATGGACAAAACAGAATTCATCATCTTTCCCCCATCTCACGTGACCCCCCCTACGAACCTATCAATTACAGTAAATGACTGCCCACTCTCCCCAGTCCCACAAGCTCGCTGCCTCGGAGTAATCCTTGATGCTGATCTCTCCTTCAAACCACATATCCAAACCCTTTCCACTTCCTGCCGACTTCAACTCAAAAATATTTCACGCATCCGTTCATTCCTCACCCAAGAATCTGCAAAAACCCTAGTCCATGCCCTCATCATCTCTCGCCTTGACTACTGCAACCTCATGCTCTGCGGCCTCCCCTCAAACACTCTCGCACCCCTCCAATCTATTCTAAACTCTGCTGCCCGACTAATCCACCTGTCCCCCCGCTATTCCCCAGCTTCTCCCCTCTGTCAATCCCTTCACTGGCTCCCAATTGCCCAGAGACTCCATTACAAAACCCTAACCATGACATACAAAGCCATCCACAACTTGTCTCCTCCATACATCTGTGACCTCGTCTCCCGGTACTTTCCTGCACGCAACCTCCGATCCTCACAAGATCTCCTTCTCTACTCCCCTCTTATCTCCTCTTCCCACAATCGCATACAAGATTTCTCTCGCGCATCACCCCTACTCTGGAACTCTCTACCACAACATATCAGACTCTCACCTACCATCGAAACCTTCAAAAAGAGCCTGAAGACCCACCTCTTCCGACAAGCCTATAACCTGCAGTAACCACCGATCGACCAAACCGCTGCACGACCAGCTCTACCCTCGCCTACTGTATTATCACCCATCCCTTGAAGATTGTGAGCCCTCGCGGGCAGGGTCCTCTCTCCTCCTGTACCAGTTATGACTTGTATTGTTTAAGATTATTGTACTTGTTTTTATGTATACCCCCCTCACATGTAAAGCGCCATGGAATAAATGGCGCTATAACAATAAATAATAATAATAATAATAATTCTGCAGTGCCAACAAGCAAATGGAGCAGAAAAACAGTTTTCTCTGGATTGCATTTTAAGCAAATAATCAGGATTAAGATCCAAAAAAAATATTCCTGGCCCCTGATACCTCGGGCTATGTCTAGAAATATCTGTAAAAGCAGCAGCAGACAGAACTGGAATGGACCCTCTTGCTATATGCACTGTAGTCTGCCACATACACTGCCTGCCTGCCTAGATATCTATGCAGCTGGAGTAGTCATCAGAAGGACTGTTAGTTGAGATGGATTTGTGTATAATATATTGTGATCTACTTACACTAACTAAGAAACAAGCAAATCTCTCCCTAGCTCAGCAGCTCCTCTCCCTACACTGCCTGATTCTGGAGTAGACAGTGACGAGCATGGTGGTGCCAGGTCTGATATAGACCTATAGACCTGATGACGCTGTGCAGCCAGCCAGTCACGGTAATGCCACAACCAACATGGCTGTGGCATTACAGTGTGTGGCAGACAATCCCTGCATGTTCATTGGCTCTCTAAAGAGTGCCAAACATGCAGGGATGGACCCGTGCTCCAGCCGAGCAACACAGGAAATACTCGGCGAGCTCCGAGCATCTCGAGCAGTGAGATGCTGAGGCAATACTGAGTAGTGGCAAACATGCTCGCTCATCACTACTGCTCATCTCTATTTACTAACACACTTAAAATTTCCGATGCTTTGATTTTCTCAATGGCTCCCTATCTAGCAAGTTTCACTTCTGGCCCTGTGCTGACACAGGAAATGTTTGCTGTGTCAGCACATCATGAGTGCTAAAATTGAATGGAGGTCACTCAATGCTCACTTTAAAAGTGGTCAGTCTCCTCTTGCACAGATCAGGTCACTGCTAAAAGTTATGTGGCAACACAAGATACCATGGATGAATGTAAACCTGGAATTAGTTGGGCTCCCTGAAAATAGGGTCATTCTTAATAATAGCAGTATGTTAGTAAGTTCTATAACTTACAACTTCATATCATTTTCCAAGATTCTAAAATATTTGTAAGAGGGAAGAAATGGTATAAAATCACGAAAGAACTTATATTCATCTGTTAAGTCCTCCGCCACTGCTGGAGTAAATAGAGTTCGGCTCTTAGTTATTTTAGACAGGCCCATAGACGATGAATGGAGCACAGATCAAACATGTGTATCTCTATTTCATTTAGATGTTTTTGGGATTGCTGCATGTCACAGAGCTCAGACCCTAAGCAATCACCAAGCAATCTGTAATCCTATACTGGATAGCTTGAAAAAAATAATCCTTTCATGCTACAATTTCCATTACAATTTCCTCCTTTTTTCCAATTTCTGAAAAGCACAAAACTCCTTTAACTGCATAAAAATGTGTATTACACCTCATATAGCCTTACAATGTTATTTATATTGCAGTAAAAATTGATAATGTATCGTGTATTTCATTTTGGGTTCTTTTTTAATTTAAAAGGGTAATTCCGAAAATAAAAGTAATGGAATATCAATATCATGTATTATAATGTTCTAATTTTAGGTGTCCAGCATCTGGGAGGTTTATAGTATTTTCTTCTGCACGGCAGTGCTCATGTACATTAGTCTGTGCAATAATATCTAAGAATGCACTAACAACAGGCATCAGAGCCATAAGGTCCTTACTACTTTTATAAGGCATGGATGTAAATTACATGACAGGGGGTTCCTGTGACTGGATGAAAGAAGGATTCTTTCCTTTGTTGATGGCAGCTTATAAGGAGTGAAACAATGTAGGCCATATGCTTTTCTGACTTATGCTATTAGAGCAAGTCCTAAATGCTGTTGACTTGCATATGATTGCATGTGCATTGTGGCAGTGCCTACACTATCAGTATAAAATAATAAATCTCATAGTCCTTTTTTACAAAGGCAAAGTCACTTCAATACTGAGCTCAACATATTCCACAAGAAGGTATATCATGTGGGAAAAAAGCCCCTGGAAGAAGCTACATAGCGAAACGGCGCTCGTCGGGCGGGGGGGAGACTCCTGCGGCATTCCCTCAGCTGTTACCGGTGGACGCTGCACCGAATCCGGCACATTCTTCTAACTTAGGTATTAACAACCAGTCCCCGGTTTATATCAGGCACTTTATTTCTATTATACTCTGTGCAGCTCCCTGGCACACTTTACTCATTAACCCTTTAGCACACTCAGGGCGCTAATAGTCACATGGGCAATGTGCAATACTGTTTGCTTTGCAGATACTCAGAAGTAACAAACAATGGCTTTTGTCTACTGAGGCATGATGAACCCTGCAGTGATTATTTTGCATGTCAATACCTCTTTATATTTACATCTTATTTACATCTACTTTTTCCACAGCCACACGGGCATCGTGCAATATTGCCTTTTTTGCAAAATCTAGTAGTAACAAGCAATGTGTTCATTGTCATCTACTATGGTGCACTGACTCTGGCAGGAATTATTATTATTACTTTTGCATGCAAGAACCATTTTTGTATTTATATTTAAATCTACAGGGTTATTATTGTGTGTGTAATATTATTTTTTACATCATTGTATACTGTTTTGCCGCAGCCTATCCCCCTTTTTTTGGAGGCCTTTTGCCCTGTCTTTTTAACTTCTCCTTTTAATAATATTTAATAAAGAATTATTTTTAACAATCAATATTTTCTCTTATTTTCAGTATAAAATAATGTTGTCAAACATTTTGTTTGGAACTCCAGTCTGTGCTGTATGTGTGCTGTCACAGTACTGATCTTTATTAGGTCAAATAATATCTCATTTTATAATGATACCCTTGAGAAAGGATTTGTGAATTAAGACTCTGTGAATTTATTAAACCATTGTTGTCCCCAAATGCTTACCTTCAGTAAATCGCAAAAATGTTGGGGTCCAATAGAAGCTGAGCATTGCCTCCAATGTACGCATTTCAGATTTTCAGTTTTACCAGTGCACCTCATTTTTCATTTTTACCATTTTTCTTCACCTTTTCCTTTTTTTCCATTGTCTTCCTAACCCTATCATAGCATTTATATTAATTGATATTTTAATGTATGGTGTGTATGGTCCATAATATATACATTTAAAATTAAAAGTATTGCAGGACAAAAAGAATGACTAGTTTCATATTCATTCTATGAGAATGTAGAAACAAAAGGGCAACCAGAATATATAAACTGCAATTTCAAGCCTCAGAACATTGTACCCAGATTTAAAAAGATTTGTTTTGCCAAAGAAGTGTCGCTCATAAATAATTTGATGTCGGAAGTAATTGAATACTATATTTTCAAACATTTTATCCTAAATTGCAGGAAGCCTAGCAAAAATCGACTGAGTACACAAAGTTGGCTCTATTCAAAGATAATGCTTCAAGTCTTCACAGCTGCACGCACAAAGGAAAAAAGAAAAGGAAAATAGCAGAATTCTACAAGAAGAATAAAATATTTCTACAATAAGTCATATTATGTGTAATTTTACATTTTTACATGTTTTCAATTTATGTTTAATACGGAATTTTTCTATATTGCAAAAGGAAATTAGCATCAATCTAAGTTTATAAAATGCATTATAGGGATAACAGAAGTAAATTGCAGCACATATATAACAGATATACCATGTAAGTATTAAAGTGAAATGGACATCATGATATACAGTCATATGTTAAAGTTTGGGCACCCCTATTAATGTTAACCTTTTTTCTTTATAACAATTTTGGTTTTTGCAACAGCTATTTCAGTTTCATATATCTAATAACCGATGGACTCAGTTATATTTCTGGATTCAAATGAGGTTTATTGTACTAACAGAAAATGTGCAATCTGCATTTAAACAAAATTTGACCGGTGCAAAAGTATGGGCACCCTTAGCATTTTCTTGATTTGAACACTCCTAACTACTTTTTACTGACTTCCTGAAGCACTAAATTGGTTTTGTAACCTCATTGAGCTTTGAACTTCATAGCCAGGTGTATCAAATCATGAGAAAAGGTATTTAAGGTGGCCACTTGCAAGTAGTTCTCCTATTTGATTCTCCTATGAAGAGTGGCATCATGGGCTCCTCCAAACAACTCTCAAATGATCTGAAAACAAAGATTATTCAACATAGCTTTTCAGGGGAAGGATACAAAAAGTTGTCTCAGAGATTTAACCTGTCAGTTTCCACTGTGAGGAACATAGTAAGGAAATGGAAGAACACAGGTACAGTTCTTGTTAAGCCCAGAAGTGGCAGGCCAAGAAAAATATCAGAAAGGCAGAGAAGAAGAATGGTGAGAACAGTCAAGGACAATCCACAGACCACCTCCAAAGACCTGCAGCATCATCTTGCTGCAGATGGTGTCACTGTGCATCGGTCAACAATACAGCGCACTTTGCACAAGGAGGAGCTGTATGGGAGAGTGATGCGAAAGAAGCCGTTTCTGCAAGCACGCCACAAACAGAGTCGCCTGAGGTATGCAAAAGCACATTTGGTCAAGCCAGTTACATTTTGGAAGAAGGTCCTGTGGACTGATGAAACAAAGATTGAGTTGTTTGGTCATACAAAAAGGCGTTATGCATGGAGGATAGAAAACACAGCATTCCAAGAAAAACACTTGCTACCCACAGTAAAATTTGGTGGAGGTTCCATCAGGCTTTGGGGCTGTGTGGCCAATGCTGGCACCGGGAATCTTGTTAAAGTTGAGGGTCGCATGGATTCAACTCAGTATCAGCAGATTCTTGATAATAATGTGCAAGAATCAGTGACGAAGTTGAAGTTACGCAGAGGATGGATATTTCAGCAAGACAATGATCCAAAACACCGCTCCAAATCTACTCAGGCATTCATGCAGAGGAACAATTACAATGTTCTGGAATGGCCATCCCAGTCCCCAGACCTGAATATCATTGAACATCTGTGGGATGATTTGAAGCGGGCTGTCCATGCTCGGCGACCATCAAACTTAACTGAACTGGAATTGTTTTGTAAACAGGTATGGTCACAAATACCTTCATCCAGGATCCAGGAACTCATTATTAGCTACAGGAAGCGACTAGAGGCTGTTATTTTTGCAAAATGAGGATCTACGAAATATTAATGTCACTTTTATGTTAAGGTGCCCATACTTTTGCACCGGTCAAATTTTGTTTAAATGCAGATTGCACATTTTCTGTTAGTACAATAAACCTCATTTGAATCCAGAAATATAACTGAGTCCATCAGTTACTAGATATATGGAACTGAAATAGCTGTTGCAAAAACCAAAATTGTTATAAAGAAAAAAGGTTAACATTAATAGGGGTGCCCAAACTTTAACATATGACTGTATCTCCTTGTCAACATGTCCATTTGTCATCTATATTATATAAGTCTTTTTTAAAAAGCTCTAACTTAGTAAACCTCATATATAAGCATGAGATCTAAGTTTTTATTAAAGTGGAATAAGACAAAGGATGACAGTCAATTAAGAGACAAAAGAAAACTGAAGTCAGAAGTTGCAACTCTGTATATCTTAGGCATTGTTGTGAAAATATTTTGTGCTGTTCTGCAGTTTGTTTAAAGTTTCTTGGGAGTTACAATATGTTGTAATATACTATTGACTTGGATGTTTTATGTGCTATGCATATTGGTACATGGTATTGCACTTTATTATTTGTTCACTGGTGAGGCCCTAGCATCACCATTCGTTGACCGGTGATTCCAAGTAGTAAAAGTTTTAAAATATCTGCTGTAAAGTATGCCAGTGAAACTCACTGGGTGCCTGCTAACACAGTGTTGCAGCAGGATATCTATGGCGTAAAGTGCATAGGGGGCCTGATATATTCTGTATGTATTACAGTATATTTGCCGAAGGGAGAAGTAGTCTCTCATCAGCTGTTGCCTCTGCTCAAAGTTAAAAAAATGTAAATTATTCAAATGAAAAAAGAAACACATTATACTCACCTATCACCCAATCCTCAATGCCCATGTCTCCTTTAAAAAATCAAAAATAATAAACCACCATATACTTTCCTGTCTGCTGTAGTCCACGTAATCCAGAGTGTCCCATGGCGATCTCACCTGTAGAACAGTCACATTGGGAGATGTGACTGCTCTAACCAGCCCCTGGAGATACACTGACAGGAGCGTCATTGCTCCCACAGTGCATAGCGCTGAGCTGCCATGAGAGCGGTCACATGAGTTCATTACCTGATGAACTCTGATGAACTTTCTCACAGTGGCTCAGTGCTATGCACTGCAGAAGTGATTACCTCCTGTGTCAATTTATAGCATCTGTCTATGAGAGCATTATAGTGTATTACAACTTCGGTACTCAAAAGATGCTGCAAAAATATTTATTATATATGTCTTTGAGAGCAGTCACATCAGCATGAGACCTTTCTCATGCTCGTGGTGACATCAGACAGGTTATTGGAGTTCACTGCAAGACACTAGGCAATTGTGGCAGACACTGCTTTGTGTCTCTGCTGGATGTCAGGCTGTATGGTTGCTACATTGGACAAATAGATTATCATCATCTCTGTGGACAGGTGAGTAATATTGTTGTTTCTTATGTTAATTCTTTTGCAGGGGACAATGGCATCACTGGAATGGGCAATGCTGTAAGTGTGGTTTAATTAAGATTTATTAAAGGAGGCTGTGTATTTCTTTCAATTAAAGGACATTTTTCTGTGTGTGTTTTTATACAATATGACTATGGGGTTAGTAAAGAGGGCATCTTATACATGCCTTTTCATTACTAACCTCTAGGCTTGATATCACCTGACAATTCAAAGGTAACATCAACCCCTCCAACTATCACCCTACTTGCCATCGCTACAGTGCATGTGAGAAAAGCAGGACTAAGTGCCAGAATTGGCACATCTTATAGATGCGTCTTTTCTGGGGCAGCTTAGAACTGATGTTTTTAGCCTGGGGGGCCAATATCCATGGCTCCTTCTTAGGCTATTAATATCAGCCCGCAGCTGTCTGCCTAGCCTTTGCTGGTTATTGATTATAGGGGGACCCTGCGTAATTTTTTGGGAGGTCCCTCATTTTAGCCAGTAAAGGCTAAGTATACAGCTGTGAGCTGATATTAATAGCTTGGGAAGCTCCATGTGTATTACCCCCTTCCCAGGCTATAATCATCTGTCCCCACCCGCCGGCTTTCCTGTTATGATTGGGTCACCAAGGAGGAAAACAAAACCAAGCTAAGTCACAGAAAACCAGAGAGGTTAGCAACTACGCAGATGGCAAACCCCTGATCCTAACCACACAACTAACAGCAGCCGTGGAGTGCACCTGTGATGATTCTAGACACCTTGTCACAGCCGGAGGACTAAATAAGCCTAAAGCAAGAAAAGGGGAAATCTAAACTGCCCCAGAGCAGACCCCAAAGGAATAGACAGCCCCCACACATGTATTGATGGTGAAGCAAGATGAAAGCACAAACACAGGTAGGAAAATAGGCTGAGCAAACGATGGGGCCCACACTAACTAGAAAGGACAGGAAAGGAAAGATACTGTCTGCAAGCAAGCCAAAAAACCCTGCAAAAAATGTCCAACACTTCTGATAGCAAAAAAAACCCTGAAGTCACTAGACTTCACCCACTATATCAGCACTCTGGCATATTCTGAGAACAGAGCAAAAAGAGGCCAATCTAATAAGGGACAAAAAGCAAACTGGCACATACAGTAACCTAAGAGTGGAAATTTAGCACAGCCCCAGCCGGGGCTGGCTGACCACACAAAAACTGAATAGACAAAACCAAATCAAATGTGAACATTAGCAGAGAAAACTTAGCTTGAGAAGACAGGAACTGAGCTGGAAACCAAGACCTCAGGAGGCAGGAAAAAATCACCAGCATGGGAATAGGGAGTCGGCTGTCTTAAATCCAGTCTGAGACTCCAGATGTCCAATCCTCTTCCTCAATATCAGGTGGCAGGTCTCTGTTAATTAGATCAGCTTCATTACCTCCTGCCACCACCAGAGGGAGCCCGGAAAGAGAACTCACAACTCCTCTGTCAGCACAACCAGTTCCCTCACCAGAAACCAGAGGCAGACCAGAAAATGACTTCACAACAGTACCCCCCCCTTGAGGAGGGGTCACCGAACCCTCATCCACGCCACCAGGCCGATCAGTATGGGCCCGGTGAAAAGCACGAACAATCGATTGACATGAATGACAGAGGCAGAGACCGAAGAATTATCCTCCTGGCCATAACCCATCCATTTGACCAAATACTGGAGTCTCTGTCTAACCAAATGAGAATCCAATATTTTCTCTACCTCATATTCCACATTGCCTTTAACTAATACAGGGTTAGGAGGTGCCACCATAGGAACTACTGGCTCAACAAACCTCTTCAACAGGAATTTGTGAAATACGTTATGGATCTTAAACGTAACTGGAAGAGCCAATCGAAAAGAAGCAGGATTAAGAATCTCAAAAATCTTATAAGGTCCAATAAATCTTGGCTTGAACTTTAGAGACGCAACCTTCAAAGAAATATTTTTGGACGACAACCAAACCATATCACCCACTTTAAACCGGGGACCAATGGTCCTATGCCGGTTGGAAAACCGCTGGGCCTTTTCCTGAGAGAGTGACAACTTATCCACCACTTGGTCCCAAATCTGCTGCATTCTCTCTACCACAGTGTCCACACCTGGGCAGGCTGAAGATTCCACCTGCCCTGAAGAAAAACGAGGATGAAACCCAAAGTTACAGAAAAAGGGCGACATCAAAGTGGCAGAACTAGCTCTATTGTTTAGCGCGAATTCAGCCAAGGGCAAAAATGAGACCCAGTCATCCTGATCAGCAGATATAAAACATCTCAAATAGGACTCCAAAGTCTGGTTTGTTCTCTTAGTCTGCCCATTGGCCTGAGGATGAAACACAGAGGAGAAAGATAACTGAATTCCCAGATTGGAAAAAAAGGCTTTCCAGAATCTGGAAACAAACTGGACTCCTCTGTCCGACACAATGTTCTCAGGAATCCCATGCAACCGAACCACCTGTTGTAAAAACAAGGGCACCAATTCTGAGGAAGATGGCACCTTTGGGAGTGGTACAAGATGGACCATCTTAGAAAATCTATCACAAATCACCCAGATAACAGTCCTTCTCTGAGAGACAGGAAGATCAGAATTAAAATCCATTGAGATATGGGTCCATGGCCTCTTGGGCACCGGCAAGGGCATCAATAACCCACTAGAACGAGAACAGGGTTTAGACCGAGAACAAGTCCCACAGTACTGCACAAAATTCCTGACATCACGAGATAAGTCAGGCCACCAAAAAGACCGACTCACCAAATCTCTGGTGCCAAAAATACCTGGATGACCAGCCAATGCGGAGCAATGAACTTCAGACATCACTCTCTTCCTCCACTGGTCAGGAACATACAATTGTCCCATAGGACAACGCTCAGGTTTATCCTCCTGAAATTCCTCCAGGGCGCGTCTCAAATCGGGCGAAATGGCAGAAAGATCTACCCCCTCACCTAGGATGGTAGTAGGCAGGTCTCTGTTAATTAGATCAGCTTCATTTACTCCTGCCACCACCAGAGGGACCCCAGAAAGAGAACTCACAACTCCTCTGTCAGCACAAATAGTTCTCTCACCAGAAACCAGAGACAGACCAGAAAATGAGCTCACAACACTTTCCCTTTGCTGGGTAAGAAAATTATGTGGGAGACCACACCATTTTTTTCAGAAAAATAATCTTTTAATAATTAAATACATGTGCAGCAAGCTGCACATGCACTGTACTAATTGTGTATGACATCTGTATGTCATTATACTGTATGTAATCCATCTATTCTATCTTGTCTGATCTCGCTGTTATTTTACTGTACATGGCTGCTGAGTTGCTGGCTTTTTATCTCTCTATCTATCTATCTATCTATCTATCATGTACTTTAAAACACTTTAGTGGCAACACAATAACTTTCCTGCACTTTTACCGAATTTAACCGCCTATTTCCGATTTTAAGAAAAAATACTCGTGTTTCTGATTATGAATCTGAATGTTCCATATTCGTGTCGATTTCATATTTCGCGATCGTTTTCAGAACATAATCGCTCATCTCTACTGATGACCCACTCATAGACATTATCTCCT
This sequence comes from Dendrobates tinctorius, assembly GCF_039654945.1. Classification (NCBI taxonomy): domain Eukaryota; kingdom Metazoa; phylum Chordata; class Amphibia; order Anura; family Dendrobatidae; genus Dendrobates; species Dendrobates tinctorius. The sequence continues at coordinate 54,216,349 of NW_027361703.1, forward strand.
GCAAAAGTTTCAAAGCTCGGGAATTATATCTGGATTTGAGGGAAAAGGCAAAAAGATGTTCCCAGACATAACAGAGATCTGGGATTATGCAACAAGGGAGTCAATGGGCTCCATATTAAAAAAAAGTTTTTGTGTTATACTTACCTATCTCAGAGTCAGTGTGATTTTATGTAGAGGAAAGAGACTATAGAATTCACAATGAGTTAAACTTGACATCCAACATAATTTCATAAGAAGCTTGGAATTTATCAGGAGTTAGAGATTCACCAAGGGGTGGAGGAACCATAAATGAGGTTTAGGAGAAAGGCACGAATAGAGGCATTGAGGTGGAATGTAAAGTCTAGAGGGCCTGTATCTCATATTCCTTTGGATAAGTCAATGATAAATGTGCCCAACATGGACAGAAGCACCCAGGGGTGAACCTAGCCTATCTGCTGCCTGAGGCGAACAGCAAAATGATGCCCCCCTCCCCCGCACACAAAGTAAATTTTCATATCTATCCTGTAAAACTGAGTACAATAGTGGACATTTTGATTTAGATAAATAGAAAAAAAAGGTGTCCAAACACAAGGATGTCAGCGCCATCACACGCACATACAAGAACAACACGTAAGTATCCAGAACAAGGGTCAATAATGGCAATGGTAGGCCTGGCACAGGGCTGGACTGGGACAAAAATGCAGCCCTGCCACACAAATCCCACCAGCCCACAAACTAAAGAACTCATCACCCCGATCAGTGAATTTTTGCTATACTTTGTCGTCCCCTCATCACTCTCTTTAAGGAGTTATTTGAAGAGTCACATGTGAATGGCACCACAGTGCGTATGACTGACCACAGCTCCATTTACATGGTGCTCTTCAAAGCTACGTTTCCCAGGATCATGGGGTCCCAGCGGTCTGAACCACAACAAACAGAAAGTCACCCCTATCCACACATAATGCTCCATACAGTATTATGGGTCCCATATATTACTGTATGTAATTTAATGGGCACCATATATTACTTCATACAGCATAATAGGCACCATATATTACTTTGTACAGCATAATGGGCACCATATATTACTGCGTACAGTATAAGGGGCCCCATATATTGTTTCATACAGTATAATGGGCCCCATATATTACTTCATACAGTATAATGGGCCCAATATATTACTTCATACAGTATAATGGGCCCCATATATGACTTCATACAGTATAATGGACCCAATATATTACTTCATACAGTATAATGGGCCCCATATATTACATCATACAGCATAATAGGCACAATATATTACTTAATACAGTATAATGGGCCCCATATATGACTTCATACAGTATAATGGTCCCCATATATTACTTCATCCAGTATAATTGGCCCCATATATTACTTCATACAGTATAATGAGCACCATATATTACTTCATACAGCATAATGGGCACCATATATTACTGTACTTCATACAGCATAATGGGCACCATATATTACTTCATACAGTATAATGGGCACCATATATTACTTCATACAGCATAATGGGCACCATATATTACTTCATACAGTGTAATGGGCCCCATATAATTCTTCTACCCAAACTCCGCTGTTCTGGTCTCAGTGTATTCTGATCCGCCGCAGAATGGGCCCCATATATTACTTCATACAGTATTATGAGCACCATATATTACTGCATACAGTATAATGGGCACCATATATTACTGTACTTCATACAGCATAATGGGCACCATATATTACTTAATACAGCATAATGGGCACCATATATTACTGTACTTCATACAGCATAATGGGCAACATATATTACTTCATACAGTATAATGGGCACCATATATTACTTCATACAGCATAATGGGCACCATATATTACTTCATACAGTGTAATGGGCCCCATATAATTCTTCTACCCAAACTCCGCTGTTCTGGTCTCCTCAGTGTATTCTGATCCTCCGCAGTGCTTGGCACAGGGACATCATTAACTTTACCTATATATTTGTACACTTGGACTGATAGTAATAGTGATTTGTTTGTACCCTGTTGTCTGGCGCTGGCCCACTTTATGGGGGTGCTCAGGGCATATGACTATACACCAGTAAAAAGTATGAGAGGCTCAATGTGACCAGTGCCACCTAGTGAAAGAAAGAGGGGAAGGAAAGAAAAGAAAGAAAGAAAGAAAGAAAGAAAGAAAGAAAGAAAGAAAGAAAGAAAGAAAGAAAGAAAGAAAGAATAAGGAAAGAAACAGAGAGAGAAAGAAAGATTCTATAAAGATACTACAGCAGCCCGGCTCTCACTGTAGTGCCCACCTGTGCCTCCCGATGCAGGACATATCATGATCCGCTCACATGGCCGGCATCCCGAGTCCACAGCGATCCTGCTGTCCGTGCTGTTGGGGGAGGATACGGTGATGGATCTGAAGCATTCCCTGAAGTGCCTCCATGGTTCCTTCACAATCTCCTCCCAAAATTACCTCATTTCCAGTCAGCTTCTAGCACGTCACTTCCGGTGGAACGTCACGTGCTCCTCGGGGCTCCGCCATGTACTCCTGAGTCTGCGGGAAAAGTAAGCTCCCAGCCGGGGCAGTGGGGCAGAATCTCTCTCAAAATCGGGACAGTCCCGCTGGGAGGTATGAATGCTCCCCACCATACACCTTGTACACGTATGGCTCCGCATACATCATACACACACGGTTCCGCTTTTTATGCCTCATACACACACGGCTCCGTTCTGTACACCTTGCACATACATGGCTCCACTCAGTACACACATGGCTCCACTCCGTAAACCTCGTACACATGCGGCTCTGCTCCTTACACCTTGTACACACGTGGCCACACTCTGTAAATCTTGTACACAAATGGCTCCACTCCGTAAACCTTGTACACATGCGGCTTTGCTCCATACACCTCGTACACATGCGGTTCCGCTCCATACACCTCACACACACGTGACTCTGCTCGGCGCACCTCATACATGTGCGGCTCTGCTCCGTACATGTGTGGCTCCGCTCCGTACACCTCGCACACGCGCTGCTCTGCTCCGTACACCTCGCACATGCGCTGCTCCGCTCCGAACACACGGCTCCACTCCGTGTACACACACAGCTCCGGTCTGTACACAAACACGGCTCTGCTCCACACACATCTCTGCTCCGTAGACATGCGGCTCTGCTCCTTACACCTTGCACACACGTGGCTCCGCTCCATACACCTCGCACACACACACAGTTCCGCACACCCCACACATTTGTGGCTCTGCTCCGTACACCTCGTACACACACACGGCTCTGCTCTGTGTACACACAGCTCCACTCCGTACACATCTCTGCTCCGTGCACCTCCCACATGCGCAGCTCCGCTCCGTACACCTTGTACACACACATGGCTCCGCTCCATACACCTCGTACACATGCAGCTCTGCTCCTTACACCTTGTACACACGCCACTCCGCTCCTTACACCACTTACACACGCGGATCTGCTCCTTACACCTCTTACACACGTGGCTCCGCTCCGTACACCTCGTACACACGCGGCTCCGCTCCGTACACCTCGTACACACGGGGCTCCGCTCCGTACACCTCGTACACACACGGCTCCGCTCCATACACCTCGTACACGTGCAGCTCTGTTCCGTGCACCTCGGTCCTCGTACACATGTGGCTCTGCTCCTTACACCTCATACACGCGCAGCTCTGCTCCTTACACCTCATACACATGCGGCTCTGCTCCTTATACCTCGTACACACACGGCTCTGCTCCTTACACCTCGCACACACACAGCTCCACTTCGTGCACATCACACACTCGTGGCTCTGCTCCGTACACCTCGTACACACACACGGCTCCACTCTGTGTACACACACAGCTCCACTCCATACATATCTCTGCTCCATACACCTCATACACACACACAGCTCCACTCCGTACACATCTCTGCTCCGTACACCTCGTACACTTGCAGCTCTGCTCCGTACACCTCACACACTCGTGGCTCTGCTACATATACCCTGTAAACCCCCTGACCCCACAAATAAATTTCCCTCATCCAGGACGATGACAGCCAGCACAGACAGCAGAGTCCTGCATAAAACAAGGGATGATGCACACAGGACCTGTGATGAGGTCATAGGACGGGAAGAGTCAGGGTCACATGATATCCGGATTGAAGACGCTACAGATGAGGAGAGGAGCGACTACAGGACCTGTGATGAGGTCACAGGAAGGGAGGTGTCAGGGGTCACATGATCAGGGGGCCCTTACTCCTTCCCTTCTGTGATCTCATCAATTACAGCCTCTTGCTTGACCGCAGCACCAGCGTGAAGAGGCTAAATTGTAGGTGCTGCGGGTAGAGGAGCGCATAATGCCGCCTCCTGCTGTCTGCTGCTTCAGCACCTGGCTCAACTTGCCTCATTACAGCTGCGGCCCTGGAAGCACCCACAAATAAACTTAAAGCCACACAGTAAATTTGTAAGAGATAGCTATGAATGATAATGTAGGCTTCCATAAGGAAGAAATATAAGATCTTTGGCAAAGTATCATAGTAACAGTTAGCAAGGCCGAAAAAAGACATTTGTCCATCCAGTTCAGCCTGTATTCCGTCAGAATAAATCCCCAGATCTGCATCCTTTCTAAAGAACCTAATAATTGTAAGATACAATATTGTCACGCTCCAAGAAGACATCCAGGCCTCTCTTGAACCCCTCTACTGAGTTTGCCATCACCACCACCTCAGGAAAGGAATTCCAGATTCTCACTGCCCTAACAGTAAAGAATCCTCTTCTATGTTGGTGGAAAAGCCTTCTCAATATTTAACTGTGTAAACATTCTACCAGATCATTAATAAATATGTTGAAGAGAATAGGTCACAACACTGACCCCCTGTGGTACCCCACTGGTCACAGCGACCCAGTTAGAGAATATAAGATTTATAACCAACTCCTGCTTTATATCACTAAGCCAGTTACTTACCCATTTACACACATTTTCTCCCAGATCCAGCATTCTCATCTTGTGTACCAACCTTTTGTGTGGCACGGTATCAAATGCTTTGGAAAAATCAAGATATATCAAGTCCAATGACTCACCTTGGTCCAGTCTATAGCTTACCTCTTCATAAAAACTGATTAGATTGGTTTGACAGGAGCGATTCCTCATAAACCCTTGCTGATTTCGACAGGAGTGATTCCTCATAAACCCTTGCTGATATAGAGTTAAGCAATTATTCTCATTGAGATAATCCAGAATAACACCCTCAGAAACCCTTCAAATATTTTACCAACAATAGAAGTTAGACTTACTGGCCTATAATTTCCAGATTCAATTTTAGAGTCCTTTTTGAATATTGGTACCACATTTGCTATGCACAAATATCCCTAAATATAAGAAATAATGGCTTGTATATTACATTACTTTGTTCTCTTAGTATGGAGATTTATCTATTTTAATCTTATTTAGCCAGTTTTGCACCTGTTCTTTGGTTAGATTGGTGACCTTTAATATAGGGTTTTCTTTGTCTCTCGGCATTTCACCTAGCATTTCATTTTCCACCATGAATACCATGGAGAAGAAGGCGTTTACTATATTAGCTTTTTCCTCGTCATCTACAACCATTCTTTCCTCACAATTTTTAAGAGCCTACACTTTCACTTATGCTTCTTTACTATTGATATAGTTCAAGAACAATTTGGGATTAGTTTTACTCTCCTTAGTAATGTGCATCTCTGTTTCCTTTTTGGCAGCTTTAATTAGTTTTTTAGATAAAGTATTTTTCTCCCTATAGTTTTTTAGAGCTTCAACGGTGCCATCCTGCTTTAGTACTTTAAATGCTTTCTTTGTCCTGTTAATTGTATTCATTTTATGTTCATTTACCCTGTGTAAGGTAGCGCTTATTGTTAGTGTTGGGGAACACTCATTTGGCAGCGGATTCACGGCACACAGGAACACTTTCCATTTAAACAGTCTATGTGGTTTATTATACAGCATAAACCATAACACGCAACAGTCTTACATCAGACATGTCAGTGTTCATATTATGGCTCCACTCTCTCAGGCCTGTGGCCACACAGGCTATGCCATGTCAAGTAAACAGGCGCTATAGCCTCAACACAGTTATTCCCCTCTGTCCGGGTTTACCTCTTAGGAGCTCCTGCTCCAGATGCCGGCTCCATAGTCTGAACCCAGTCTCTTTCTGACCTCGGTCAGTATCACTCACGTTTGTCAGGGAAGCTTGCCGAACTGGGATCCATCCCAGACAATACCTTGCTCACAGATCCTCAGCCTGGCGGTAGCTTCCCAATGCAGAGCCGTCACTGACTCTGGAAACACGGCCTCTCTGTGTGCTGTTCAGGACTTCTGTCCCCACTTGGAACTGTCCAACACACAGGCAACCAGGTCCAAAGCCTCCATGTGCTCTTCAGGGAGGTAGCACACCTTCCAACACATAGACCTTCCTGGACCTTCCACATGAACCAATCAGGTCCATACACTCTCCCCATGTGACCAGACCTCAGGCACATTATATGGTCCATAACCACACCCACAGATGAGGTATGGATCACATGGTTATTACCTCACTAAAGGTCTTATTTCACACAGCCTCACACACACAGACTTTATCCTGGGCATTCAGACACACGCCCCTGGGTGGGTTTGTAGGTGACTGGTCCAACCCATCTCACCATTTTCCCTATTACAATGAAGGAACACCTGCATGCATGTCCCATACAGCGCCCCCTAGCTGTCACAGGGGTCACTGCATCACACCTGCCATAACAAAGATAATAGAAGCTCAAAAAACCATTGGTTAGCACTGCATCCTTGCAGCGCCGGAGTCCTGGGTTCGAATCCCACCAAGGACAACATCTGCAAGGAGTTTGTATGTTCTCCCCGTGTTTGCGTGGGTTTCCTCCGGGTACTCTGGTTTCCTCCCACATTCCAAAGACACACTGATAGGGAATTTAGATTGTGAGCCCCATCGGGGACAGTGATGATAATGTGTACAAACTGTAAAGCGCTGTGGAATATGTTAGCACTATATAAAAATAAAGATTATTATTATAGAAGCTTGGACCATTCCTGAATTTTTATGTATGATTCTCAGCAAAGGTAAATTATTGACGATAAAGTCTTGAGACAAGATGGGACCAATGATAAATGTATTTGATAGAGTTCATTTTCCTTTGCCGATGAGTTACTACTGACTCAGAGAAATTAATATTGGGGATGAGTGAGCACTAAAATGCACTGGTGCTCATTATTCGAACTGAGCATTTCCTAATACCTCCATGCTCTATTCGAGTAATGAGTACAATGGAAGTCAATGGGAAAGCCAAGCTTTTTTCCGACAGAAACTACAAAGAGGTCTGAAGAAGAGTGAAACTGTTCAATTGGATGGAAAAAGTGCTGAATGGAAGGAGAACAACACGGGGAAGTCCTCTGGAAGCATCTATGACTCCCAGATCGCTGCTACCAACATTGTTCAGTATTTTTTCAGGGTCTCGGCTACCAGGAGTAGCTGAGACCCCAGAGAACATGATTCGGTTTGGTTTTTACCAAACCCAGTGTGGTTGGAGTTAGAATTGGGGGGGATTCCACTGTTTAGGTACATCTGGGGGTCTCCAAACATGACATGGCACCCACAATTGATTCCAGCCAATTTTGCATACAAAAAGTCAAACGGTGCTCCCTCCCCTCTGAGCCCTTCCATGCACCCAAACAATGGCTTTCCCCCACATTGCACAACAAATTTTGTGATCCATTTTTTCCTGATATCCTTGTGAAAATAAAAAAATTTGGTTCCAAAGTAAATTTTTTTGTGAAAAAAGTAAAATGTTAATGTTTTCCTTCCACGTTGCTTCATGAAACACTTGAAGGGTTAATAAACTTCTTGAATGTGGTTTTGCGCACCTTGAGGGGGGTTCAGTTTTTAGAATGGTGTCACTTTTGGGTATTTTCTGTTATATTGATCCCCCTAAATATAATTGTGCTGATGTAAAGTTGACATGTGGGAAATGTTATTTCCTAACTATTTTGTGTGAAACCACTCTCTGATTTTATGGATACAAAAAATAAAAGCTTGAAAATTGCAAAATTTTCAACATTTTTGAAAAAATTTCATTTTTTTTCGTAAATAAAGTTTTATAGAAGAAATTTTACCACCCACATGAATTACATTATGTCTCAGAATCAATGAGATACATTGAAGCGTTCCAGAACTGTAACTTCATAAAGTGACAGTGGTCAGAATTGTAAAAATTGGCTCTGTCACTAAGGGGTTAAGGAGTGGAAAAAAAAACATTCCAAACCGATAAGAAATTGCATCTTACAGAAAAAAATGTTAAGAAACATTTTTTAATGTATAATGACTTGTATATAAGGCAAAATTTAAAAAGGATCTTAAAAATATATAATTTAAGATAACCAAACATGATTAAAAAATTGGAAATTTCAGTGTAATTTATGAAGGAAGCAAGAGCTGCCAAAAGTAAAGGACTCAGATACACACTGATAAGAGGATTAAAATAAATCACAATGGTGCTCCCTGTTATGCAGTGTGCTCCAGCAGCTGGTACCTAGACAGATTCTGTGCTTACTCTATCAACAAGGCAAAAAAGCAAAATAAACCAATAAGAGAGTACCGTGCTACAGGGTTTAAGATATGAGTATCAATCATCAAGATGAAGGTGATCCCTGACTTTTGAGTGTACCTTCAAAAAGGGACCTCATGAAATTGCAATAAACCACAAATGGTTGTATGCCTTTAAAAATGCAGGTGGTGTATCCAAATGGATCCTGGTAAATAGGTGGGCACTCAGAGTTATGCAATGCTTAATGGTACTGTAGGTACATGTGCCGACTGGGGGGTGGTCCCTTTTTCGCCGCGAACAGACTGGAGACAGAAACCGATGTGCATTCAACAGGTCCTCTTTATTGGCCGCCCTCCCGACAACCACAGCAACACAACAGCAGTACGACAGTTTCTACGCACAGGCCCTGGTACCTTTCACCTTTTTCTCTTTCCTCTACAGTAATGTCCCTCGCGGTTATTTCACTGTGGTTGCCATTAGGCCCATGGCCACTGCGCTTCCCCTGTCCGAGTCCATCCGTCTGGTACCCCCGGGCTTCCTCTTTCCTGCGGCTCTCCTGTCAGCGCCACCCCCCTGACCATCTCTCTCCTCAGTCCCTACTGGAGCTTCTTCTTCTGTCTGTCTCTCTCTTCTGTCTCCTCTTCTCCTGAGCTCCTCCTCCTGGACTGGCTTCCTTTCTGGAACTCTCTCTGGCTATTTATTCCCCTCCCTGGGAATTTCCCTCTAGAGCTCCTGTAACTCCGCCCACCATGACTATGCGGTTTCGTAGCCTTTAGCTGCTGTTAAGCCCTTTCCTCACTGCTCTCTGATTCCATCTTGTGGTCAAACTCTAGTACTGCACCGTCTCCCTTTCCTGTTGTCTTTGATCTCCACCTAGTGGCCAAACCCAGTACTTTACCATCTTCCACTGTCATCTCAAGCTGTCTCCCCACATACATATACAGCAGTCCACGTCAAGTACTTTTACTGCACATTTTGCATTCACCTTCCTACTGCAGACAGGTCCATAGGTTAGTCCACTTCCCTACAGTACCATAGATCGTGGATCGTGGATCTCCACTTTTACTAATAGATAGACAACTGTGTAATGCAACTAAGTCACTTACTGTTATGACAGTGGATGCGAGGCACAAGTTGTCAGTGCGATGATGTTGGAAGCTCCATGCAGAGGGTACAAGTCCTGGGGAGCAGCCTCTTGTAGTAGTGCGGTCCCACTTGGTTGTGGAGCTGAAGATCCGGTTGTGCGCTCCAGCCAGTAGCGCTCCCATGTAGCAGCATGGTTGGTGGGGACGTGGTCAGGTGACGTCTCCCAAAATTATGTGATGAGTGCACGAGAAGACCAAAAACCAACATGTTTCAAAGGACTGCCGTCCTTCTTCATCAGGATTACCATCTACAGCTCGGACCCATCCATATATACCCTCCCCTCACATAAACCTCACCTCTGTATCCACTGTGGCTCTAGGTGTAATGTACAGGACCTGTAAGTTTATTTCTATGAATGGAAACTCTTAATACTGAACAATGCGCAAAGTAGTGTTGTTGTGCCAGTTATCATTTATATAAGGCCTGAAGAGTAGTTATAAGTTCCTGATACTCGTACTCAATTAGGATTAGCGGTGTAAACACTCCCTGGATTGTCCTAAAAATATTAGAAATATAAAAAGGGCTATTGCTTTTTAAAAACATACTTTATTTGTATTAAATACTAAAATGGGTATATTTGAAATCTCATTTAAAATTACATGCATACATAAAAAAGCACGGTAGTCTCTTATTGATACACCCTGATAAGACATAAAAGAGGGCCTCATACACATTCTTTTTAAATCTTCATGTATTGGTACTCCTAGACTCATAAAGGTTATGCACATTTGATGGTTATATACCAAGGAAATGTACTCCAAACCATGGAATAGTCTTTCTGTGAGCAATATAATACCAATAAGGATATGTGCACACATTGAGTAAAATTTCTGCACCATATCTTGGCAGAAAAAAGGCAGCTGCAAAAACATGCGTTTTTGACGCATTTTTTAAGCATTTTTGCCTGGATCTAGTATAGCGGGGACCGACATCTCTTCCACTACAGCCAACCCAGCAGATGGAGACTGTAACGGGCAAGGTGGTGGAATCACTGTTCCATATTCCTCTGAAAGCCTACCAAATCCCTACTCAGAAAAGTGGCAGCAGGTGAAAACTATGACCCAATGTGGTACTAAGAGGTGGCACTAGGTGCTACTCCATGGCTGACCTACAGAATGTGGCAGTTGACCCCCTACAGCGGGTAAGCTGTTAAGGCCCAAAGGAGGGATGAAAAATGCAGGTAGGCACTGTAGAGACTCTGGAACCACGGGTGCAGATGGGACCCGCTGAGGAACAGAAAAGCACTGGCAGGTGCGGGCTGGACCGGGTGTTAGACAGATTGGTGCTGGCAGGTGCGATCTGGACTGGATGATGGACAGAAGAGCACAGACAGGTAAGAGTAGAGGGGTACAGGGTAGACAAGCAGACAGATGGACCTAGGGAACCTGACAACTAGCAAGCATGCAAGGCAAACTAACAACATAGCTCAGGCACCTCCATATTGGAGGAAAAGCCTTAAATAGAAGCTGTCACCTAGCTATAGGTTGGGAATACTTTAAGTTGAGGGAGGGAGTTAAGGAGGGAGAATGCGCCCTCTAAGCATAGCTCCTGGTCCTACAACTGAACCTTGGTGGACGCCGACACATAATGGGCGAGATGAGGAGGTGGTGTGTGAGTAGGAGACACTAAATGTCCTGTCTGTTAGGTATGAGAAGATCAAACAAAGTGCCAATTCGGTACTGTCAACAGATCAGAAAGTCTGTAGTAAGAGGGTATGGTCCACTGTGTCAAACACAGATGCCAGTTCCAGGAGGAGGATGAAAAACTTGTGTCGCTTTCATTTGGCACTTAGTAGGTCACTGGTGACTTTAGTGAGGGCAGTTTCAGTTGAATGGTGTGGCCTGAAGTCAGATTGTACATGGTCAAAGAGAGAACAAGAGGAGAGGTGGGAGGACAGTTCAAAATTTACATGTTCCAGTAGTTTGGTGGCATAGGGGAGAAATGATATGGGGCGATAGGTAGACACAGGATGGGTCAAGGGTGAGGTTTTTGAGGATGGGTGTGATCAAGGTATGTTTCAATCAGGATGGAAGACACCAGTTGTTAGTGACAAGTTGAAGTGGGTTATGCCTGTGATGAAGACTGTGGTAAAGTTTAGAATGAGGTGAGAAGTTATTGTATCACGTTCACAGGTGGTGAAGCAAAGTATTCAGCTGAGATGAGAAGTGAGGGAGGGGGAACTGGTGGATGCAGGAAAGTACTGAAAGTACTGAATATCTGTTTAGGGTTGTGAGACAGGCATGATATGAGTGATGAGAAGTTTTTCTGCTGTCAGAATTTGCACAGCATTTTTACAACTTCTGTTACTGGACGAGCAACTCTGCTCCCTTTGTTTGGCAGCCGTACAACAGTGCGCTTTGTAGATGAGGGCCAGAAAGAGCATGTGCTCCAGTAAATTGCAAGCGTTGCATCAAGTGGCCTCTGCTCTTCTTCCTCCACCTTAACATCACACACAGTACAGTCCTCAGTGGTGGCACCCCAACTATCCTTCCCCCACCACATCACAACTCTCCAAGTGCCCAACTGACTGTGGGGAACCACAGATGGGCAATTCTACAGAGCTGTTCACACATTCTATTCCATGGGTATCAGAGGTCTTCTCTAAAGATTCACAGAGTCAAGAGAAGGAAATCACCTGGACCGATGATTTTTTCTGACTTTGATCTATGACTGGAGAAAGTTTTGTCCGAGCATAAACCAAAACCTCTCCAACAGATGTTAACCACATTGGGTGAAGGTGATCCATTTGTGACCAGACTCAGATATTTGAGGTGCCCATGGACTGTACTGTGCTGTCAAGGAAGGAAGAGGAGGAGGATGACTCTCAGGGCAAGGACTGGGAGAACAGAGAGGATGATGATGAGGGAGCAGATCACACTTGTAAACCCAGAGGCATGCATAGGAGGAGGAGGAGGAACATGAGGAGGTTACTTAGACACAAAGTTATGCAACCACAACAACCAATGTATCCTGAGGCTCAACTCTGGCAGTGGACAGCAGTTTTCATGGTTCTGCAGTTGCCTAGCTTGGGTCTTTTTTTTTCAGATTTGCAAAAATCTAAAAAATCATGTTATCTGTCAACTTTTTTAAAAACAACCTAGTAGAGTAAAAAAATGAAATAATTTCAGTACTACATGCATGACCTGCCACATGCATGATCAATATGTGTTAATCTGAGAATATCATTGAGCTAAAATGCAGACTAGCGGGTCTCGCCAACCACTGTCCACCCTATCAACTGTATCTTCTGAGTCTTCCTCCTCCCTTCCCTTGGCAAGTGTTGTCACACAGGTCTCTGGCTGGAGAACCTCCACTTGTTTACCCCCTACTGTTGGGGTGATTGATAGCCTGTCAGCTGATACGGAATTGGATATGCCTGCTGTATCTTTCTCAATCCACCGTAACATCCCCGGCTGCACCTCTCTCACAGTCCAGCAGCTTGTCGTGTTCACCCTTTTCCACCTTGTGTCGGCAAAGCAGCAAACCCTCATTTGTGTAGAGGTGCTCACATATAAGATTCTTCACTCCTACACATGGCACAGTTAACAGTTTGAATTTCACCATCTTCAATCAACTAATAATGATAAACATTATTTATATATCACAAATACATTATGCATAGCTTTATGAGTCAGCATTTATTTCATATAAAACAAAGGTTACCATGTTTAAGATATTCAAAGCAATTAAATAATTATAATTAAAACAATTAAATAATTAAAGCAAAAATAGTGATGACCCTGCTCTTCAGAGCTTACAATCTACAATGAAGTGGGGGTGTCACCAATTACAGGTGCTTATTTACAATGATGGTACAACCATCTTGAGGAAATGGGAGTAGATAAAAGCTGCATGAGCCTTTTGGGTACCGTAGAATTTGATGGTGAATTATGTTCATAGAAGTATAGAATAAGCTACATACAGTGGGGCAAAAAAGTATTTAGTCAGTCAGCAATAGTGCAAGTTCCACCACTTAAAAAGATGAGAGGCGTCTGTAATTTACATCATAGGTAGACCTCAACTATGGGAGACAAACTGAGAAAAAAAAATCCAGAAAATCACATTGTCTGTTTTTTTTTCATTTTATTTGCATATTATGGTGGAAAATAAGTATTTGGTCAGAAACAAGCAATCAAGATTTCTGGCTCTCACAGACCTGTAATTTCTTCTTTAAGAGTCTCCTCTTTCCTCCACTCATTACCTGTAGTAATGGCACCTGTTTAAACTTGTTATCAGTATAAAAAGACACCTGTGCACACCCTCAAACAGTCTGACTCCAAACTCCACTATGGTGAAGACCAAAGAGCTGTCAAAGGACACCAGAAACAAAATTGTAGCCCTGCACCAGGCTGGGAAGACTGAATCTGCAATAGCCAACCAGCTTGGAGTGAAGAAATCAACTGTGGGAGCAATAATTAGAAAATGGAAGACATACAAGACCACTGATAATCTCCCTCGATCTGGTGCTCCATGCAAAATCCCACCCCATGGGGTCAGAATGATCACAAGAACGGTGAGCAAAAATCCCAGAACCATGCGGGGGGACCTAGTGAATGAACTGCAGAGAGCTGGGACCAATGTAACAAGGCCTACCATAAGTAACACACTACGCCACCATGGACTCAGATCCTGCAGTGCCAGACGTGTCCCACTGCTTAAGCCTGTACATGTCCGGGCCCGTCTGAAGTTTGCTAGAGAGCATTTGGATGATCCAGAGGAGTTTTGGGAGAATGTCCTATGGTCTGATGAAACCAAACTGGAACTGTTTGGTAGAAACACAACTTGTCGTGTTTGGAGGAAAAAGAATACTGAGTTGCATCCATCAAACACCATACCTACTGTAAAGCATGGTGGTGGAAACATCATGCTTTGGGGCTGTTTCTCTGCAAAGGGGCCAGGACGACTGATCCGGGTACATGAAAGAATGAATGGGGCCATGTATCGTGAGATTTTGAGTGCAAACCTCCTTCCATCAGCAAGGGCATTGAATATGAAACGTGGCTGGGTCTTTCAACATGACAATGATCCAAAGCACACCACCAGGGCAACGAAGGAGTGGCTTCGTAAGAAGCATTTCAAGGTCCTGGAGTGGCCTAGCCAGTCTCCAGATCTCAACCCTATAGAAAACCTTTGGAGGGAGTTGAAAGTCCATGTTGCCAAGCGAAAAGCCAAAAACATCACTGCTCTAGAGGAGATCTGCATGGAGGAATGGGCCAACATACCAACAACAGTGTGTGGCAACCTTGTGAAGACTTACAGAAAACATTTGACCTCTGTCATTGCCAACAAAGGATATATCACAAAGTATTGAGATGAAATTTTGTTTCTGACCAAATACTTATTTTCCACCATAATATGCAAATAAAATGAAAAAAAAAACAGACAATGTGATTTTCTGGATTTTTTTTTCTCAGTTTGTCTCCCATAGTTGAGGTCTACCTATGATGTAAATTACAGATGCCTCTCATCTTTTTAAGTGGTGGAACTTGCACTATTGCTGACTGACTAAATACTTTTTTTCCCCACTGTATATAAAAAGGGAAAGTGATAGGGCCGCCCTAAACACATGTTTTTACAGAGCACCTAAAAATGTCTAAGTTGTAGTTATACTCGTAGTTCATGGGGGACAAAGGGTAAGAGGCAAGTCATCTAGGTAGGAGACTGAACTGAACCGGACAAAGTCCAGATCAGGGGTGTTACCGTCTTTGTGTGTTTCAGAGTTTGAAAGTGGAATTACTGCACTGCTAGACATGACACAGATTCATTTGTTCATGAAAGAATTGCAGATTTATTCATAGTCCCAACACGTTTTCAAGTTAAAAACACTTCTTCCTCAGGGGATGATATTTATATCATCCCCTGAGGAAGAATCCCCTAAGGAAGAAGTGTTTTTAACTTCAAAACGCGTTGGTACTATGAATAAATCTGCAATTCTTTCATGAACGAATGAATCTGTGTCATGTCTAGCAGCACATTAAATCCATAAAAAGCTCCATTAATCTGAAAATTCCTGCGGTCACTGGGTTGACCTGTGGATGTGCGGCAGATTACTGACAATTCCATGCGCTTTACCTTTCCTACATCAGGTGAGTGGAATTATAATATTGTCTGTACCCTGTCTATCAGATAAGACCCTATTTGCACGTTCTCAATTCCTACAGTGTGAATAAGAAAGTTTGAAAGTGGTGAGCGGCCACGACAATTGGTTAGAGATAAAATCTGGGATGCAGTTGGAGAGGTGGAGCTGTTGAATTCATCCAGGATAAGAAGTGTCAATTCTGAGGACATGAAGTGTGGCCGCAATGCATAAAAGTGGTCAAGGAAGAGGGTGGGTGAGCCTGAGGGCCGGTATATGACTGCTATTCTGAGGGAGAGGGGATGGAAAACCCTGATGATGTGAACCTCAAAAGAAGAATTGCGTCCAATAAGCCTGCATTTATTTATTGGGTCATAAACAGGATTGTTGTTGGTAGCAAGGAGTGTAGGGTTATCGTTGAAGTTAGCAGTGATCGTACAGCGGGATATGCACATATTCCATGTGTTGTAATCTGGACGTGGATTACGCTCACTATTACTTTTCTTAGAACTAATTATTGTGAATAGCCTGCGGCCTCCTCGAATGATTCATGGCTCAATCATGTCATTGTCTGGACAATAGGGGCCAGCTGAGAGCTATTCGCTACTAAGATCACAGCGCTTGTTTCTGTATGACTCAAGGCCTGTGGTCTCTGTGATTATTGCAAGGCCACTCCAATCTGTGGGCCAGGGAAATGCAGCCTTTATGCTTAATGGATACCGATGGTTTCCGAAAGCTGATGGCCGTCACAGTCCCCCCAATACCAGTTGCCCAGTCACCATTACTTCCGAAAGAAGGTCATCTTTCCTGACCCCACTAACCCTGTATCTGTCTGCTATTACTGGTATGTCTACTGGCTGCAATACCATCATCATCCATCTTTCCGGACCCCACTCACCTTGTATCTGTCTGCCATTACTGTTTTTTTTCCCCTGCATGTTTTCTCACCATAATTCCTTGATGCTAACACACAGTTGACTTTATCTGTCCATTTGGATCTGACTATTTCCTGTTTGCATTTTTGCTTCTAACTTCTAATTATTCCCCTCCTTTGTCTGTGATCAGTCTCCCTGCTTCCCCTCCCTGCTGATCACACCTGGCCTATTTCATGTGCACTTAGCTTGTTATAAATTCAGACTGTCTGGTCTGTTTTGACCATGGTCTGTCTCCATAAGGATGTCTCTAAAAGGATACAGCAGAAATATGCCAGAAAATAATCCAGAAGTGAACAGAAGGTATGACTAACCACCGTTATTAAATGTACTAAATTTCTTTCTCTTTTTTCTACACTTACTCTCATCATGCTGACATATGCTCTAACAGTTTTGGCTCCATTACTCCTCACTCTCCTTCGCTATACGCAAACCCCAGCACCCTCTAACCAAGTAATAATCTCTCCTTCCCTCTTGCCTTCCCACCTGATCTGCTCCTCAACCTCAGATCTCTCCTAATAAAAAACTAAACAAGCTGCCCACTCTCCTTCTCCCACCTGCTCCGTCTCTCTCTGCTTTTCCTCACTGCTGGTGACATATCTCCCCATCCTGGACCCCCACATCTCATACCTCCCATTATTACCCCCTTTTATTGCTCCCAACCCAATATAAACACCTGAAATCTTCCCCATCTCAAATCTGTGCCCTTGACACCCACCACCCTGCTCCCTCTCTCTGGATCACTCTAGAATGCCCACTCTGTCTGTAATAAACTCCACGTGATTCACCAGAGTAAAAATAGCATCATGGGAAGCAACATCTCTTCCACTACAGCCAACCCAGCAGATGTACACCCAACCACGAGTGCACACATTTCCAAAAATTAGTTGGAGACAGCAAGAAAGTTTTATCAATTTCAAGAGAGTAGAAATAGTATAATAGGGACCAATGCATTTTTCACTACAGCTAACCCAGCAAATGGACACCCTACCAAGAGTGTACACATTACCAGAAATTAGTGGCAGACACCACTAAAGTGGCATCAATTTCACCACCTACCTCATTCAGACTTAGAACACTGAGCCTAATCCCCTTCCACCACGACCTCGCTTTTTTCCAGTCATGTTGCTCACATAGTGTGCTATGAGCACAGTATTAGCAACTAAAAATTAGATTTTTTACTCTACACCACCTCTGCACAGCTGAAATTCAGTGGCACTAAATAAGGTGAAATATGGTGTGCTGAATCGAGTTAGTCACAGAAAAATTTCTGTGTGGATGAGGCCTGTATAACAAAGAAGATTTGCTCCAAACAATTAAAAAGTAACATGTCCCCTACTGTATAATGTTAGGAACAGAAGAATTTTTTGGGGCCTGTTGATAAGTCCTGTATAAGATTGAGCAGATGCTCCAAACAGTTTAAAAGTGACATGCCTCCTACTGTATGTCATTAGTAACAAAAGAATTTTAGGGGCAGGAATGGGAACGTACAAAATGATCAATAACAGTGCGGCTATGGGAAGTTCAAGATCCAGAATCCATCCTACAACTATTACTCATCTACCCAACATCAATTACCAGAGAGCGTTTGATGCTCATCAGAAGATAGGTGTAAAAGATGCATGTCTCAAGCTAGGTACAATATAAAAGATCGATCCTAATAACAGAAGAAGCTATATGCCAAATAAAATTACAATATTTTATTGAGATACATGTAAAAAAATAACATTAAAAAACATGTACAAAATAGGGACAACAATGTGCAAAAAAAAATCACATCACTAAGGTAAGCAGAAATCCATAAAAAAATCCCATAGCAGTGTATGGACAAAGAGTGAAAAAAACTCACTATAATTGGCAGCAATCAAAACTCAGGACAATAGAAAAAAGCACCCATGTGTAGTAGAATCAATATAAGTCCTAAATGGAACTAAGGGGCCAAATACGATAAGAGGCTCAAATAATTGCCTAAGCATCCAAAAGAAAATATGTAACTCCAGGCATAAAAATGTTAATCCATGTGGAAAAGTGACCAGAGTACATATTAGAGGTATTGTAGGCTAAAGTATGGAGAAGATATGTAAACGAAAAGGTGCTGCTACATTACCTTAAATAGTGGCGGTACCCTGACGCACATTTCGCGAGTTGCTTTTTCAAGGGGAGTGCTGCTACACATGATATGACACTATTATTCATGATATGACACTAATTTATTAAATTATTAATTTATTATATATGAGTTGAAACATTACCACTTTCAACAATGCACTGTCACTATTATATATTACTAGCTGAATAAAAGTAAAAGAAAAGTCAAAGATGCTATAGGATTTTTACAGGATGAAAATGATGAAATGGTAAGACAGGATGTTGAGAAGGCTGAACTTTTAAATTCCTATTTTGCTTCTGTTTTCTCTCAAAAAGGAAATGTAACATCAACCGTTCTTCACTGTCCTATTAGGGAAAAGAAGAATCCAGGATATCTATAAACAGAAAGATAGTGAGGAAACACTTAGCTAACCTAAATGGATTCAAGTCTCCAGGTCCAGATGAATTACACCCCAGAGTACTGAAGGAGATAGCAGAAGAAATTTTTGAACCCCTCTCCATAATCTTTGAAAATTCTTGGAGAACAGGAGAAGTGCCAGAAGACTGGAGAAGAGCAAATGTTGTTCCTATCTTCAAAAAGGGGAAGAAGGTGGACCCAGGCAACTATAGGCCGGTGAGTCTGACTTCTATACCAGGAAAGATCTTTGAACAAATTATTAAACAACATGTATGTCAGTACCTGTTTAAGAATGAAGTGATTAAACAGAGTCAGCATGGGTTTGTAACTAATAAGTCATGTCAGACTAACTTAATTTCCTTCTATGATGGAATCACTGATTGGGTGGATCAAGGAAATGCTGTAGATATAGTATATCTTGACTTCAGCAAAGCATTTGACAAAGTCTCTCATACAATCCTTATAGAAAAAATGACTAAGTATGGAATAGACAAGGCAACTGTTAGGTGGATTCATAACTGGCTTAGTGATCGGACCCAAAGAGTAGTCGTAAATGGCTGCACATCCAGTTGGAAGAATGTCTCAAGTGGGGTACCACAGGGCTCTGTCCTGGGCCCTGTATTGTTCAACATCTTTATCAACGATTTAGATGAAGGAATTGAGGGTAAACTGATTACATTTGCTGATGACACAAAGCTAGGAGGGATAGCTAATACTAGAAAAGAGAGAGAGAGGATTCAAAAAGATATAAATAAACTGGAGAAGTGGGCAGTAACTAACAGAATGGTTTTTAACAGGGAGAAATGCAAAGTACTACATCTGGGCAATAAAAATGAAAAAAGCATATACAGAATGGGAGGAATAGGGCTAAGTGACAGCACATGTGAAAAAGACTTGGGTATACTAATAGATCACAGACTGAATATGAGTCAACAGTGTGATGCAGCAGCAAAAAAGACAAATGCAATTCTAGGATGTATTAACAGAAGCATACAGTCTAGATCACGTGAAGTCATTATTTCCCTTTACTCCTCTTTGGTCAAACCTCATCTGGAATATTGTGTCCAGTTTTGGGCACCACATTTTAAAAAAGACATCAACAAACTGGAGCAAGTTCAGAAAAGAGCGACCAGAATGGTGACCGGTCTGCAAACCCTGTCTTATGAGGAAAGGTTGCAGGATTTGGGAATGTTTAGTTTGCAAAAGAGAAGACTGAGAGGAGACTTAATAGCTGTCTACAAATATCTAAAGGGCTGCCACATTGTAGAAGGATCAACTTTATTCTCATTTGCACAAGGAAAGACTAGAAGCAATGGGATGAAACTGAATGGGAGGAGACACAGATTAGATATTAGAAAAAACTTTTTGACAGTTAGAGTGATCAATGAGTGGAACAGGCTGCCATGAGAAGTGGTGAGTTCTCCTTCAATGGAAGTCTTCAAACAGAGGCTGGACAGACATCTGACTGGGATGATTTAGCGAATCCTGCTTTGAGCAGGGGGTTGGACCAGATGGCCCAGGAGGTCCATTCCAACTCTACGATTCTATGATTTTATGATTCTATAAGAGCCCGGTGCTGCCCAGGCATGGTAACTAACTACGTTAGTTATAACAAATTATAATGATTATATCTATATATAAAGCTGAGTGTAGAGCCCCGCCCACTCCGCATAGCCACATTCACTAAAATATCCCACATCATCCCGTCAGTCAGTACTACCGGACTACTACCCCTAATATCCCACATCGTCCCATCAGCCAGAGCCACCGGACTACTAATATCCCACATCATCCCGTTAAAAGCCACCGCACTATTACCCCTACTATCCCACATCATCCCATCAGCCAGAGCCCCCGGACAACTACCTCT
This sequence comes from Dendrobates tinctorius, assembly GCF_039654945.1. Lineage (NCBI taxonomy): Eukaryota > Metazoa > Chordata > Amphibia > Anura > Dendrobatidae > Dendrobates > Dendrobates tinctorius. The sequence goes on from NW_027361703.1 coordinate 54,237,458, forward strand.
AATATCCCACATCATCCCGTCACATCCGCCGGACTACTACCCCTAATATCCCACATCGTCCCATCAGCCAGAGCCACCGGACTACTAATATCCCACATCATCCCGTTAAAGCCACCGGACTACTACCCCTAATATCCCACATCATCCTGTCAACCAGAGCCACCGGACAACTACCCCTAATATCCCACATCATCCTGTCAGAGCCACTGGACTACTGTGGGGAGGTTGACCTGACAGAGAAATCTGCTTTCAGTAAAAGGCAGAGGGAATAATTCAGTGTAGAAATAAAGGCACTGAGAAGGAAAAAGGGTGCCTTATTGAGTGTGACTATTAGAGGGCAGTGGGGAGCACAGAAGAGAGTGGTTACATAACTGCCACAGGTCAAGTTCACACTCATTGGTCAAAAGTGACTGCCAGGTGACAGTGGGCGGAGCTACCTAGGCTGGTAGTATAAAGGCTGGGAGAAGCTTCTAGAAAGTCCAGTCAGACAGGGGAGCTCACTAGTAAGGAGGGTCGGCTTCTCAGTGGAGAGCCCAAAGAGAGCACCAGACAGTAGAGACGGTCACGGGGGGTGACCCAGGAACACAGAAGCATCAGACGGAGACAGTCTGGGCGAATTAAGGGACATTGTACTCTGATCGGGGACACACTGTGGTGGAAGTGCCTAGGGCAGCCACAGTGAGGAGAACCGCAGAGGACACCACGATGGTGACACAGACAGAAAAAGAAGGTACCTGGGTCTGTGTGAAAAGGGATTGCCAAAAGTCCTGTCATGGTTTGTGGAAGTCGTCAAGGAAGTTGGTGAATAAAACACCGACATGTTGAATGCACTTTCCTGTCTCAGTCTCCAGTCTGTTTGCGTCAAGAAGTGGGTCACCCCCCAGCCCTGTTGGATCAGCACACCTCCCCCGCCTATCAGCATCAGCACCACCTCCTAATTTGCCATCCCTCGCCACCCCTACATTTGGCGTAGTCGGCAGGATCAATTGCCGCCAATACAACATCTTCAGCGGCAGGCCTGCCACCAAGTAGCAAAGGCCCCAAGTTGTGTGGGGTGAAGAATTGTTTGGTTGCTGTTCTCTGTGGATTAAAAAATAAAAAAAATAAAAAAACTGGACTGTGGATTGCTGGCTGTCAATAAAATGGCTGTGGTGATTTGGCGCCCAAAGGGAGAGGTACAGACATTGCTGATTGTACTGAGTGATCCGGGGCTTTGTCAAATCCACCCCTAGGGGGAATGGTGTACATCTGAAGAGAACTGTTCCCTCATGTTGGACCCTGAAAGATGGGTGGAGAAGCCCACCGCCGCACCCCCTAAGAACGGGAGTGGCCCAGGTGGAGAGACCTGCTGTGGCTGTTTGGCGCCATTCAGCTACTGGACCTCGGACGGCATGAGACGCTGTAGCTGTCGGGGTGTCAGATGCCAGGAATGGCGGTGGCGCCAAGAATTGGAGACCCATCGGGACACCTGTTCAGGGAGCCTCCCCGCGGAGCTGTTGGGCCTGGAGGCCGGCCCTGTCGGATGGCGGGGTGAAGATCAACGGCCGAAACAGGAGCGGTGGGAGAGTCTGTTGGGAGCCACGGTGGCTGGGAAGGTGAGCGTGTCCCCGGCCTCACCGGCGACACCCCAGGAAACCCCGTCCCCACGTGCCATGCAGCGGACAGACCACGGGGCCTTGACACCAGTCCTCGTCCTCCCTGCCTACCTCTACACGCTGTGGTGCCTCCAGCTCTGAGCAACGGCGTAGCCCCCTGTCAAGTTGACTTCCAACGTATCGGTCTCACTCCCGGGCACTACTGAAATCGGGCAATCAGCTGCACTGTCTGACTTACCGGAAAGTGCGGCCACTGCTTCATCTGTGGCCCTACCTGAGGTTGCTTCGCCGGAGCCCATGGAAGCCTTGGCACCAGCTGCGGCCTCCCCTGCGGCCGCGCCTACGTCGCTGTCAAAGCTGGCTGTGGCCTACTCACCATCGGAGCCTGCGGCCTCTTCTGTTCCACCCTCAACCTTGACCGCAACCCACCCACCGGTCTCTGCGGCCTATACCGGACCCTCTCCCTGGGTTGCGGAGGTCATTGAAGGAAAAAAGGCCAGAGAGCGGGAGATCTGGGGGCTGCTCCATGAAAAAGGAGAAGCGGGCATGGTGGCTCCACGTTCTATCGGGAGGCTGGTGCACGCAAACCAGGAGAAAGGGTATGGCTTTATCTGGGACTGCGCCACTGGAGAGAAAGTTTACCTAAATGTGGCATCCATCCGGCTTGGCCGGGCTTTGCAAGAAGGAGACTGGGTCTCTTACTATAAGTAGTACTGCCCCCGAGGCTACTACGCTGTGGCAGTAATTGCTTGCCCTGAAGATTACGTGCCCCCGTAAAAGGGACTCCCAGAGACACCCCAACAGTCCCAGGACTTTAAGTCCCTTGCTGAGTTGGCAAAACATCGGCCTCAGGAGATGGCCTGGACTACCAGGAGTTTGATGCATAGTTGTGCAATTCATCGGACAGTTTCACGTCTGCGTTTATAGAAATGTTTTTGTTGTTGTTCATGTTTATCTCCTGACGCAGTGGGAACGCATAAGGGGGATGCTCAGGTCAAAGGAAGGGGGAGTATGTCCAGTATGACAATTTTTATGTTAAAAAAAAAAAAAGAAAAGAAAAAAAAAAAGAAGCTCTGTTTTGGTAAAAACGTATTGCAACAAATGTGGAAAAGTGTGTAGTGAATTTGAAATGTTAAAGTGTTATTTATTTTAAACAAGAAAATGTGTATTCAGCAGGTCACGGGTACGGAGAGTATGACGACCACGACTTGTCCAAGATGACAGGACGACAGGACAAGAAGGAGACAGACAGACCGGGTACATGAGTAAGAGGTCTGTGTGACCAAGAGTCTGTGTGACAAAGGGGTCTGTGTGACCGAGAGTCTGTGTGACCCAGACGCCGACCTTGACTCATTGTTAAAGTGCCTGGTTCCGGACACCACATACACCCCAGGAGAAAGGGAAGAGATTGTCGAGGACAACAATGGTTAAAGGAAGGGAGAATGTGGGTAGGTTGACCTGACAGAGAAATCTGCTTTTAGTAAAAGGCAGAGGGAATAATTCAGTGTAGAAATAAAGGCACTGAGAAGAAGGAAAAAGGGTGCCGTATTGAGTGTGACCATTAGAGGGCAGTGGGGAGCACAGAAGAGAGTGGTTACATAGCTGCCACAGGTCAAGTTCACACTCATTGGTCAAAGGTGACTGTCAGGTGACAGTAGGCGGAGCTACCTAGGCTGGTAGCATAAAGGCTGGGAGAAGCTTCCAGAAAGTCCAGTCAGCCAGGGGAGCTCACTAGTAAGGAGGGTCTGCTGATCAGTGGAGAGCCCTCAGAGAGCACCAGACAGAAGAGACGGTCACAGGGGGGTGACCCAGTGTCACGTGCCCCGTCCTGTGTGACACGGCCAGCAGGCCGGTAACTAATACAACAGGACACGGCACGTGTAATTGTCCAGTGTGACGTGGCCCGCAAGCCAGTAACTAATACAACAAGACACAGGGGATAGGGAAACATTTACAATGGTGGGCCCTGCGATAGGGAACGGGGGAAGTGGAGACCTCCTGCCCTCCCCTGAGTCAGTGTCCCTAACACTCCTAATGTTCCCTATACAGGCTCCTCACCAGTCGCCGATCAGGATACCTGTCACCCTAGCACACCCTACACCTATTCCTTACTAGAGAGCTGGGTCCAGGCAACAGAGTCCAACACCTGAGTGCATCTTCCTCCCACCGTGTCCAACACCTGGGTGCAGCAGTCCAGCAACGGAGTCCAGCACCTGAATGCAGCTTCCAGCAAAAGAGTCCAGCACCTGAGTGCAGCTTCCAGCAAGAGTCCAGCAACTGAGTGCAGTTCTACACCATAGCTGCCACTCCACCAAGCTTTGCAAGAATTCTTCACTGACACTATAGCTGCCACTCCACCATGCTTTACACAAACTCATTGCTGACACCATAGCTGCCACTCCATGACTCTGACTGAGTTGTCCTGGACTCTCCTCAGCACCATAGTGCAGCCTTGGAGCAAACAGAGTCCACCACCTGCATGCAGCTGTCCAGAAACAGAGTCCAGCATATGCATCCAGCTTTCCAGCAAAAGAGTCCAGCATATGCATTCAGCTTTCCAGCAAAAGAGTCCAGCATCTTGAGTCCAGCTTTCCAGCAACCAAGTCCAGCATCATGAGTGCAGCTCTACACCATAGCTGCCACTCCACCAAGCCATGCAAGAACTCCTTGCTGACACCATAGCTGCAACTCCACCAAGCCATGCCAGCCCTCCTCGCAGACACCATAGCTGCCACTCCAGGACTCTCACTGAGCTGCCCGGGACTCTCCTTCAGCTCCATCCTTCACCCAGCAAGGTTGGAAAAGACCAACAATATCACCAACGTCAGTGAGCACAACTGACACACCTTTATTGAGTAAGCACACCTGTTAGTGATTCCCATGCAATTACACTAACCACCACCGGGGGCCAAAGTATCTCTAAAAACACCAGTGCGATTACCATACTGGCCACCGGGGGCAAACAAAACAAAAGACACCACCATGTAATAATCCTAATGGCCACCGGGGGCAAACCCACATCCGAGCACACAGCTCAAGGAAAAAAAAGGTTACTTTGCATTATATCAGTCATGATCCAGCATGGATCATGACACCCAGAAACACAAAAGCATCAGACGGAGACAGTCTGGGCGAATTAAGGGACAGTGTACTCTGATCGGGGAAACGCTGTGGTGGAAGTGCCTAGGGCAGCCACAGTGAGGAGAACCCCAGAGGACACCACGACAGTGACACAGACAGAAAAAGAAGGTACCCGGGTCTGTGTGAAAAGGGATTGCCAAAAGTCCTTTCATGGTTTGCAGAAGTCGTCAAGGAAGTTGGTGAATAAAACACGGACCTGTTGAATGCACTTTCCTGTCTCAGTCTCCAGTCTGTTTGCATCAAGAAGTGGGTCACCCCCCAGCCCTGTTGGATCAGCACACCTCCCCCGCCTATAAGCATCAGCATCACCTCCTAATTTGCCTTCCCTCACCACCCCTACACTACTACCCCTAATATCCCACTTCATCCCGTCAGCCAGAGCCACCGGACTACTACCCCTAATATCCCACATCATCCTGTCAGCCAGTGCCACCGGACCACTCCCCATAATATTCCACATCATCCCATCTGCCAGAGCCACTGGACTACTACCCCTAATAACCCACATCATCCCATCAGCCCGGGTTCAGAACCAGAGTGCTGGGTGGAACGGTCCTAACTTCCATACCGGGGATCCCTTTAAGAGAGACCTGGTGTCAGAACCAGAGCGCTGACTGTATTTGCCCTGACTTCCATACCGGGGATCCCTTTAAGAGAGCCTGGGATCAGAACCAGAGCGCTGAGTGGATTTGCCCTGACTTGCATACCAATGATCCCATTAATAGAACCCTGGGGTCAGAATCAGAGCGCTGAGGGATTTGCCCTAGCTTCCGTACAGGAGATCCCTTTAAGAGAGCCTGGGGTCAGTACCAGAGCATTTGAAGGCAATTGCCCTGACTTCCATACCGAGGATCCCCTTAAGAAAGGCCTGGGGTTAGAACCAAAGCACTGGATGGACTTGACCTGCCTTCCATACTGGAGATTCCTTTAAGAAAGGCCTGGGATCAGTACCAAAACGCTGAGTGAATTTGCCCTAACTTGCATACCATTGATCCACGGGAGGGGGGATTCATTTCTGTCATGTGCTCTGTGCTCCTCTCTGGGGGGCAAACAATGGCTGGGAGCTTATGATCCTGGGGATGCTAGATTTCTCCCACCATGTCAGTGTCTGCTGAGGTGTTGTCAAGTGGGAAAACTTGCTCATAGCAACCAATCACAGCTCAGCTACTTTTAACCAGCTCTGGTGAAATGAGAGATGCTTAGTGATTGGTTGCAAGGAAAACTTGATCATAGCAACCAATCACAGATGAGCTTCTTTTGAACAGCTCTGGTGAAATGAGAGATGCTTAGTGATTGGTTGCAAGGAAAACTTGATCATAGCAACCAATCACAGATGAGCTTCTTTTGAACAGCTCTGGTGAAATGAAAGATGCTTCATGATTGGTTGGTGATACACACATACATACATTCATTTTTATATATAGAGATATGTATTTAAGTGCAATTTCTTGGCTTTATTGCCTCTGTGCTTCTCTAATGTTTGGGTAGCTCTTTACACTTGCTCAATACATTTTTCTTTTACTTTCTTATTATTATTTTCTTCCTTTCCTTATTCATTTCTCCTTCCCTTTTTCCTTTTTTCTTCTCGCCCCCACCCCTGTTTTCCACTTGTCACTCCCACACTTCACGTCCATGGTTCCTCATCAATGTTTAGCAGCAGTATGCGTTCCATTCATGGCCCTGCACGAGCGTTGCTGTGGTGACGCATCTCTATGCTGCAGTTTCCTCCTCCCTGCTCTGACGCGTTGGGCTGAGAGGAGGCGCAGCTTCGCATGACGCCGGTCTGCAGTGATGTCAGGTGGGAAACCCTTCCAGAAGTGCCACACAGCAGCTGCCGCTAATATGATTTCATGCATATGTAAATCCAGCCTGATCATACCTTAACCTGCGCCCCTCGAAAAAGCCATACGTGAAGCGCGCGTCAGGGTCTTCAGCCTGCATTTGTGAGGTAATATGCCTGCGCCACTTTGCATTCATTTCTGGGTTACTTACAGGACTTCCATTTTGGATTTTTCACCACTTCACCATTACTAGCATCATATATACACTGCTTTTGCGCAATTTGCACACACAATGATTAATATACAGTATATGCACTATGTACTGATGTCCTTTTGATTATGGATTTCATCTGTTGTATCATAACTTATTAATGCTTTGGCTGTCATTACTTAATAGGAGGTTTTTATTCTAACCCCTAATATATTTTTATGGCCTATTATTTATTTATTCATCCATTTATTCATTTGTTTGCATACTCCATATGATATCCATTTGTATATTTTATATTACATAGGAGCTTTCATGTAATCTATCTTGCACATTACTATCGCAGTGCGGCTGTTCATTTGTTCATAGTGTCCGCACCCAATTTAAGTATGCTTATTCTTGTTGAAAAATACGATTTTTTTACTTGATTCTAATAAAGTATTATATAATTTTAGACATAGCTTCCTTTTCCCTCTTTTTTGATGCTTTTGTATATTTGAAGCCGTCTTCCATAGGGATTTGATTTTCGATTTATGTTTTACATTTAGCAGCAGAAAAAATTCTACTTTTTTAATGTGTCTTAGGTCTGTAGACAGTTTCATATCACCACAGCACTAAATGACAAGGTGGGATACAGCAGGCTTTTTCGCATTTAGCTATTGAAAAAATATTATTTACAATGCTATACTTGTGCATGGAGGACAATAGAAACAATGCACAACACATTTGTAGGACATATGCCTTGCTGGCTTTGTCTGTGGACTCAGTAAGGGACTGGGCCATTCACTGATGTTCAATAGCCAAGGTAGTTAGATGGGCGAGACGGTCTCTGAACTCTAGAACATAGAGAATAATGGGCGTTCTGGTGTCTGCGATATCTCCCTCCAAGTGTTCTTTTAGAAAAGTGAGAGGCCCATGGACCTTCCGGCCAAACAGTAGTTTGAAGGTAGAGAACCCTGTGGACTCTTGGGGAACCTCCCAATAGGCAAAAAGGAGATGTGGCAGGTATTTTTGCCAGTCCTTTTCAACATCAGCAAAAGTCTGCAGCATATTTTTCAGGGTTCCATTAAAGCATTCTCATAGTCAGTTGGTCTGCGGGTGGTATGGGGTAGTGTGAATGGCTCGAACATCACAGGTATGCCATAGGGACTGGACCAGATCTCACATGAACTGAGTCCCTTGATCCAATAATATTTCACTAGGAAACCCTACCTGGGTAAAGATGGTAACAAGGGCCTCAGCTTCCTTTACAGGTGTAATACTGGACAGGGTAACGGCTTCAGGATATTGCGTGACATAGTCCACCACTGTCAAGATATATATATTTTTCCCTGTCCAGCTGGGGTGGATGAGCCAGAGGCCATATGATGTCCACAGCTACACGTTGAAATGGTTATTCACTCCAATGCAGGGATTGCATTGGTACCTTATATCGAGCTTTGATGTCCAGCCAAGGGTTATGTCATGTGCCTGTTGGAGTAGCTGTGCCCTGTACTTCTGAGGGGCAACTAGTTGCTTGGACGCTGCATCAGGGTTGCCCTTGTCACTGACCTTTGTTACACGATAATGCAGTCCGTTTTCATGAGTGAAGCTATCCCCATTATCTCCCATGTGTCCAGTTTCTGCCCTTAGCCTAAGGGCTGCTAAGGTATTATCACCCTCTATTTCTCTCCTAAACTCCTATCTATTCCAAGACTCTCCCAATGTGGTTGCAGGGAACGTATTGCTTAACAACATTGAAGCAGTTCTTGGTGGTTGCTCCCCGGTGAGGTCCAGATGTCGTGATGCTTGATGTGCCTGTAGTCGGGTGACTGCTCGCACAAAATGGCACTGTAACTCCCCAATGTCGTTTCCAAGGAGGATATCTGCAGGATGTCCTCTCATAACTCCAATCCAACAGTTTTTCTCCATAACCGTAATCCAAACATACAGAACCTCACTGTATATATTTGCGGGCACCCCCTGCCAGGGCAATGGGAATTCCAAGACCCTGGTGAATTGCCTTGGGTCGAACCACATGGCAGTCAGCGATAGTCAGAAGTGCACCTGTATCTCTAAATCCCAACACTTTGTATCCATCAATTAAGACATCCTGTAGTTGGTATTGCTGTTGCTTTGGGTAGCTGAGGGACAAAGGCTGGAGTCTGTACACTAAAGGAGAGGTATCTAGGGTGCCATGGTGGGTGGTCCACTCGAGAAAGGATGATGGTAACTTTCCTCAGGCAGGATGGAGTGCACAAAATGCACTGGACAAGGTGGGGCTGCATGGGGATCCCTCTGAATCTGTGAGGGACAGCAGGATTGCAAATGCCAGGTTGACTACACCCATAACATCTCCTCTCAGTGATACCCCAGGTCGCAGTCGGAAGTATTGGTTCCCAGGATTGTGAGGTGTGATTGTCATTGGCCTGTGGTTGGGTGGAAGGGCAGATATAATCTGAGGGGGCCAGGATGTGGGAGCAGGCTGTGGGTTTTGTCCAGAAGCCTCTTCCATTGCGGTCATATAGTAAGGGCCTCATCGGTCAGGGCTGCGGCTCTATGCACAGTGCACAGTGTATGCTCCCGGACCCATTCCCATAGTTCTATAGGGCACTTGGCAAAAAATTGTTCTATAAGGAACGCCTGTATAACATCTTCCACAGTAAAAGCATTTTCTGCTTACAGCCAACTCTGACATGCCTGGGACACCTTATGGACATACATCCTAAATAATACCCCCATGGTGCATGGGAGGTCTCGGAACTGGGTCCTATATGAGTCTGGTGTGATAACATGGTAATTCAAGTTAGACCTCTTTACAATGTTATATTCCTGGTTCCTCTGTAAGTTTCAGCCACACTTCCAGTCAGGAGAACCACTAATAGATGCATCCAGTCAGAGTGGAGTACCTCCATCACAGCACACTGCTGCTCAAAGTCCTTGAATAACCCCTCCACATGTCCAAAAACCTCATCAAATGGCTTAAAGTCTGTCCAGGTGATCTGTACAGACTCCTGGATCGTGGGGTTTACACTCCACTTTCCATTACTCCCTCTTTTCATTTCCATTGCTTCTTATCTCCTCTGTGCTCGGTGAGCAGCCTCCTCAATATACTCCTGAGAGATGCCTGGGCCCAGAACCGCCATCTCTTCTTCATACCACACCACCTGCTGGCTTTTTGGGGTGGAGGTCCCCGTCTCCCGCGCTTATCCTTCAGACATCTGGGAGGAGATGGCTTGGCTAGCACCCACCTGTAGATCAATTAAGGCCTCTTTGGTGAGTCCCTGGTAGTTCAGACCCAGGTTTCTGGCTCTCTCCTGTAAACTGGATAAAGTCCAATTTCTGTACTCACTTTGTGGGTGTTTCTCCATTTGGTTATGCTCTGTTGATCTCACTGCTGCCACCAGTTGTCACGGGGTCCTTCTCCTGTATCACACAATCAACAGAGCAAGGGAAGAGTGAACAATCCAAAGACCTTTATTTTAGGCAAAAACAAAGAGGTCCATATACAATCCACCATACAAAGGATACGATAATCCAGAACCCGAACGCAGTTCAGTAACAGGATAAAAGCCCTGGAAAATGAGAGTCCAACAAAACAGAAGACAGATGATAAAATGGTCCATATAATCTCTTTCTCTCTGAGGTGCCTGTTCACATCATCATCCAGCACAGGATCTTTTGTCTCTCCTGGCTGATATTTTAAAAGTCCCAGAAGGAGTTCATTGTTTGAACATTTTATCAATTTACATTGTGTGTAGAGTGGAGCGAAACGGGTCGAAAAAATTCAAAAGTCACCGACTTTCGCCAAAGTAAGGTTTCATGAAACAAAACCCGATCTTAGCGTGAGGTCGGCCACGAGGTCGGCGACTTTAGCGCCAAAGTCGTGTTTCAAAAGATGCTTTAGCGCCCTTTTTCAGCCAATCAGGAAGAACGGACACTGTGGACAACGTGATGACATAGGCAGCGGTCACCACCATCTTGGAGAAGGGCATGCAAGCGATTGACTTGCTTTGTGGGGCATCACAGGGGGTATAAAAGGGAGGGGACGCCGACCGCCATGTTACTCATGCTGATCTCAGAATAGGGAGAGCTGCTACAGCTGCTGATTCTGTAGGAAGAGTGTTAGGAAGGCAAAAAGAAAAAAAAACTGCTTCTGCTGCTAGCACTTTTCACTGTAGTTACTGTGCAGTGAAAGGTGAAGATTTTTGCTTTTGTGCAGCAGCGCTGGTGGTGATTAGCCTGCCTTTTAAGGCTAGCTGCATTGCTGTGTGCACACTGGTGTTCAAACTGCTTTTTTAAAAGCAATCCAAATTGTATTGCTTTGCCCTGGTGAGGTAGTGAGCGTTCATTTCTCCTCACACAGTACCGTGTAACGGCTGTTATCACGGCCAAATTGAAGCTATCTACGTGTGTGACTCTGTAAGGAAAAGTCGAGGAGTTTGTCCGTTCTAGCAGACCTACACCTTATAGTTTTGTCTGTTTTTCAAACAGTTTAGTATATTTGCTGTTTGATTACCTTCAAAACTAGAGAGAGACAGCGTGTGTCAGTCCGTATACAAAAACACGGAGCTTGACAATTTTACATACACCGTACAGCGGTGTACGTGCACGCTCCTCTCTCAGTACTGTGTAACAGCTGTTATCACGGCCAAAATGAAGCTATCTACGTGTGTGACTCTGTAAGGAAAAGTCGAGGAGTTTGTCCGTTCTTACAGAACTACACCTTATAGTTTTGTCCGTTTTTCAAACAGTTTAGTATATTTGCTGTTTGATTACATTCAAAAGTAGAGAGAGATAGCGTGTGTCAGTCCGTATACAAAAACACAGAGCTTGACAATATTACATACACCGTACAGCGGTGTACGTGCACGCTCCCCTCTCAGTACCGTGTAACGGCTGTTATCACGGCCAAATTGAAGCTATCTACGTGTGTGACTCTGTAAGGAAAGGTCGAGGAGTTTGTCCGTTCTTACAGACCTACACCTTATAGTTTTGTCCGTTTTTCAAGCAGTTTAGTATATTTGCTGTTTGATTACATTCAAAACTAGAGAGAGACAGCGTGTGTCAGTCCGTATACAAAAACACAGAGCTTGACAATTGTACATACACCGTACAGCGGTGTACGTGCACGCTCCTCTCTCAGTACCGTGTAACGGCTGTGATCACGGCCAAATTGAAGCTATCTACGTGTGTGACTCTGTAAGGAAAGGTACGAGGAGTTTGTCCGTTCTTACAGACCTACACTCTAGGGAGATTCCAATTCTGCCCAATTCTATATACACCTTGTAGTTTGTCATACACTAGGCAATTTCTGCCGGTCACATTGCGGTGTAATATAAATAGGGCCTGACAGAATCCAACTGTGTCCTGAAGTCTAGAGAGATTCCAAGTCTCCACAGTCCTCTATACACCTTTCTTACACCATCCAGAATCTGCCTGTCACATTGCGGTGTAATATAAACAGGGCCTGACAGAATCCAACTGTGTACTGAAGTCTAGAGAGATTCCAATTCTCCACAGTCCTCTATACACATTTCTTACACCATCCAGAATCTGCCTGTCACATTGCGGTGTAATATAAATAGGGCCTGACAGAATCCAACTGTGTCCTGAAGTCTAGAGAGATTCCAATTCTCCACAGTCCTCTATACACCTTTCTTACACCATCCAGAATCTGCCTGTCACATTGTGGTGTAATAGAAACAGGGCCTGACAAAATCCAACTGTGTCCTGAAGTCTAGAGAGATTCAAATTCTCCCCACTCCTATATACACCTTGTACCTTGTTTTACAGTACCATATAGTTGGTGGTTTTCTGGGTACATTTTCCCCAAAAATGAGGAAGTGTGGTGGAAGAGTCCGTGGAAGTGGGCGGGGGTTGGCAGCTGGTAATGATGATGTTGGTGTTGGTGGTGGATCTGCTGGTAGTGGCAAAAGCAAAATAGCACCTAATGCAGGAGGTGTTGAGCCTGCGTCATCGTCTGGCTCCACAAGGCCTTGAAGGCTCCCTTTTCTGGGAGTAGGTAAACCACTTTTAAAGCCGGAGCCTCAAGAACAAGTTTTGGCTTACATTGCTGACTCAGCCTCCAGCTCTATCGCCTCCTCTTCTGAAGTTTTAAAAAATAAAAGCACTGAGTCGTCATTGGAGGCTCATGGTTATGAACCACACCTTTCCTTGTGTCCTTCACCCCAACCAAAATTGAAGGATGCGGCAGGCCACACTACAGATTACTCTATGGAGCTGTTTTCACATACCATGCCTGGGTTATCAAGTCAAATCGTGAATTACCCAGGCCAAGATGAATCTGACATGGAGTGCACTGATGCACAGCCACTGATAGATGATTCTGCTGGTACATTCACTCAGAGCACTACATTGTCCTCGCAGTGTACTGAGACAGAATCTGACCCTGATGAAACTCAGGTGCCCCTTCCCGCATACTATACCACCATACATGGTGACACAGAGGACGGTGCATATGACATTGAAGAGGAGGTGATGGATGAACCAGTTGTTGACCCAGATTGGCATCCATTGGGGGAAGAGGGTGCCGCTGCCAATAACTTAGAAGAGGAGAATCCGCAGCGGGCATCGACATCACAACAATTGTTATCTGACAGGCCTGGAGCAGTCCAAAAACAGGTTACAAAAACCAAAAGAGTTGCAGGACAGCTTGGCCAGACCGTCAAAATAGCACAGCATGCAAGGCCTCAAATTGTCTTCCATAGTAGGAAGAGTGCAGTGTGGCACTTTTTTGAACAAAATCCTAATGATCACGCAAATGTTATATGTAAGAAGTGCACAAAGAAATTTAGCCGAGGGAAAAATCTGAGAACTTTGAATACCAGTTGCATGCTAAGACATTTTTCCACCATGCACTTGAAAGCGTGGACGGACTACCAAAACTCACGTACCACATGTGCAACTGCTCCCAAAGAAGGTAGTCAGCAACACTACATTGTTTCCCCCACTGTAAGCCCACCGGTTAGCACACCACCAGCAGCAAATGTTGAGTTGTCGTCGCAAGGGCAAATCAGTCAGGGAATCACACTGTTATTGCAACGAAAGACTGAATCTAGGCCATCAGAAAGAACACCAACTCCATCACCATCATCAACCCTCTCTCAGTCCGCCATGTCCACCGCTAGTTCGACCATATGCAGCTCTCAAGTCCAGCTCACCCTACCAGAGACTATGAGTAGGACAAGAAAGTACTCATCCTCTCATCTGCGTACACTGGCTTTGAACACCCACATTGCCAAACTAATCTCGTTAGAGATGATGCCCTATCGATTGGTTGAAAGCGCAGCTTCTGCGAACTCATGGCCTATGCAGTACCACGCTATGACCTACCCAGTCGCCACTTCTTTTCTCGCAAAGCCATCCCAGCCCTCCACATTCATGTGAAAGACCACATTGTACATGCACTCAAGCAATCAGTGAGTGGAAAGGTGCACCTCACAACTGATGCATGGTCCAGTAGGCATGGCCAGGGCCGCTACATGTCCATCACTGCGCACTGGGTTAATGTGGTGGATGCAGGGTCCACAGGGGACAGCAGTGGTGGGACAGTGCTGCCTAGCCCATGGTATAGGAAACAGTTGGCTGTAGGCGTTCGACCCTCCTCCTCCTCATCCAGAAGCGAAAGCTCGTCCACAGAACGCAGTCGCACGAGCACTCCATCCGCAGCTGCTAGTGTTGCACGCGAGGTGTCCCCCTATCGATCAGCTAGTGGAAAGCGTCAGCAGGCTGTGTTGAAGATGATGTGTTTGGGCGACAGACACACCGCGGAGGTACTGGCCGACTACTTTCAGCGACAAACTGAGTCATGGCTGGGCAGTCTACATCTTGAGGCAGGCAAGGTAGTTAGTGATAACGACTGGAATTTTGTGGCAGCCATAGCCCTTTCAAAACTCAGACACATACCTTGCTTGGCTCACACCTTGAACCTGGTGGTGCAGTGCTTCCTCAATAATTATCTGGAGTTAACAGGCCTGCTCCAGAAGGTCCGAAGACTGTGCTCGCACATCCGCCGGTCGCCGGTACACTCCAGTCGTATGCAGAAGCTGCAGCGATTGCTCCACCTTCCGAAGCACCGCCTAATTATCGACGTTGCAACAAGGTGGAACTCCACCCTGCACATGGTTGAGCGGCTGTGCGAACAGAGGCAGGCAGTAATGCATTTGTGGGAGGATACACGGGCAGGCACTTTGAGGGCAGACATGGAGTTGACAGGTGTGCAGTGGTCGAAGCTGAAAGACCTCTGTAAAGTCCTTCAGTGTTTTGAGGAATGCACACGGCTGGTAAGCGCAGACGACGCCATCATAAGCATGAGCATCCCACTTATTCGTCTGCTCATGCAAACTTTGACGCACATTAAGGAGCAGGCGTTTGCAGCCGAGGATGATGAGGAAGAGGAGGAGGGAAGCCTTGATGACAGTCAGCCATTGTCTGCTCCGGGAACTCTCCTGGACGAGGTGGAGGAAGAAGAGGAGGAGGAGGATGATGATGGGGATGATTATTTAGGGGAGGAGGATGTTTCTCGTGGGGCAAGAGAAAATGTTGGCATGGCAAGGTCTTGTACAGGGTTTGTGCGTGACTGGAGGGATGTGGATTTGCCAGAAAGTGCTCCTCCACCCAGCACTCGCAGTGCATCATTGACACCGGGAACATTGGCCCACATGTCAGATTATGCCTTGCAGATCCTAAAAAGGGACCCCCGCATTGCCAAAATGATGAACGATGATGACTACTGGTTGGCCAGCATCCTGGATCCACGCTATAAAGGCAAATTCCAAAACATCATGCCACAGGAGAACCTTGACCTAATATTGGCTAACAAACAAGCAACTCTGGTAAACCGGTTGGTTGAGGCATTCCCAGCACACAGCAGTGGTGATGGTTCTCACACAAGCCATAGGGGCCGGGGGCAGCTTGGAAGAGGTGTTGGTGGTGCACACATCAGAAGTGGCGTTGGAGACAGGGGTTTCATGACCATGTTGTGGACTGATTTTTCAAGTCCCGCTCACACGACTGGTAATACTGCATCGATTGAAAGTGACAGGAGACAGCACTTGTCAACTATGGTTACAAACTGTCAGAGACACCGCACTACACTTGCTCATAGAGCCAGTGCGCGTGTCCTGAGTACAGAAGCAGTGCTAAGAGTTACCTGGGGAGCAGGGCAGCAGAGGTGACAATGCGTGCTACAAGCTAATAGTGTCAGGGTCCAGTCAGCGCTGGAAAGTAAGGAGGCACGGGACCTGTGGACACTGACAATGAACAAGCTTGCACGGGACCTATGGTCATGTGACTGCAAGGGGGCGTGGCTTAGCATCCTGCTTTCAGATATGACAGTACAACTCAGAGTCAGGCAAAACCAGGGGAAGAGTCTTGAGGAGATCATTTGCATATTCCCAGTGCCTTCTGGGATAAGTGAAGAGTCTCCGCGAGCTCAACGATCACTGGGTTTTGGCGGTTGCAGCTGAAAAGAGGAAATCGGAAAACCAGGGGAAGAGTCTTGAGGAGATCATTTGCATATTCCCAGTGCCTTCTGGGATAAGTGAAGAGTCTCCGCGAGCTCAACGATCACTGGGTTTTGGCGGTTGCAGCTGAAAAGAGGAAATCGGAAAACCAGGGGAAGAGTCTTGAGGAGATCATTTGCATATTCCCAGTGCCTTCTGGGATAAGTGAAGAGTCTCCGCGAGCTCAACGATCACTGGGTTTTGGCGGTTGCAGCTGAAAAGAGGAAATCGGAAAACCAGGGGAAGAGTCTTGAGGAGATCATTTGCATATTCCCAGTGCCTTCTGGGATAAGTGAAGAGTCTCCGCGAGCTCAACGATCACTGGGTTTTGGCGGTTGCAGCTGAAAAGAGGAAATCGGAAAACCAGGGGAAGAGTCTTGAGGAGATCATTTGCATATTCCCAGTGCCTTCTGGGATAAGTGAAGAGTCTCCGCGAGCTCAACGATCACTGGGTTTTGGCGGTTGCAGCTGAAAAGAGGAAATCGGAAAACCAGGGGAAGAGTCTTGAGGAGATCATTTGCATATTCCCAGTGCCTTCTGGGATAAGTGAAGAGTCTCCGCGAGCTCAACGATCACTGGGTTTTGGCGGTTGCAGCTGAAAAGAGGAAATCGGAAAACCAGGGGAAGAGTCTTGAGGAGATCATTTGCATATTCCCAGTGCCTTCTGGGATAAGTGAAGAGTCTCCGCGAGCTCAACGATCACTGGGTTTTGGCGGTTGCAGCTGAAAAGAGGAAATCGGAAAACCAGGGGAAGAGTCTTGAGGAGATCATTTGCATATTCCCAGTGCCTTCTGGGATAAGTGAAGAGTCTCCGCGAGCTCAACGATCACTGGGTTTTGGCGGTTGCAGCTGAAAAGAGGAAATCGGAAAACCAGGGGAAGAGTCTTGAGGAGATCATTTGCATATTCCCAGTGCCTTCTGGGATAAGTGAAGAGTCTCCGCGAGCTCAACGATCACTGGGTTTTGGCGGTTGCAGCTGAAAAGAGGAAATCGGAAAACCAGGGGAAGAGTCTTGAGGAGATCATTTGCATATTCCCAGTGCCTTCTGGGATAAGTGAAGAGTCTCCGCGAGCTCAACGATCACTGGGTTTTGGCGGTTGCAGCTGAAAAGAGGAAATCGGAAAACCAGGGGAAGAGTCTTGAGGAGATCATTTGCATATTCCCAGTGCCTTCTGGGATAAGTGAAGAGTCTCCGCGAGCTCAACGATCACTGGGTTTTGGCGGTTGCAGCTGAAAAGAGGAAATCGGAAAACCAGGGGAAGAGTCTTGAGGAGATCATTTGCATATTCCCAGTGCCTTCTGGGATAAGTGAAGAGTCTCCGCGAGCTCAACGATCACTGGGTTTTGGCGGTTGCAGCTGAAAAGAGGAAATCGGAAAACCAGGGGAAGAGTCTTGAGGAGATCATTTGCATATTCCCAGTGCCTTCTGGGATAAGTGAAGAGTCTCCGCGAGCTCAACGATCACTGGGTTTTGGCGGTTGCAGCTGAAAAGAGGAAATCGGAAAACCAGGGGAAGAGTCTTGAGGAGATCATTTGCATATTCCCAGTGCCTTCTGGGATAAGTGAAGAGTCTCCGCGAGCTCAACGATCACTGGGTTTTGGCGGTTGCAGCTGAAAAGAGGAAATCGGAAAACCAGGGGAAGAGTCTTGAGGAGATCATTTGCATATTCCCAGTGCCTTCTGGGATAAGTGAAGAGTCTCCGCGAGCTCAACGATCACTGGGTTTTGGCGGTTGCAGCTGAAAAGAGGAAATCGGAAAAACCGCGGGCCTATCGGCGCGCGAAATTTGGCTCATCTTTCATCGTTTTTAAGAAATCTCAAGATGGAAGAGGCCAGGAGCCATTTGGTGAGCTGCATTTCTTGCTACATGTTCACAGATTTACCAGTGGAAAAGCCAAACTTCACATGCCACAAATGCAAGCTTGTGTCCCTGTTGGAGGAAAAGTTGCAAAATCTCGAAGAGAGGTTAGCTACGTTGAAGATCATTAAGGAAGGTGAAGAGTTCTTGGACAGAGCAGAATTATCTCTTCATGTTACAGAAAGAGAAGAAATTCGAAGTGCACCTGAAGAAACAGAGGAATGGAGACATGTGACCCAGAGAAGCAGGAGGATCAGGAGGCAGTCAGCACCCATACTGCTCAGAAACCAGTACCAGGCTCTCACGCAGGAAAACGATGAAGAAATACATCAGGATAAGACTTTGCCAACAAACAGCAACCTTGTACGCCTTCAGAGTCCTCCTGGATGGAGAAAGAAAAATGTTGTGAAGAAGAAACGGAGAGTGGTGGTCATGGGGGATTCCCTGCTGAGAGGAACAGAGGCCGCTATCTGCAGACCGGATATAACTACAAGAGAAATGTGCTGTCTTCCAGGTGCAAAAATTAAAGATGTGTCTGACAGGATATCAGGACTCTTCAGACCTACAGATGACTACCCATTCCTGCTACTACATGTGGGGACAAATGACACCGCAAGAAACGACCTGGAAATCATCTGCAGAGACTTTGAAGACTTAGGCAAGAAAGTGAAAGAACTGGGAGCGCAGGTGGTCTTCTCTTCCATCCTCCCAGTGGATGGCCATGGAACAAGGAGGTGGAATAAGATTCTGCAGGTGAACAACTGGCTACGTCGATGGTGCCGTCAGCAACGATTTGGATTTCTGGATCACGGAGTGAACTACTTATACGATGGACTACTTGCTAGAGATGGGGTGCACCTTACGAAGACTGGAAAGCATGTATTTGGAAGTTGCCTTGCTACACTTGTAAGGAGAGCTTTAAACTAGAACAACATGGGAAGGGAAGCAAAAGACCAGAAAAAGCCATACACCTGACAAATGCTATTGAGAACTCTGCTATTAGAAGTGGAAAGGAAGAACAAAGACGAAAGAATCTAATTAATAAAAATATTGGAGAAAGAGAAACCAATCACAAACTAAAATGTTTCTATACTAATGCACAAAGCATGGGCAAAAAACAAGGAGAATTGGAACTACTAACACAGGAACAGAAATATGATGTAATTGGAATCACTGAAACTTGGTGGGACAATACACATGATTGGAATACAAGACTAGAAGGATACAACTTATTTGCAAGAAACAGACTTGATAAACGAGGAGGGGGTGTCGCATTGTATGTTCGAAACGCGTATATCTGCACAGAGATTGAAGCTTCAGAGACTGGGAGTTCTGTGGAAACTGTTTGGGTAAGAATACAAGGACAGAACAATGGAAAGGACACCATTGTAGGCATTTACTACAGGCCGCCTGTGCAAGCCGAATATATAGATGAACTCTTTATGCATCAGATGGCCAAGTTCTCCAAAAAATATGACATAGTTGTCATGGGAGATTTCAACTATCCAGACATTTGTTGGGAATCTCTCTCAGGCAAAACTAACAGGTCAAGGAAATTCTTATCCTCTCTTGCTGACAACTTTATCTTCCAAAAGGTAAGGGAGAAAACAAGGGGAACTGCTACCTTGGATCTAATCCTTATAAACAGGGAGGAAATGGTTGAGGAGGTAAAAGTGGCTGGGACCCTAGGAGGTAGCGACCATGCTATTTTAGAATTTTGGATTACTAGAGGTGGAAGACCTGTGAAGACTCAGACGTCAAGGTTAGATTTCAGAAAGGCAGATTTTAAGGGATTCAGAAAGAGAATTGGAGGGATCCAATGGCTGGATATCCTTAAAGACAAAAATGTCCAGGGAGGATGGGAAATCTTGAAAAATGAAATTCTCAAAGCACAGTTGTTAACAATTCCGAAAAGAGGGAAGAATAGGAAGCATTTAAGGAAACCAGGATGGATGAACACAGAACTTAAGCACATGCTAAAAAGGAAGAAAAAAATGTTTATAAAATGGAAAGAGGGAGGCATATCTAAAGAAGAATATAATGCTGTCTGCAGAACCTGCAGGGCACAAATCAGATTATCTAAAGCTGAAAATGAACTGAGGCTTGCAAGAGATGTCAAAAGCAATAATAAAGGATTTTGGGGATATGTGAAAAGTAAAAGAAAAGTCAAAGATGCTATAGGATTTTTACAGGATGAAAATGATGAAATGGTAAGACAGGATGTTGAGAAGGCTGAACTTTTAAATTCCTATTTTGCATCTGTTTTCTCTCAGAAAGGAAATGCAACATCAACTGTTATTCACTGTCCTATTAAGGGAATAGAAGAATCCAGGATATCTATAAACAGAAAGATAGTGAGGAAACACTTAGCTAACCTAAATGAATTCAAGTCTCCAGGTCCAGATGAATTACACCCCAGAGTACTGAAGGAGATAGCAGAAGAAATTTTTGAACCCCTCTCCATAATCTTTGAAAATTCTTGGAGAACAGGAGAAGTGCCAGAAGACTGGAGAAGAGCAAATGTTGTTCCTATCTTCAAAAAGGGGAAGAAGGTGGACCCAGGCAACTATAGGCCGGTGAGTCTGACTTCTATACCAGGAAAGATCTTTGAACAAATTATTAAACAACATGTATGTCAATACCTGGATAAGAATGAAGTGATTAAACAGAGTCAGCATGGGTTTCTAACTAATAAGTCATGTCAGACTAACTTAATTTCCTTCTATGACGGTATCACTGATTGGGTGGATCAAGGAAATGCTGTAGATATAGTATATCTTGACTTCAGCAAAGCATTTGACAAAGTCTCTCATACAATCCTTATTGAAAAAATGACTAAGTATGGAATGGACAAGGCAACTGTTAGGTGGATTCATAACTGGCTTAGTGATCGGACCCAAAGAGTGGTCGTAAATGGCTGCACATCCAGTTGGAAGAATGTCTCAAGTGGGGTACCACAGGGCTCTGTCCTGGGCCCTGTATTGTTCAACATCTTTATCAACGATTTAGATGAAGGAATTGAGGGTAAACTGATTAAATTTGCTGATGACACAAAGCTAGGAGGGATAGCTAATACTAGAGAAGAGAGAGAGAGGATTCAAAAAGATTTAAATAAACTGGAGAAGTGGGCAGCAACTAACAGAATGGTTTTTAACAGGGAGAAATGCAAAGTACTACATCTGGGCAATAAAAATGAAAAAAGCATATATAGAATGGGAGGAATAGGGCTAAGTGACAGCACATGTGAAAAAGACTTGGGTATACTAATAGATCACAGACTGAATATGAGTCAACAGTGTGATGCAGCAGCAAAAAAGGCAAATGCAATTCTAGGATGTATTAACAGAAGCATACAGTCTAGATCACGTGAAGTCATTATTTCCCTCTACTCCTCTTTGGTCAGACCTCATCTGGAATATTGTGTCCAGTTTTGGGCACCACATTTTAAAAAAGACATCAACAAACTGGAGCAAGTTCAGAAAAGAGCGACCAGAATGGTGACCGGTCTGCAAACCCTGTCTTATGAGGAAAGGTTCCAGGATTTGGGAATGTTTAGTTTGCAAAAGAGAAGACTGAGAGGAGACTTAATAGCTGTCTACAAATATCTAAAGGGCTGTCACATTGTAGAAGGATCAACTTTATTCTCATTTGCACAAGGAAAGACTAGAAGCAATGGGATGAAACTGAATGGGAAGAGACACAGATTAGATATTAGAAAAAACTTTTTGACAGTTAGAGTGATCAATGAGTGGAACAGGCTGCCACGAGAAGTGGTGAGTTCTCCTTCAATGGAAGTCTTCAAACAGAGGCTGGACAGACATCTGACTGGGATGATTTAGCGAATCCTGCTTTGAGCAGGGGGTTGGACCAGATGGCCCAGGAGGTCCCTTCCAACTCTACGATTCTATGATTCTATGATTCTATGAAAACGGAGGTCACAACAGTACGGGCAAACGGAGTACAGTAGGGACAAACAGATGGGAGGTCAGACAAAGCCAAAGGTCATACACAGGATCACAGTACAGTACCAGGGATGAGACAGAGCGGATAATCAGGGCCAAGCAGAGATCAAAACCAAACAGACATAGAAGGTACCAGGCAGAATCCAAAGCGATATCCAGGGAACAGACCGAGTCATACACAGAGAATCAAGTAACCAGAACACAGCACAAAAACACTCAGGGGTCACCACACAATGCCAAGGGCAAGAGTATAACTGACAGGGATGGGAGCGTCCTGAAGCTATAAGAAGCCTCCCCAGAACCAGGGAGAGGCCACAATCATAGCCCCAGGTGTGCAGGTAAGCCTGCATCAGGATCACAACCTTTAACCCCAGAAATGCCAGTCATCAGCACTGGTTCCAAACATTAACCCCACGTGTGCGAGTCAAACCCGCACTGAGATCATGACACAAACTACTTCTCATCCCATATCGATGTTCTCCCTCACAGGTCATTCCCATTTGACTATTGGGTCGCTAAACTGGACACCTGGCCTGAATTGGCATAATATGCCTTACAAGTGTGCTATCGGAAAGAGTCTTCAGTGCAGCTGGATCAATCCTGACAGAAAAAAGGACCCGTCTCTTGACCCAAAATGTGGATGATCTAACCTTCATTAAAATAAACCATGCATGGGTTTCCAAGGATTTTGTCACACCTTACCCTGATGACACATAAGTTGCCAGAAAAATGGCTTTGTTTGGTCCTCTTCCTGGGACTTGACCAATTTCGCCTTTAGCAGCAGGTGAATGTCCCACATCAACATATGCCATTTTGTAAACCTCCCTAACTGGGCTGCCTCCTCCCCCCATGGCCGGGGTCACCACCTAGCGCACGCAACCGTGCGAGTGCCATTGCCCTGGACAGGTGAGTGGGCCAACTCTTGGGTGCGGGCACTGGCACAGGGTCCCTCATAGTGCAATCAAGTGTCTCTGACGGTGGGGGTGCACACCCGCGGTCAGACACACCGCCGTACTATGAGGGGCCCTGTGCCAGTGCCGTCGCCAAAGAGTGGGCCCCCCTGCTTGCCCAGGATCACAGCACTTTCAAAGTTGAAATACTTACCTCTCCCTGCTCCACTGCCATGACGTCGTCCGCGTTTCCTGACAGTGATATTCTGATCAGAGAGCGCAATGACATCACGTCTGTACGCCCAGACTAGTACAGGGATTCCCTAGCAAGGAGACTTATTTTAGGAGACTTATTTAATTGTTTTCAATGTTGGGACAGCAATTTTTGGGGAGCACTATACTCTGGAGAATGATATATTGGGCCCACCATACACTGGAGCATTCCAAAGGTGGACATCAGACACTGGAACAGCATTTACAGGGCCCTTTATACACTAGAGCATTAGAAATGGGGCCATTATATATGGAGCATTATTTGGTCCCATCAGACAGTGCAGCTTCATCCATGGGGACCAACATATAATGTAGCATTATGTGGAGCTCATCATATTCTGTTTCAAACATTATATGGGACCAATGATTCTGTATGGAGAAATATATGGGCCTCATTACTCTGTATAGCGCACTATGCGGTGGCCATAATACTGTATGGAGTAATATACTGTCCGCTTTTGGAGGTATTGGAGAATTTAAAATGAATATCAGTCATGAGATGTAAAAAGTGAAGTATTTTTCATTATACTATACCACTATTTCTCTGCCGTATCGGAGCATCATGAGTTGTGCTATGTGTTAAAGGGGCGCTCTTTGGCCCAGGGCACATGAAAACCTGGAGCCAGCCCTACCCCCCCCACAAATTTAGCCAAATAACCCCCATTTTGCAGTGCGTAACTAGTATTATGAAGTAAATTAAGGTTGAAATGCTTCAGTAATAAGAATTGATGTTTTTGGCATGCAAAAGGGCACTGTAGGTGTGTTTCCTGTCCTCCACTCCCTGCCGACTTTGCTTCCCCATTGACTTGCATTGGGTTTCGTGTTTCAGTCAGCCTTCGACTTTTCACGATAACCGGCCGATTTCGTTCGACCCGACTTTTGCGAAAGTCGGGTTTCATGAAACCCGACTCAACCCGAAAAAAGGCAAAGTCGCTTATCTCTAATTGTGTGTCTTCAATTGCTTTACAAAATCAACAAGCTAGTTCAATATGTCATTAGCATATTGGCAAACAGCATTATTCACTGACCCATATCTCACCATCACACACCACATCAGAGATGGAGGAGGAGGAGGAGCAGGAGGGGGTGCAGGAACTGCTGTAGGAGATGGAGGAAACCCTAATCGAAGTAGGGTCAGAAATACTTGGAGTCTTGAGCACATGTGCTGTGCCAGTGTGTGACTCAGACCCAGCCCCCACAATGTTCACCCAGTGTGCCATCTGGGAAATGTACCATCTCTGGTCACAAGTGATTATCCACATGTTGGTCATTAAGTGGACAATGCCAGTAAGTGCTTTGGTACGGGCACAGGTGTTGTTCTTGGACACGTGCTGGTACAAGACGGGGACCCTAACGAGCAGAAAAGTGGTGGCTGGAGACAGAGTACCGAGGGACAGCTGCCACCATGAGTCGATGAAAATCCTCCTTGTCTTCCAGCCTAAATGGCAACATTTCCATGACAAGCAGCCTGGAAATGTGCCAGTTTAGCATTTGAGCCTGTGGGTGTGTGACTGGGAACTTTCTTTTTCATTCCAAAGCCTTGGTTAGAGATAGCTGAACGCTAGGCTGGGACAAGGATTTAGAAGTGCCTGATGGTGGTAAGTAAGAATGTACAAGGATAGGTGCACGGCAAGAGGCATCGGTCCCAGTGTTTTGGACAGGGGATTGGGAAGCACATAGAATAGAGGAAGAGTCAGTGGTATCACCCACTGGCACCAATCATGGACAAAGGCGTCCTGTCCACCGAGTCGGGTGCTTAGGTGACATGTGCCTGATCATGCTGATGGTGGTTAGATTCTTAGTGGTCAGGCAGCTGCTTATCTTTGCATGACACAGTTTGCAAATAGCCATTTTGTTTGTCTCAGAACTCTCTTTATAAAGTCCAACACTGGGAAACACTTAACTCTTTGCTGGAGAAATTCAGGAGTGTCAGTGCTCTGTCAAGTGCCCGCCTTCTCCCCCTGGTCACTCCACTGCCTCTTCCTGTCTGTTTTGGTGCTGTAGATCTCTCCCCCTCAGCTCTGCTGGCCTTGCTATGCATGCCAGCTTCCCAGCTTGGGTCAATGACTTCGCCATCCACCAACTCATCTTCCACCACCACAACCTGGTCCTCCTGACTTCGTAACATAACAACAACAAGACTTAGCTGCAACTGTGTCTCATCATCATCTTCCTCCTTATCCCAAATTTGCTGTTCCCCACTGTTACTTTTTTGTGGTCGTGGCTGCTCTAAGGTTTGTGCATCACTAAGCAGCATTTCCTCCTTTCCCTCTTGGTGCATGCAGGCTGAGAGTCCACAATCAAGACATGATGTTGTAAAGAGCTCCTCAGAGTGTCTTAATATGGGATCAATAGTCTACTGGGACTCCACATGATGGGAGGAAGGAGGATCAGGGTGAGGATTAAGTGATCCAGATTTTAGGCTGGTGAGACTGTACCATGTGGGAGACTGTGTTGTGCTGCCAAGCTGGCTGGAAGCATTATCTGTTATCCAACCAACCACCTATTCGTACTGCTCTGGCTTCAGAAGTGGTGTACTGTGTTTCCCTGCAAAGTAGAACAGGAACCTATGTGTTGTGAATGGGTATGTTTCTTGTGCTCCAGCAACAGGCGTAGTCACACCTGCCCCATGTCCTCGGCATTTGCGTGCACTATCATCAGCACTTCCACTTCCTCATCCCTTAATGTACACCTTACACATTTTGTAATTGCTAGGTCTCTTGAAAGCAAGTTTATTTTTAATAAAAGAAAAAAATTGGTCACCTGCAGCAATCAAAGTGTTTTTTGTGTGTTTATTCCACGGTAATGCAACAGAAAGAACGCAAAAGTATATGGATGGCAATCAAACTCAATCCAGAAAAATGTTTCAATGATTTTTCTCAGTTTTAGAGATCACAGAAATGTTCACAGACCATGCAACACTGTATGGCTAAGAAATGGAAGCCTAAAAAAATTTTTTGAGCTTTTTATCAGTTTGAGAGTTCCCAGAATTGTTCACTGTCCACATAACACTGTGTGACTGAGAAATGTAAGCCTACAAAATTTTGAAAAGCTTTTTAGCAGTTTTACAGATCACAAAAATGTTCACAGTTGACGTAACACTGTATGTCTGAGAAATGGAAACCTACAACAATTCTAAAAGCTTTTATTCACAGACCACAAAACACTGTATGTCTGAAAAATTAAAGCCTACAAGATCTTTAAAAGCTTTTAAGCAGTTTTAGAGATCACAGTCATTGACTCCACTTTACAGAATATTATCACTGAAAAATGTAGATCAGGAAAATTTTTGGGAGTGTTATACAACACAAAAAATGATATTAAAGCACGTAATACTTGATGGATCAAAATATATTCAGTTTTTCAGCCGCCACAAAAAAGTCAGCTATTTATTTGCCAACGGACTGCACAGGCCTAATCCCTGTATACAGACTGTATACAGACTGGATTCTGTCACACTCCCTTCTCCTTCGACTCTTTCTCTCTCCATAGGCTAAATGCAGATTGTATGTGCTACAAACAATTAGCCTTTAGAAGGGCTGTTAGTATGATGGCTCAGCTTCAGCACCAGTATGAACACTACAGGCCTCTAATTGATTATACTATGCACACAGGCCTAGACAAGTACTCTCTCCCTTCAATATGAAGTGTCACAGAGCTGTGCAATAATGTCAGTGTGCCGAGCTGGGTTGCACCTGTCCTTTTATAATCCCTGATAATGTCAGATGGCCAGCCAGTCACAGTAATGACACAATCAAGGTGGCAATGGCATTACAGTGACTCACAGGCAATCTTGGCATGCTTATTGTGTGTGTAATAGGTGCCAAAGATGTGGGGCAGCGATATACGAGTTATACATTGAGCTCTATCCGTTACTCGCCAAGTAACAAGCACATCTGAGCACTGTGATACTCGAGTGAAAACAGAGTATCACCGAGTACTTTCACTCATAACTAATTAATATTGATTATTCCAGACTTTAAAAAGTAAGACGTTAAAATTAGAAATTGAGTCAAAATGTCAGATTTTTTTTGTCCAAGAAGCTATATATGAGCAAGTCATGAGCTTGCCACAACTTTGAAATGAAACCAAGCATTAATCCTTATAATGTTGGCTAATTATAATGACTCCATAACTAGAAGATCAAGAAAAAAATGCCTGTTGAAAAACAAAAAAACACATGTTAAAAATTGTCTGGAAAAGAACCCCAAGGTGTTTAGAAAGCTTGAACCTCAGCAACAAATTTAAATAAATTAAAATAAAATGAATTAAAATAATGCAAAAAAAAATGTGCAAATTAGTGTCCCAAAAGCTTAGGATAGTTAAATGCATACTAGTCCCTAATGCTTCTCTACACAGTTATATAACTACCCATATGTAAGGAAATATTATGAGGGATGCAACAAGTTCTAACATTGTTGTGTAGGGTAAAGCAGGTTCTTAGGATGCAGTGACGAGACACGAGACAGTGTGATTTGTGAAATCAACATTTATAAATTGGAGCCGCTGGAGCTATGCTGAGCAAACAAAGGGGATAACAACAATCTGTCCACGCAGGGACTCAACAACTTTAACAAGACTTTTCTTATCGTAAAGGTGACTAATCCGGCTAGTCAGGGTGTCATAGGCCAAGTATTGCCAATCTATGGGTCCTTATTTCCTATAGTCAACTTATCCTTTCAGGCGTCTTTCAGGATCACAGACGTGGCCGCTTAGTGAACGCTGATGCGGCTGCTCTGGCGCCCCGATATCCAGGGATGATTGGACCCGACAGGCCATGAAGGATCCTTGCCGTGGGGGCACTACAGGCCCTGGAGAAACCTTGACACTGGGGGCACAATAGGCCCAGAAGGATCTGTGCTGTTGGGGCGCAACAGGCCCTGAGGGATCTGTGCTGTTGGGACGCAACAGGCCCAGAGGAATCTGTGCCGGTGGGGCTCAACAGGCCCTGAAGGATCTGTGCTGCTGGGGCTCAACAGGCCCTGAAGGATCTGTCTCGGCTCCCGCCCCTGGAGCGCAGATATGATGCAGTACCTAAGGTGACAGTTGGCCGGTCTCTGCCTAGGGTCCCTCTGCAAATGGGACGCAGGCCTCTGCTGACGCCTATGGCGAGATGGCGTCCACTGAGGTCAGTGGTGGAAGGCCGCAGCCGTGGGCGGAGACAGGGAGGCAGTGTCCAGGTCGCTGCAGCGTGTGGAAACACAGCGGCAGTAGTCGCTGGGGGTCGCGGACCAGCCGCGAGGGAGTGCGGAACAGCGGGCACAGCTGTGGCTGTATGTGGACGGCGGGCGGCTCCCGGTAGGGGCCAAGCACACGTAAATTGTCCGTGAGTACGTCGCTTACCCCTCACAGACCCCTGATCGTCTCTCAACTCCTCCACGCCCGTTACACCATCTCTCTCTAGATCACACGGACTCTCCTCTCCTGTCAGCCTCTCTGCTAACTGACTCCTGAGCACGCCCCCTGCTCCTTTTATCCTTGCCCCGCCCCTAGTTGCCTGGACACCTTCAGTAGTGTCCTTCCCTTCGTTGCCCCCCCAGTGTTGTTACTTCAGGAACCCTGATGGCGGTCCCCTTGGTTCCGGCCCAGTCGCTCTATGGGAGTCCTCCTCCCCACACTTGCTCTGTAAGAAGATGGACCAGACTGGGGGTACCTCTCTTGCGCCGGTTCCGGAACTGTAGGGGCTGTCACCATTGTTGCCCAGGGGAAGCTTTCCAACCTGGACCGACCTTTGCACTATCCAGCAGGGGGTGTGCCTTTAATAAAAGGGGCTGTGCGTGGGAAGGGGAGAGGAGACTTGACGGGAAGACAGCGTGCGCAGCAGGGGAAGTTTGGTACTCCGTCCATCGAGCATCGTGATAGCACAGGCCCGTGATGTAGATCACCTATGTCCAGGGACACTGACTGGACAGCAATCTACCATGTGCCCGTTGCTTTCCGTGACAGTCTCCGGGCCATTGGTTGCTACGCATGTGCCACCTAGGAAAAACCAGGTGACTCGGTTAGAACTGTGCAATTCTTCACTCGCTTGTTACGGCTGAGCTGAGTCACGCTGCAGCAGTAACACAGACTGCTCTGCATCCCATACGATGAACCATGGATCAAGCACCCTGCTCAGGACAACAAGGATTCACTGCCATCACTTGGAACCAGACCCCCCAGCTTCTTCAGTATGGCACCGGGGACATCACGCGCCACTTGTGTGGGTACCATCATTGGAACCTACATCTCTGCAGCCAGGAAGCTGGCAGACTGATAAAGCAACTGTTCATGAAAGGGTTAACTTACTTCATACCTCTCCTTACACCCATACCGTGCCAATATCACCGCCCATACCCCCCTGCTTAACCCATTATCTCCCTGAATGGAGTATACTGCTGTTAATAAATCTGTTAACCCTTGCTCTGTCTTCTGTCCGTCACTGCATCCAGCAACATGCTCACACTTGGCTAGTCGGCAGGATGCAGTCAACAGCACAGAGGCAGCAGAACAAGCAGTTGGGGTGGGCCCTAGGACCAATATATTCCTGGGGTCCATGTTAAGCAACCTACCCAAGTTTACTGGGAACAATACTATGCTATGGAGCTGAATTGAGTGGATCAGGGGGACGATGAGGATGCACCCCATGACACCTGCTTTAGAAGCGGAGGGTGCCATGATGGCTCTAGATGAAGAGATGAGGAATTTTGTTATGCTACAACCCCCCTGGAACGAGACACCTTTAGCAAAATGTTGCAAACACTGGAGGAACCCCATGGAGACCCCTCTGACGTAGGGGAGTTACGCATGTGCTTATTTTGCCGGGTTCAAAGGGAGGGGGAGACAGTGACCCAGTACCTGAACATGCTACAGGAGATCCATACTGCCATTACTAAAAAAGACAGCAAAGACATAGGGTTCACTGAGATAGTGTTGCGGGATCAGCTGGTGACAGGCTTGTGAGATGTACTGCTGAAACAGGCTTTGCGGGAGTGCTTGTGGGTAAATTCACGCATGACCTTTTCAGAGGTGGGGAGCAAAACGTGCATGCGGGAGCAAGAACAGGGGGTGACAGTCCCAGCGGGGAAGGTTCAGAGCGGAGAGGTATCTGTGACAATGGCCACTGAACCAAGATGGGTGGAAGAATTGCGGAATGAAATTCAGGATATACGAGAAGAATTGACTGATACAAAGAGGAAATCTACAGTTTCATCAAATCCGCCTGGAGGTAGAAATGGTCCTGAACCATATCGCGAAATAAGAATGCCATGTCGAGAGGGATTCCCCACACGTTATAATTGCAGTGAAACTGAACATTTGGCTCAGGGGTGTGCAAGACGGAATAGGCCCTTCCAATGCCGTCCGTTAAATTAGGAGGCTACAAGCCTGGGGGAAGCCTCCCGGAACCTAAACAGTCAAGAAGGAGTAACAAAAGTCCTACAAATCTAGTTTCTATGTGTCCTCTCATCTGTGCCGAAATGGATGGTCAGGCTGTACGTTGTCTGGTAGACACTGGCTCACAGGTTACCACAAAGCCTGAAACATACTTCCGACGACACTTACCAGAGGCAATGCGGCCTGAAGGGGGCCAATGATAAAGTTGACAGCTGCCAATCATTTGCCCATCCCAGTCACAGGGGTGGTCTGGATGTACTGTAAATAACTGTCTGCGGTTGGAGAGCCCCGCGGGGCCTGGGGGTACTCGGTACCAGGCCCGTCGACTTCCATGGGGGACGGTGTCACGGCAGCGGAGACCCGGTCCGTGGCCCAAAGGCGTCCAGTAATCAAATAGTGGAAAGTTGTGTGGTATTTATGTGGTAAAAATGAAAATAAAGTTATTAGATGGTGAAATACATGACGCCACCTGTGGTATTCTAGACAGAGGTGACCAGCGCTGTGGTGTTTTTCCTCTGGGATGGGTGTTGGGCGCAGCTATGATGTTGTAGCCCTCCACAGGTAGGGCTGTAGTCCCAGGGCAAAGATTTTAAATAAATAGTAAAAGTGGCTGTAAACGTTGGGGTGCAGATAAATGAGAGAAAGACACAGAGAGGTGCAGTTTCTTTACCTTTTAGTGGTAATAGGTTGCAGTCCGGAGTACCACATACAGGTGATGGAATGAGCCTGGTTCGCCTGGAGGCATTCAGGGGATCCACCTTGCCAGGTCGGGATTTAGGACCTTCCTTTCTGCGCTTTGTGTGTGGGTCTCCGTTGTATATAACTAGGCTGTGACCCTCTATTCGTGATGGTTTCACTAACCTGTACGGCTGTCAGCGTGAACCTATTCCACGGGTACCGTTCTCTTCACCATCGGCCCCGGGCTCCTTATCCGCTGCCTTGCCCTCTGGTGATTAATGTGCACAGGAATTTACAATCCCCTGTACTTTCAGATTCGGCTATCAGGACTTACAGTTCCTGTCAGCCTAGCACTCTGATGTCCCTTTTCTCTTTATTAGCGCTTCACTCAGGGGTCTGCTATATGCAGTATTTTAGCTTCCCTAGAGTCTCTCAGTCTCTGCTCTTGTCCTTTCCCTCGTCACAGATCAGCTGCCTGTCTTTATCTGACAGGATCTTCCAGAAAGATCTCTTTTCCTCACCTGTCACTGTGACAACTGGACTCTGGGGTGTCACACGATAAAGACCTAGGTCGGAAGGGAGTGGTGCTGACCGCTGGGGATGCAGGTAACCAACATGCTGTCACTAGGGATGAATGCACTGAGAGAATTCGGAAGTCTTCTCATTAACGACTCCCTAGATGTGTACCTGAAACAGTGGAGACCCCGCACTCCCCAAAGGAAAGTGTTTCAACAGCTAATCCATGCGGCCCAAGCCCAAGAGACCTCTAGTGGCAGGAAGATGTTGGGAAAAGTGATCGTTCAAGCCTCTGCCAATCTCGTTTTGCCACCGGGACAAACTTTGCTTACCCTGCCCGTCCGTGCTTGTACTCCTCTGGAAGTAGTCAAGATTCATATAGAGCTGGCTATTATGGAGCAACTATTTCAAGGGCTTCTTGCTGCGTGGACTCTAGCCACTGTACATGACGGGATGGTCCCGGTGTGATGTGTTAATTTGGGAGAAAGTAATATCCTGCTCCCATCCAGGAGTGAAGTAGCGCAAATCCTGGGTATGCTGGAAGAATTAATACAGCCACAGGCCATGCAATTAAAGGTGAAACAGGGAGATCCTTGGACCATGGCTGTAGATACGCCTTTAACACCAGAAACTCAGCACCTGCGGGAAGGGTGCCATATACTAGAACAAATGCGGGCCAATTGACAGAACTTACACCACAACAGGTCCAGCAGGTAGAAGCTCATTTAGGGCAATATCAGGTTGTGTTCACACGTCATGAGGACGACTTCAGCTGCACTACAGCAATCACACACAAGATTCCAACTGAAAATACCGCACCCATAACAAAACGGTACTGACAAATTCCACCACAAATGTACCAAGGTGTTGTGAGTTCATTTTCCCCTTCACTACTGAGGCCCGAGGAACTCCCTCTTCTGGTGAAGAAAGGTAGTGAGCCTGATTGTCAAACACCTGGGGCTGATGATGATGACTGGCTGAGTGGAGTTAATGACTGGATATAAGGCTGCCGACGCCCTTCTGGCCTGCGGGTGATTTCTCTGTGGACTTCTAGGAAACCAGTCTGATTCCTGCTCATCTAAAGCTAAGATTTCTGCTTTGCCTTTTTGCATTAGTGTTTTGTTTTCCTTGCTTTTCTGGATTCTGCCATTCCCTGCTGGGGTGAGCTGAATCTCCTTTTGCCTGTTGCTCTGTCTTCAGAATATTCCTGAGTACTGACATAGCTTTTTTGAAACCTAGCGTCTTCAGGGCCTTTTTACTGTCAGTATGTTGGCTCTTATTTTCATAGGGTTTTTCATGGATTGCAGACAGCAGCCTTCCTGTCCTTTCCTATCTAAGCTAGCGTGGGCCCCATCTTTGCTCAGTCTATCTTTCTGTCTGTGTTTTGTTCTTTCTTCTTGCTTCACCGTCATTATATGTGGGGGGCTGCCTTTTGCTTTGAGGTCTGCTCTGGGGCAGTTTAGATTTCCCTTTCTGTCTTTAGGCTATGTAGTCCTCCGGCTGTGATCGAGGGGCCTAGGGCATCGTAGGATCCCCCCACGGCTACTGCTAGTTGTGTTGATAGGTTCAGGGGTCTGCAATCCGATAGCTGCCAACTTCTCTGGTTTTCTGGACTTAGCTAGCATTTCTATTTTTGCCTCCTACGGTGACTCAATCATAACAGAATCACCCGCCATACCGCAGATTCTAGGGTACTCAATAGCAGGAAAGAATTGCATAAAAAAAAAAAAGTGTGTATATTTTTTCCTATATATCTCTGAGGCCGTAGGGGGAATTTTTTTTTCTCTCAATGGAGATAAAGCAATTGTCTGATCGTGTGGAGCAGCTCGCTGCGGAAGTGCGGGGAATTTCCGCCTACCTTGCTCATTCACATGCTGCTGAACCAAAGATTCCTACACCTGATGTATTTTTTGGGGATCGGTCTAAATTTTTGAATTTCAAAAATAATTGTAAATTATTTTTTGCCTTGAAGCCTAACTCGTTAGGGAGCTCCGCGCAGCAGGTTAAAATTGTCATCTCTTTGCTGCGTGGCGATCCCCAGGATTGGGCGTTTTCTTTGAAACCAGATGATCCTATTCTGACTAATGTGAACGCATTTTTTCAGGCCTTGGGGTTGTTGTATGACGAACCTAATGCCATTGATCAGGCTGAAAAGACCCTGCTGGCATTGAACCAGGGTCGTGATTCTGCAGAATTGTACTGTCAAAAATTCCGAAAGTGGGCAGTACTTACTACCTGGAATGATAATGCCTTAGCTGCTCTCTTTCGGAAGGGGTTGTCAGAAGCCATAAAAGATACTATGGTGGGATTTCCTGTTCCCTCTGGTCTTGACGATTCTATGTCTTTAGCCATTCAGGTTGATCGGCGTTTACACGAACGCAGAGCTGCACGAGAGGTGTTGCCACCTGTTGAACAGATGTCTGAACCTATGCAATGTGATAGAGTTTTTTCCAGAGAGCAGCGTCAGGAGTTCAGAAGGCGTAATAAGTTGTGTTTTTTCTGTGGAGATGCCTCGCATATTATTTCTGTCTGTCCTAAATGCGAGAAACGCTTTGCACACACGTTTTCTGTTGGTGGTGTTCAACCTAAGTTTCTTCTGGCTATTACTCTGATCTGCTCCCTGTCCACATTTTCCGCCAAGGCTTTTGTGGATTCGGGAGCAGCTCTAAACCTAATGGACTTGGATTTTGCTAAACGTTGTGGATTTCCGATGACACCTCTGCAGACGCCTATCCCTTTGAGGGGGATTAATGCTACTCCTTTGGCTAAAAATAAACCTCAGTTTTGGACCCAGGTGGTAATGGGGGTCGCCCCAGGCCATCAAGAAAATTGCAGGTTTTTGGTGTTACATAATCTTCATGATACTATTGTTCTGGGGTTTCCCTGGTTACAAATTCATAATCCAGTTTTGGATTGGAAATCTGTGTCTGTGGTGAGTTGGGGTTGTCGGTGTGCCTTTAGTGAGGCTCCGGTGTTTTCCACCTCTCCTCAGTCGCATGATGTTCCTGATTATTTGGCGGACTTTTATGATGTATTTAGTGAGAATGAGTCTGCGTCTCTGCCTCCTCATAGGAGTTATGACTGTGCTATTGAACTGAGCCCGGGGTGTAAATTTCCCAAGGGTC
The DNA here is from genome assembly GCF_039654945.1 of Dendrobates tinctorius. Taxonomy (NCBI): domain Eukaryota; kingdom Metazoa; phylum Chordata; class Amphibia; order Anura; family Dendrobatidae; genus Dendrobates; species Dendrobates tinctorius. The sequence goes on from NW_027361703.1 coordinate 54,272,365, forward strand.
GGCTCTTCAATTTATCTCTACCCGAGCACGAGGCTATGCGATCCTATATTAAGGAGGCGTTGGAGAAGGGTCATATTAGACCATCCTCGTCACCCTTAGGTGCCGGTTTTTTTTTGTAGCCAAAAAGGATGGATCATTAAGACCTTGTATTGATTATCGTGCTCTCAACAAAATTACTGTTAAATATCAGTATCCGTTACCCCTGATTTCTGATCTATTCTCCAGAGTTAAAGGTGCTTGCTGGTTTACCAAGCTTGACCTCAGGGGGGCGTATAATCTTATTCGCATTAAGCATGGGGATGAATGGAAGACGGCGTTTAATACTCCGGAGGGACATTTTGAGTACCTGGTGATGCCTTTTGGGCTCACTAATGCCCATTCTGTCTTCCAGTGCTTCATGAACGATATTTTCCGAGATTTTGTCGATAAATTTTTGATTATCTCTCTGGATGATATTTTGATCTTCTCCAAGGATTGGGATTCTCATGTGGAACATATTCGGACTGTGTTCCGGATCTTGAGGGAGAATTCTCTGTATGTCAAAGGATCTAAATGCCCTTTTGGAGTACAGAGGATTTCTTTTTTGGGATTTATTTTGTCCCCGTCAACTATTGAAATGGACCCGGCCAAGGTACAGGCCATTTACGATTGGGTTCAGCCCACTTCTTTGAAGGCCCTCCAGAAGTTTTTGGGTTTTGCTAATTTTTATCGGAAATTTATAGCAAAATTTTCTAGTATTGCCAAGCCATTGACTGATTTGACTAAGAAGGGTGCTGATGTGTTAAATTTGTCTCCGGAGGCTTTTTCTTCCTTTCAGGAGCTGAAGCGAAGATTCACCTCCGCCCCGGTTTTGCGGCAACCTGATGTCTCACTTCCGTTCCAGGTAGAGGTGGATGCTTCTGAGATTGGTGCAGGAGCTGTTTTGTCCCAAAAGGATCCTGTAACATCTAAAATGAATCCCTGTGCTTTCTTTTCCCGAAAGTTCTCTCCATCTGAACGTAACTATGATGTGGGGAATCGGGAACTGTTAGCCATGAAATGGGCATTTGAGGAGTTGAGACATTGGTTGGAGGGAGCTAAGCATCAAGTCGTGGTCCTCACTGACCTCAAGAATTTTATTTACCTAGAGTCGGCGAAGCGCTTGAACCCTAGACAGGCTAGGTGGGCCTTGTTTTTTACACGTTTTGATTTTGTGGTTTCTTTTCTTCCTGGAACTAAGAATGTCAAGGCTGACGCCCTCTCTATGAGCTTCTTTGCTGATTCTCCTGTGGTGACCAAGCCTGCTACCATCTTAGACGAAGGGGTAGTTCTTTCTGCCATCTCGCCCGATTTGAGACGTGCTCTGGAAGAGTTCCAGGAGGACAAACCTGAGCGTTGTCCCAGTGGAAAGTTGTATGTTCCTGACCAGTGGAAGAAGAGAGTGATGTCTGAAGTTCATTGCTCTGCTTTGGCTGGTCATCCAGGTATTTTTGGTACTAGAGATCTGGTGAGTCGGTCTTTTTGGTGGCCCTCCTTGTCTTGTGATGTCAGGAATTTTGTGCAGTCCTGTGGGACGTGCTCCCGGTCTAAATCGTGTTCTCGCTCTAGTGGGTTGTTGATGCCTTTGCCTGTCCCCAAGAGGCCATGGACCCATATTTCAATGGATTTCATCTCTGATATGCCTGTCTCTCAAATGATGATTGTTATTTGGGTGATTTGTGATAGGTTCTCTAAGATGGTTCATCTTGTACCACTCCCTAAGTTGCCGTCTTCCTCTGAGTTGGTGCCCCTGTTTTTACAACAGGTGGTTCGCTTGCACGGGATTCCTGAGAACATTGTATCTGACAGAGGAGTCCAGTTTGTGTCTAGATTTTGGAGAACTTTCTGTTCCAAGCTGGGAATTCAGTTGTCCTTCTCCTCTGCTTTTCACCCTCAGACCAATGGGCAGACAGAGAGAACAAACCAGACCTTGGAGTCATATTTGAGATGTTTTATTTCTGCTGATCAGGATGATTGGGTTTCATTTTTGCCCTTGGCCGAATTTGCTTTAAATAATAGAGCTAGTTCTGCCACTTTGATGTCTCCTTCTTTTTGTAACTTTGGGTTTCATCCTCGATTTTCTTCAGGGCAGGTGGAGCCCTCTGCCTGCCCAGGGGTTGACACTGTGGTGGAGAGAATGCACCAGATCTGGGACCAAGTGGTGGATAAGTTATCTCTCTCCCAGGAAAAGGCCCAGCGGTTTTCCAACCGACATAGGACCATTGGTCCCCAATTTAAGGTTGGTGATATGGTGTGGTTATCATCAAAAAATATTGCTATGAAAGTGGCTTCTCCTAAGTTTAAGCCTAGATTTATTGGACCTTACAAGATTTTGGAGATTATTAATCCGGTCTCCTTTCGTTTGGCTCTTCCTGTCACATTTAAAATCCATAATGTGTTCCATAAATCTTTGTTGAGGAGGTTTGTTGAACCTGTTGTTCCGGGGGTTGCACCTCCAGACCCTGTATTGGTTGAAGGTAACATGGAATATGAGGTAGAGAAAGTACTGGATTCCCGTCTGGCTAGACGGAGACTCCAGTATTTGGTTAAGTGGAAGGGTTATGGTCAGGAGGATAATTCCTGGGTCTCTGCCTCTGATATTCATGCCAAAAGATTGGTGCATGCCTTTCATCGGGCTCACCCTGATCGCCCTGGTGGCGTGGTTGAGGGTTCGGTGACCCCTCCTCAAGGGGGAGGTACTGTTGTGAGTTCATTTTCCCCTTCACTACTGAGGTCCGAGGAACTCCCTCTTCTGGTGAAGAAAGGTAGTGAGCCTGATTGTCAAACACCTGGGGCTGATGATGATGACTGGCTGAGTGGAGTTAATGACTGGATATAAGGCTGCCGACGCCCTTCTGGCCTGCGGGTGATTTCTCTGTGGACTTCTAGGAAACCAGTCTGATTCCTGCTCATCTAAAGCTAAGATTTCTGCTTTGCCTTTTTGCATTAGTGTTTTGTTTTCCTTGCTTTTCTGGATTCTGCCATTCCCTGCTGGGGTGAGCTGAATCTCCTTTTGCCTGTTGCTCTGTCTTCAGAATATTCCTGAGTACTGACATAGCTTTTTTGAAGCCTAGCGTCTTCACGGCCTTTTTACTGTCAGTTTGTTGGCTCTTATTTTCATAGGGTTTTTCACGGATTGCAGACAGCAGCCTTCCTGTCCTTTCCTATCTAAGCTAGCGTGGGCCCCATCTTTGCTCAGTCTATCTTTCTGTCTGTGTTTTGTTCTTTCTTCTTGCTTCACCGTCATTATATGTGGGGGGCTGTCTTTTGCTTTGGGGTCTGCTCTGGGGCAGTTTAGATTTCCCTTTCTGTCTTTAGGCTATGTAGTCCTCCGGCTGTGATCGAGGGGCCTAGGGCATCGTAGGAGCCCCCCACGGCTACTGCTAGTTGTGTTGATAGGTTCAGGGGTCTGCAATCCGATAGCTGCCAACTTCTCTGGTTTTCTGGACTTAGCTAGCATTTCTATTTTTGCCTCCTACAGTGACTCAATCATAACACCAAGGGGTGAAAGGAATGTTGACTCAGATGCTACAGAATGGTGTTATTCGAGAGAGTCAGACCCCGTGGGCTGCTCCCATCGTGCTGGTGCGAAAGAAAGATGGTACATTACGTTTTTGTGTGGCCTATCTCAAACTCAATGTCTGCACTATGCGAGATTCCTATCCATTACCAAGGATTGAAAAGTCTTTGCCTGACCTAGGAAGCACAAAATACTTCTCATCCTTGGATCTAGCCAACGGCTATTGACAAGTGACAATGTCTGAGCAGGACCAAGCGAAAACAGCCTTTATACTCTCCATGGGCCTATATGAATTCAACTGGATGCCATTCGGCCTGGCTAACGCTCCTGGGACATTCCAATGATTGATGTAGAGGTGTTTAGGCGTCTTGAACTTTGAGGCCACTCTTATTTATTTAGACGATATCATCGTATATGCTGCCTCATTCGAGGAACAGGTGTTGAGCCGAGTTCAAAGACACGGTTTGAAAGTGAAAGCCCAGAAGTGTCATCTATTTGACACCCAAATTGAGTACTTGGGACATGTCATTTCTGCCGAAGGGGTGAGACCATCATGAGAGAAAGTTGCTGTGGTACAGGACTGGCCAACTCCGACGACAATGAAGGATGTAAAGGCTTTCTTAGGGCTTACCGGATATTATTGGCGATTCGTGAAGAACTTTACCTGCATAGTGAACCCACTGTTAGAACTTTTGAAGGGGATGCCGTCCGGTGCGAAGAACAGAACCATTTAATGGGGAGAACGTCAGGAGAAAGCATTACGAGCTCTGAAGGTGGCTTTGACTAAAGCGCCAATGTTAGCCTATGCCAATATCTTGCAAAGGTTATTCTCCACACTGATTGAAGCCTGCATGGACTCGGGGCTGTGCTGTCTCAGATTCAAGAAGGAAAAGAATGAGCAATCGCCTACGCGAGTCGGTCTCTCCATAACTCTGAAAGGAATCCAGACAATTACAGTTCATTCAAACTAGAGCTGTTAGCATTAGTGTGGGGCATGAGAGAGAAGTTTGCCAAATACTTGTATGGCTCTGAAGTTCTAGTAGACACTGACAATAACCCTTTAACCCATCTGGAAAATGCGAAGCTAGGGGCCCTGGAGCAGTGCTGGGTGGCTCGTCGGATGGTGAGATTTCGATATAAAATCGTCTACAAGAGAGGAGCTGAGAACACTAAGGTCAACGCCTTATCCAAAGTGATACATGGGATTCTGCCAGGATGGTGGCAGCTATGCAGGACCAGGTTCATGTAGTGTCCTGAAAATGCATACTGGGATGGTCCCATGATGAGTGGGTCAGGTTACAGCAAGAAGATGGGGAACTCGCTCAAATGAGTCAGTAGGTGACATTAAAGCAACTTCCCAGTCAGAGAGAGAGAGAAACACACTGTCTTCGGGGACTCTGCAGATCCTTCCGCAGTGGGTAAGGCTCCAACTAAGAAATGGATTGCTGTACCAGAAGATCCAACTTTAGAGAAAACTGTGTCACCTGGCAGACGTTGATCCCTGAGGCATTGCTGTCCAAAGTGGCCACCAAAGCACACGAAAGAGGAGCTCACTTTGGTCAGGAGAAGACCTTTCAGTGGCTACAAAGATTAGTTTATCATCCCTGGCTGAAGGCGGTGGTGGAAGAGACCTGTCGGCTATGTAGAAGCTGCGAATTAGCGAAACCTCCAGAGCAGAGAGCTGCCACACAGACCATCATGACCTTGGCACCTCAGGAAGTGCTGATGATAGACTATCTGACAATTGGCCCGGCTCATCATGGGTATGAACATTGTCGTCTGGTGATGATGGATCACTTCATGAAGGTTGCCGCTGTGACCCCAACATGTGATCAAACTGCTGAATCCGTTTCACATGCCGCCTGCAAGAATTTCATTCAGGTGTACGGCTGCCCGTAGCTAATCCAATCCAATCAAGGAGCCTGTTTTCTGGGGAAAGTGATGGAAGAATTGTACCAGATCAAAAAGTTTTGGACAACGCCTTAACAACCTCAGTGAAACGGGGCCTGTGAACGATTCAACTGCACTCTGATTCAGATGTTGAGAATGCTGGAAGAAGACCGAAAGGCCAGGTGGCCTGAGTTCGTAGCTGAGTTAGTGTGGGTGTACAACAACCGAATACATCACACCACCACCGGTTAGACTCCTTATACCTTGCTGTTCGGCCATCAAGGAAAAGAGATTACCGAGCTGGAGCTGGATCCAGAGGAGGACTACCCAAGGATGGGGGTGTCCACCTGGGTTCAAGAACATCGTCATTGTCTGCAGACTCTACATCATCTGGTGCAAACCAGATTTCAGGAACTAGAGCATTCAGAAGCAACTCCTCTCCGAACAGACAACCACCGTAATACCCCCCAACCAATACGATCAAGACTAATTTATTTGGCAGCAAATCTTTCAAGGAATAGGAGAATGTCAATGTGCATTACAAGAACTCTTGCCCGTGGACTGGTGAGCAAAAGGAGGAGGGAGTGTAAGAACATGGACCAGACCGGGGATACCTCTCTTGTGCTGGTTCCGGAACTGTCCGGGCTGTCACCATTGTTGCCCAGGGGGAGCTTTCGGATCTGGACTGACCTTTGCACTATCCAGCAGGGGGGTGTCTTTAATAAAAGGAGCTTTGAGCGGGAAGGGGAGAGGAGAATTGAAGGGAATACAGTGTGTGCAGCAGGGAAAGTTTGGTGCTCTGTCCCTCGAGCATCGTGATAGCGCAGGCCCCTGCTGTAGACCCCAGTGTCCAGGGACACTGACTGTGGACAGCAATCTGTCATGTGCCCATTGCCTCCCGTGACTGAAAGTTACAAACTCTCCGGTCCGTTGGTTGCTGCGCGCTTGCTGCCTAGGAAAGACCAGGTGACTCCGTTAGAACTGTGTAATTCTTCACCCACTTGTTACAGCCGAGCTGAGTCACGCTCCGGCAGTAACACAGACTGCTCTGCATTCTGTATTGCGAACCGTGGATCAAGCACCCCGCTCAGGACAACAAGGATTCACCGCCATCAACAGGAACATCAAGCGCCACTTTTCTGAGCACCATCGTTGGAACCTACAGTTCTGCAGCCAGGAAGCCGGCTGACTGATAAGTTAACCTTTTCATGAGCAGTTGCTTTACTTCATACGTCTCCTTACACCCATACCATGCCAATATCACCTCCCTTACCCCCTGCTTAACCCATTATCTTCCTGTGTGGAGTATACTGCTGTTAATAAATCTGTTAACCCTTGCTCTGCCTCCTGTCCGTCACGGCATTCGGTAACCTGCTCATAGCTCCATTATTCAGATTGTGAATAACCAAATCTGTATTTAGTTCCCACACACTTCGCCTGTATTGCAATTTTACTACACTGCTTTTGTCCTTTGCTATTGTTGAGGTTTTCAAAGATTTTAAACTGTTAAATCTGCTAGATTAATTGCTTTATACTGCACAACCATCACTGCACTTGGAAAACAAAGATTGTAGCTCTAGGCTCAAATAAGAAGCTCAATTCTATTATCTTAAACTAACTTTAAGAGCTAGTGGTTGATTCAGACAAGATGATTCAGACACATTGTAGATGGAATTTTCCAGACACTGTTTGAACAAAGTCTTTACAATTGCGATCACCTAGGGATAGGTGTATTGTCACACATGCTATTTCATCTATGTTGATGCTACTCTATTTTTTTAACACATTTTCATATGATTTCTGCTTGATTGGTTCTGTCCTCTGTATGAATAAATACTATTGTGCATGTCAGTGAGAATGTACTTGTTCAGACAGAGGGGCCGGACACTGCTCTAGCTAATATTCTCATAGCTGCAGAGATGGAGACGCTATGAGATATACAAATCATAAGTCTTCAGATAAGCAACATTTTGGCATGTGAGGGCTGAACCAATTTTTTTCTAGGTTAAGAGTTAATTTATTCTGTGCTTTTTTCACTGTTTAGCAGTTGTTTCATGTCCTGTTTGCACAGGCAGACTGTTTCACCTGTGCACTGAATGATCAGTAATAGATAGTTTGCCATTGTTCTCAGTAGTACATGTCCTGTTTACACAGGACAATGAGCTGCCCAGAAAGATGATGTTTTGGACAAACCTAAAGATTATTTCACCTGACTAATTAGCATTTTGTTCTTTTGTTGGGTAATTGACAGTCTCTAGACTGCATGACTGCATGAGTATTATTAATGAGGCTTTCCTAGGAACACAGCCACAAAACAATCATGCAGTATAAATGCACCTTAAGGCTCTCACTTATATGAAACATGCATTTTAATAAATCTAATAGATGTATGAACTTCTTAAAGGGAATCTGTCACCCCTTTTTTGAGATATCATATAATGATATCATTCAATTGTGTGTCACATAAGGATTCTCTTAGTACTTTTGCTTCCCCCTGACCTGGCACCTTTCATGCATAAATACCTTTTTTATATCGGTTCAGATGTATGTAAACTGCCACGGTCCGGTCCGATGGGCGGGGCTTATTCACCTGCTCCCCCCTCCCTGTCTTGCTCTACACAAGAAGAAATGCGTAGAGCAAGACAGGGAGGGGGGGGTGCATGTGAATAAGCCCCGCCCAGCGGACCAGAGAGCGGCAGTTTACATACATCTGAACCGATATAAACAAGGTATTTATGCATGAAAGGTGCGTTGTCAGGGGGAAGCAAAAGTACTAAGAGAATCCTTATGTGACACACAATTGAATGATATCATTATATGATATCTCAAAAAAGGGGTGACAGATTCCCTTTAACAGCAGGCTTATTTTTAGCCACAATGACCTGGCTATTTTTTTTATTATTTTTTAATCCAGCATTCTGAGAGCTGCAGCTTCTTATTTCCTGGAGATATAGCAAAAAGTAACATTTGTTTTCATTTTTATTTCATGAGCCAATAGTACATATGAAAATAAGCAACTTTGTAATATATCTTATCTGGAAAATCTGCTTCTTTCTCTAAAAGGACTGATTGTTCATTCTCAAAATTCTCAACCCCCAAGAAAAATCTGTATTCAGTGCAGACAGATTTTCCCATTACTGATATAGGAGATGGCGGCTGCCACTGATAAGATTCTATGAACACCGTAGGCGGCAGAAGGGGGAAGAAGCTCTGTCTCGAGGTCCTCCCTCCTGTCTACATAGAATCGTTTCAGTAGCAACTGCTATCTCCTATCTCAGTCATATACTAATGTGTCTTCACTGAATACAGATTTTATCAGTGAATTGAGAATTTTGAGAATGACTGATCAGTCCAGGATTATAAAGAGGCAGATTTATCTGATGAGATATATTACAAAGTTGCTTATATTCACATGTAGTATTGATTTAGGTAATAAAGACTAAACTAACAATTACATTTTAAGGACTTTTCTAGGTAATTTTGGGGTACGTAAAATGTAATACTTAGCATTTTTTTGGGGGGTGGACGCAAAAACAGCAATTTCAACTTTGAGTTCTGATTTTTGAATTTTGCTTTCATAGCATTGTTTGAGCACTTAGACAACACAACAGTAATTTTTATTATATGTCTTACTATATTTTCACAATAAATAAATCTATTTTTGTGTTACCACAATGTAACCATCATCTATGCTTTATATCTTTCATTTTTCCATCAATAGAGCTGTATGTCTTGTTTTTTGAGACATGGGCTGACATTACAATGTGTACAGCAAATTTGACATTTATTTTTTAGAGTTTTCAGTCCGTGTTAATTTTCATGATAATCTTGACGTTCTGGTTGTAATGGACATGGCAATATTAATTATATATTTTTTTAAAAAAAAATAATTAAGCACTTTTAATATTGATTTTCAATTATTTCATAAGCTTTTTTTGTACTTTAATTTTAGCCTAATGCCTGAACTTTTATGAGCTTGACTGGTCATATAATACACTACAATTCATCTATATTGAAATGCTTATCAGCATGAAGGTTAGGCAGACACTGTATCTGTTCCCGCTGTTGGGTACATACCCTCAGCTGACAGTGGTGATGGTCAGTTTGGATTCCTAAGAATTAGTGGTGAGCGAGTAAACTCGTTGCTCGGGTCTCCCGGAGCATGCTCGGGTGTCCTCCGAGTATTTTGGCATGCTCGGATATTTAGTTTTCACCACCTCAGCTGCATGATTTGTGACTGCTAGACAGGCTGAATACATGTGTGGAATTCCTAACAAATAGGCATTCCCCACATGTATTCAGGCTGTCTAGCAGTTGCAAATCATGCAGCTGAGGCAACAAACATTAAATTTCCGAGCACGCTAAAATACTCGGAGATCAGGCTAGTTTCACATTTGCGCTTTACAGCGCAGCGATGGCCTGCGCACGGCCGCCGCTAAGCCCCGCCCCCTGCTGGCTCCCTGCCGGCCCCTTCCGGTCATCGCCGCCTTCTAGCGCACATGGGCGCTTGCGATCTGCGCACCCTATCTTTAGCATAGGGTGCGCAGATCGTGCGCTGGCCGTGCGCTAGCAGGATTTTGCCGTGTGCTGCGCACTTTTGAAGGTGTGCCCGTGTGCACCGAGCGCAGCATGTTGCATTTCGGCGCACACGGCGCACCTTCAAAAGTGTGCAGCGCACGGCAAAATCCTGCTAGCGCACGGCCAGCGCACGATCTGCGCACCCTTTGCTAAAGATAGGGTGCGCAGATCGCAAGCGCCCATGTGCGCTAGAAGGTGGCGATGACCGGAAGGGGTGAGCAGGGAGCCGGCAGGGGGCGGGGCTTAGCGGCGGCCGTGCGCTGGCCGTCGCTGCGCTATAAAGCGCAAATGTGAAACTAGCCTCACCCAAGCAAATGGAGGGATACCTGCCTGGTAAGGTGAGTATATATGAGAAATGTATAGTCACTTTTCAGTTCCAGTGTAGATAGTGCCTTTAAAACATGCATCCCTCCTTACTATATGTGAGTGGTTTTAAAGGGGTTGTTTTGTTTCAATCTGATCTGTTCAATTCTCTTACCCAGTGAATCTGAAGATGGACTCCAATTTTACAGTAAAAACTTGCACCTGGCAAATGCTCTAATGCTCTACTGGGACCAGGTGATCTCTAGTAACCCAGATATAGCAATCCATTCGATAAACTGGGATATTCCATGTGAGGTCATAGCTGCAGGGCATTATGGGGAAAACATCATTATCACTCTCTGGTGCTTCAACAGTGTGGGAAATGGCAATGTGAATGTGTTTTTTATTTTTTTCCAATCCTTGCAAATCGACTCCCTAAGTATTTGAATTTTTGCATAGAACTGTGAAATTCAGGAAAGTTTACTTAAAAGAAAATCCTCTGCAGAATGATTGGCTCATGTCTATTTGATTTACTTATATTACTCTATACAAAACCTGATAATTTTTCAATTGGTATATAGAAAAAAATCAGTGTCTAGATTGCTTACATACTTGCTAAAGTGCATTGCTGCTCATTCAATTCCCTATTAGAACATCCACCTAATATGTCTAGTGGTCATGGTAATATATTTTTCATAGCTCAGAAGCAATCACGTGGATGTACACAGGGGGCAAAGTAATTTCTGCCATTGCACACTCCAGCAATTAATCTTCAGTTATCAGTAAGTTGCACCAAAATAATTACACTAGTAGATGCTTGAGAACCCCAGTTTTCATATCGAAAAATAAACAACATATATTAAAGAAAAATTTTTAGTTTATTTTTTACATTTTTTACTTTATGTAGGAACTAAATCTTAACACCATCTTAACTAAATGATAATATAAAATTTTTAGCACTCAACAAAATTAAACATCTACCTATGCTTATGTGGCACCTCTGAGGGTCCAGTCGCCACAGAGGTACTGCACCTCAGCCAGAGGTGTGTGTTATGAACTGGTCACAGAGGAGGATGGCAGGAATAGACTAGGCCACCAGGAAACCAGAAAGGTTGGTAACTTAGCAGATTGCAGACCTCTAATCCTAGCAACACAACTAGCAGTAGCCGTGGGGCGTACCTACAATGCCCTAGACGCCTCGGCGCCTAGAGCTAACTAAGCCTAAAGCAAGAAAGGTGAAATCTAAACTGCCCCAGAGTAGAACCCCAAAGGAATAGATAGCCCCCAAACTTATATTGTCTGTGAGACAAGATGAGACACAAACACTGGCAGAAAATAGACTGAGCAAATGATGGGGCCCAAACTGTCTAGACAGGATAGGACAGGAAAGACACTGTCTTCAATCACGCAAAAACCATAAAAAAATCCAACACGTCTGATGTACAAAAAACACTGAGGTCTCACGACCTCTCCCCCACTATATCAGCATTCTGGTATGAACTGGCAGCAAAGCAAAAAAGACTAATATAACAGGGGACTGAACAAACTGACACAAGCTGTAACATATGGACCGGGGTCCAGCGCTGCCCCAGCAGGGAGCACGCTGAACCCTAACAGTAAAGCAAAAAGCAGAAAAAGGCAAAACCAGATCAGATGGGAAGGATTTGCAAATGAATCACTTAACTGAAAAATGCAGGATCAGGCAGGAGACAGCAGACCTCAAAATGCACAGGAAGAAACAATCACCAGCAGCAACTGAGGGAAGCCTGCTCACTTATATCCTGCCAGTCAGTAACCCCTGATTTCCAATCATCGTTGTCAGGTGGCAGACTTCTATCAACCCAGCCATCTCCACCATTCACAGTAACCACCAGAGGGAGCCCCGACCCAGAAGTCAGATCCAGAGAATTCACAACAGAAGGGGGTCCTGGAAAAGTGCACCCAAACTACCTGAAAGCTGTCTGGACCACTGACCCAGAGGACACAGCACCCGGCTGGTGATTGTAATCTAAAGACTGTGAGTAAAGTGTGAAGACTGCACCCTGCTGTGTCCTCAGATTTATTTACTGCGCCATCTGCCCTGCACTACAATAGTTACCATCATCAAGTTAACCCTATAACTGCCCTGGCGCTCTCTCTACCCGTGGAGAGCTGTAACATCTCTGCTGCATCATCAACTGCCCCATTGGACCTGAATTGCAGCATCGGCCATCTATTGCCGAACACCACGGGTGGCGTCACAACTTAATCCCCTATAAACTTTTCCCCTTATATTTTATTGCATGCCCAGGGTCACTGCTGAAGAACTGACCGGCCCGGACCAAGTACCCCCTGCTCTAGCGGGCGCGGCACTTATATACTATGAAAAAACAAGTAATTATTTGGCACAGTAATCACATATTTTACATCTCTCAGAAAGCTACCAAGATGGATGTTACCTACCTTCCATACTATGACGAAAACTTACCCGCTTGGGATCCAATAGACACCATGAGACTAATAAAAGGTTAAGGATCAATGAACTAAAAGTGGTTTCTTCTCAACAACACTAGGTACATTAGCCTGACGTACTGTGAGGGAATCAGAAGAACACCACGTTGCGCAATAACAGTTATGTAACAGTGATAGATGCACATTGGAGAACTTTTTTCAATTGTATTTAATAATAAAAAACTGTTTATATAGATTTGATTAGCTATATCACTGCATATTTGCCTAATATGGTGAAAGTTCCCAGATGGATAGACTTTAGGTCATGAACATATAGTTTCAGATTTTTCTCAAGTAAATATGCAGAAATGATTAATGCTAGAATCTGACACCATCAAGCATCTGCATACTTCTGTTACTTTTATAAAAATGGAAGTGCCATAAGACCAGAATGTTACCCTTGAAATGTCAGACAACATTACTAAAATATAGTCAATCCATAAATTTCGCATAAAAGTCTGTGAACTGTGCAAATTGATGTTCTTTCTAAACTAGACTATTTAATGCGGAATTGCAAATGAGGTGTTTTTTTTATCCTAGGCAACATGGTTCAATGGAGCTAGCAACAAAACAGACAGGTTTCAATCTTGCTTTAAAGGTTTATTTATACATGAAACTAGTGGATTTCATTCACAGCCAGACTCTTTTATCAGTGAGATATACTGTACAGTATATGCACACATTTATTCTGCCAATAAACACAATATGTACAGCCATGCAATATTCTGATTCAAGTAACAAAAAGTTGTTCTAATATTCTAATATTACAACAGATGAATAGTGTGCATAAATGCAATTGCCAAAAGCGATATTAGTTATTATCACAGATAATACTATGTGTACTAAAGTATTTATCTTTCATATCTTATATTTACATGTGTTCATGTTTTTGTTAGTTTTGAGTGAGGAAAATTATCAAAGCAGGCTACTCAGTTACTGACTATTGTGTAATGTAATAGTACAAATAAGTGCCCTTATCACATAGAAAACAGCAAAACAGCAGGACAAATCACCTACATTTTTTCCTTGGTAGATTTTGGTCACATATGACTACTGTGCCTAAAGAGAACTTCCTTTTTGACAAGTAACATAACATATATGTTTATTTATTTACTCCTTTAAACTTGTAAAAGTCACATTTTAACATATCATGAATGAATAAGATTACATTTGAAAATTCAATTTGGAAAAATTGGAGATTAGTGAATCGATTCAAATCGAATCAAATTTGAGTTTAATTTTTGAGAAATCTGCAGGTACCAGAGAATTCAAATAATTTGCAATTTGATTCATGTGAATTGCTAAAAAAAATTATCTCCAACTTTTTACTTTTTATTTCAGGCGTGACCACAAATGCTTTCCCATAATGCCTTGCAGCTATCACATCACAAGGTATGGCAAAACTAATCAGGATAGACTATCATAGCCAGTATAATAGCACAAGCAGGGAATGCAACAGACATTTTAAGGTGATTTATAATAGTACAAGAATATCAGATTTCACAGATCAGTAAAAGAGATAGGAAGAGAAAGCAACAAAGCATTGGACAAATACTCTAGATAGTAGTTTTACAACTACAGCAGTGAAGAAGATGAGTGAAATAGTCTCTGAATAAGGGCTCATACCCATCTGTGAGAAAAAAAAGGACCGAAAAACCGGACAAGTGCTATGCGATTGTCATGGAAGTGCAATGCGATTTCTGTGCAATTTTTAAATGCAACATCCATATGACATCCATATGACATGTGTATGCAATCCGTATGCAATGCAATTTTAACATGAGCTTTTACATACAACAGTTCTCTGTAAAACAAAATATTCTTCAAAACACACACATATATAATACATATATATATACATATAATATATATAATATATACACACATGTCAAAGACAAATACAATTAGTATAGTGTTTGTGCAAAATTATGGACATGTATTTAATTATACATGACCAGCATATTCTCAAGGTCCTGAGGTTACAGCAGTTCAGGCCGGCTGCGAGAACAGTTTCAGTGAATAGAGGTGATGTCACTGATGCTGTGCTCCCTGACAGCATTTTACCAAGCTTAAGAGTTCATTGCAGTTCAGGCAGTGAGGGAGGGCAGCATCAGTGATGTCACCACTAGTCACTGAGTCTGCGCTTGAAGCATTTCATTCATTCACCAGTAGTTTGCAGCCGGGACAGTCATATCTTGGCACCATCCTGGTTGCAAACTTTATATCCCCCAGATATGGATTGTGGCATGGGACAGAATGACGGACAGGTATGGTATATTGTTGGTTTATTATTTTATATTTTTTTACAGGAGAACAAGGGCTTTGGGGAATTTGCAGAGGTTGTAAGTATGGTTTAATTAAGAACAATAAATGAGTCTGTGTGTTTATTTCAAATAAAGGATTTTTTTAATGGGTGTCTGCGTTTTATTTACTATTTGACTATATGGGGTTAGTAATGGGGGCATCTAATTAACGCATCTTCATTAATAACCTCGGAACTTGATGTCACAAAGGTGACATCAACACCTCAACTATTACCCCATATGCCACCGCTACAGGGCAGTGGGAAGAGCAAAGCTATGTGTCAGAATTGGTGCATCTTACAGATGCGCCTTTTCTGGGGCGGATGTGCGCTGGTGTTTGCAGTCAGGGGGGCCACTATCCATGGCCCCTTTCTATGCTATAAATATCATCTCTCAGTTATCTGCATAGCTATTGCTGTCCAAAAATTATAGCGGGACCCCACACCATTTTTTTCCATGAAATAATAATTTATTAATTAAATTCATGTCCATAATTTTGCACAAACACTATTCTAATTGTATTTGTCACTGACACGTGTATATATATATATATACAGTATATACATATATTTTATATATATATAGATAGATAGATAGATAGATACCTGTAACTTCTTAAAGAAGAAGTTACTGGTCTGTGAGAGCCAGAAATCTTGTATGTTTTAGGTGACCAAATCCTTATTTTCCATCATAATTTCAAAAATAAACATTGCCAAATCAGATGAGGTGATGTTTGACATCCCATGATGTCAATTACAGGCCTCACTCATCTTTTTAAGTGGTAGAACTTGCACAATTGGTGGCTGACTAAATACTTTTTCCCCACTATATATATATATATATATGGTGCCCCTGAGGTACTGCACCTCATCCAGAGGTGTGGTATCCCACCCTCAGGTAAGACGGGAGCACCACAAAGGACTCCTAACACTTACACCCATCACACACCAGGCTGGCTAGGAAAGGGTGTTGGGGAGTTAGTGGGGAAGGTAGATAGAAGGGGGAGCTTAGGAGGTGGTGTGAGGTATGTGATCCAGTCAGTGAAAGAGAGGTGACAGTTAGTGGGAGGAGCTAGTCCTGAGGTAAATAGTTTGTTCTAGAAAGAGTCAGTCAGAGGGAGAAACGTCTAGAAGAAAAGAAGCTCTCAGGAGAATAGAAGGGGTCCTAGGGGCACGGGTAGTGCAATAAGCCACCCGTGGGGGCCGTATCCAGAAAAGGAAGGACCAGGCCATAGTAATGGAGCCGGCCCCTAAGCCTAGTGGAGAACATCGAACGAGGCTCAGCTAGTAAGCCAAAGGCTGAAGTAACATTAAGTGCCTCAGTCGCAGCCCCATTCATTCCTGGCAAAGGTAGGTATAGAGGATCCTGGGGACTGACCCATGTCGCCCGGTGAGATTTGTGGCTGCTGGCTTGGGGACACTGTTTGCGAAGGCGCAGGGCAGAAAAGAGGAGAGATCAGCGCAGAGAGTCAACGTGGCCTAGAAAGGTGAACACAAAGAGGAGTCCTGAAAAAATGTTCCTGATCTACCTGGGAGTTGGCTGGACCCCTTACCCGGAGGACACAGTACCAAGTGGGCTACCGCATGCAGGAACTGTGAGTAAAGACCGTGAAACTGCACCCAACTGTGTCATTTACATTTGCCTGCCATACACTGCTATCACCGTCACCAGCTCACTATTACCATCTTAGCTGCCCTGGGACATAGCTCTGCCAGGGAGAGCTGCACCATCTCTGCTGCTGCCGCACCACCATTCCAGAGGATCTGTATAGCAGTGTCGGCTATCCCTAGCCGAATACTACAGGTGGGGTCACGATTCCCCTTTCCCTTTAATGTTTCCTACCATCTTCCCCCTCATCTGAACTTCCATCATCACCACTGGACACCCGGGGCCATGGACCGGGTCACTATCACCACCGTGACATACTTCCCCTTTAAAAGAGCCTGGCTGGCGCGGTACCAAGTAACCCTCGGCCCTGCGGGTCACTCCATATATATATATATTCTATGCGTATATATCTATTGTTTTGTGAGCTGTCAGTGTGATTTTACAGTAGCAGGACATGAATTGCCAGCTTTTCAAATTACATCGGTGTGTAAAAATCGGACAATATTCGCATGGTGCGAGTGCTGTGCGATTTTTTTCTCACACCCATTGACTTGCATTGGCGAGTCTTGTCTGAGATATGCAGCAATATGCAGCATGCCGCAATATTTCTCTCTGTCCGATTTCAGCTGAGAAAAAAAATCACAGATGAGATGTCACCCATTGAATAACAGGGGTCTGAGGGCAATACGATTTTTTATCAGATTGCACTCATCCATATTTCTCGCTAGTGAGCATGAGCCATAATGCAGAGATTGTTCTAAAGAAAGGGAGACAGAAGACAGATAGGGGAGGTGATATCAGCAGCACTACGATCAGTGTGATTGATCAGTGATGGTATGCCTGGTATTTGATTTGTCCTGCTGCATTTAAATTACAATTACACAATTTTTCCTCATACTTAATGCAATAGATAACAGAAATAAGACAAAACAAAATTTTAAAAAATAAAAACGTAATTCAGTGCCAGTCAGAGACAATGTGTGCTCACAACCAACTGAATTGTGTTTTTGCATTTCTTGTGCAATACTTCTTATGAAGAGGTGAATAATTGTTTACACAATGCACAATTAACCAAACATTTAACTGTTACAGTCTAGCTCGCAAAATGTGTGTGTCGTAGAAAATATATTTTTCTAAATCTGTTTTACTAGAAAAAAATAGCGTGCGCTGGTATCTAGGGTAAACAGCGGGTATCCAAGAGCCGCACGGCTCTTAGTTACCCGATGCTTACGTTGGAAACCAGCATCCAGCGTCGCTGATCGCTGGTCTCTCGCTGCCACACGCAGCCATGCGCCCTGGCCAGCGGGAGACCAACGATCAAAAAATGGCCCAGGACGATCCAGCGCAATCAGCGATACCCCGCAGGGGGGCCAGTCGCCTATCCATGTCACACACAGCGATATCGCTGGAGAGATCGCTGATGCGTCACAAAATCAGCGATCTCGCTGTGTGTGACGTGGCCCTAAGAATGTCAGAGCTATTAACAGCAGGAAAAGTACCAACACAGGCACCAGAAAAACGCAGACTACAATTGTCAAATATACTAGTGGGGAGGAAACATAGGATGTTATGGAATATGTTGCCCATCACTTGTTTTAGTACAACAGGATGAGGTTACCACATGACTTCGGCACCAACAGTTTGAGTCAGTGACTAAAAGGGATAATTTTTGGACCAATTTTTAATTTTAAATGAATATGAAAAGTCTGTCAGAGCACTGTGTTATTAAATATGCTGATAATTACTACTGGTTACCATCCATTTTTATGGTGAGGTCATTTCGACATTACTTTGGATGTGCTTGTGTTAAAGAGCAAGTAGACTTTTAAGAGGAAAATTTAAGCTAACTGGAAAACTTGAATTTCAAAAGATTTGAACAACTCTTGTAAATATACAGGTAAAAAGTTTTGACATACCTGTTTAAGTAGTTGTTTGCCTGTTTTGTATATGGAAGGTGAAAACTGTAGATTTAGGCAGCAAAATCACAAAGGAACACATATAGAAACAAATAGTAAAGAAATATGTGTGAAACAATCCAGAATACGTGTTAAATCTTAATGTCTTCAAATTCCCTCCTTTTTTCCTCTAATGACAGCTTTACACACCATTGGCATTCTCTCAACACCAAAAATTACATTTGCTGCAACAATGGTTGGTGTGGTTCACTAGTATTACAAATGGATAAGCCTTGTATAGTGCATCATTCACTCAGATATATGTGTTACATAGTGCATGGCTTATAGTCTATTGGTAACGTCCATACTACACTCCAAGTTACCTCTAGCCAACACTAAAGGGTCCAGCAGCACACTGAAAAAAAATGAAAAATTGTGCATCAAAATAAATGATCAATTCAGCACCTCTGGCAACTCCTTCAAGACTGTTCAAGAGTCATACAAAGTGATGAAGCTGCTTGAGAGAACATCAAGGGAGTGTAAAGCTGTAATCAGAGTGAAAGATTGGGTAATTTGAGAAATCTTAATTTTAACACATATACTGATTTGTTTTACAAGTATTTTTTTCTCCTTGTTTATTTATATATATATATATATATATATATATATATATATATACACCAAAAAAGAAAACGGATGGCACTCACCGGTTAAAATCTTCTTTATTCCAATACTTTAAAACATCGGCATATGGAATAAAGAAGATTTCAACCGGTGAGTGCCATCCGTTTTCTTTTTTGGTGTAGCCGCTGTGACTAATTGCTTTGGAGTGGCACCCCGGTTTATGGAGCACTTCTCATAGTACGCATATTTGCAGTACCAGCTTACACGGCTACAGTTGTGGCCAAAAGTATTGACACCCCTGCAATTCTGTCAGATAATACTCAGTTTCTTCCTGAAAATGAAAAAACACAAAAGAGAATGAAGCAAAAAAGCAAAACATTGATCATTTCACACAAAACTTCAAAAATGCGCCAGACAAAAGTATTTGCACCCTCAGCCTAATACTTGGTTGCACAACCTTTAGCCAAAATAACTGCAACCATCCGCTTCAGGTAACCATCAATGAGTTTCTTACAATGCTCTGCTGGAATTTTAGACCATTCTTCTTTGGCAAACTGCTCCAGGTCACTGATATTTGAAGGGTGCCTTCTCCAAACTGCCATTTTTAGATCTCTCCACAGGTGTTCTATGGGATTCAGGTCTGAACTCATTGGTGGCCACCTTAGAAGTCTCCAGTGCTTTCTCTCAAACCATTTTCTAGTGCTTTTTGAAGTGTGTTTTGGGTCATTGTCCTGCTGGAAGACCCATGACCTCTGAGGGAGACCCAGCTTTCTCACACTGGGCCCTACATTATGCTGCAAAATTTGTTGGTAGTCTTCAGACTTCATAATGCCATGCACACGGTCAAGCAGTCCAGTGCCAGAGGCAGCAAAGCAACCCCAAAACATCAGGGAACCTCCGCCATGTTTGACTGTAGGGACCGTGTCCTTTTCTTTGAATGCCTCTGTTTTTCTCCTGTAAACTCTATGTTGATGCCTTTGCCCAAAAAGCTCTACTTTTGTCTCATCTGACCAGAAAACATTCTTCCAAAACGTTTTAGGCTTTTTCAGGTAAGTTTTGGCAAACTCCAGCCTGGCTTTTTTATGTCTTGGGGTAAGAAGTGGGGTCTTCCTGTATCTCCTACCATACAGTCCCTTTTCATTCAGACGCCGATGGATAGTACAGGTTGACACTGTTGTACCCTCGGACTGCAGGGCAGCTTGAACTTGTTTGGATGTTAGTCGAGGTTCTTTATCCAACATCTGCACAATCTTGCGTTGAAATCTCTTGTCAATTTTTCTTTTCTGTCCACATCTAGGGAGGTTAGCCACAGTGCCATGGGCTTTAAACTTCTTGATGACACTGCGCACGGTAGACACAGGAACATTCTGGTTTTTGGAGATGGACTTGTAGCCATGAGATTGCTCATGCTTCCTCACAATTTGGTTTCTCAAGTCCTCAGACAGTTCTTTGGGTCTTCTTTCTTTTCTCCATGCTCAATGTGGTACACGCAAGGACACAGGACAGAGGTTGAGTCAACTTTAATCCATGTCAACTGGCTGCAAGTGTGATTTAGTTATTGCCAACACCTGTTAGGTGCCACAGGTAAGTTACAGGTGCTGTTAATTACACAAATTAGAGAAGCATCACATGATTTTTCGAACAGTGCCAATACTTTTGTCCACCCTCTTTTTTATGTTTGGTGTGGAATTATATCCAATTTGGCTTTAGGACAATTCTTTTTGTGTTTTTTCATTTAAGACAAATTAAATGAAAATAATAATAAAGAATTTGTGTTTGCAATCATTTTCAGGAAGAAACTGAGTATTATCTGACAGAATTGCAGGGGTGTCAATACTTTTGGCCACAACTGTATTTGTGCAATGAATGAGCTTGCCGGCTGTGCGGATTAACACTTTGTTGGAGATACTTGTTTATATATATGTTTCATATTGGTCTTCTTAAGTTACTGCACTTTTAACTAGTACTGCACAACAAGATTATACCTTGCTATTGCTGCAAGTAACTTAGCTGTCAGCTGCTTTCTTTTTTCCTTTAGTTTAGGTATATTCTTAAAGAAGTTCTCCTGGGACAGAATAAAAAATATAATTATAAATACATTTCTATATATAATAAATTAGCAAATCACACATGTTTTGCGTGGTGAGGTAATCACTATTTTGCATTAAACTGGTCACCATCCTGAAACACTAGGTACTAGAAAGGATAGCTGCCTGATAGCGGGTTCAGTAGTGTTCTTCCACCCTTATGTGCAGAAATTGTCCTCCTTATGCATATTTTTACCTAATACCGGAAATAAATGGCTGCAGAGGGATGTAAAAGGTTTTTGACACTGCTAAACACCCTGTCTTTCTGAATTCTGAGCAGCAGGGGCGATCTGTGGCGCAAGAGTAACTTCAGCAATGTGATCAGATGACCTTATCACATTGCTTAGGTCACTTTGACCCTGTAGTGTAGGCAGTCATAGATTCAGTTGCATTCGAAAGCATCCACATACAAGATGGAAAAGACCACGCCGCTTCAATAACGTAGAACAGACTCACATTCTGCTCTCCTCACCGCAGAGCAATTCCAAGTGCTGAAATACAGCAGGCCTGAGTGGTAATTAACAGCTTTCAGCTTTCATTTCCAGCAGGTTGTGTAGAGATGGCGCAGTACAGCAGAGTTGACAGCTCTACACTTGCTTTGGCAATTCTAATATGTATTTGGTCCTACCAATAAAGCTCATGTGAATATGAATTTAAGAGATCTACTAGAATTATTTGTAATGATACTCAACCTCTGCTGTACTGCCCTTCTTCTCACACTGACTACCAGAGATGAGAACTGAAAGCTGTCAGTAAATCACACTTAGGGCCCCGTCACACGTCGCACGTCGCTTAGTTACCCGCAGTGTACGTTAAGATACCAGCGCGCTGGTGCAGGGAGCTGGTAACCAAGGTAAAGATCGGGTTTCTAAGCGCCGGATGGTGCTTAGAAACCCGATGTTTACATTGGTTACCAGCTCCTTGCACCAGCGCGCTGGTATGTAACGTACACATTGGGTTTCTAAGTGCCGCGCGGCACTTAGAAACCCGATGTTTACCTTGGCTACCAGCTCCAGCTCGCTGATCGCTGGTCTCCCGCTTGCCATACGCAGTAATGCGTGGGCGGCACGGTGGCTCAGTGGTTAGCATTGCAGCCTTGCAGCGCTGGAGTCCTGGGTTCGAATCCCACCAAGGACAACATCTGCAAGGAGTTTGTTTGTTCTCCCCGTGTTTGCGTGGGTTTCCTCCAGGCACTCCGGTTTCTTCCCACATTCCAAAGACATACTGATAGGGAATTTAGATTGTGAGCCTCATCGGGGACAGTGATGATAATGTGTGCAAAATGTAAAGCGCTGCGGAATATGTTAGCGCTATATAAAAATAAAGATTATTATTATTATTATGCGTGCTGACCAGCGGGAGACCAATGATCAAAAAAGTGTCCAGGCCATTCCAGCACGATCCACAGCTGTGCTCCACAGGTCATTACTCTGCAGTGAGAACAGACTATTTGCCAATGCTATTTTGGTGTCATGTTCTTCTTTCCTAAATGTGTTACTGCCTGCTTATGATTGGTCAATGTCAGAAAGATGAAGAAGTTAAAAAAAAAGTTTTATTCTACCCTGCAGTGCTTATTACATTGTGGGTCCAGTTCAACATAAAACATTTGGTAAAAGGACCTTTTTATCAATATTTGTACCTGACTGCAGAAGCTTTTCTTATTATTTTAAAACACGTTATGTCACACACACACTGTCCCCAACATCGTGTTCCTGCACAGACATATTTCTCTGCTCGAGTGAGCACTGCAGTGCTTTGCTCTGCCCTCGACAAGACAGAGAGAAGTATGCCTGCCCAGTAGCGCGATGCCAGGAACACTGGGTGGATGATGTAGGACGCAGAATCCACCCAAAGCAAGATGGAGGATGGCATTGCAATAAGAGGAGAGGCGCCGGACCAAAAAAGTGTCGCCAGTCAGACTTGACTACCCCATAGGTGAGTATAATAAAAGGTCTTTTTCTTGTCTTGCAGACTGGACAGGGTGCATTTATACAGCATAATAGAATGCTGTATATCAGGGCTGAAAGGTACTAGCCTTACCTCGTGTGGGACAAACCTGGTGACAGGTTCCCTTTAAAGTTTTAAAATAGATATTGTCATTAAGAATTTACACTAATTAACTGTAACATTTAAACCACCAACCTATTTTTTTAATTCCACAACAAAAAGGACTGTTAACACTGTTAATTAAATCAATATGAAAGTTGTGGCTACGGTTTACAGTATTTTATAAAAGGATATTTTATTACAGGAATATTGGAATATTGCGTATGTACGATAACTGTAAAATGCTTAAATGAATCTAATAAACATAGTGTTCTTTGTAAGAATTATCACCTCAATCAAATAGAATGAAAAAAAAACAGATTGTATCATTTTTCGTTCTCTTTATAATCTAATTGGGATTCATTTCAGAAAGAGCAATAGCTTAGCTTTACATGATAACCGCATTATCACTGAGAATGTGAGAGCATGCTGTGGCTGTTACCCACAGGGATAGAACGAAAGACTCTCCTCCTGGCGATTTGATGGAAATTGCAGGAACTTTATTATCTGATTTAAATTCACTCTATCACCTTTAGTTCACAAGATGGTGAAAAGCATATGCCTAATAAATTCACAGTAAAACAGACATAGAATCCCTGTAACCGATCCCAGCAAGCCACTGAAAAAAAATTCAACAGAAGTTTAAATTTAACACGAAAAGCATCTTCAATGACAGAGTTTGAAGGTAATTTGTCAGATGTTGGCAACTCATTTTCTTATCAGCAGGGGACTGTCCCCCGTGATATTCCCCATTATTTAAGCTTTCTAAACTCTTAAGTGAAAACAAATTTTACCTCAAACAACTAGGTAATGATAGATTGTATTCATTTCTATGCCTCCCTTGCTGGTATAGTGTGAAAATGTGTGGTCATTTATATTATATTAGGGCTGTAAATCTCTTTTAACACAACACGCATAGCATCCTTGTTAGGAAGTTATTAAGGATCCTTACTACCATGTAGCTATAACGATTTCCTGCAATAATTACGTGGCGTTATGAGAACTTTATAGATTTATTTTTGTAGATTTTAAATTTTCTGTAGAATATGTAATATTTATTATATAAGATATTACTGTACACATTACTCATTTGAATCATGAATAATATGCGCAGATGGATTTACAAACTTTCATGCCCCTACATGCAGTTTATGAGGGTTGATGTGATAGGAGTATTTCCTTTAAGCTTTCTTTACTACATGTCAACTGTCAGCAGTAAAGGAATGTATTAAAATATATATTAATCTATGTTAATCAATTTTATGACTATATTTCCTTGTAAAGCAAGTGGGAATAGGTGCAAGTTGCTATGACTGCATAATATGCAGACAAAAGAATACAGCAGCACTCTATAAGCGCTAAGATGTATGCAAACAAACTGAATATATCAAATTGAACTGCATTACTGCTAAATAGAATATACCTATAAAAATGAAGGTACTTAGCGTATAAATTGGCCAATTCATGAGAAGCCACCAACCATGACAAGGTGTACCTTTCTCTGATGGGACCATAAACCGAATATTTATCAAACATGCCTCTTCTGAATGAAAAGTCTAAAAATGTAATGGGCTTATTGAAAACACTAATTGAAAACAGCCTCATGCTGATGGGAGGAGTGCTCTGTCCAAAAAGAAGACAGTCAAAACTTCCAATAATATACTACAAAAGCAAAAAAAACTGACCAGCACCTCCAAAAAGCATAAAGCTAATGTCAAAAGATGCCATAATATATAAAGAAAAGAAAGAATAGTACTCTGTTAGTGCTAAGAATTAGATTCACTAGTAGGATTTTTTTATGGATTAAACGTGCGCTGCCAGACCATCACTCCTCACAAGTTGTGTGCTTAAAACATTTATTTCCCAACGCGTTTCGAAGTTAAAAACCTCTTCTTCAGGGGATGACATGTCTTCATCCCCTGAAGAAGAGGTTTTTAACTTCGAAACGCGTTGGGAAATAAATGTATTTAGCACACAACTTGTGAGGAGTGATGGTCTGGCAGCGCACGTTTAATCCATAAAAAAATCCTACTAGTGAATCTGAAGATTTATGGCCACAGCGTGGTCATTTGGATGTGCAGCAAGCTGACCTTGTTCCTTTATGCCTGCTACTCTCCTACATAGGGTGAGTATAATTAATTGTTTTACTTTTCGATTTTCTCAGATAAGACCCTATTGCGCTCTTTTCCTTTCAGTTTCCACTAGTGCTAAGAATTAGGCAGATATTGAATATATAAAATTTGCACTGTATTACTGATAAATAGCAGTAACTTATAAAATGAAGATACTTAGAGCATACGTTTTCCAATTCATGAGAGTCCATCAGCCGTGACAAGGCATACTATTCTTTCTGTTCCCATCAGCCTAAGGCTCTTTTTAATTACTGCTGGATGCTAACAGTACTTTCCATTTTTCAGCTTTTAGTTCTGGAGAGACATGTTTAATAAATACTAAAAGTACTCCTGGTTGTGACTGGTGGCCTCTCATGAATTGCCCATTTTATGAGCTAAGTAACTTCATTTTCATAAGTATATTCCATACATACTGTACATTACAGAAAACGAATCTGCCTTACCAACACAAGGGTAGATTGAATGAATCAATATTTTGCATCTGTCATTTTGATAAAGCCCATAATAATAGTTTAGGTGTAAAGAAGTTCTCAGATGGTCCATTCAATCCAAATCCTATGTATACAGAAACTAGCTATGAAAAACATTCAGGATACTGTTAGAGTTCACCGAGTTAGGTGGATTCACTAAGCCACACGTCAGGGTAAACTAATGGACAGATGAGATGGCGCAAGGGGCAGAACTTTTCACATGGCATGTGGAGCAGCAAGGACTAGGCTCGCAGTAAAAGCTATATGTTAGCCAAGCAAGTGGAGCAGGCATGAGAATACACAAAGCCTGGAGTGTGGACAAACACAAGAGCTGAAGAAGCATATCCAGCTATTGCTGAGTGATTTGAACAAGTTCAAATGACAGTTTGCTAATAGGGATGAGCGAATGTGCTCAGTGATGCTCGAAAATCACTTCAGTATCAGGGAGCTCGAATGTGCTCATTACTCGGCAAGCATTGAGTGGTGCTTGATTTAAAACTTAAAACCCTGCCTCACATGTTTGGTGGCTGTTACACAGCCAATAAGCATGCGGGGATTGCCTGCGCGTTACTCTAATGCCATAGCCATCTTTGTAGTGGAATTACTGTGTTTGGCTGGCTATGTGACATCATCAGGGGTTAAAAGAACAGGTGCTGATTGGCTGGGCACACTGATGTCATTGCACAGCTCTGTGACAGTTTGCATTGGAGGGAGAGAGTGCTTGTCCAGGCGTGTGTGTGTGCACAGTATAACGAATCATGGTCCTGTTGTGTTGATACTGGTACTGAAGCTAAACCATCATACTAGGAGCCCTTCAAAGAGCTAATCATTTACTTTGCTGTTTGTAGCACATACATTCTGCATTTAATTGAGGGAAGGAGAGAGTTGCAGTGGCAGGGATAGTGGCAGAACACAGTCTGTAGACAGGAATTTGGGCTGTGCAGTCCCTTGAAAAATATATAGCTGCAACATTTTTTTGTGGAAAAATGTAATATATTGTGTGATCCATCAAGTATTGCATGCATTTTGGTACATTTTGCTGTTATATAACAATTCAAAAAAGTATTGACATTGTTTTCTGGATTAAATTACTCACCCATAGAGAATTCTGTGCTCTGGGGTACATTTTTGTGATATCTAACACTCCAAAAAAGCATTTAAAATTTTTTGTGGGTTAAATTTATTGCCTATTAAGTATTCCATGATCTGGAGTACATTAAAGTGATATCAATCACACAAAAAAAAGAGTTCAAAAGTTTTGCTGGGTTAAATTTCTCAGCCATACAATACTCTGTGGTCTGGGACACATTTTTGTGTCATATAACACTCCAAAAAAAGCATTCAAAAATTTTGTTGGGTTCAATTTCTCTCCTACACCATATTCAGTGGGTTCGCGTACATTTGTGTGATATATAGCTCTCAAAAAAAGTGTAAAAACATTTTGCTGGGTTAAATTTCTTAGTCATGCAGTATTCCGTGGGGGTATGGTTCATTTATGTGATATTTAACACTACATAAAAAGTAAAAAAAAAATTGGGGTCTAATTACTCACCTATACAGTATTTCTTTTTGTGGGATACTTTTTCGTGATATCAAACACTTCCAAAAGCATTCAAAAATTTTTTATGCTTTAAATTATTCACTCATTCAGTATTTCGTGGTCTGGTGTACATTATTGTGATATCTATCACCCCAAAACAGCTTTCAAAAATTTTGCTGGGTTAAATTTCTCACCTATACACTAATCCATGTTCTGGGGTACATTTCTGTGGTATATGAGGCTGCATTCAATTAGTCATTAATACAGTGTAAAGTGCTTAGTGGACAACAAAGATGGCAGAACATCTGAGACTCCCAAGGGAGTGACCAGAGGAATATTGGAGCCAGAAGCAGGCAAAATAGCAGAGGTGGCAGGAGCCTGTGGTCCGGATCTTTATTATTTCATGTAACCACCCAGGCCCGAACCCAGGCCGCATTCTTTATCGCTGGGGTTCTTGTGGACTGTGGATGGGTGAGCCAGGATCCAGGAACTGGTAAGCAGACAGCAGGGCCTAGGCTGCTTGGAAAAGACAAGGAGATGAGCCAGGGCCAGGTCTGGAGAAATGTTATCAGGCCAGCTAGCCACATGGTACCAAAAGTTGGCACCCTGCGGGGTGGTCATTACTTATGACCGTCAGCAGAGAACAGGGTTAATTGAGATTTGGACCCATCATCAAATCTTGTTCAATCAGCAGGCAGTAGAAACAGAACACTTCCCTCAAAGGCTGCAAGAGTTGATGGTTGGAACTAGGGTTACATTTCTCAAAATGGAGGGGCTACATTGTTGGTATGCTGTGGTTGTGATCACAGAATGAAGCATGATGAATCCTTCCTGAGGAATGAACAGGCCTGGAAGAGGCTCCTTTAGGTGGCTCGAGACAGGACTACTACAACGCACAAGACAGCGTACTGTCATTGCGGTTCCCTACCTCCTATGTGGGAACAGCCGATGGTGCAGGTGACATGGGGCTGTTGTAAAAGCCACAGAAAGAGGAAAAAATCCTCCAATATTCAGGAAAAAAACAGAAACAGGCAGAGATGCTTACCTGTCTAAACAGGCCTCAATACAACTGCACTAAACGGGGTGCAGCAGACCCAAGTAAAATGGCAACTGCACAGGTGCAATAATACCAAATGAGACAGCCAGCCTACAATCAGGGATTGGCCGTGTGGCACACCAGTGCAAAAAAAAGTGCAGTTGTATTGAGGCCTATTTAGGCAGGTAAGCATCTCTGCCTGTTTCTGACATGGGGCTGTTGCTAATTTCTATATGTTGGGGGCCCCGACACTACCAGAAGTCAAGTCACTTACAGTGAAGGCACCCGGGAATCAGGCTCCATGAAACAGATGGAGGCAGTCCCTCAGACTCCCAAGGAAAGAGAAGAAGAAGCGGACACCTGAAGAGTCTTACTGTATTACCTTCCGTATAATTTTTTACTGGCTTTGCACATTGTGCACAGCCTTTATTTGTGTAGAAGTACAGCAGCCACACTTTAAAAATATTTGAATTAGGCCCGCCAGTTGTTACCTTACAGGGGTCCAGAGATGACCCTTCAAATTATTTTCCTGGCTTTGCACTTTCTGAAATGCCTTTATGAGTGTAGGAGAACATAAACTACACTTTCAAATTTATTTCTGGATTCAGTTAATCATTCATACAATTTAATGCGGTGATTGGTACATTACATTGGTATGTAAAACTCAAAAAAAGAGTTACAAAATTTTGCTGGATTAAATTTCTCAGTCATACACTATTCCGCAGTCTGAGGTAAATGTCTATGATGTCTAACCCTCCAAAATAAAATGTAAAAATTTATCTAGATTCATTTACTCATACATAGAGTAATACGTGTTCTGGGGTACATTTCGGTAGTATATAACTCCAAAAAAGAAATAAAAAATGTGTCTGGATTAAATTAGTCATTCATATTTAATCAGTATTACATAGCTTATCCGTAGAGTTTTCTGAGGGTCTTGCGTAGATTTTGGTGGTATCTAATACTAAAAAAAAATTGTTCAAAAACTTTTCGATACCATATTGCTCATCCATAGAGTATCACATGTTCTTGGGTACATTTCAGTGATATATAACCCTCAAAACAAGTTGTAAAACTTTTTTTGGTATTATATTGCTCACACATACAATATTACATGTTCTTGGGCACATTTTGTTGGTGTATATATATATAACACTTAAAAAAAGCGGTGATTAACTTGTTTGCATTAAATTACTTATCCATATGGTTTCATGTGCTTTCTATTACATTTCGGTGTTATATAAAAAAAACTTGAAAATATGTTTATGAATTCAATGGTTCATCCACATACTATAACGCAGTTCTTGTTACATTTTGCTGGTATATTAACCCTTTCACCACAGGCGCCATGTACGGCGCATGTCCTGTCTCTCCCGTGCTGAGCTCACACTTTTACCGGTACATGACAACTGTTTTAAAAAGCTTCCATGTGCCCCTAACAGCCGCAGGTGGAATTGCGATCCACCCACGCCTGTTACATAGTAACATAGTTAATAAGGTTGAAGGAAGACTTTAAGTCCATCTAGTTCAACCCATATCCTATCCTAACTTGCCCTAACATGTTGATCCAGAGGAAGGCAAAAAAAAACCATGTGGCATTTAACCTGTTAAATGCTGCTATCATTCTCTGATGTGATACCGTAAGTGCATCACTGATCCCGCCCATCGGTGCCCATGTCACATGACCACAAGTCGCCAATGGCATGGCAACCTGGGGTCTTTAGCAGACCCCTGTAGTTGACATTGCTGGATTGCTATGAGCGCTGCCCAGCGGTCGGTTCTCATAGCAAGTGAGCATTTCTGCTACACACAGGCGATCTAATCATCACCTGTGTATAACAGAGGCGATTGGCTTATCACAGCTTCTAGTCTTCCATGGAAACTATTGAAGCAAGTGAAAATTAAAAATTTGTTTTTAAAAATATTAAAAAATAAAAAATATTCAAATCACCCCCATTTGCCCCATTCAAAATAAATCAATTAAAAAATCAAAAATATGCATATTTGGTATTGCCGCATTCAGGCTCACCTGATCTATCAAGATATAAAAATAATTAATCCAATCGATAAACAGCTTAGCGAAATGTTTGGTTCTCGCAACATTGCATGAAAATGCAATAACGGGCGATCAAAAGATCATATCCAATTCAAAATGGTATAATTAAAAACATCATCTTGCCTCATAAAAAATAAGCCCTCACCCAGCCCTAGATCACGAAAAATGGAGACACTACGGGTCTTGGAAAATGACGCAATTCTTTTTTCAACAAATTTTGGATTTTTTTTCACCATTTAAATAAAAAATAACCTATAGATCTTAGGTATCGGCAAACTTTTAATGACCTGGAGAATCATAATGGCAGATCAGTTTTAGAATTTGGTGAACATAGTAAAAAAAAAATCCAAAAACAGTTGTGGAATTGCACTTTTTTTGCAATTTTAACGCACTTGGATTTTTTTTCCTGTTTTTGAGTACACGATATGGTAAAACTAATGATATTATTCAAAAATACAACTCGTCCTGCAAAAATCAAGCCCTCACATGGCCATATTTACAGAAAAATAAAAATGTTATGGCTAGGGGAAGAAGGGAAGCGAAAAACAGAAACGTAAAAATTTAAAAGGGCTGCGGTGTGAACAAAGGGTTTAAACTTTTTAAGTATTCAAGGATTCATCCATACACTGTAACTCAATTATTACTACATTTTGTTAGTATACTAAAATCACAAAAAACCTTACAAAACATTTTAGGGATTCAATGATTCTTCCATACACTGTAACGTGGTTCTTGTTATATTTCGAAGGTGTTTTAAACTCTAAAAAGCTTCCAAAAATGTTTATGAATTCAATGATTCTTGCTTACAGTTTAACGTGTTTTGTATAAAATTATGATGGGTTAAAATTTTGAAAACTGCTTGACCTGGTACAGTTCACATATTTTTTGTCAACAAATTGACTATGTCATATATTCTGTAGAACCGTCTTTGTGTGAAATTTCACTGGTTTGAAATAAAATAACAAAATTACCCTGCTACAGTTGTACACTTTCTTAATATTTTAATGAGGACATCCAGTTGCTGCCTTCAAGGGTGAATGGATGACCCTGCTTGTAATTTTTGAAATACTTTGCATTTGGTGCATAGCTTGTATGAGTCTAGGAGTACCACTACATGATAATTTGAACAGAGTGTTTATGAGGCACTCCTTTATGTCTAATACAGGGTGTATCTGAGTACCTTTTACATTATATTTTGTTAGTTCTTGCTTTTTTTCATAAATTACACTGAAATTTCCAATTTTTTTTAATTGAATTTTGGTTTACTCTAATCATTTTTTAAAATCCTTTTTTAAATTTTGCCTTTTATGAAAGTCATTATACAGTAAAAGATCTTTCTTAACTTTTTTCATGTAAACTCCATTTTCTCATTGATTTTGAATGTTTTTTTGTCAATATATAAAGGCCCCGTCACACACAGCGAGATCGCTGATTTTGTGATGCCACAGCGATCTCGCCAGAAATCTCACTGTGTGTGGCACGCATCAGCGACCGCCCCCCCCACCGGGTATTGCTGATTGTGCAGGATCATCCTGGGCCGTTTTTTGATCTTTGGTCTCCCGCTGGCCAGCACGCATCGCTGCATGTGGCAGCGGGAGAGCACCGATCAGCGATGCTGGGAGCTGGTATCCAATGTAACAGCGGGTAACTAAGAGCCGCCCGGCTCTTATTTACCCACTGTTTACCTTTGAAACCAGCATGCACGCTGGTTTCCAGGGTAAACAGCGAGTATCTAAGAGCCGCGCGGCTCTTAGATACCCGCTGTTTGCATTGGACACCAGCTTGCTCGCTGGTCCTGATCGCTGGTGGGTCTGTCTATGTGACAGCTCACTAAAGGGGACTAAAAGTGTGAAACCATTGTTCTCAGCAGTGATCTCGGAGTCAGAGATGTTTACATGAGTCTTCCCCATGCTGTTCTCCTTCCATTCAGCACTTTTCCAACCCATTTCAACATTTTAACTGACCCCCAGACCTCTTTGCAGGGTCTGCCAGAAAAATACTCAGCTTTCCCATTGACTCCCTATACACTCGTTACTCAAAATGAGCATTCGAGCATTAAGAATTGCTCAGTTCGAGTAATGAGTATTTGAGCATTCTAGTGGTCATTCAACTCTATTTGTTAACCTTACAGTAGATGAATGGAAACCGCTGGCAGCAGATATGAAGAGGCAACCTTAATTATAAAAAATATATACTCTGACACAGCAGTGTTGTAGTGTGAACAAGACCAGATAACAGTTTGCAGATGAAGGGTTAATCAGCTGGTCTTAGACAAATGGTAGATGTAGGTAGCAGAGCCCACTGGAGTTTGCAGAGATTATTGCAGCTGATAGAACTGGATGGTGGCAAACTCCAAAGTACACAGTAGCTGAACTCAACTTAAGGCCCCATTATACTAAACGATGCACCAGCGATTCCAACAACGATACGACCTTGTCAGGTCAATCACAAAACACCTTAGAGAGTGGCTTGACCGCCCCATACAACCATTATCCCAGAGATCTCGGGGATTTCTTAAATATTCTAGGGACATAATGGATTAATTTACCTCTATTACATGGATAAAGGCTTTTTCCTGGTTAAGTTGCGACGTTGTCGCACTTCAGACTTCGACTCCTCAGGATATCGCTGCTGAGGCTTTAGAGTTCAATTTATCAAAAGTATAGCAATTACTCTATTGGTCCATGTCTGTAAATTGTTCAGGTAACTCATTTTCTTTTGATTTTGATGTACAATTTTCTCTCAATCGATGACAAAAAATTTTTACAGTGTCATGGAGCATTTATGGGTGCAAAGCACTCGCCTTCTTTGGCAAATTTAGTTATGTCATATTGGGAGAATTATTTGTGTTGCAATGATAATCTATTTGTATCACATTTTTTCAGGTATAGCAGAGTTATCAATGGCATGTTCTTCTTCTGGAGGAGGGATGTATTTGCCATAGCAGAATTCATTCAGCATTTGCATACCAACAATTGCAATTTGTCATTTACATATGCTACTAATCCAATATCTATTTCATTTTTAGATCTCCAACTCGAAGGTATATGTGATCATTTTATTTCCACTTCGACGCTTCTATACCATTATCAGGTAATACAGTACTGCATGCTAATAGCAGTCATCCTAGTCATACTGTAAAATCAGTCCTGTTTGGTGAATTTAAACATATTGTCAGAAACTACAGTGATACTACTAGACTGGCTGTTGAATTGAAGCATTCTTGTGGTAAATTAAAAAAAGAGGTTATCCAGGTTGGAATTTGAATAGAGCAACTAATATTGCAAAGGCAAAAGGCATGTTCACATCAAGCACTGAAAACAAACCAGTTGAATCGCTCCAATTCAGCCCCCAATTTAATAAAATAAGATTGATTTATCTGAAACACATTTCAATTCTATATGAGGATGCTTTGCTTTCAAACATATTAGAGCCCAGTTGTTTGGTTGTTGCAAATAGAATTATCTTAATTTAAGTCCTTATTCGTGCAAAACATTAGGTGCACGCTCCTAAGATCAAACTACGATCAAAATAATATCCCAGGCAAATATTTAACCATTAAGATAAAGGATTGGCTCAATTGAAATACAAATAAGTTTAAAATAATTTTATATAGTTCATTGAGTAACAAAAATACAAGGTTAAAATTTAAGAAAGGTGAAAGAAAAAAGGAGAGATAGGGAACTCATAATAATAATTGCTATATAGTGAACAATTCTATGTCATGATCAAGAAATATTTAGTAAATAAGGCTAAATGAATGAGAAAAAAAGTTCAACAGTCCATTAGAATCTCAGTGCTATATTGAGTATTAAATTGTCAATACATTAAATTAAATATTAAATTGTCAATACATTTTGTTGAATATCAATGAAGTTTGAACTAAGGTAAGTTCAATTATTAAAAAAAAACTGAATACGCTCATGTGGTCCTTTAGTTTGACAACAAAATAATGCAAAAAATGTAAAATGAAGATTCAGTTGGAAAACAAACTTTAAGGTTAGTGTCAACAGGCACAAAGACTGAGATGCATGAATGTGGCATATAATGTCAGCGTTGCTAATTTAGCATAACAGAAGCCGCCCACATGCAGTGCAGTCTATGTGAGTGAGGACAGCGTAACACTTGGTACAGATCTCATATATGATGTTCAGCATAAAGATACAAACTATGGAAAGTAGACCAACAGCCTAGTGAGAATCACTCACTTATCATACAAATAACATATGAGGATGTTCACAAAAGATAATAATAACCTACTCAAAATTATGAACAGACCAAAAAAGTCCAGTTAGATGAAGACTTAAAAATATTTTTATTTAATTACACAATAAAAGGGAAACCAAACAAATAGACATAGTACAATACCATAATTAATCATAGTAAGGAGATAATAACATAATTAGCACATGGGCTATAGGTAACTGTGATCATAAAAAATCCATGAACAATATAAAGTGCATATAGTGGACAGACTTAAAGTCTGTATACCCAAATAAAGTGCATAGAAAATGTAATAGGATCATAAATACCCGTGATAAGTGGCTCAATGTGTCTCCAGCTCCCTCCAACGTACGTTTCGCCTACCGTGGCTTTCTCAAGGAGTTAGTGGAACAAGAAGCCCTACAGAAACAGGTGTTATTGACAGAATGGAAATTCCGTTATGAATAGAGTTGAGCGATACCGTCCGATACTTCAAAATATCGGATCGGAATGGATCGGCCGATCTTTAAAAAAAGTATCGGTATCGCCGATGCCGATACCGGAAGTCCCATTCAAGTCTATGAGACTTCCGGTATCGGAATTGGAAAAACCCTTTCCTGCCCTTGTACAGCCTCTCGGGGGTCTGTACGGGCCTTCCGGGGGTCTCTGCCGGCCTGCTGGGGGGCTGTGCCGGCCTGCCGGTGGGCTGTGCGGACTGCCCGGGGTCTGTACCGGCCTGCCGGGGGGCTGTGCCGGCCTGCCGGGGGGTTTGTGCAGGCTCCGGTAGTCTGTGCAGGCATCGTCCGATGGGACTACAAGTCCCATCGGGCGATGCCTGCTACCATGACAGTGATTAACACATTAGCCAATGATGGGACAGTAGTAGTCCCATCATCCGGCTAATGTGTTAAATGTAAAAAAAAAAAAAAAAATACTACATGCATGCTACATATATACTACATGCATGCTACATACATACTACATGCTACATACATAGTACATATATACTACATGCATGCTACATACATACTATATACATACTACATGCATGCTACATACATACTACATGCTACATATATACTACATGCATGCTACATACATGCTACATGCTACATATATACTACATGCATGCTACATACATGCTACATGCTACATACATACTACATATATACTACATGCATGCTACATACATACTACATACATACTACATATATGCATCATACATACTACATATACATATATGCATCATACATACTACATGCTACATACATACTACATACATACTACATATATACTACATGCATGCTACATACATACTACATGCTACATACATACTACATACTACATACATACTACATACATACTATATACATACTACATGCATGCTACATACATACTGCATGCATGCTACATACATACATACATACATGCTACATACATACTACATACATACTACATGCATGCTACATACATACTACATATATACTACATACATGCTACATACTATATACATACTACATACATACTACATGCATGCTACATACATACTACATATATACTACATGCATGCTACATACTACATACATACTACATATATACTACATGCATGCTACATACATAGTACATACATACTACATACATGCTACATACATACTGCATGCTACATACATACTACATACATACTACATACATACTACATATATACTACATGCATGCTACATGCATGCTACATACATACTACATGCTACATACATACTACATACATACTACATACATACTGCATGCATGCTACATACTAAATGCTACATACATACTACATACATACTACATATATACTACATGCATGCTACATACATACTACATGCTACATACATACTACATACATACTACATGCATGCTACATACATACTACATGCTACATACATACTACATACATGCTACATACATACTACATACATACTACATGCATGCTACATACAATACATTCATACAATACATACATAGACATACAGTACATATAACATAGAGTAACATACTTACCAATACTTGTCACATTGTTCCCCGAAGCCATTGTCTTTTACGGAATAAATATTAACATAACAAACCACAAAAATACTCACCCATGATCCGAAGCAGTCCACGAGTGTGTCCCACGACGATCTTGGGTAGAGAACTGCAGCATCAGCTGATGCTGCCGCTCTCTACGGGCTGCAGGAATCCAATGACGGAAGGTAGGTATCCTTCCGCACTGTATTCCTCCGCCACTTAAAAAAAAAAAAGTCCCTAGTCTCACTTTATGGTAAAAGCTGTGTGGGAAATTCCCACACAGCTTTTACGGAATAAATATTAACATAACAAACCACAAAAATACTCACCCATGATCCGAAGCAGTCCACGAGTGTGTCCCACGACGATCTTGGGTAGAGAACTGCAGCATCAGCTGATGCTGCCGCTCTCTACGGGCTGCAGGAATCCAATGACGGAAGGTAGGTATCCTTCCGCACTGTATTCCTCCGCCACTTAAAAAAAAAAAGTCCCTAGTCTCACTTTATGGTAAAAGCTGTGTGGGAATACAGTGAGGAAGGATACCTACCTTCCGTCATTGGATTCCTGCAGCCCGTAGAGAGCGGCAGCATCAGCTGATGCTGCAGTTCTCTACACAAGATCGTCGTGGGACACACTCGTGGACTGCTTCGGATCATGGGTGAGTATTTTTGTGGTTTGTTATGTTAATATTTATTCCGTAAAAGACAATGGCTTCGGGGAACAATGTGACAAGTATTGGTAAGTATGTTACTCTATGTTATATGTACTGTATGTCTATGTATGTATTGTATGAATGTATTGTATGTAGCATGCATGTAGTATGTATGTAGCATGTATGTAGTATGTATGTAGCATGTAGTATGTATGTAGCATGCATGTAGTATGTATGTAGTATGTATGTAGCATGTAGTATGTATGTAGCATGCATGTAGTATATATGTAGTATGTATGTAGTATGTATGTAGCATGTAGTATGTAGCATGCATGTAGTATGTATGTAGTATGTATGTAGTATGTATGTAGCATGTAGTATGTATGTAGCATGCATGTAGTATATATGTAGTATGTATGTAGCATGCATGTAGTATATATGTAGTATGCATATAGTATGTATGTAGCATGTAGTATGTATGTGGCATGCATGTAGTATGTATGTAGCATGCATGTAGTATGTATGTAGTATGTATGTAGCATGTAGTATGTATGTAGCATGCATGTAGTATATATGTAGTATATATGTGGTATGTATGTAGCATGTAGTATGTATGTAGCATGCATGTAGTATGTATGTAGTATGTATGTAGCATGTAGTATGTATGTAGCATGCATGTAGTATATATGTAGTATGTATGTAGCATGCATGTAGTATATATGTTGTATGTATGTAGTATGTATGTAGCATGTAGTATGTATGTGGCATGCATGTAGCATGTAGTATGTAGCATGCATGTAGTATGTATGTAGTATGTATGTAGCATGTAGTATGTATGTAGCATGCATGTAGCATGTAGTATATATGTAGCATGCATGTAGTATATATGTAGTATGTATGTAGTATGTATGTAGCATGTAGTATGTATGTGGCATGCATGTAGTATGTAGCATGCATGTAGTAT
This sequence comes from Dendrobates tinctorius, assembly GCF_039654945.1. Taxonomy (NCBI): domain Eukaryota; kingdom Metazoa; phylum Chordata; class Amphibia; order Anura; family Dendrobatidae; genus Dendrobates; species Dendrobates tinctorius. Next base: position 54,310,826 of record NW_027361703.1, read on the forward strand.
GTATGTAGTATGTATGTAGCATGTAGTATGTATGTAGCATGCATGTAGTATATGTGGTATGTATGTAGCATGCATGTAGCATGTAGTATGTATGTAGCATGCATGTAGTATATATGTGGTATGTATGTAGCATGCATGTAGCATGCATGTAGTATGTATGTATGTAGTATTTTTTTTTTTTTTTAACATTTAACACATTAGCCGGATGATGGGACTACTACTGTCCCATCATTGGCTAATGTGTCAATCACTGTCATGGTAGCAGGCATCGCCCGATGGGACTTGTAGTCCCATCGGACGATGCCTGCACAGACCCCCGGACATCAGCACAGCCCCCCGGCAGGCCGGCACAGCCCCCCGGCAGGCCGGTACAGACCCCCACAGGGTGCACAGCCCCCCGGCAGGCCGGCACAGCCCCCCGGCAGGCCGGTACAGACCCCCACAGGGTGCACAGACCACCGGCAGGCCGGCACAGCCCCCCGGCAGTCCACACAGCCCCCCGGCAGGCCGGCACAGCCCCCCGGCAGGCTGGCAGAGACCCCCGGAAGGCCCAAAATGACGGCGCATCATGATGCGCACACACCGCGCATCATGATGACGTCATTTCGGCTGTCAATCAACTTTGAACTTCCGATTCCGATGCCCGTGCCCGATATTGAAAAAATATCGGATGTCGGTATCGGAATTCCGATACAGCAAGTATCGGCCGATACCCAATACTTGCGGTATCGGAATGCTCAACTCTAGTTATGAATAACATTATGTGCTAAAGGCGGTAAAGAAGATAAATCATCCTGATTTGATTGAGATGAGTGTTGTGACATATATTTCCAAGCTCTCAAAATAAAGCAATAGCCTACTATATAGATGTTGCGGGGGTGTACAATTGCCAAATTGGAACAGTAAAACAGATATGCATAACTAAATTATGCATATAAAAGTTTTAGAAATTTCCATTTTTTGTTTTTCTAAAACACTATTATCCACCTGACCAAAAAGCCTAACACAGAATGCTACATTGTTTACTAGGGAGATACTCAGTATATACAGTATGTTAGTTGATTCAAGTTAAATTGGTGATTAAACATCTTACTAAGTATATTACAAATTTGACTCCAAAAATGTTTTACAAAATATGTGCTTGTCCTATAGGAAACCAACTAGCAGCAGACAATGACAGCAAACACTAATTAAGCTGAAAGGGGTTTTGTTAAATTCAAGATGGGTTTGAAAAAGTTTATATACTGTTTATTATTAGCTATTATCTCCAGTTCCTTGGAGTTTTATAATTGACATATCAGAATCTGATCTTCCTAATTCACAGCCATAGATAATGAATAGGGTGAGTTTGTGCAGAGCAGAGACCTATACATATTTATATTTTGGTAGGTATCTGTCATGGTTTGGACAGTGTTCTTGCCCTGCATTCACAGAGTTAAGTGTACGTGGCCTGTTTCTGGATCTGGGAGGGGTATTTATACTCACTCTATACCAGGGTTTTCTGTCAGCTATACTGTTGTTCTGATTGTGTGTCTGACCCCTCTGGTGTGCGTGTGCACTGCATTGCTTGTTTGCTTCCCGTGTATGACCCGGTCTGTCCCCTCACTCTGTACTCCGTCTGTCGTTTTGGTATTATTATGCAAATAAAGTCTGTGGAGCCTCATTTAAGAGTCTCAAACACGGGACTAGCCAGATCTTCCTCCAGGGAAGGACCCAGCCAAGGAGTGTCTCCTTTCGGAAACCACCATATTAAGTGGCCCTTTAAGTCAATATCCAGCTCTTTACGAGTTTACAGATATGACAAGGGAAATACCAAGGCCAGGTATCCATCCACAGACAGCTGTTTCGGGGTGTTGCCCCTCATCAGTGTGGAGTAGGATTCTGGCTAGGTGGGAGCAATGCCTAGTAGACCAACATCACGAAAAAATCACTGACCTCAGGGAGACCAGTCAAAGAAAACACTGCGGCAGCCGGCAAAGGCGCTCAATCAGTGAAATCCTAGGTGCATTACTCTCTGGGAAATACAAATATGTAAATAAAGTCTGTGGAGCCTCATTTAAGAGTCTCAAACATGGGACTAGCCAGATCTTCCTCCAGGGAAGGACCCAGCCAAGGAGTGGCTCCTTTCAGAAACCACCATTACCACCATATTAAGTGGTCCTTTAAGTCAATATGCAGCTCTTTACGAGTTTACAGATATGACAAGGGAAATACCAAGGCCAGGTATCCATCCACAGACAGCTGTTTCGGGGTGTTGCCCCACATCAGTGTGGAGTAGGATTCTGGCTAGGTGGGAGCAATGCCTAGTAGACCAACATCTCGAAACAATCACTGACCTCAGGGAGACCAGTCAAAGAAAACACTGCGGCAGCCGGCAAAGGCGCTCAATCAGTGAAATCCTAGGTGCATTGCTCCCTGGGAAATATAAATATGCAATTAAAGTCCGTGGAGCCTCATTTAAGAGTCTCAAACAAGGGACTAGCCAGAATCCTACTCCACACTGATGAGGGGCAACACCCCGAAACAGCTGTCTGTGGATGGATACCTGGCCTTGGAATTTCCCTTGTCATATCTGTAAACTCGTAAAGAGCTGGATATTGACTTAAAGGGCCACTTAATATGGTGGTAATGGTGGTTTCCAAAAGGAGCCCCTCCTTGGCTGGGTCCTTCCCTAGAGGAAGATCTGGATAGTCCCGTGTGTGGAAATATAGGGGGCTTCCACATTACTGGTATCACAAAGGCTCTGGAAAAGTGAAATGGCTCCTCACCCACCAAAAGAAATTCAGCAAATTCTTTGCTCCCAAATCCAAATGCCTCCGTCCCTTCTGAGCCCCACAGTGTACCTAAACCACATAATGCGTCCACGTTTGGCATTTAAGAAGCGATGAGAGCCAGCATAACTTACGGATGCATGCCTTTAGAAGCACGGGCTGGGCTTAACTTAATGCTGACTTCAACGCACTGGTTACTACAGCTTACTGGTCACTAAAACAGCAGTTTGCAATTTTCACTCAACAACATTCATTGCTGCTTGTTCCTGGAAAATACCCATGGAGTCAAAAGCGTCACTACACCTGTAGATAAATTCCCTAAGGGGTATAGTTTTCAAATGGTACACTTGAAGGGGGATTCTGCTCTTCTAGCAATTAGGGGCTCTGTATATGGAGTCCACAAACTGTTCTAGGAAAATCTGCACTCCAGGAGGCGCTCTATTTCTTCGGAGTATCTATTTATGGCTAAGTAGCAGTGTACAGCCACGTATGGGGTATTGATACGTTCAGTAGAAATTGTTGGACAAATTTTGGTGTCATTTTTACCCACCTCTTGTGTGAAAATGTAAAATCTGGGGCTAAAACAAAATATTGGTGGTAAAAAGGTAAAAATGTAGTTATTTTGTCTTCATTGCCCAATGGTATAAAATTCTGTGACACACTCATGGTGTCAATATGATCACTGCACCCATAAATGAATTTATTGAGAGGTATAGTTTGTAAAATGGAATCACTTATAGGGGAGTTCTGCTGTCCTGGCACCTCATGGGCTCTCCCAGTGGGTCATGGCACTTGCAAACTGTAACAGTAAAATCTGGTGCTCCTTACCTTCTGAGCTTTGCACTGTGCCTGAAAAATATTTCCCAATTACATATAGGGTATTGTGGTACTCAGATAAAAATGGACCTCAGTTTGTTGTAAAAAAATTTCCTATTATTCCTTAGAAAAATTAAAACCTTGGGGCTTAAACCACATTTTAGTGGTAAAAATGTAATTCATTCTTTCTTCACTGCTCAGTGGTATAAAACTCTGTGAGGCACATATGATGTCAATATGATCACTGAACCCCTAGATGAATCAATTGGGGAGCTTAGTTTGTAAAATGAGTTCACATATAGGGGGTTTCTGCTGTTCTGGCACCTCAGGGGCTTTAACAATGTGATATGGCAACCTCAAACCATTCCAGCAAAATCTGGCACTTCTTCCCTTCTGAGCTTTGCACTGTGCCTTAATAGTAGCATTCCCCCACATATGGAGTATCAGCATACTCAGGAGAAATTGCACAACAAATTGTATGGAGCAATTTTTCCTGTTACCCTTATGAAAATGCAATATTTTGTATTAAAACATATTTGTGGGGAAAATATGATTTTTTTTATTTTTAAGGCTCAACGTTATAAACTTCTATGAAGCACCTGAGAGTTCAATATGCTCACCACATATCTAGATCAGTTCCCTGAGGGGTCTAGTTTCCAAAATAATGTCACTTGTGGGGGATTTTCACTGTTTAGGCACATCAGAGGCTCTCCAAACGCAACATGGCATCTGCCAATTGTTCCAGCAAATTTTGCATTCAAAAAGTCAAATGGTGCTCCTTCCCTTCCGAGCTCTGCACTGCACCCAAACAGTGGTTTTCTCCATGCATGGAGAGCCCAACAAAGAGGCTCTCCATGCATGTGCTGTAACTGTGACTGTGACACAGCCGCGACACATGCAGCTGTGGTGCTGATCAGCCAGCACAATCCAGGAAGAATAAGAGGGAACCCAAACAAATTTGCTCAACTTTAATCTGAAGTCAATTTTTTGTGAAGAAAAGTTAAAGCTTGTTTTTTTTAAATTCCTCTGAAGCACCTGAAGGGTCAATAAACTTCTTGAATGTGGTTTTGAGCACCTTGAGGGGTGCAGTTTTTAGAATGGTGTCACTTTTGGGCATCCTCTTTCATATAGACCCCTCAAAGTGTCTTCAAATGGGATGTGGTCCCTAAAAATGTGTTTTGTAAATTTTGTTGGAAAAATGAAAAGATGCTGGTCAACTTTTAACCCTTATAACTTCCTAACAAAAAAAATCTGGGTTCCAAAATTGTGCTAGTGTAAAGTAGACATGTGATAAATGTTATTTATTGACTATTTTGTGTGACATATCTCTGTGATGTAAGGGCATGAAAATTCAAAATTGAAAATTGCAAATTTACCAAATTTTTGTCAAATTTCCATTTTTTTCACAAATAAACATCTCATACAAAAGAAATTTTACCACTGTCATGAAGGACAACATGCCACGAAAAAACGTTGAAGTGTTCCAGAGTTGTGACCTCATAAGGTGACAGTGGTCAGAATTACAAAAATTGCCCAGTCATTAGCATGCAAACCACCCTCGGGGGTAAAGGGTTTAAAGTCACTATATCTAAATTTATGCAACATAGCATTACATTATATTTAATAAATATATTTAAAATTAAATTAAATACTTTCCATTAAAGCATAAGTGCAGTATATAGTTACAAACATAAAGAAAATTAATTACTAATTTGCGTAAGTCAATAATCAGACAAACAAACACTTACAATGCCACTTGGTTTCAGTCATACGCTAGTGACTGATTCTAAAATCAATGTACTGACATCACATTTCTCTGTGCAGACAAGAAATGTGCTGCTTAGAATATTCAAAATCTATGGTGTCTTAACAATCATGTTAATGATTATTTGCTCCCCATTCCCCATAGAATTTGTATTGGTAATTGGTATCAACTTAATTAACGTATTGTTGATCAGTACTTGTTATGGGCAAATGCAGTCATAGCCGAAAGTCTTGGGTCCCTTGAAATTGTTCAAGAAAGGAAGTATTTGTCCAAGAAAATTAAGTATTTCTCCCAGGAAATTATTGCAATTACACATTTTGTTAAGAGCATGTTTATTTCCTTTGTGTGTATTGGAACAACACAAAAAAAACAGAAAAAAAAGGAAAAATGGACATAATTTCATGCAAAACCTCCAAAATGTACAATATATTATTGTACACCCTTTGGAATAAATAACTGCAAACAATTGCTTCCTATAACCATCAACAAGCTTCTTTCACCATTCAACTGGAATTTTGGTCCACTCTTCTTTTGCAAACTGCTCTAGATCTCTCATATTTGACGGGTGCCTTCTCCCAACAGCAATCCCACAGGTGTTCAGATTATTTATTATTATTATGCATTTATATAGCGCCATTTATTCCATGGCGCTTTACATGTCAAAAGGGGAATTATAGACAAGTGTAATATATACAAGAATAATAAACAAGTGTAAGACAAGGGACTCACAAGTACATAAGGAGAGGAGACCCTGCCCGCGAGGGCTCACAGTCTACAGGGATGGGTGAGGATACAGTAGGAGGGGGTAGAGCAGGTCGTGTGGTGGTTCAGTAGATCGAGAATCATTGCAGGCTGTAGGCTTGTCGGAACAGGTGGGCCTTCAGGTTCTTCTAGAAGGTTTCCATTGATTGTGAGAGTCTGATGTGTTGCGGCAGGGAGTTCCAGAGTATGGGGGAAGCACGGGAGAAGTCTTGTATGCGGTTGTGGGAAGAGGAGATAAGGGGAAGTAGAGAAGGAGATCTTGAGATGATCGAAGCTTGCGTGCAGGTAGGTACCTAGAGACTATGTCACAGATGTATGGAGGAGACAGGTCGTGGATGGCTTTGTATGTCATGGTTAGGGTTTTGAATTGGATCCTCTGGGCGATAGGAAGCCAGTGAAGGGCCTGGCATAGGGGGGAGGCTGGGGAGTAGCGGGGAGACAGGTGGATTAGTCAGGCAGCAGAGTGTAGGATGGACTGGAGCGGTGCCAGAGTGCTAGAGGGGAGGCCAGAGAGTAGGAGGTTGCAGTAGTCGAGGCGGGAGATGATAAGAGCGTGCACTAGTGTTTTTGTCGTTTCGTGGTTGAGGAATGAGCGGATCCTGGAAATATTTTTGAGTTTGAGGCAGCAGGAGGAGGCGAGGGCTTGGATATGTGGTTTGAAAGAGAGTGCAGAGTCGAGGATCACCCCAAGGCACCAAGCGTGCGGGACTGGGGAAAGAGAGCAGCCATTGACATTGATGGATAGGTCTGGTGGAGGGGTAGAGTGAGATGGGGGAAATATGATAAATTCTGTTTTGTCCATGTTCAGTTTGAGAAAGCGAGCAGAGAAGAAGGCTGAGATAGCAGACAGACATAGTGGGATTTCAGTCAGTAAGGAGGCGAGGTCGGGTCCAGATAGGTAGATTTGCGTGTCATCGGCGTAGAGGTGGTACTGCAAACCGTGGGATTCTATGAGCTGTCCCAAGCCGAAGTTATAGATGGAGAATAGTAGGGGTCCTAGGACAGAGCCTTGGGGAACACCGACAGACAGGGGGCGAGGTGAGGAGGTGGTGTGTGAGAGGGAGACAGTGAATGTTCGGTCCGTTAGGTATGATGAGATCCAGGATAGAGCCAAGTCTGTGATGCCAAGAGATGAGAGAATCTGTAGCAGGAGGGAATGGTCTACCGTGTCGAAGGCAGAGGACAGGTCCAGGAGAAGGAGGACAGAGTAGTGTCGCTTGCTCTTGGCGGTTAGTAAGTCGTTAGTGACTTTAGTTAGGGCAGTTTCAGTTGAGTGATGCGGTCGGAAGCCAGATTGTAACCAAAGAGGGAACAGGAGGAGAGGTGGGAGGACAGTTCAAGATATACATGCTGTTTCAGTAGTTTTGAGGCATAAGGGGGAAGAGATATTGGGCGATAGACACAGAGGATGGGTCAAGGGAGGGCTTTTTGAGGATGGGTGTGATTGAGGCATGTTTGAAGGATGAGGGAAAGACACCATTTGTAAGTGAAAGGTTGAAAAGGTGTGTTAGAGATGGGATGAGGACTGTGGCCAAGATCCAGTTATATCTGGATTAATTTCTGGCCACTTCAGAATTCTCCAGTGCTTTGTTTCCATCCATTTCTGGATGTTTCTTGAAGTATGCTTTGAGTCATTGTCCTGCTGAAAGACCCATAACCTAGGACACAAACCCAGTTTTCTTAAATTGTGAACTAGATTACAACCCAAAATCCTTAACAATCCAGAGGCAACAAAACAACCCCAAAACATCTTTGAACCTTCACCATATTTGACTGTAAGTACTGTATTCTTTTCTTTGTAGGCCTCATTCCATTTTTGGTAAACAGTAGAATGATGTGCGTTAGCAAAAAGCTGCATTTTGGTCTCATCTATCCACAAGAAGTTTCCTCAGAAGGATTTTGGTCTACTCACATACATTTTGGCAAATTGCAGTCTAGTTTTTATGTGTCTGTGTCAGCAGTGGGGCTCTTCTGGGTCTCCTGCCATAACGTTTCATTTCATTCAAATCTCGATGGATAGTTTGCACTGACACTGATGCATTCTGAGCCTGCAGAAAAGTTTAAATTTCTTTGGAACATCGTTGGTGCTGCTTATCCATCATCCGGACTATCCTGTATTGCAACCTTTCATCAATTTTTCTCTGTCCTCCAAGTCCAGGGAGATTAGCTACAGAGCGATGGGTTGTAAACTTCTTGATTATCTTGCGCACTGTGGACAAAGGAACATCAAGATCTCTGGAGATGGCCTTGCAATGTTGGAATTGTTGATATCCTTCAACAATTTTGGATCTGAAGTCCTCAGAAAATTCTCTTCTCCTACTGCTGTTCTCAATGCATAGTGCGGCACACACTGGCACACAATGCAAAGATTGAGTCAACTTCTCCCCTTTTTATCTGGTTGCAGGTGTGATTTTCATATTGCCCACACATGTTACTTGGCATAAGTTAGTCTGAATGAGCATCACATGCTTGAAGCAAAGTTGTTTCCCCTCAATTTTGGAAAGGTGCCAACAATTTTGTTCAGCCCATTTTGGTGGTTTTGTGTGAAATATTGTCCAATATGCCTTGTTTTCCTCATTTTTTGTGTTGTTCCAATTCACACAAGGGAAACAAACATGTGTATAACAAAACATGTATAATTGCAATAACTTTCTGGGAAAAATAATTCATTTTCTGGAACAATTTCAAGGGTACTATCACTTTTGGCCATGATTGTATCTGCCCATAAACACCTGTCAGATCTGTTATACCACTGCAAAAAAAAAAAGATTTAGGAATATATAGAAACAACTGTCTTTTGCTTTTGTCTGGACTATGAGTTCACTGCTGAAATTGATTGGACATCATCTGTGGCTTAGTCCTCAACTTGCAATGCCCTTATTTTAATCAAGTACTTCATTAATACTAAAGCTAATTAACTACAGAGCTAAGGCAACTGAGCCATAGAGAATTAATCAGGTTTTACTATATGTTCAGAAAGGACTTTTCTTTATCTGCAAATAAATTAAATACTGTCTCGTTTAGACTGCTGCTTCACCTGGTTTAGAGCAACTATTTTAAAGCTTGCACAACTCATATTAGTTTCTGGCTATTTAATAAAGTCATATGCAAAATATATCTTAATTGACAAGAAAATCACCTCATCAAACAGCATAAATAATTAATATTTTCTAAAGTGATATGCATAAATTTCAGAGTTTTTACAGCTCTCGAAGAGTTTCAATTATTCCCATTGTGAGGTATAGAATCTAACACAATTTCCACTGCTATTAATAATGCATCTTATATAGTTTTGTTAATTACGTAGATCATATTATGAGTTCAAGTATTTAAAATGAGTAATATATATAATCTAAAACAAAAATGTAGATTAGTAGCAGTTAAAGCATTTTCTAGAATATAATATTGATGGCACTGACATATATCATTAATGGTCTAATCTTAGGAAAGCCATTAATGTGTGATTACGTGAACTCCAGGACACAGGAAATGCACAAAAAGTCATAAGGAAGCGCATTGTCATTTGGGACTATGAAGCTATGCTGTAGTACTGGACACAAATATTGTAAGCTTGGTGTTAGTTATTAAAGTAGGCTTCAGTTTCCTCTTCTGCTGAAATAGAGAAGTATGGGGAGCAGGACTTTCACATCTCACTCATTGATGAACTATCCTAAAAAGACGTAATCAATGTGATAATCTCAAAGCACTTCCATCTGTTACCAAAAATTCTAGAAAAAATAACATAAATAGATGACTAGTAACCGTAACTATATACTGCATTAACATGTGAATTGCAATAATTTGAGGTTCGTAACATAGGACATTATGCCTTATAGACAATTGTAAACTAAGCCATATGACTGTAAAAAAAAGAGTATGTTAGACAGAGTCACTCAGAAAGCAAAGATGGTCAGAGGTCTGAGCTCTGATAGCTAAAGATTGTGGAGCAATTTCAGAAAAACGTTCCTTATCAAAAAATTTCAAGATTTTGAATATGTGGAGGGATCATCCAGCTTGTTGTCAGAGCACAGTGGGATCTCTACCCTTGAGGCCACCATATGTGACTTTATGACATGCTCTGGTCTAGAAAGGTAACCATTTTGGGAAGCAACTATAAAGGAGGTGATGGTTGGTCTAGCTTTGGGTGTAGATAAGGTAGTGCCAGCCAGGACACATGTGGTACAGACTCATGCATAAGTCTGTGTTTGAAGTGATGAAGATCAAAGTGTCCTGCAATTCACCCTAATACTCGCAACTAACTGTGTTCTTTTTATGAGCCAAGTGATCCATCATTTAGATCCGCTCTATAGGTCTGGGCACTAGACACTATAGAGTAATCCAAGTTCACAGAAGGTAATTTTCACACATAACTTAACACAGTCCAGTAGTCCCAGGTGCTCATCTTTCTTGCCCTTTTGGGGGGCCTAGGCAAAAGTTTAAAATAGAGCCCCAAATGCTAACACATTGCACATCACACAGATGTATTTACGTGTGCTGTGTTCAGGCCGCTAAACGAGTGTGATCGACAATATTGAAGTCGTTCGACGCTTGTTTCCTGGCCTCTTTACATCGGCTGAGAAAGAATGATGGGAACAGAGCAATCACTATTAGATCAATCTGTCCCCATGCAGTATCATGTTATCAGCAGCACATCTACAGTTTACACCGGCGATGTGCTGCTGAGAACAATGATTTTTGTTCCGGCATAAGCAATCCAATCATTCGATGAATATGCAGCATTTTGCTTGTTTAGGAAAATACACCCCATAGTCCTCCATATATTACAGTATAATGTGCACCACAGTCCTCCATATTGTAAAATGCTCACCCCATAGTCCTCATATAGTATAATACACTCCCCATAGTCCTCCATATAGCATAATACACGCCCTATAGTCCTCCATATAGTATAATACACTCCTCAGTCCTCCATATAGTAGTATACATTTCCCATGGTACTCCATATAGTATAATACACTCCTCATAGTCCTCCATATATTAAAATACACTGCTCAGTCCTCTATATAGTATATTGCACTCCTCAGTCCTCCATATAGTATAATACACTCCTCATAGTCCTCCATATATATAATACACTCCTCATAGTGCTCCATATAGTATAATGCACCGCCATGGTCATCCATGTAGTACAATTCATTTCCCATAGTATAATGTGCCCCATCGTTCTGCATATAGTATAATGTATTCCCTATAGTCCTTGATACAGTATAATGCAGCCCATATATAATATAATGCAGCCACCCCATAGAGCATAATGCAGCCACCCCACAGAATATAATGTAGCTCCGCCATACAATACAATGTAACCCCAATACAAAATAATGCAGCACCCCTCACCCTCATAGAGTATAATGCAGCCCCCATATAATATAATGCAGCCCACCATAGAATCTAATGCAGCTCCCCCACAGAGTATAATGCAGTCACTCCACAGAGTATAATGTAGCCCCCTCAGAGTATAATGCAGCCCTGCCATACAATATAATGTAACCCCCCATTGAAAATAATGCAGCCGTCCTCATAGTATAATGCAGCCCCTCCATAGAATATATGGTAGTCCCCCAAAGAATATAATGCAGCCCTTCTATAGAATATAATGCAGCCCCCTTATATACAGGGTGGGCCATTTATATGGATACACCTAAATAAAATGGGAAAGATTAGTGATGTCAACTTCCTATTTGTGGCACATTAGTATATGGGAGGGGGTAAACTTTTCAAGATGGGTGGTAGCCATGGTGGACATTTTGAAGTCAGCCATTTTGGATTTAACTTTATTTTTTCCAATGGGAAGAGGGTCATGTGACACATCAAACTTATTGAGAATTTCACAAGAAAAACAATGGTGTGCTTGGTTTTAATGTAACTTTATTCTTTCATGAGTTATTTACAAGTTTAAAATCCCTTATAAAATGTGTTCAAAGTGCTGCCCATTGTGTTGGATTGTCAATGCAACAATCTTCTCCCATTCTTGACACACTGATAGCAACACCACAGAAGAAATGCTAGCACAGGCTTCCAGTATCCATTGTTTCAGGTGCTGCACATCTCATATCTTCACAGCATAGACAATTGCCTTCAGATGACCCAAAAGATAAAAGTCTAGAGGGGTTCAGATCGGAAGACTTTGGTAGCCAATCAACTGGCCCATGACGACCAAATCACTTTCCAGGAAACTGTTCATGTAGGAATGCACCTACATGATGGTGCACCCCCACATAATGGGTGTCAGGACCGAGCATTATTCCATGAACAGTGTCTAGCAAGGACAAGGTGGTCTATCTGCATGGGTTCCGATGAGTCCTCGACAAGGGAGAGCGAAAGAACAGGCAGTCCTTGAAAGGACGGAGCCAGGTGCCGTTCTCTTTCACGTGCCACCTCACTAGTATGCTCATGGAAGCAGAGGTCTATACGGATGGGAGGGAGATCAGGTCGTCGAGAGTAGTTGGTAGGTCTCGTCCGGCTAGCTCATCCTTAAGGTCTCTGGAAAGCCCCCTCCCAGATTGTCACCACCAAAGCTTTGTTATTCCATCTGAGTTCAGATGCTAGGGTGCGAAAGTATACCGCATATTGCCCCATAGAAGAATTGGACTGACGTAAACAGAGAAGAGCGGAAGTGGTTCGTCCAGTTTCATCGAACACTTTGCAAAAGGCTTCCAAGAATGCAGGCAAATTGGAGATGATTGGATCCTCTCTCTCCCATAGCAGGTTCAACCATGCCATGGCCTCTCCTCCAAGGTGTGACATAAGGAATGCCACGCTTGCTCGGTCCAACGGGAAATGGTGCAGAAAAAGTTCAAAATGTAGCCGGCACTGATTGATGAACCTGCAGCAGAGCTTCGGTGTGCCGCCAAAACGTGGTGGAGCTGCAAGTTGCGAGCCTGGATCTTGAACTAGGCAAACTTTCTGGGAAGTCTCTGGAGAAGACACGGCTGCTTGAACATGCTGGCATGTTGGAGGCATGTTTAAGGCCTCCAACTTAGTGGTTAATGACTGCAACTGAAAGGACAGCTCTTTCTGTGCTTCTTTCTGTTGGCAAAACTCCTGGTACATGGTCCAAACGGGCAGGATCCGGGGTCTAGCGGGATCCATGGCCTGAGCAAACTGTCACATACGTGGTTTGTGGAACCACTGTGCCATGGACCGTGGAGAGCCGGCAGGGATGTGGCTAAGCAAACACCTGACTGTTCAATAAAGCCTCTGATGGTGAGGTGAGGTTAGATTTGGCTCCCAATGAATGCCAGGTGTGACTCCAGAACAGACCAATGGACTCACAGCAGCTGGACCAAGAGGACAGACTAGAGGAAGCAGCTGGCAGAGTTTGTATTAGAATGCAGCAGACAGAGTTCACATCAGAGTGAAGCAGACAGAGTTTGGATCAGAGTGCATCATGCAGTGTTAGTATCAGAGTGCAGCAGGCAGGATTTTCACCAGAGTGCAGCAGGCAGGATTTTCACCAGAGTGCAGCAGGGAGGATTTTCACCAGAGTGCAGCAGGCAGGATTTGCAGCAGAGTACAGCAGGCAGGATTTGCAGCAGAGTGCAGCAGGCAGGATTTGCACCAGAGTGCAGCAGGCAGGATTTGTACCAGAGTGCAGCAGGGACTGATATGCAACCTTACATAACTTAGACTGTTAACAGGAAGGTTACTCAGGCACCTCTCCAGTGGAGAGGAAGCAATATATACATAATGCCTCTCAACCATTGGCTGGGGAGGAAATAGCAAGTGCATGCGCTGGCCCTTTAAGAGGGCAGGAGCACACATGCCCTAAGGAGACGGCTGGAAGCCCAGCTGGAAGTGTTGCTGGGAGCATGCAGAGCATGAGGAAAAGAGGACCGAATGCAGTGCGGGTGAGTGAAGCAACACGCCGGAGACCCTGCCGGTCAGACCAGGAATCCGGCGTGGTGCTAACAATAGGTATAAACAAAGTAGAGGCAGACTTAAAATAATAATTAGTTGTTTAATGCATAGGTTTACATTCTAGGATTGGATACATTCATCTTACCACCTTGAGGCTGGTTTCACATTAGCGCTTTTTAAGCGCACGCACGGCCGGGGGTAGCTCCGCTCCCGAGCCGGCTCTCTGCCCGGCGTGCCCGCCCCTTGCTTGTAGCGCCGCCTCCTAGCGGACAGCGGCGCCTGCGATCGGCGCACCCTATCTTTAGCATAGGGTGCGCAGATCGTGCGCAGGCCGTGCGCTAGTTGCGCTTTGACCTGCGCTGCGCACTTTTGACGGTGCGCCGTGCGCGCCAAAATCCGAAAAGTTCGATTTTGGCGCGCACGGCGCACCGTCAAAAGTGCGCAGCGCAGGTCAAAGCGCAACTAGCGCACGGCCTGCGCACGATCTGCGCACCCTATGCTAAAGATAGGGTGCGCCGATCGCAGGCGCCGCTGTCCGCTAGGAGGCGGCGCTACAAGCAAGGGGCGGGCACGCCGGGCAGAGAGCCGGCTCGGGGGCGGAGCTACCCCCGGCCGTGCGTGCGCTTAAAAAGCGCTAATGTGAAACCAGCCTAAGATGCGTTTTAGATATATAACAACTGACTGGAATGGGTGAAACCTAGAGTTGGCTGAAATTATTCCTGTGCATTTTTCTGGCATCATTGTGGAAATCCTAGAAATTTCTAACAGGGTGAATCCTACTTCAACACATTTGAAAGCTTATAGACCCCCTTGCTGTGTGCAAAGGAAAATATGTTTTTGTGATTGTTGGTAATGGCATATTGCCCTGTGTACAGTATATCTACATATCACAAACTAATGTAAACTTCTCTCTGTCATCTGAAGACAAAACTGCAGTGACACCATGTGGAATTTAAATTCCACTCCAGGAAACAGTTCATATTTTACTACAGATAGGATACAAGATCATCAAATCAACAATGTGAATCCAGACAATCACCACCGTCCAGAGCACAAAACATGAACCATGAAAGCAATTGGTTACGTTTAAAATAATTTTTATAAATTAATATTAAAAGTTAATGGACCAGTTTAACAGCAAAAAGTCATATATCAGGGGCCTTTAAATTTAAAGGAAACAGAACCACCATGCAATGTATACATACAAAGATGAATAGACCATCCAATATAGATTGCATAGAAAAAAACCTTTTTGTACTATAGTTGAGAAAGGTAATTAAATTAATAATTTATCTTCATATTGGATATCTTTCAAAGGCCTATGTATAGATGAAATCACAAATCAATGTGCAAAGTACATATAAATTTTCTTTTTGTGCTAAGAATTATCACTCAAGAACATCTACTATAAAAGAAATATATGCACAAAATCCCTAAAGATAAAGTTTTACCTGTTAGGAAGGAAAAAGTAGGCAGAGAATATAAGGTCACTATAGAGATCTAATAAGCCAAATATAAGCGCTATTACATAAAATCCCCTATTAACAATTGTAAAAGAGAGTATACACAAATTATCCATATCAAAATAAATGTAAATGGAAAGTGGATACAGTGACTCTGTATGGGGAACAAAGTATAAGCGCTATTGCACAGAGTGTATATAATGAATCTCTATGAGGAAGAATGTAAGCGCTATTGCACAGAGTGTATAAAATAAACCTCTATAAAAAAACAGAGTATAAGCGCTATTACACAGAGTGTATATAATGAATCTCTATGAGGAACAGAGTATAAGCGCTATTGCACAGAGTGTATAAAATGGATCTCTATGAGGAAGAATGTAAGCGCTATTGCACAGAGTGTATAAAATAAATCTCTATAAAAAAACAGAGTATAAGCGCTATTACACAGAGTGTATATAATGAATCTCTATGAGGAACAGAGTATAAGCGCTATTGCACAGAGTGTATAAAATGGATCTCTATGAGGAAGAATGTAAGCGCTATTGCACAGAGTGTATAAAATAAATCTCTATAAAAAAACAGAGTATAAGCGCTATTACACAGAGTGTATATAATGAATCTCTATGAGGAACAGAGTATAAGCGCTATTGCACAGAGTGTATAAAATGGATCTCTATGAGGAAGAATGTAAGCGCTATTGCACAGAGTGTATAAAATAAATCTCTATAAAAAAACAGAGTATAAGCGCTATTACACAGAGTGTATATAATGAATCTCTATGAGGAACAGAGTGTAAGCGCTATTGCACAGAGTGTATACAATGGATCTCTATGGGGAACAAAGTGTGAGCGCTATTACACAGAGTGTATACATTGAATCTCTATGAGGAAGAGTATAAGCGCTATTACACAGAGTGTATATAATGGATCTCTATGGGGAACAGAGTGTGAGCGCTATTGCACAAAGTGTATACAATGAATCTCTATGAAGAACAAAGTATAAGCGCTATTGCAGAGTGTATACAATGGATCTCTATGCAGAACAAAGTGTGAGCTCTATTACATAGGGTGTATACAATGAATCTCTATGAGGATCAGAGTGTAAGCGCTATTGCACAGAGTGTATATAATGGATCTCTATAGGGAACAGAGTGTGAGCGCTATTGCACAGAGTGTATACAATTAATCTCTGTGAGGAACAGAGTGTGAGCACTATTACACAGAGTGTATATAATGGATCTCTATGGGGAACAGAGTGTGAGCGCTATTGCACAGAGTGTATACAATAACCTTCTATAGGGAACAGATTGTAAGTACTAATGCACATCAATAAGTTCAAAAGTTTTTCTACTAAGCAAAATGAGAGAGATAACCATATTATAATTACCTAGGCCAAAAAATAATAAAGTGCAGAGTGCTGGTGGTGTCTTTTCCTCACCCCAACGCACGTTTCATCATTTCTTCCTCAGGGGGTATAGAGATCCATTATTTACACTCTGTGTAATAGCGCTCACACTCTGTTCCCCATAGAGATCCACTTTATACACTCTGTGCAATAGCGCTTATATTCTGTTGTTTATAGAGATTTATTTTATACACTTTGTGCAAATGGCGCTTATATTTTGTACCTCATAGAGATTCATTGTATACACTCTGTGCAATAGCGCTTACACTCTGTTTCCCATAGAGATCCATTGTATACACTCTGTGCAATAGCGCTTACATTCTATTCCTCATAGATTCATTATATACACTCTGTGCAATAGCGCTCACACTTTGTTCCCCATAGAGATCCATTGCATGCACTCTGTGCAATCGCGCTTATACTCTATTCCTCATAGATTCATTACATACACTCTGTGTAATAGCGTTCACACATTGTTTCCCATAGAGATCCATTGAATACACTCTGTGCAATAGCGCTTACATTCTATTCCTCATAGATTCATTATATACACTCTGTGCAATAGCGCTCACACTTTGTTCCCCATAGAGATCC
Source organism: Dendrobates tinctorius (assembly GCF_039654945.1). Taxonomy (NCBI): domain Eukaryota; kingdom Metazoa; phylum Chordata; class Amphibia; order Anura; family Dendrobatidae; genus Dendrobates; species Dendrobates tinctorius. The sequence continues at coordinate 54,328,282 of NW_027361703.1, forward strand.
ATTGCATGCACTCTGTGCAATAGCACTTACATTCTATTCCTCATAGATTCATTATATACACTCTGTGCAATAGCGCTCACACTTGGTCCCCATAGAGATCCATTGAATACACTCTGTGCAATCGCGCCTATACTCTATTCCTCATAGATTCATTATATACACTCTGTGCAATAGCGCTCACACTTTGTTCCCCATAGAGATCCATTGCATGCACTCTGTGCAATAGCGCTTACATTCTATTCCTCATAGATTCATTATATACACTCTGTGCAATAGCGCTCACACTTTGTTCCCCATAGAGATCCATTGCATGCACTCTGTGCAATCGCGCTTATACTCTATTCCTCATAGAGATTCATTGTATACACTCTGTGTAATAGCGTTCACACATTGTTTCCCATAGAGATCCATTGAATACACTCTGTGCAATAGCGCTTATACTTTGTTCCCCATACAGAGTCACTGTATCCACTTTCCATTTACATTTATTTTGATATGGATAATTTGTGTATACTCTCTTTTACAATTGTTAATAGGGGATTTTATGTAATAGCGCTTATATTTGGCTTATTAGATCTCTATCGTGACCTTATATTCTCTGCCTACTTTTTCCTTCCTAACAGGTAAAACTTTATCTTTAGGGATTTTGTGCATATATTTCTTTTATAGTAGATGTTCTTGAGTGATAATTCTTAGAACAAAAGGACAATTTATATGTACTTTGCACATTGATTTGTGATTTCATCTATACATAGGCCTTTGAAAGATATCCAATATGAAGATAAATTATTAATTTAATTACTTTTCTCAACTATAGCACAAAAAGGTTTTTTCCTATGCAAACTATATTGGATGGTCTATTCATCTTTATATGTATACATTGCATGGTGGTTCTGTTTCCTTTAAATTTAGAGGCCCCTGATATATGACTTTTTGCTGTTAAATTGGTTCATTAACTTTTAATATTAATTAATAAAAATTATTTTAAGCGTAACCAATTGCTTTCATGGTTCATGTTTTGTGCTCTGGACGGTGGTGATTGTCTGGATTCACATTGTTGATTTGATGTTCTGTTTAGAACTATATGATATTGTAAGGACTTTCTTATATTGATTTCTCTCAGATAGGATACAAGTCAATATTTGTACCAAAGGCCCTTGTGATCATTTGAAAATAAGTATGTTATACACTGTGCCTGCTAAAATAATACAATTTATGGTCCTATTAAAATAATTAATACTATACTCACTGAAAAATATATTCTGTACTCTGTGGCTCTAAAATAAATAATACTATTCAGAGTAGTGACCCCTGAAATTAATCATTCTATGCACTGTGCCTGTGGAGACACGGGAGTCAGCAGGTGCTCTATTCCGCTGGCTCAAGACAACATGGACCAGGGATCATCCCACTGAGCGTCCATTCTCCTTTTACCATGGGCATAATACTACTCAGACAATATAGAGTGAGGGTAAAGCAGCATGTCATTACTTTATTGTGCCACATAACAGCCAAATAACACATAAAGCAGTCCCTGCAAAATACCCAAGATGATGTCTCACCCTTCTGCAACCAGCTGCAACTTGCAGGGCTGACTACCTCCACCTGTGGCAGGGACTGAGAGGAGGTAACAAGTTTAGGAAACTGACAGTCCATTGAGGTACAAGACTAGGTGACCGAAGGGTCACAACATGGCCTCTCTGAACATCTCCATGGAGCCAGGTGACCAGTGGGTCCCAATCCTCACTTCCTCAAATGTACCGTATCCATGGGACTCAGGTGACCGAAAGGTCCAAATCATGACTTCCTCAACTGTATCCATGGGTTCTGTGATGGTCAATAGAGCAGATCTATATTCTTTCAGCCTGGGTCGTGGTCCCCTAAGCTGGCATCCTATAGAATGTCAAATCTGTGTACCTCATGATGGAGCCATGATGTTCTGGCAGCTGTCTTGTTGAGTGTTCCTAGCTGTGGTTTTGTAAAGCATCTCTGGTTTTCTGGATCTCTTGGATCTTTGCATAACTTGTTACAGAGGCATATCCCACTTATATTTATCACAATTGTTGTTCTTCAAGCCATCATCAAGAGTTCAATAGGAAGATGTGATGAGATTAACTTGATTTATTTGACTATTTAATCAATTTGTACAGTTTTTACTCATCTGTTTTTCAAGTCAACAAGCCATAGTATCAACACAATGGTCAATCAACATATTAAGAAAATATCCATTGTTCAATGACCCTGCTTCACTGTCTTGCAAAAATAGCGACAATAAGCTGTAGGAGCTAATATAAGAGGCAAACATCAGCCTTTCAAAAATCAATGTTTAAGACACATATGACAGCAGTGAATGGTTCTTGACCAGCTGAAGAGCAAACGCATAAATTCAAAAGTCAACATATAAATAACACGGGAATCACACTGACTTGTAAGTTTCCTTCTTTCTTTTTTCAATTCTGTTCCATATGGTAAAATACAATTTGGATCAAGGGCTGTGCTGTTCCACATGTTTGTTGTCATGATCCAGGAAGGGGTTTTGTCTTTGGCCCGTCCTGGTCAGAAAGGGGTTAATTGTTTCTGCCTCTCTCTGGCTGAGGGCATCTATTTAGTGGCCACTCGATCTAGGTCCGGTGTCAGTTATACTCCTGCCCTCGGCTGAGTTAGTTGACCCCTTGCGTACGTGTGCCTTGTGCCTGATAACTTATTGCTTGCTTGGTTTTGATCCGGTTCCGTCTCTGTTATGAGTTCTGCCTGTCCCTCTTGTACTGTGCTACCCTCTCTGTGTATGACTCTCTGCCTGTGACCTGACTACTCTCTGCTCGTCCCTCTGGTACCGCGCCGCCCTCTCCGTGTATGACCTCTGCTTGTCTGACTTGAGTTTCCCTCTCCTTTACTACAGTATCCCCATAGTAAGTATATTACATAATCTGCAGCAGTAGGACGCTAAGCCCCGCCCCTGCAGTCACATGATCGTAGGTCCTTGTACTCTTTACTACTTTCAGCTTCGCAGGTCCTGTCTGTCTGAACTTTCCCTGCAGTATCGGACTCCGGGCCCTCCCGTAGAGTGGGTGAGTCTCCCTGCTCAGCCGTGGCAGCTTGCCAACGCTGACAGGATCCTGACATTTGTTTTGCTGTTTTCAGCCTCCATAGTGTTAAAGCCATGTTTAGTGGTGATTTTTGCACTTGTTTCCATGCTTAGTTTACTGAACGTGTGCTTCTCTTAATACAACAATTTAGGCACTTTATATTGTTTTACACTTTGTACTTTATTTCATTCAGTCAGTGTGTTCCCCCAGTGAAGCTTGGAAGCCTCTGTATTTTATTAACACCTTTCTGACATCCGGTGTACAGACTCCATCCCTTTGATGTGGGCTCCGGCGGTGAACTCACATCTTTCCCAGCACATATCAGCTGTTTTGAACAGCCGACATGTGCCCGAAACAGGCGTGGGTGAAATTAATCCTTTAAATAATCCTTTAAACTCTGACAGTGGCATTTAATGCATGCTTCCAGCCATCGGGCTGGAAATCGACCCATCGGTGACCCCTGTCACGTGATTGCGGGTCACCAATAGGTTGGTATGACAACCAGAGGTCTCCTGGAGACCTCTATGGCTTTCAATTCTGCTACATGCAGGTGATTTGATCATCGCCTGTATGTAGCAGAGCCAATTGGGTTATGGCAGCTTCTAGTCTACTATTGAAGCATGCCAAAAGTAAAAAAAAAATAAAAAAAATGTAAAAGTTCAAATCACCCCCCTTTTGCCCCATTGAAAATAAAACAATAAAAAAATCAAACATGCACATATTTGGTATCAACGAGTTCAGAATCGCCCGATCTATCAATAAATAAAGGATTAACCTGTTCGCTAAACTGTGTAGCGAGAAATAAAGTAAAAACGCCAGGATTACATTCTTTTAGTCGTTGCACCATTGCATTAAAATGCAATCAAAAAATTGTATCTGCACCAAAATGGTATCATTAAAAACATTAGCTCAGCATGCAAAAAATAAACCCTCACTCAACCCGAGATCACAAAAAATAGAGACGCTACTGGTATTGGAAAATGACGCAATTTTTTTTAACAAAGTTTGGCATTTTTTTTACAACTTAGATAAAAAAAAGAACCTAGGCATGTTTGGTGTCTATGAACTTGTAATGACCTGGAGAATCAAAATGGCAGGTCAGTTTTAGCATTTAGTGAACATGGTGAAAAAAAACAAATGTGGTACTTTTAATTTTTTTCCTGTTTTCCAGTACATGATATGTTAAACCAATGGTGTCTTTCAAAAGAACAACTCGGCCCTCAAAAAACAATCCCTCACATGGCCATATTGGCCAGAAAATAAAAATGTTATGGCTCTGGGAAGAAGGGGAGCAAAAAATGAAAACGTAAAAAAAGAAAAAAGCTCCGGTCATTAAGGGGTTAAAAAAATTATAATGGTCTAATAAAATGTGATATTTTGGATTATAATCTATGAACATTTTAGTTCTTTTCTGGTTTATCCCCTTAACGACTGCCAATACGCATTTTAACGGTGGCAGTTAAGGGTACTTATTCCTCGGTGCCCCCAGTGTTGGAAAATCTCCGGGTTCTCGGCTGCCGGAGGTAGTGGAGAGCCTGGAGAACATCACTCGGGTCAGATTTTACCAACCCCACTGTTGCGGTCACCGTTATTCACGGAACAATGGTGACCGCAAAAAAACCCCTCAGATTTACCAATTAATTTCTCTCTTCTCTGACATGAACTATCACATCAGAGGAGAGAGAAAAGGGGTCCCCCGCACCCTCCTGTTACCTCCAGTGTCCTTGAACCCTCTTGCATCCCCCGGTCCTGTCCCACAGTCGTCGGCGTCTTAGTTCAGGAAGAAATTGACAGGTGCATACGCAATGTGTCCACCGATATCAGCCGGCCGGCACCTGGCAACAACATGAGATTTCTCCTATTGGTTCAATTTGATCACTGTGATAGACTCTATCACAGTGATCAAAATAAAATAAATAGTAAATCACCACTAGGGTTAGGGTTGGTGCTAGAGTTAGGGTTATGATTGGGGTTGTAGTTGCTGTTACAGCTAGAGTTAGGGTTGGGCTAGGGTTCAGCTTGGGGCCAGGGTTGGACTAGGGTTAGGGTTGGGGCTATGGTAACAGCTAGGGATAGAGTTAGTCTAGGGCTGGGGCTTGGGTTAGAGGTAGTGTAAGGCCGGGGTCACACTAGAGAGGAATACGGACGAGTGAGAGGCGTTAAAAGCACGCATAACACACGGACAAATGATTCTCTATGGGTTTGCTCCCAACAGCCGTATATTTCTTGGCCGTATTCTACGGTCCGTGCCAATCGTAGCATGCTGCGATTGTCAGCGTACTACGGCTGTATTACGCCAATGCACGTCTATGGGTGCACAAAAAATATGGATTACACACGGACCACACGTGTGACTTGCGAGAAATATGCAGGTCTTTTGGCTGGTGACAGGAAATGGGCCAATCCAGCATCAGGAAGCCTAGACATGCAAATGAGCTCAAAAAGCACTCCAGACATCCAGGAAGTACGCCTCCACGGAGTACAGCAGCGTCATGGCGCCATATTTCCTTAATGTGGAGATGCTTATTGTATTAGTGCAGGAGCGGCCAGAACTCTGGGACCAACGTGATGCCCATTATGCCAACCGGGCAAGAAAGGAGATGTCATGGAGGCACATATGTCGCCAGATGTTCCATGATTTTGGTGATCGGCCACGTGAGGAGCAGCAGAAACTGAGTAAGTACAACCCAAAAACAGTTTAAAAATACCTCACATCAAAAGATGCATATTGAATCGGCCACCCCCCTTCCTGTGCTTGTACTTTTTTCCTCATGAGGTGGGTAGATTTTGATGTGACCCATGGTTTTACACTGCCATCATTTGGCACAGGCCACAAGCTCCTCATCCTCCTAGCCAACCAAGTTATTAAGTGTAGTTACTTGATACATGAACTACTGTGACCCTGTGTATCTGGGCTGGATGGGCCAATTAGATAATGCCTCCCTGGGTAGAAAGTACACCCCAGAAGGCCACATGCCTAGGGTACTGGTAGCAAATTTGACATATTAAATATGTGAAATTGATAATATTCCCTGTCACATTGCAGTGGAAGATGTGATGAGACGGTGGCGCAGCATCCGCGACCAATACAGGCGGGAACATCAGCAGCGGTCCAGTAGTGGTGATGTGGGCTACATAAAGAGAAAATACATCTATTATGACCGCCTCTCCTTCCTCGCCCCTATTCTGGATCTGAGACCGTAAGTAGATACCTCACACCACATTACACAGATATTTTACAGGGCCAAAAATATTGATTTATTTTTGGCTCTGTTCTATTTCATAACAGAACTCAGTCCAACCTTACGGATAAAGGAACGGGCTCAGATACAGAGCCCATCATTGATCCTGTAGGGGATGAGGTGGCTGGCCCATCTTCTCCCCCTACAAGAAGCATGGGTGAAGAATCCTCTCAGGAGAACCCATTGCCTGCGACACAAACCCCGCCACCAGGACCGTCTGCTGCTGCACCATCATCCATACTGGAGGAGCAGGGCAACATGAGCAGCAGCCCAACTGCCCAGATCCAGGGCTCCCCACAGCCTGCTGGACCATCCCGGCGAGGACGGAGAAGGCGCCAGATCCCTGCCCAAGATACCCGGACCAATGTGGACACAGGGGTCCTCAACTATCTGGCTAGAGTGAATACAGATGATGGCGAGGAAGCATACTCACGTAGCCTGGCCCTTTATCTCCGTGCCCTTTCCCGTGAGGTGAGGCTCCGTATTCAAGGATGTTTTCAGATCATGCTTGATGCAAGCACACCCCCCAATACCCCATATGAGTTGTTTGAATATCTGGAGAGGTGGCATCTTTCACCCAGAAATCTAATGCGCCTTAGACCACCCACACAGATGCTTGCTCAAGCAGGCTCTGAGGATCCTCAAATACATGGGCCTACACCTCACCCACTTCCTCCCCCTACCCAACCTTTACAACACCAGAAACATATGTCTGCCTCTAGCCAGCCCCACCAATATGGCCACTTTTTCCCACCCAGTGTTGGAGGCTGGTCCCAACATGGTTGGGGACGACATGGCTATATTGGTGGATATGAGACACGGGCCTACCCGAGCCAGCAAGATGCCCCTGTTCTGTATCACTCTGGCCAGCACCAAGCCCAATCCCAGGAGGCAGTACAATACCCACATCATGGGCAACAGTATGCTCCCACACAGGGCGATGTTGGGCAAAGTAGCCAGCAGCAACCACAGGCTGGTCTTCCGCCTTCTCCTTCCCCAAATTACCAAAATTTATAATGTAGCCATTTGGGTAATGCATTATGTTGTATTTTTGTTTTTGTATGTGTGAAAAATTGTTTGTGAAAAAATGTTCACATCTGCAAAAAGGCCAATTTGCCACATTGCCACAGTTCTTATATGGCAATAATATGTTTTGATTTAAAAAAAACAACAAAAAAAAGGGTCAAGTAAACATTTGGCTACTACATTTTACGTCTCTGTCTCAATTGAAAAAACAGCGTCAGCAAACTAACATACACTTACCAATGCAATTAAACAGTGATAGAATCTGAAGGGGTAGAAATATATATATATAGACACACATAAACCACAAAATTATAACATAGATACAGCATGCTCTTGCCAAGACGTTTCCCCCTCAGGTGACATAAAGTAATTTGTGAAAATATCACGCACCTTGAGGCCAGAGAGCGGTCTACGTTGAGGGTTGATAGGTGGTGTCGCCCTAAGCACTTTGGCCAATCCACGCACAACACCACCAGAGGAGGAACAATCATGTATCCTGGTGAAATTATGAAGAACCACACAGGCTTTAACTACTTCATTAACTTTTTGTTCACTCAGCTGAATGGCAGACTGGAGTACCCGCCATTTGGCACAAAGAATGCCAAAGGAACACGCCCACCAGTCGCCAAGCACGTGATAGGTGCAAGTTAAAAATTCTGCGCCTGTGGTCAAGGTTGCGCCGGGGATATGGCCTCATGACATTGCGCGTTAACTGAAAAGCCTCATCTGCCACAAGGACATAAGGGACAGATTCTTGAGTGGAGCCTGGTAGCTGGCGTGGTGGTGGTAGATCCAACTGGTTGGTGCATAGCCGCCGAGCCATAATGGAAGTATTGAAGACTTGAGAGTCTCCTGTCCTTCAATAGGCCCCAATGTCAACAATTATAAACTTGTATTGAGGGTCGGCCAGAGCCAACAATACAACAGAAAAGTATTGTTTATAATTGAAGAATTGGGAGCCAGAGTTTGGCGGCTTACGCACCCGGATATGTTTGCCATCAAGGGCACCAATACAATTAGGAAACTGGCATTCCTCCTCAAAGTCCCTTGATATCTTCAACCAGTCTTCCATCCTGGGCTCGGGCATGACGAGTTGATGTAGTCTTGACCATATTTGACTACATGTCGACTGACTATGCCAGAAATGGTAGCTCTTCCAATCAGAAATTCATGGTGGAGGGCAGCATAAGACAGGCCAGTGGACAGGAAGCTGAAGAACAACAGAAAAGGAACCTTTTAGAATGCACAAATTAAACAAAAAAGGTACATACATACAAAACTTGTTATGAATTCACATCTAATAACACACACATATTTTGTTGCACAATGACTAAGTGATATTCAGTACATCTTACACATAACATTATGGTCTGTAAGTTTCAACATATCTGGACTAAGATGAGGGCATTAAAATTATTCCATGAAGCAAAAAATACATACTTTGGGCAACACATCATCAACATAGAGAATGTGGTTGTGTAGTACATACCGTAATGTGAGTAGAAGTCGCTCCTCTGCAGATATAGCTTTGCGCATCCTTGTGTCCTGAAAGGTTATCCCAGGGCTCACTGTCTCCAAGAGTCGATCAAATGTTGCAAGGCTCAAACGACAGTATTGGTAGAATTTAGCCGGATGCTCCCGCAGAGAAGAATAGAGGCGGTGAAAATGACCTCTTGTGAGTCGTTGCCTCAAAAGTGGATGGACCCACATGCGTCTCCTCCTCCGCGGATCCACTATCACTGGGTATGGTTGACCAAAGTGGTGTGACAAAAGCCAGTTGAAGAGAACCTGCTCAGTTGTGTTGAAAGTCAGACTGTCTGCCATGTTGCACATACAACAGCAACACACCTAGTGAAGGCAAGGTCACAAATGGACAGAATCGAGGCAGCCACCTGTTCCTGAGGCAATAAATAGGGTGCAGGCTAATGATTTAAATAGTTAGCAGGCCTCAAAACCATTAAATGTCCATTTTGCAAGCCGGCGAGAAAATCGCGCCATACGGATCACATACGGATGCTGACATGTGCAAAATACACGACCACACCTTGCTTACGGATGACATACAGAGCACTATTTACGGGTCATTCATCCGTATTAGGCATGTAAACTACGGACCGTATTTTGCGTCGTTTAGTGTGACCCCGGCCTAAGGGTAGGGCTAGGGTTAGGGTTGGGGCTAGGGTTGGGGTAAGGGTTGTGTTGGGGTTAGGGTTTTGTTGGTGTTAGGGTTGTGATGTTGGGGTTAGGGTGGTGTTGGGGTTAGGGTTATGGTTAGGGTTGGGATTAAGGTTAGGGGTGTTTGGGGGTTAGTGATGGGGTTAGGGCTGTGCTACGTTTGGAGTTAGAATTCGGGGGTTTCCACTGTTTAGGTCCATGAGGGGATCTCCAAACATGACATGTTGCCCAGCATTGATTTAAGCCAATTTTGCATTCAAAAAGTCAAACGGTGCTCACTCCCTTCTGAGCCCTGCCATGCACCCAAACAGTGGCTTCCCCCATCTACGGGGTATCGGCTTACTCGGGAGAAATTGCACAATAAGTTTTGTGGTCTATTTTCTCCTGATTCCCTTGTAAAAATAAAAAAAATTGGTTCCAAATTAATTTATTTGTGAAAAAATGTAAAATATTAATTTTTTACTTCCACAATGCTTTATTTCTTGTGAAGCATCTGAAGGGTTAATAAAGGGTTAATAAACTTTTTGAATGTGGTTTTGCACACCTTGAGGGGTGCAGTTTTTAGAATGGGGTCACTTTTGGATATTTTTTGTCATATTGACACCCCAAGCTCATTTCAAATATGAGTTGGTCCCTAAAAAAATGGTTTTGCAAATTTTGTTGGAAAAATGAGAAATCGCTGGTCAACTGTTAACCCTTATAATGTCCTAACAAATAAATTATGTTTCCAAAATTGTGCTGATGTAAATTAGACATGTGGGAAATATTATTTATTAAATATGTTGTGCCATACGACTGTCTGATTTAAGGGCACAAAAATTAAAAGTTTGAGAATTTCAAAATTTTTGCCAAATTTACATCGTTTAAATAAAGGCAAGTCATATCGAAGAAATGTTACCATTAATATGAAGTACAATATGTCACGAAAAAATTGTCTCAGAATCAGTGAGATCCATTGAAGGGTTCCAGAGCTAAAACCTCATAAAGTAACAGTGGTCAGAATTGTAAAAATTGGCTTGGTCATTAAGTATCAAATTGGCTCTGTCACTAAGGGGTTAAGTTCGGATATAAATAACAGTCTATTCTTCCTGGATTACTGAATTTACATTTGCATAATTAAGATTAAATGCTGTGTTGCCACAGTGACACTGAAATAAATAATACTACCCACTGTGCCCCCAAAAAATAAATAATTCTATATGTTACACTGAAATAATTTTACATGTGGCACCCTCTGAAATAAATAATACTGTATATTGTGCTCCCTGAAATTTAATTCATCACTTGAGTGTCATCTTCTCAAATATACCATAGACTGTGAGACCTGATATAAAAAAATATATGTACAGCTCTGGCAAAAATTAAGAGACCACTGCAAAATGTTCAGTTTGGCTGATTTTTATTCTTATAGGTTTATTTTTTAGTAAAATGTAAATTGCTCTTTTATTCTATAAACTACTGACAACCTGTCTTCGAATTTCCAAGCACTAAATTTTGTATTTATTTTCATAAAATGAGAAATGGTCAAAAGAACAAAAAAATGCAGTGTTTTCAGACCTCAAGTAATGCTAAGAAAACAAGTTCAGAATCATTTAGAAACAACAATACTAATGTTTTAACTCAGGAAGAGTTCAGATATCAATATTTTGTGGAATAATCATGATTTTTAATCACAGCTTTCATGCATCTTGGCATGCTTTCCAGCAGTCTTTCACACTGCTTTTGGGTAACCTTATGCCACTCCTGGTACAAAATTTTAAGCAGTTTTTCTTTGTTTGATGGCTTGTGATTATCCATCTTCCTCTTGATTACATTCCAGAAGTTTTCAGCCTCCAGTTTTCTAGCTGAGCCTTGTAGTTCTCCACTAGCCTCAGGGGCAGGCTTCCTTACTGTGACCTGGTCCTTCCTTTTCAGGGTACGGGCCCCACGGTTGGCTTTTGCACTACCCATGCCCCAAGGACCCCTTATTTTTTCCTAGGAGCTTCTTCTAGATGTTTCTCGCTTCTCTGACCCTCACTTCTCTCATGCCAGTCCTGCTCTTCCACTGTCCTGCCACTGACTGACTGGATCTTCCAGAAAGATCCTTTACCTCAGGCTTAACTCCACCCACTCACTCCTCTGATTGGCTGTTCTAAAATCACTCCACTTCCTAAGCTGCTCCCCTTCTACCTACCTTCCCCACTAACTCCCCAACACCCTTTCCTACCCAGTCTGGGATGAGGCCATCCTCCCGAAGGGTACACCCAGATGCCCTGATTAACTAGTGTGTGTTGGGTGCGAGTATTAAGAGTCCTGGGTGGTGATCCCTCCTTACCTGAGGGCGGGATACCACACCTCTGGATGAGGTGCAGTACCTCTGTTGCGACCGGACCCTCAGGGGCGCCACATACTTGCAGTCACCTCAGCCATATCAACATCAAATCCCTGAAAAGGTAGCCATAGAGATAAAGGATCCTGGGGCCAGACCCACATCGCATGGCATGGTCCAATGCTGCTGGCTTAGGGACACTGTTGTGATGGTGCTAGGCGAGAGGAAAGGAAAGACCAGCACAGGGAGATGACCAGAAAAAGAGGGAAAACAAAAAAGGAAGTCCTGGAACGGTGTTTCCCAAATTAACTGAGAGTTGGCTGTATCCCTTACCCGGAGGACACAGAGCTAAGCAGGACACCTGAGCGCACAGGTCAAGTGTGAGTAAAAGCTGTGAAACTGCACCTCACTGTGTCATTTGTGTGATTTGCATCCCACTTGCTTAACATCACACATAACGTCACAGTCACCAACTCACCAAGCAACATCCTAGCTGCCCTGGGACACAGCCCTGCCCGTGGAGAGCTACACCATCTCTGCTGCCATACCACTGTTCCAGAGGATCTGTATAGCAGCGTCGGCTACCCTAGCCGAATACTACGGGTGGCATCATGATTCCCCCTTTCTCTATCATTTTCCTATCATCTTCCCCCCTCATTGAACTTTCCTCACCACTGGACACCCAGGGCCATGGACCGGGTCACTATCACCACCGTGACACACTTCCCCTTTAAAAGAGCCTGACCGGCCCGGTACCGAGTTTCCCCGGCCCTGCGGGGCGTTCCATTTGCCTTTCCTTTTGTAGGTCACTTGATGTCATCCTGCGGTTGCTTAGTGACATTCAAATAAGATGATGGTAGAGAGTCATTTTTGCCATCTGCCAGTCTGAAGCTTTGTTGTCCCCATATCTGCTGCTTGACCTTGTTGTAATGGACTGCCATCTTAGAAATTTTAAGGATGGAACCAACATGACACTCACGGTATCCCTCTGCTAGTAAAGCAAGAATTGAGCCCTTCTTTTCCTCACTCAAAACATTTCTTTTCAACTCCTTTGGATGGATAAAAGTTAGTTTTTCATTCCTATTACTTTTGGGATATTACTAGCACATGTTTTTCCACCCAGCTTGTCCTATTGCAAGAGGATTGTGAACACCACAGCAGAGTGTTTTATACTTTCCTTCGTTAAATAAGATTTGGCTCAGGTGATCACCTAATCAGAAGCACATTAAGTATAATGAGGTGTACTCTGGTTGGAATTCAACTGACACTGGAATTGAAATGCTGTCAGACATGTAGAGAAGCTAATTTTTATAAAACTGTGCAGTGGTCTCTTAATTTTTGCCAGAGCGGTATACACACATTGCTTTGCATCATCTAGTGTAGGCAGTTGCCTCTCCTGACCACCAGACTTGGCTCATGTGGAATGACAATGCAATGATGTAATCATTGTGTCTCTAGCAGCAGAAAATTCCTAAATCTGATCTGCTCACTCTCTTGCATCTTCCTATTAGTTTCTAAATATTCAATAGCAGCCATATCCAAAAGACTGGGATACAATTGAGTCTAGGAGGAACTGCGTCAGGAAACCACTGCTTCTTGGATACAAAAGGTTTTCAAATCTCATTACTCATTGTAAGTTTATAAAACAAAACCATATGGAACAAAACCAATGAAAACCCAAAGATGTCATGCACTGCATATTAAACAGAAAAAATGGAGTACAAGTCCAATTAGACAAAAATACAATTTATTTATTCATCAGATTGATGTAAATATTACAACATAATAATAAATATAAAAAGGATCAGGTACTATGCTGCTTTTGTCCCAAAATATATAAAGTGCTTAGTGCATTAATGCACTAAGCACTTTGCTGCTTTTTTCCCAAAATATATAAAGTGCTTAGGTACATACAGGTACCTTATAGGTACAGTTTTGTTTGTTCTCCATCATGTCCAGATATCATGATGGCTTTTCACATTCACAGTTTGTCCGTGCAGACTTCTCTGAACTCTGGTCTTCTGGAACACATCCCAACATAGTTCCCTTAATTAATGCTTCTGAATAAAAATATCCACCTTATGCTGCAGCAATGATTGGTCCTCACTGAACTCCCTGCACAAAAAATGTATTCTCACTCTATACTTCTTATGGTACATGTCCTGCACACTGTTCTCTCCTTTCAATGCTGGACCCTTCTTCATATTGTCTTCATATTATCCCTTCACACCGTGTCCTCCCATACTGCCCAGTCTCAATATTATGCAGCCCCTTCACACTCCTCCTAACTGCATACTGTCCCCTCAATACGGTGGCCTCATACTTTCCCCTCATGCTGCCCTATACTGTTCCCTTACACTACCCAGTCTCTATGCCAGGGGTGTGGCCTAACTCAGCATGCTGTAAGACATGTATGCATATTCTCCTGCCAATTATCCATTATAATAGCTACTATACTGAATGGAGCAAAACACAGCGTTAGACGGGTGACGTATAAACTCTCCCTGGACAGGATCATCTGTTTGTATTGGAAGAAATATGTCAAAAAAACATCAAAAAACCACAAAACAATGGAGATTCGAGTATCCAAGATGGTGCCCCTGGAAACTCTGCTACAGCCAAAGGAGTGATGCAGTACTGAGGCTGCAGAAGTTTGCAGGGAGCTGATGTGGGTGAAGTGTTAGTGAATGACTGGGGCCGGAAAGGTGAAGCTGCAAAATCCGACAGAGGGGACTTGTCCTCCAAAGAAGGACATTGAGGAGGTTGAAGGTTGGGTGCCATTACAACAGAGAAGCAGGAAACACCATGAAAATGCACAGCTAAGGATAAAGTACCCACTGTGAGAGATTTAATGTCTGCTGTATCTCAGGGAAACCGATCTATTAATTCGCTTTCCCTACAAGTGGGCAAAATTAGAGAGGACTTGAATATTATTAGGCTTGACCTGCAAAAAGTGCATGAGAGAGTCTTTGCAAAACTGCAAAAATCAGAGTCTCCACACTAGAGGATGAAGTTGAAAATGTGGGGAAAGCTGCTAAAAAAATCTACTGAATAGGTGGTTAAATTTTGAGATAAAGTGGAGGATTTAAAAAGTAGACTTTGCTGTAACAACATCAGAATGGTAGAGTTTCCTGAGGAATGTGAAAGCCCATTCCCTACTAAATGTATCAATATTTGGAAAGGAAACTCTCTCACCTTCATAAGCTACAGAAAGGGCCCACCGGGTCCCCATTCACCCACTCCCACTCCCACCAGGAAGACCATCAAGGTCGATCCTAGCCAAAGTTCTCCATTTCAGGGATAAAAATACAATCTTGTGACTGGCAAGAGACCATCAAGATCTCACTTTTAATGAAAGTAAGATTTCTCTTTTTACGGACAATTCTATTGAGATAGAAAAGAGGAGAGCTCAATTCACAGAAATGAAGAAAAGCTTACGAGATGTGTGAATATACTACTCCATGATTTTTCCGGTCAGATTTAGAGTGACCTTAATGAGAAGGAACTGTGCAAAATCTGAGGATTGCTCTACACTGACTTAATGGAAAGTAGTGATAACTTGTGAGGGGGGAGGAAATGTGTCTTATTTCTTCGCCTTGACCTTCTCCCGCGTTGGCCTTTTCATACTTCTACACTCTCTTTGCTTGTATCTTTACATGGGATTGAAACAACTATGTTGAGCTAGTATTGCAGGAGAATATTCATTGAGAAAATTAAGTTAAAATCATGGCCTACTGTCACGACACAGCTGTCGGGTGACCCGGGACCAGGGACTCCTTCCCTGTCCCTAACACTAGGGGGCACCCTAGCTCACCATGCTCCCCGGGATACTTCAGATGGCGAAGATGCTGGGGCCTCCACCCTTGCCTTATCTACTAAGTTCCGAAAAATAAATTTGCCATTCCAAGATAAATGTAAAAACGTAAGTACTTTATTTGAACAGATACATCCACGCTGTAAAGAATTTTTAACATTTCGGCCAATTATACGGCCTTCATCAGAACTATCAAAAAGAGAAAAAAAAAGCCAGCTCACCTGAAGGCATGTGTAGTGGATAGCCCGGACCACGTGCAGTCTTCACGCAGTAACCAAGGAAAAAGAAAAAAGGTCCAGCTTTGCAAATTCAAGTCCAATTTATTGTTAAAAACAAGTCCAAAACAGAGCAAAAAATGTTGTGTTCACATGAGTAACAAGTAGTAGATTACGCGTTTCGAACAATAGCTTGTTCTTTCTCAAAACTACTTCCCTTGGGTGTTACTGCAATATATACTCTTTACACCCAGTAAATTACAAACACATGGTGTGAAGGGAGAAAAAAAAAAAGGGGAGAGGGAAACATGTGTGAGATATAAAAAATAACATTACAAAGAAACACATTTTTTGTGAAAAGAGGGGGGAGCCAAAAAAGAAAACAAAAAAGAATAAAAAAAAAAAAAAAAAAATTTTTTTTAAAAGTTTTTTTGTGCATATATATATAAATACAATTATAATAACATCAATAATGAAACATAATTTCTCTTCTGGCATTCAATCCATTTGGAAAGCATGTATTTAGATAGAAAATCCAATATGCTTCGCGTGTTAGAAGACATTTTTTCAGATCTCCACCTCTTATATGTGGTGTTATTCTCTCAATGCCCATGACACGAAAAAATTCAGTACTTCTTTGGTGTTCATTAATGAAGTGTCTGGATGCAGATGAGATGGAGCGATTAATACTGGAAGGAGATAAGATGTCAGTTATATGTTCAGATATGCGAGTCTTGAGCATGCGAGATGTGCAGCCCACATATCTCAAGTTGCATTTGGAGCAAACAATCACATATACTACATTTTTACTATTGCAATTAATATATTGTTTTATTTTATGTTCATTACACTTAGTACCATCAAAAAAGGAATGAACATTATTAGAATGTGCACATGTTCTGCATCTGGATGTACCGCAGCGGTAAAAACCGCAGCAGTGTAGCCATGTCCGAGATCCAGTTTTAGAGCTAAAAAAGCTAGGAGACACTATGTCTGATAAGGTGTTAGCTTTTTTAGCAACCACTCTGCAGCCGTTAGATAAAATGCTAGACAAAACCTCATCTTCAAACAGAATAGGTAGATGTTTCAAGAAGAGTGCTTTAATGGTGTTAAACTGAGAACTATATTGGATAGAGCAAACCATCTTATCTGGATTTTTATCATTATTATATACCTTTGGCAATAACAAATCATGTCTTTTTTTCTTTTGTACAATTTTCTTTGCTCTATCAAGACACCAATTAGAGTAACCCCTCTTGCTCAGCTTGTTGCAGCATGACTCAATTTCTCCTTTCAGGGCATTGTCATCACTGCAATTTCTAGTGATTCTAGTGAGCTCCCCCACTGGTATAGATTTAATAGTGTGCCCGGGGTGGCTACTAGATGCATGTAAAATGGTGTTACCAGAAAGTGGCTTGCAGAATGTAGCAGTGCTGATGACAGCTCCTGCAATACCTTTTAGTTTAAGATCCAGAAACGAAATTACATGTGGATCCGTCATAAATGTACATTTGAGATTGAAATCATTAAAGTTGAAATATTCTATTAGTTCTGGTATGGCAGATACATCACCACTCCAAATAAGGAGTGTATCATCAATGAATCTGCCATACCAAAAAATACTAGACAAAAATGGATTATTGTCAGAATACAAAATTACCTCCTCCCAGTGCGACATAACAAGATTAGCCACCGATGGCGATGTATCCACTACACATGCCTTCAGGTGAGCTGGCTTTTTTTTTTTCTCTTTTTGAATGTTTACAGTTTTTTGGCCGTGCACACCAATAGCTATATTTTTAAGGAATGCTCTATAATAATTAATAGCTACAAGGCATTGTGTATGTGTTAAAGTCCTATTTTTTGAATAAATCATAATGAATACAAGTCCAGAAAGAGTGCGCAAAGCGGCTCAATTATTTATTTCAGATGGATCCACATTTGCAGGTTGCTTGGAATCTGATCCATTTGTGACAGATATTAGCAAGTTAGAGAAAACAATGATTAATGAAACCAAAGTATGGTGGGACTATACAACCCTTGAGAACTATGTCCATAAAAATATGATTCCAAGGGGTTTACGCATAAAAAAGGTTCCAACTACTGTGTACTCCCAAGACTTTGTCAAAGAATGGAATCTGATTCTCAGCAATTGCTCTATACAGCTCATGCAATTAATCATGAAATATGAGTCCACCAAGCTAAAGGATTTTCAAACTGAAATTGACCAAATTAAGTCAAAGTTGGAGTTGAATAATAATGCTAAGTTTGAGGAAGAACTTGCCAACATAAAAAAATCTATCTCCAAGTTGGAAGAAATTATTATAAAACGTAAGCGGAATAAGTTCCAGCGTGACTTGGATGATTATCAGATGAATCAAGTTTATGAATGGGGAAGATGGCAGAAACCTCAAAAAACTCCCAGGTCAATTTTAAAACGCAGCTATGTTTTTTCTAACACACCTGAACGACGGGTTTCCTTTAGCTCCTCAGATGTGGAATCCACTGATATTAGCTCAAATGATATTCAGAGTGACACCAGCATGAATGGCATGAGTAACAACAATTCTTACTATAGAAAACCTAAAAGGTATTTTTCAAAAAACGCAAAAGGCGGGGGGGCCGGAAGCACCGCAATAAATACACGGATGACAACCCGCAACAACAAAAAATAGCTTCAACCTCTCAAAATGATTTTTCTAATATTTTAAACATCTCTGGCTACAATCTTACAACGGAACAACTTCAGGTATTGACATTGGGATTAAGTTTTGCACCAGATCAACATTTCAACCTTTTTAATACACTTTTGGACATAAATAAATTTGTACGAAATCTAACCGTTAAAAAGCATTTTTTTGCACACGAATCTGACTCTATTGCTATGAAAATCCCTGCACAAAATGAATACAATGGTCTTAATTTTTCTGAGCAAATGGCATTGAAAAATTTGAATGAACTAGACTCTACTAACATTGTGTCTAAGGATGTTTTTCAAGCAGAAAATTTATGCATAAAAAATCCGAGTTTTTATCCCATCCAATCCAGAGCAGAATGCATGGATAAGTTTCAGAGCGTTATGGAGCGTGAACTTAGAAAATTGGATGCTTCAATTAAAATTCAACAACAAAATAACAACTTGAGCTACAAACAACGAAAAGCTATTGATGAAATTAAGAAAACTACTGAAATAACAGTCAAAAGTGCAGACAAGGGCGGCTTGATTGTGATCATGGACACTGCACAATATAGAGACCAAATGAATGTTCTACTGAGTGACAGTTCTACATATAGAAAATTGCCTCATGATCCTACAAAGGATTTTCAAAGAAAAATTTTCAAACTAATTGAAGAGGGGGCAGCATTGGGTGTTCTGACAAAGGCTCAGGTAGATTTTTTAAAAATTGATTCTCCAACTATTCCTACAATCTATGGGCTTCCTAAGGTTCATAAAAATATATCACCACCCCCTATGCACCCAATTGTTTCAGGCATTGGGTCTCTCACGGAACACCTCAGCCAGTGGGTAGATTCTTTGCTACAGCCTCTGGTTACACGAGTGCCGGGGTTCCTGAGGGACTCAAAAGCCATATTGCATCAATTTTCTAATGTAGTTTGGAATAGTGATTTTCAGTGGATTAGCTGTGACGTTACTGCTCTTTACACCTCTATTCCTCAAGATGTTGCAATCAGAGCATTGGAATTTCACCTGCATAAATATAGTAACTATACTAATGAATTGTGTGATTATATCATGCAGGTTATTTATTTCCTAATGCTTCACAATTATTTCTTTTTTGATGGAGATTTTTTTCTACAATGCAGAGGAGTATCAATGGGCGGCAAACATTCGCCATCGGTGGCTAATCTTGTTATGTCGCACTGGGAGGAGGTAATTTTGTATTCTGACAATAATCCATTTTTGTCTAGTATTTTTTGGTATGGCAGATTCATTGATGATACACTCCTTATTTGGAGTGGTGATGTATCTGCCATACCAGAACTAATAGAATATTTCAACTTTAATGATTTCAATCTCAAATGTACATTTATGACGGATCCACATGTAATTTCGTTTCTGGATCTTAAACTAAAAGGTATTGCAGGAGCTGTCATCAGCACTGCTACATTCTGCAAGCCACTTTCTGGTAACACCATTTTACATGCATCTAGTAGCCACCCCGGGCACACTATTAAATCTATACCAGTGGGGGAGCTCACTAGAATCACTAGAAATTGCAGTGATGACAATGCCCTGAAAGGAGAAATTGAGTCATGCTGCAACAAGCTGAGCAAGAGGGGTTACTCTAATTGGTGTCTTGATAGAGCAAAGAAAATTGTACAAAAGAAAAAAAGACATGATTTGTTATTGCCAAAGGTATATAATAATGATAAAAATCCAGATAAGATGGTTTGCTCTATCCAATATAGTTCTCAGTTTAACACCATTAAAGCACTCTTCTTGAAACATCTACCTATTCTGTTTGAAGATGAGGTTTTGTCTAGCATTTTATCTAACGGCTGCAGAGTGGTTGCTAAAAAAGCTAACACCTTATCAGACATAGTGTCTCCTAGCTTTTTTAGCTCTAAAACTGGATCTCGGACATGGCTACACTGCTGCGGTTTTTACCGCTGCGGTACATCCAGATGCAGAACATGTGCACATTCTAATAATGTTCATTCCTTTTTTGATGGTACTAAGTGTAATGAACATAAAATAAAACAATATATTAATTGCAATAGTAAAAATGTAGTATATGTGATTGTTTGCTCCAAATGCAACTTGAGATATGTGGGCTGCACATCTCGCATGCTCAAGACTCGCATATCTGAACATATAACTGACATCTTATCTCCTTCCAGTATTAATCGCTCCATCTCATCTGCATCCAGACACTTCATTAATGAACACCAAAGAAGTACTGAATTTTTTCGTGTCATGGGCATTGAGAGAATAACACCACATATAAGAGGTGGAGATCTGAAAAAACGTCTTCTAACACGCGAAGCATATTGGATTTTCTATCTAAATACATGCTTTCCAAATGGATTGAATGCCAGAAGAGAAATTATGTTTCATTATTGATGTTATTATAATTGTATTTATATATATATGCACAAAAAACTTTAAAAAAAAATTGTTTTTTTTTTTATTCTTTTTTGTTTTCTTTTTTGGCTCCCCCCTCTTTTCACAAAAAATGTGTTTTTCTTTGTAATGTTATTTTTTATATCTCACACATGTTTCCCTCTCCCCTTTTTTTTTTTTTTTTTTTCTCCCTTCACACCATGTGTTTGTAATTTACTGGGTGTAAAGAGTATATATTGCAGTAACACCCAAGGGAAGTAGTTTTGAGAAAGAACAAGCTATTGTTCGAAACGCGTAATCTACTACTTGTTACTCATGTGAACACACCATTTTTTGCTCTGTTTTGGACTTGTTTTTAACAATAAATTGGACTTGAATTTGCAAAGCTGGACCTTTTTTCTTCATCAGAACTAAACAGTATAAATAAAAAGATAATATATAAATATATGTGACTTATACCTAGTCAATGGATACATTCTGTACCAAATGCAACTATGGGACTTCCTGGAGCTTTATCTAAGATTTTTATTTAACCTTTTTATCTAACCTTTTGTGCACCTTGGGTAAGATGTAAAAAATTGGGATAATAGGATGGCGATTGATCAAAAATTCATAGATTTTCTTGTCTATGACTCTATTGTCAAGATAGGACCTGATAGTATGTTCCATTTTGTGGGCAATGGAAAAAGTAGGATTGGAGGAAAGGGATTCATTAACCTGGGAGTCCAATAATTGTCTGTGAATTTCAGCAAGGTAATCGATATAGTCCATAACCACTACAGCCCCACTCCTGTCTGCCGGCTTAATTATTAATTCCTTATCTTTAATAAGAGATTGTAGGGCTTGGTGTTCATCATTAGTCATATTAGAGGGGCAGTGTAGCTTACTTCTCACAATGTCTTGTTTAAAAAAATCAATCCCTATTAATAAGCCCTATAAAGGTCTCTACCGGGTGGCTATTTTTAGGTGCCATAAAACTACTCTTGGTGTGAAGGCCTAGATCTTTTAAATTGATTGGTGTATTAGATGCAGGAATGGTAGTAGTATCAATAGCATCGGTTTGACAAAAGTGTGTTATTAATCTGATGAGGATTAGTAACAGACTCCAGATTATAAAGGGAAAAGAAGTGGCTAACCGAGAACAGCTGTGAGCACAGGGATTTCCAAAATGGCCGATTAACCCCTGTTCTGCTAGAAGAAATAAGCACATTTAAAATGAAGAAGAAGTGCTTCTTCTCAGTCCCGGAGTAGGAGCAATCAGACGCTGCGGTCTTCTGGCTCCACACTGTCGCGGTTACTCCGTGACACCTACATTAATAAATGGAAGTAACTTTGGACAGGGTGCCTACTTGGGCGAATACCCACTATTCAGTCTGAAAAGGAATGTACAGAACTGATTATATGTATATACCGCTGTAAGTTTTTTGTTTAGTTTTTTTTTTGTTTTCAGGAATGCCATTCACTTGAAAAAATGTGGACTACTGACGATGGACTTACAGTTGTGGCCAAAAGTATTGACACCCCTGCAGTTCTGTCAGATAATACTCAGTTTCTTCCTGAAAATGATTGCAAACACAAATTCTTTGGTATTATTATCTTCATTTAATTTGTCTTAAATGAAAAAACACAAAAAGAATTGTCCTAAAGCCAAATTGGATATAATTCCACACCAAACATAAAAAAGAGGGTGGACAAAAGTATTGGCACTGTTCGAAAAATCATGTGATGCTTCTCTAATTTGTGTAATTAACAGCACCTGTAACTTACCTGTGGCACCTAACAGGTGTTGGCAATAACTAAATCACACTTGCAGCCAGTTGACATGGATTAAAGTTGACTCAACCTCTGTCCTGTGTCCTTGTGTGTACCACATTGAGCATGGAGAAAAGAAAGAAGACCAAAGAACTGTCTGAGGACTTGAGAAACCAAATTGTGAGGAAGCATGAGCAATCTCAAGGCTACAAGTCCATCTCCAAAGGCCTGAATGTTCCGGTGTCTACCGTGCGCAGTGTCATCAAGAAGTTTAAAGCCCATGGCACTGTGGCTAACCTCCCTAGATGTGGACGGAAAAGAAAAATTGACAAGAGATTTCAACGCAAGATTGTGCGGATGTTGGATAAAGAACCTTGACTAACATCCAAACAAGTTCAAGCTGCCCTGCAGTCCGAGGGTACAACAGTGTCAACCCGTACTATCCATCGGCGTCTGAATGAAAAGGGACTGTATGGTAGGAGACAAGGAAGACCCCACTTCTTACCCCGAGACATAAAAAAGCCAGGCTGGAGTTTGCCAAAACTTACCTGAAAAAGCCTAAAATGTTTTGGAAGAATGTTCTCTGGTCAGATGAGACAAAAGTAAAGCTTTTTGGGCAAAGGCATCAACATAGAGTTTACAGGAGAAAAAAAGAGGCATTCAAAGAAAAGAACACGGTCCCTACAGTCAAACATGGCGCGGTTCCCTGATGTTTTGGGGTTGCTTTGCTGCCTCTGGCACTGGACTCCTTGACCGTGTGCATGGCATTATGAAGTCTGAAGACTACCAACAAATTTTGCAGCATAATGTAGGGCCCAGTGTGAGAAAGCTGGGTCTCCCTCAGAGGTCATGGGTCTTCCAGCAGGACAATGACCCAAAACACACTTCAAAAAGCACTAGAAAATGGTTTGAGAGAAAGCACTGGAGACTTCTAAGGTGACCAGCAATGAGTCCAGACCTGAATCCCATAGAACACCTGTGGAGAGATCTAAAAATGGCAGTTTGGAGAAGGCACCCTTCAAATATCAGGGACCTGGAGCAGTTTGCCAAAGAAGAATGGTCTAAAATTCCAACAGAGCATTGTAAGAAACTCATTGATGGTTACCGGAAGCAGTTGGTCGCAGTTATTTTGGCTAAAGGTTGTGCAACCAAGTATTGGGCTGAGGATGCCAATACTTTTGTCTGGCCCATTTTTGGAGTTTTGTGTGAAATGATCAATGTTTTGCTTTTTGCTTCATTCTCTTTTGTGTTTTTTCATTTAAGACAAATTAAATGAAGATAATAATACCAAAGAGTTTGTGTTTGCAATCATTTTCAGGAACAAACTGAGTATTATCTGACAGAATTGCAGGGGTGTCAATACTTTTGGCCACAACTGTATATGTATGTTCTTCTATGGCTATGCAGCCAGTTCAATTGATAATTTCTTAGCCATTATTCTTAAATATGTTTATCTATAATTGGTTGGATGTTAGAACTCTATCTGGTGTTACTAAGAGAAAGGCTATATTCCAATATCTTAAACTTATATTCTACAAGAAACCCATTCACTGAATGATAAACGGAGTCTTATGGGTGGTAAAAGCTGGATTGGATATTCTTATCATTCCATATACTCTTCATACTCGAGAGGATTTAGTTTGTTAATATGTCTCCTGTGTAAAATCCATACTCAACCCATTATTCTCATATATTCCACCACCTTTCTCTGTTAAAATCCTTAAAAAAGTACAACATTTTGTGGAACAGTACATCAAAATTGGGAAATTAATTAATTCTTCTGTATGTAAGTAACATTGAATATCTTAACAGAACACTATCTGATCATTCCCCTCTCCAAGGTACTTTAAAATTTTCAGATGCTTTAATGTACATGAATGTTGGTTGGAAACTAAATCCCTTTTGGTTATTTATAATTGATAAAGAAAAATCTATTCCCAAAAAACTCTTTGAATTCTTTCAAATAAATGAAGGAACAGCTTCGCCCTTTTATATATGGGACGCAATGAAGCATTTCTTAGGAGCATTCTTTTACAATGTATTTGTATTTCCAAGTCCAAACAAAAAGCCAAAGATGTAATGTCACACTCAGAATTTAAAAACAGCGGAAATGGCCTTTGTAAACAGCCCATCTACATACGTCATAAAAACAAACTATGTGAGGCCCAAACTAACTTTAGATTGAATTTATTGGAGGAAGAAGAAAATAAATTTTGGTAGACAGAGATTTTTTGAGTAAGAAGAGAGTGTAGGGCATATATTATCGATGGTCACTAGGGCACTGCAAACTTCATCCTAGATCTGCTTAATGGAAAAGGAGGGTAGAAAAATATATGATTCCTTGGATATTCTACAAATACTAGAGAAATTCTATTTTAAATTATATTCATCCAAGACATCCCAGACTGAAAGTTCCATTTTATACTTAATTGCAAAGGCAAACTTACCCAAATTGTCAGAATAAAAAAGCCAAGAAGCCAGCGCTGCCTATGGTCAGCACGCAATAAAGTGCATATGCACATATTGATTTCTAGCTGTACTTTAAATTGAGACATTTAGCAAACAATGGATCAATTCTTTGAGCCACCCCATCATGTCACGGCATTCTCATATGGGTCAGTCCTACTCTGCATTTTTTATAAATGCTGTGCCATTACAGCCTCCTAAATGTATTAAAAGCAAGACTATATTAAATGCAAACATACCCAAAATATTTCTGAATCACTCCCATGGCGCCAGAAAGGCAAGCGCAGATAAAGGCCAACCAGGCCCAGACATGACATCTGGACATTTCAGATCTGACCTCCACACTGCCAAATCAGCAACCATGGATGAATGGTAAAACAGGCCCAGACAAAGGTGCATAATCAAGTAAAGCCTATGGGGGAGGGTGGGGCTGCTGCAACGGCCTAGATTAATCACAGTAAAGACAGAGAGAATGGTGTGCATAACCAAACACGCACGGCAAAAAGTTGGAGTCAGCCACATTCAATAGCAAATAAAAAAGCCAAGAAGCCAGCGCTGCCTATGGTCAGCACGCAATACATAAAGTGCATATGCACATATTGATTTCTAGCTGTACTTTAAAATGAGACATTTAGCAAACAATTGATCATTTCTTTGAGCCACCCCGCCACGTCACGGCATTCTCATATGGGGCAGTCCTGCTCTACGTTTTTTATATACGTTGTGCCATTACGGCCTCCTAAATGTATTAAAAGCAAGACTATATTAAATTCAAACGTTTGTACTGCGTGCTAATCATAGGCAGCACTGGCTTCTTGTTTTTTGTTTTTTTTTAAATTGTCAGAAGAATCCCAAAAATTGTTATTTGCTTCCATTAGTTTAGAGGAATTGAAAGGAGTGGTGGGATCAATGGCCAATGAGAACGTGCCAGGAGCAGACGGGCTGGCTATTAAAATTTACAAGCAATATAGTAAAATTTTATTACCACAGTTACTAATAGTTTTAAAGGTAGCTTTAAAGGAGGGAAGGTTACCGGCCTCCATGCAGAAAGTGATAATTGTGGTAATTCCTAAAAAGGACAAAGACCCGAGATTGGCAGAATCATACAGGTGAATCTCCCTCTTGACCAATAATGTGAAAATTCTGACTAAGTTATTCTCCAATAGTATGAATGGAGTAGTCTCCTCATTAATATATAGCAATTAGACAGGATTTATGCCAGAGAGTTAAACAATCAACAGCCATAAATATTAGATGCCTTTTTACATACCAAGTCTCTATACTGTGCCCCTTCACACTTTTCTCCACCAATACTGTCTCCTCATACCATTTCCCTCAATAGTTTTACCTCATACTTTTCTGCCCCATAATATCCAATCAAACATTTCTCCCCATACTGTCCAATCACACATTTCTTCCTCCATGCTGCTCCCTGTCTATAGTGACTTCCCATGCTATCCAGTCTCTAAGCTATGTCCTCTCACACTTTTCTCCCCTCATACTGTTCCTTCACACATTACTCGCAAATACTGTCCACACATTTGACCCCTATACTGTCTGGTCACAGAACTCTCCCTCCATACTGTCCCCTCACACTCCATCCCTACAAACCCATCACTAATTACCCCTCTCCCTACATTGTTTCCTCACACATTTCCCCCTCCTCATATAGTTTTCTCACACATTTTCCCCTTCTCATTTATACTTTCTGCTAACACATTTTCCCCAGATCCCCATATGGTCTCTGACACATTTTCCCCTCTACCCATATTGACCATGCTGTCCACTCACACATTTTCCTCTTCCTCACAAACTATGTCCTCACACATTTTCCCCTTCTCCACATACTGTGTCCTCACATATTTCCCCTCCCCCATACTCTTTCCTCACAAATTTTTCCATCTCTTGTATACTGTCTCCTCACACATTTTGCCTTTCCTCACATACTGTTACCTCATACATATTCATCTTTCCCTACATACTGTGTCCTCACACATTTTCCCCTCCCCATACTTTTTCCTCCCACATTTTCCCCTCCCTTGCCACACTGTCTCCTTGTACATTTCTCCCCATCCTTGCATACTGCCTACTCACATACCTTTCCCTCCTTACCAAACTGTCTCCTCACACATTTTCCTCCTCCCCCATTTTTTGTTCTCACACATATCCCCCTCCCCACATACTGTGTCCTCAAACATTTTCCCCTTCCTCACATACTGTGTCCTCACACAATTTCTCTTTCCCCATATATCATGTCCTCACACATTTTCCTCTCCCCATATGCTTTCCTTACACATTTCCTCCCCATACTGTTACCTCACACATTTTTCCCCATCCCTCAATGCTGTCATCTTCTTATAATTCTCCCCTTATCCAATAAAACTCCTGTATCTTAGTCACCATTGGAGCCTGTACCTTTCTAAAGACATCTTCCTATATGGTGCAGGTGTGGTGTCAGTATTAGCTAACTGGATCATGCTTCTGACATTATCCTGACCCGGAAGTGCAGGCAGTCAGTGGTTCAATTATACTCACGCCAGAAAGATGCTCATATAATTGAATTCAGGGAGCCAGAGGTTTACACAGTCTCTATGTCAAGGGTAGATTCCCCTACTGCCCCCCAACCAACCGACTGGATATTCCACCAAAGTTACAGGAGCATGCAGGGAATGGAGACATGAAAAAGGAGCCAGTCAGAAGAAGAGGACTAGCTACAGTAGCCCACAGTTGAAGAAGAGAGCACATTACAGAGTCTGGTAACCTACTGTGCTGCCTATTGTCCTCACCAGCCCATTTGACATTTTACTGAATTACCAAACAGGCAGTCTAGCCCTGCTCAGAATTCTTCATGGTTGTTTTAATAGATACAGGAAGAAAAGCGATATGGAAAAGCATATAAAGTGCATGTGTTCTAAAAGTTGGATGAACTAGAATTAATAATGTTTGAAAGAAATATGATATAACACAGACAGCGCCTGTCCTGTATTGAGGCATGATTAATTCCTGACCCTTGTCAATACATGTGCACCATGATTCTAATGTGCTTGCACATTTGGGTTCATGAGCTAATTGCTATGATAATATTGCTGCAATTAAGCATTTTTAACTTGCATAACTTTTCAAATGGTATCATTAGTATACAGCCAATTTAGGAAAACATGAAACCTACTGAAAAACAATGATTTTAGAATCAGCGTAGCCCATTTATTGAAAATGATTTAATAAAATAATAGAATAAAAATAAATATGTAATACATTCTAAAAAGCAGCTTATTTTATTCAGTTTCTGAAAAAAAATATAAAAAGCAAGCAAAAATAGCTTAGGGTAAAAGCCACAGGTTTTTAAAATGTTTATGCTTACAAATTTTAAAATATAGGTATGGATACCACACTGTAGAGAAATAGTATGGTCTGCTGATGATTTTTACAGCTACTTATAATATATTTTTCATTCCTCTGAGGCCTGTTGCTGAGAAAACACAACTGATGGAGAGCATAAAAATTGGATTTTTCAGTAAGTACAAGATAAAAGATGGGAAGTGGGAGGACAAGGAGGAGGGCAGAGTCAGCCAGTGGGAATCCATTTAGCCAAGGTTTGTAAAGCTTACAAGTTCTCACTGGAGAATTCTACAATGAAATCATTATAGCCAGACACTGACACAGTGCAATACTACACATATCAACAAGAAAAAAAAAAGCAAAATGGGCAGTCTGGACATATCCGTAAAGGTGCTGGGACATGACAAAAAAAATTAGCTACCAAACAGATGAATGCCTATTGGCTGCAGGTCAGTTTCCATCACCTGAATGTAAGGTACTGAAGAAATGGAATCAGATTTTAAAAATATTGCAATATGACTAATAGTTAAACAGTGGAGGGGCTGCAGTCCTTAGCAAATACACAAAGCAAAAAAGTAATGGGGATAAAATGATTAAAAAACTATGTATATTTCTATTCACAGAGTAAAAGATACAAGGACATAATATAATCATTCAAATTTAATACGTACCATCACAATAAGCCAGATCACCCCCTTAATAAAGGCACAAACCCATGTATAATAAGAGGTTTAATAGCTGAAGCCGTGAACAATGTTAGAAAGCAATATACAAGCACGTGCTATTCACTAGTAGCTAAAACCTAGCTGATTGACATGTGAGTGTAGTTGAACCATTGAACATATCACAATAAGTAGAAAACAATATTACAGCATCAAGATCCACCTCCCTCTCCTCCTCCTCCTCAGTGAGCCTACATAGTATTATTATTATTATTATTATTATTATTATTATTATTATTATTATTATTATTGAGCCATTTATACTCCATGGTGCTTTACATGTGAGGAGGGTTATACATAATGAAAACAAGTAGAGTAATCTTAAATAATACAAGTCATGACTGGTACAGGAGGAGAGAGGGCCCTGCCCGCGAGGGATCACAATCTACATATGAAAAAAATACATGATCAAAGACATAACAATACGCCAAATCCCAGGAAAGTGGGGCTGCTCACGGACCAGAGGGTAAGAACATACATCAGTCGCATCACCACCTCCCCTCAGATACTGTAGGTTCCAATGGAAGTATCCTCATTGCTTTTTTGTGCCTTCATAGCCTCAAGAAAACCTGACAGCAATTATTAAGAAATTATTCCCAGAAAGACTGTCTGCCTTTAGCTCAGCATCATTTAATATGAAGGGTTAGTTTTTAGAATTTATACAAATTAAAATTATGTTTCAAGCCGTCGTTAAAAGTCTTATAGTTTGATGCAGACTTTAATGGAGGCAGAGCCAGAACTAGCAGTGAAGGGTATGTGAGCTGATTTGGTAATTGCACGTTATTGCGCAAATAAGGAGAGATATGAGAAAGTCCCCAAAATCTTGTGGAACTTGGGCTTTAGCTGAGGTCAAGAGTAATATTAAATTAGGGGACTGAACTTTTTCAGTAATCAGGAGAAAGCACATGCCCGAGACCTTAGCCAGAGCAGGATGGCAGGCAACTACAATGTGTGGGATGATATACATGAGCACAGATGAGCTGATAGAACGTCACAGGTACTCGTACTTTTATGCACCTTTCCATACATCACAAAATTCCTAGAAAAAATATTTTTAATATACTCTTGATCATATGACATACAGGTGCATTAATGACTCCAAATATCCACCTGAAAATATCAACATTCTAGATGATTATATTTAAACAAGATAATTTGCTAAGGGCTTTTCTTTTTATAATATCTCACCTGTTATATGTCACTTGAGTTTCAACATAAGCCACATATACCGTAATTAATTTTTTGTCTTGCACATTAAATAAAAAACTTTTAACTGTTCCCATACAGATGGATTATCTCACTTTCTATTCTCTAAACAACCAATTACCAGAGAAAACCAGCGGGATTTACTTACAGCATCTATAAACAATTGGAGGGAGTTGGAAAGCAAAGACCACCCGAATAATGTAGTTGATAGTCACAGTCAATTTTTAAAAGTGTGTTA
The DNA here is from genome assembly GCF_039654945.1 of Dendrobates tinctorius. Classification (NCBI taxonomy): domain Eukaryota; kingdom Metazoa; phylum Chordata; class Amphibia; order Anura; family Dendrobatidae; genus Dendrobates; species Dendrobates tinctorius. The sequence goes on from NW_027361703.1 coordinate 54,358,957, forward strand.
CCTTTGTTAAACTTTGAGATAATAGTGGAAGCCAAATTTGCGATATTTGCAACACTATATCTGAACAAGTAATAATAAATATTTTACCTTTAGCTGTTTTTTTATTGGTAATAAGATATTTCAATTATTAGAGAGAACAACAGCAGAAACAAGACATAGTTACCACAGCAACATAATAGAAATGTAGCAACGCATGATGAATGTGCCCTGCAAAAAAGCCTTTCATTCTTTCGACTTGTTAAACAGTAACTTGTAATTAGATAAGAAAAAATAGAAAGCCCTATTCTTTAGAATGAACAGTGAAACTTTAAAATTTTCATCTAACTTAAAAAGAAAAATCAAATATACTGGGCTGGAGCTACTAAATGCTAATTTGTTTGACGCATCCGCAACTATTTCAGAGTTATTGTATACTGCTCGTTATCCTGTGTTATTTCAGTTGCAGTTGCGATGACACTAGAAGCAATCTACATATTGAGCTAAAATTGCAATATTTTTTCAAGTAGACAATTTTAATGGAAGCTTATTTGATTTGATCACGCAGTTTTGCTAGTGTCAGATTAACAATAAGAAATAAAGTCAGTTATTTATCACAGAACTCTAGCAGCCAATTCACGTCTGTGAAGTAAAAAGTGATGACATGCCTCTGCCAATTTTCCTTGGTAATTTTTGAAGCAATAGCAGAGCCTCCGTGCTGGCTGCTATATGCAATTCCATCTGAAAATTAAACATTTCATTGAATTGATTGCTTGTAGGAAAAGTTAGCTTAGCAAAAGGGGATTGTAGAAGAAATCCAGTCTCATGTAAAAATAAAACATATACACAAAGTGCCATATTATAAATATTGTAGCAGAACTTTTAAGTAAAGTAGATGATAACTTCTTTTTTCTATACTTATTTCTAAACTGCACACATATAGCCAAGATGGTCTGCACCCACATAAGGAAACTTCAGTCAATAATAAGATCAATAATTCTAAATATATACTTGCACAGCATGACTGGTAAACGTAGTCATGCTTCATCCTCTCAGATACTGTGTATAAAGGCCCCGTCACACTAAGCGACTTACCAGCGATCCCAACACCGATATCAAGGTGTCAGGATCGCTAGTAAGTCGCTATGTGATCGCTGGTGAGCTATCACACAGACAGCTTCACCAGCAATCAGCACAGCGATGCCGAGCGCCCAGCATCGCTGGCCATCCCTGTAAAAAATAGAATCAAAATAAAAAATATTGTTATTCTCACCTTCTGACGTCCCGTTCAGCCATCCTGCCTCTCTCCCAGTGATCCTTTGCGAGAATGACCGCGAGATGTCACGGTCTCGAGGGATAACAAAGTCTCGCGGTCATTCGTGCAAAGGATCACTGGGACCGGAGCGTGGAGAGAGGCAGGATGGCTGAACGGGACGTCGGAAGGTGAGAATTAAAATATATTTTTTATTTTTTTTATTATTTTTTTACACCTGATCGCTGGTCTCCCGCCTGTCACACACAGCGATGCGTGCTGGCCAGCGGGAGACCAGCGACCAAAGAAATGTCCGGAGGTTTCTTGCAGCGATCAGCGATACCGGCAGGGGGGCCGCTCGCTGATCGCTGTCACACACAGCGATCTCGCTGGTGAGATCGCTGTTACGTCACAAAAGTTGTGACTCAGCAGTGACCTCGCTACTGAGATCGCTTAGTGTGATGGGGCCTTTACTGTCCCCTATCTGTGAAGACTCGTTTTACTCCATTATCTCTTATGTTACATCATCTAATCCTATTGCTGCTGTAGTTTAGTGCCTTTTACAAGCTGCGCAGGTCTTTCATTCTGCGTCTACCAGTTACAGGTTTGTTCAATCTTTGATCATATTGAACAGTGTATGTGTAGGGAAGGTGACCTGATGGGTGGATGGACTTGTCAGACTAGAAAGAGAAGGGTTGCACACTTTAGACAGATATCAGTTATGACAGTGGGGAAACAGCTAGGAAAGTGTAGATGACGTGCAGTACCTTGGGTTGACCACAAGATGGCAGGGAGGAGTGTGAGTTCAGGACTTGACAGCAGCTTAGGGCTTTAGAAACTGTTGGTCATGGGGGCGGAGTTACAGGGAACCGGGAAAGATATAAATTTGACAGGATGGTTCCAGAAAGTTCCAGTCCCGGGAGGAGCTCAAGAGACAAGAAGTCTGTGACAATTGGAGTGTTGTGAGGAGAGCTAAACCAGGGGACTGAGGAGAAAGGAAGTCAGGGGGGTGGTCCTGACACAAAGTACTGCAGTACAGACGAGGCCCCGGGGGAAAACATACCGAATTAAGGACGACAACAGATCAGTAAAATTGCTGTCGGTGTACAGGCCTAAGGCAGCCACAGTGACTGAGCTGTCAGGAACGTCACTAAGTTTGAAAAAAGGGACGGTGCATATATTTACGTCTCTAGTGCAAAGTACGGTGTGTGTAACGGGGCCGCAAAAAGGATTGCGGTGTATTGCTGGGGCCATCAGACGGACGGCAAGAAATAAACTTGGACCTGTTGCACCCAAAAGTTGCCTCCATCTTGTGTATGTTACGTCACTGTGCGGTATACAGAGGGACCACCCCCCAGTCCGGCCCACAACCGTACACTTGGTGTAGTCAGCAGGATCGCCGCCGCTAATACGACACCCTCCACGGCAGGCCTGTGTCTGAAGAACTGAGAAAAACTTGGACTGCTCTATTTTGGAATATAAACACCTGTGGATTATCAATTATTGACCTGTGGATTACAAATTGGGACGCTGTTGCGGATCTGCGTTGCTTGCAGAGGATCCAAGGCAGCAGTGGGTTCTGCCCAAGATGGTGGTATTACTCCAACGCAGGGGAGAGGTCCGGGTGTTTGCCATTGTTCCGGATGGACTCGGGCCCCCTCCAACGTACCCCTGGGGGAAACGATATGTGCCAGGAGGCTGACGCTCCCACATACTGGACCCAGGCAGCTGGATGGAAAAGCCTGCCATTGCCCCACCCAACAGAGGGAGTGGCATGGAAGAAAAGGTTGGCTGCGGCTGTTTGGCGCCATTTGACTGTTGCCCACCGGACGGGATATGATGCTGTGGTTGTTGAGGCATCGGACGCCTGGAGTGGCGATGGCGTCGGGAGATTGAGTCTCGCTGGGAGACTTGCTCCTTAGAGTCGCGGGCAGTCATCCGAATCTCGGGTGAAGGAGAGAAGCAATTGCGGGCCCCACGGGAGCGGTCGCTGAAGATACCACCGGAGAGCCTCCCGCGCAAAACCCCAGAGCCTGGGGGCTGGCCCCGCCGAATGGCGGGGTGAAGAATGGAGGCCACGGGAGGAGCCGCGAGATGATATGGCGGAGACCGTGGCGTTGGGGAAGGTGAGCGTTCCCCCGGCTCCGCCAGGGGGGTCCTCAAGCGGCCCCCACCACTCGACCGCAGTACGCGGCCTCCCATGTTCCTGGAAGCCTGGCCGCGGAAGACTCTGGTGTCGCCGGTGCAGAGCCTGTCCACGGAAGGCGCTGCTGCATCCCCCGGCCAGCAGCGGCCTCGTTTCCGAAACTGACCGCTATTCCGGTCCTGTCAGCAACTCCAGATGCGGCCTACTTGTCAGGCCCTGCGGCCCATTCACCAGGAACTATGGCTGTCCCTGCCTGCCGCCCGGCCCTAGCGGCTGCTGGGTCGCTGACATCAACGGCTGCCTCTGCCCCGCTCTCAACTCCAGCTGAGTCCCGCCCACCGGACTCCAGGGCCTATGCCGGACCCTCCTTTTGGGTCGTGGAGGTCATCAGAAAGAAGGTCAGGGAGCAGGAAGTTTGGAATCTGCTCCATGAGAGGGGAGAGGTTGGCATGGCGACCACACGATCCCTGGGATGGCTCATATACACTAACCTGCAAAAGGGGTACGGGTTCATCCGAGACCTCACAACCGGCCAGTAAGTGTATATTAATATGACCTCTATCCGCCATGGCCGGGCCTTGCAAGAGGGGGACTTGGTATCCTACTACAAGGAGTATTGTCCCCGCGGTTACTATGCGGTAGCTGTGCTTGCTGAACCCGAGGACCACGAGCCCCCATAAGAAGGACTCTAAGGACACTCCCTGCATCCTGGGAACTCCATGGCTGTGGGGTCCCTTGCTACCGGCCACTAGAAGGTGACGTGGACTGTCGGGAATTCGCTGCGCCGTTGTGCAGATTACGGGGACAGTTTACATCCTGGTGAAAGGAAAATGTTTTTTTTTGTTGTTGTTGTCTTCTTCCTTTCTCCTACATAATACTTAAAGTTTTTGATTGCCTGACATGGCGGGGATGCAATTAAAGAACGAGGGAGTGTCAATGTCCAAGGAAGGGGGAGTAAACCTGTTATTTTTCTGTTTGTGTTGTGTTAGTTTTAAAGAAACAGTAAATGAAAAAAGGGGTACTTGTGCTATTATAAAGCTGTTTTGATGAATAATATGCATTAGAAAAATTCAACATGTCCGGGTATGGGGTCGGTGCGACCAAAGGGAAAGTGAGACCAAAGGGGTCTATGAGATAAGAGGATCTGTGTGACCGAGGTGCCGACCATGACTTGTTACTGAAAGGAAGGCAAAGAGATGGAAGAAATGGAACCAGACAGTAGTCCCAAATCAGGTCCCTGACATCACGGACACCCCAGTAGAATAGGCGGGCGCTGACAATGATCTGGTAGGCGTAAGGCCTCGATCATGAGTGCTGGAGAGTGGAAGGAAGACAGAAGGGGAGAGTAGGGGAAGGTACACGCCGTGGAGAGAATCCGGGTGTACTTAGCCCAATTTGAAGGAAGTTGTCATGTGGCGTGCAAGCTGGCGAGTAGCAGTAGGCTGCTCAGAGCAGGGTGCTCCCAGTTTGGTTCGGCCCCGCGAATGCTGGGTTTGGCGCAACAGCCGGTCTGACAACAGATATAGGGGAAGCTTTAGAATGACGAAGGCAGGGACTACGATTGTCAGGGATGACAATAGACAAAGGAAGGGGGAGTGTAGGGAAGGTGACCTGATGGGTGGATGGACTTGTCAGAGTAGAAAGAGAAGGGTTGCACACTTTAGACAGATATCAGTTATGACAGTGGGGAAACAGCTAGGAAAGTGTAGATGACGTGCAGTACCTTGGGTTGACCACAAGATGGCAGGGAGGAGTGTGAGTTCAAGGCTTGACTGAGCTGTCAGGAACATCACTAAGTTTGAAAAAAGGGACGGTGTGTATATTTACATCTCTAGTGCAAAGTACGGTGTGTGTAACGGGGCCTAGAAACGGAGGGCCGTGAAAAGGATTGCGGTGTATTGCTAGGGCCGTCAGACGGACAGCGAGAAATAAACTTGGACCTGTTGCACCCGAAAGTTGCCTCCATCTTGTGTCTGTTGCGTCACTGTGTGGTATACAGAGGGACCACCCCCCAGTCCGGCCCATGACCCTACATGTGTTGATTGATAAAAAAGACATATAGTGTTAAGGCCCTTTTACATTTAGCGATGCACCAGCGATCCGACCGGCGATCCGACCCGGTTAGGATCGCTGGTGCATCGCTAAATGATCATTAGTGAGCTGTCACACAGGCAGACCTCACAGCGATGCTGCAGCGACGCAGCGCACGATACTCACCTTTCACACACAGCGATCCTGACGTCCTCCCGCCCGCGTCCAGCGTCGCTCGTCTCACACAGCAGGAAGCCAAGCAGGAAGCTGACGACAAGAAATGGAGCCGACATTCTCGCGCGATCAGCGATGGACAGCGGGGGAGCCGGTCGGAGGTAAGTATCACACATAGCGATATTGCTAGCAATATCGCTATAACGTCACAAAACCAGTGACGTTTTAGCGATATTGCTAGCGATATCGCTATGTGTAAAACCCCCTTTAGGCACTGGGATTCTCCAGCTGCGCAGGATAGGTCCCAGCCATTGTCTAGTCCTGTGGTCTCCCATTCAGGCCAGATCGCTGCAGTTGCTGCTCAGCACAGAAGTTGGTCCCAGCGTCTTGCTCAGGCTCATGATATACCTTTGTTACTACTGGCTCTTCAGCTAAGGCTAGTTTCACACTTGCTTTTTTTTGCAGCGCGTTTTTCCCGCAAAAAAACGCATTAAAAAAAGCATACAAATGCATACAAACGCTGCGTTTTTTTCCAGCATTTTAATGCGCATGCAGGAAAAAAACGCAGCGTTTTTGCGCGTTTGTATGCGTTTTTTGTGCGTTTGCGTTTTTTTACAGATTTTGGAAAAACCCCACAAAAAAGAAAAAACAACCATTCAACAACACACAAGACCAATGGGACTTCATTGTGGGTGTGGTATGTTAATATATATAGACCCTGTCTACAGTATTCTTCACATTTGCTTGATTCTTCTCGTGACCATGGATCTGCGCTGGAAGAGTTTTCACTTCAACTTGGATTTGGACATCGCGATGGCTCAGGCGTATGCAGTTGCTTGCCATGAACAAAGGAAGAGAGAGAGGCAGCGAAGACGGCGGCGTATGTGGATACATCCGATTGTTGAACTCCGGGAGAGCCGTGGGGCATACCACACCCTCTACAGCGAGCTACGTGCAAACCCGGAGAAATTTACTGATTATATCCGGATGTCCCACGAAAGTTTCATGGATTTGCTTGCTCGTGTCCAACAATCCATCCGGAGACAGGACACACAGCTCCGTCGTGCGATTCCTCCTGAGGAACGGCTACTGGTGACATTACGGTATGTTTTAAAAACAAAGGGGTGTGGTCTGATGTTTTTTTTTGTAAATTTAGTATTCAAAACCTTGGGTAATTAGTTTTCGTGAATGTACTAATATTTTTTTTTATAGTTTTTAAAAATAATATACATAAATATTAATTTTACTTCTTTGTCTGTTCACAGATTCCTGGCGACTGGAGAAACCCTATCCTCACTACACTTCCAGTACCGTATTGGAATCTCTACCTTGTCTGGAATTGTTGCTGACACCTGCCGGGCTCTCTGGAATGTTCTTTGCCCAGAATTTATGCCTCTGCCCACCGCTGAAAAGTGGATGGAAATTGCTGACAAATTCTGGACAGTATGCAATTTTCCCAACTGTTTGGGAGCTGTTGATGGGAAACACATACGGATCATCAAACCCCAAAGAACGGGATCTGAGTACTATAATTACAAAAAGTACTTTTCAATAGTACTCATTGCAATTGCGGATGCCGGATGTATGTTTGTAGCAGTGGACATTGGAGCATTTGGCCGTGGTAATGACTCGCAGGCTTTTAAAAACTCAGACATGGGCCGGAGGTTGTATGGCAACCAATTTAATTTCCCTATGCCACGGCCTCTTCCTCACACCGAAGCTCCGCCACTGCCCTTTGTAATGGTTGGCGATGAGGCTTTTCAAATGTGCGGAAACTTACTGAAACCCTACTCCAGCCGGGACTTGGACCACACCAAAAAAATTTTTAATTACAGGCTGACCAGGGCCAGAAGAACTGTCGAGTGTGCTTTTGGGATTCTTGTTTCCAGATGGCGAATTCTGGGCACGGCCATTAATCTTAAACTTGAAACAGTCGATGAGGTGGTGAAGGCCTGTGTGGTTCTACATAACTTTGTGATGGCTAAAGAGCACCCGACCTTTGAACTGGACGATGATGCTCCTAACCCATTGCCTGAATTCACTCAGCACACTCTCAGGTCATCCGTTGAAGTTGGCCAAATGAGGGACAAATTTGCGGCCTACTTTATTTCTGATGTAGGACGGGTGCACTGGCAAGATGAAATGGTGTAATGTTGTTGTTTATGGTAATAAAAATCCTTATTTGATACCATTACTGAGTGCACTATATTTTTTAAACTCCAATTAATTAAAAAACTTCCCATGTATAACTGAATTTTGTTATGTTCACACACCTGGGCAGGTAAATACACATACGAGTTAAAATGCAGCATTGCTAGTCTGCGTGAAATATATTGGAATGAGCAAAGCTGCAGGCCATGAATCAGGAAACCATTTTTTTTCAAGAGAAAATTGTGCAACTAGTTTAAAACAAAGTATGTGATTTTCTCAAAACACAACCTTCAAAACCCAACCCCAATGAAAGTCCATGGGGAATACAAGTCAGCATTGAGTGGATGAATGTAATCTGCTCATGTAATCTGCTCCATTACAAGTTATTACACTAGGCCTTGGAATGACTATACTAGGCCGTGGTATTTCAAATATGAGTATAGTAGGCCTTGGGGCTAGTAGTATAGTAATATGTGAAATACCACGGCCTAGTATAGTCATACCAAGGCCTACTGTAATAACTCGATTTTTAACAACTAGCATCTTGTTTCACAAAAAACAAAGTGGTGAAACTATTCTATTTGGTAAAACTAGAGTTATTACACTAGGCCTTGGAATGACTATACTAGGCCATGGTATTTCAAATATGAGTATACTAGGCCTTGGGGCTAGTAGTATAGCAATATGTGAAATACCACGGCCTAGTATAGTCATACCAAGGCCTACTGTAATAACTCGATTTTTAACAACTAGCATTTTTAACAACTAGCATCTTGTTTCACAAAAAACAAACTGGTGAAACTAGAAAGAAACTTATTTTTTAGACAAGTTTCAACAGTTTGTTTTTCATGAAACCAGATTCTATTTGGTAAAACTAGAGTTATTACACTAGGCCTTGGAATGACTATACTAGGCCGTGGTATTTCAAATATGAGTATAGTAGGCCTTGGGGCTAGTAGTATAGTAATATGTGAAATACCACGGCCTAGTATAGTCATACCAAGGCCTACTGTAATAACTCGATTTTTAACAACTAGCATTTTTAACAACTAGCATCTTGTTTCACAAAAAACAAACTGGTGAAACTAGAAAGAAACTTATTTTTTAGACAAGTTTCAACAGTTTGTTTTTCATGAAACCAGATTCTATTTGGTAAAACTAGAGTTATTACACTAGGCCTTGGAATGACTATACTAGGCCGTGGTATTTCAAATATGAGTATAGTAGGCCTTGGGGCTAGTAGTATAGTAATATGTGAAATACCACGGCCTAGTATAGTCATACCAAGGCCTACTGTAATAACTCGATTTTTAACAACTAGCATCTTGTTTCACAAAAAACAAACTGGTGAAACTAGAAAGAAACTTATTTTTTAGACAAGTTTCAACAGTTTGTTTTTCATGAAACCAGATTCTATTTGGTAAAACTAGAGTTATTACACTAGGCCTTGGAATGACTATACTAGTCCATGTTATTTCACATATGACTATACTAGCCCTTGGGTTGGTTTTTAACATGTATTTACCCATCAGTGTGTGTGAGCGGCGCAAACAACATTAATGAAACTTATTAATGGTGAACCACAAATGTAAATTTATTTTTTATCACAAAAAAAAAACTAAAAATTATTTTTTACGGCGTTTGGGGGCAGATGGTTTCAATTTGGGGGTGTGCAGGGAATATGCAACACTTGCAGTTGAAGACGGTGTTTGAGGGGAAGGGGCAACAAAACTTGTGGGGGAAGGTAGTCCAGTTAAGGGAATTAAACTTGGAACACTTGTAGGAGAGGAAATCTGTTCAGTTACATTAGTTGTAATGGTATGTCGCCGTAGGCTTGTGTGCCTGGACCGACTTTGGCCCAATGCCCGCCTTGATTGATTTCGCCTTGAAGTAGGGGCAAATATGGAATGTAGGTCCCCCGTCTGCTGGTATGGCTGCTGCTGCTGAGGTGGCGGCTGCTGCTGCAGAGGTGGCGGCTGCTGCTGAGGTGGCGGCTGCTGCTGAGGTGGCGGCTGCTGCTGAGGTGGCTGCTGCTGCTGAGGTGGTTGCTGCTGCTGCTGAGGTGGCGGCTGCTGCTGAGGTGGCTGCTGCTGCTGAGGTGGCGGCTGCTGCTGAGGTGGCGGCTGCTGCTGAGGTGGCTGCTGCTGCTGAGGTGGCTGATGCTGCTCTTCGTTGTCAGTGCTCGTCCTTGCAGGAGGACTGGTGGCGGCAGTGATGGCCCAGGTTTGCAGAGTGGTGGTGGCAGGGCTACTACATGTTGTTGTAGCGGCAGGGCTGTTCCATGTTTGCCTAGTGGTGGCTGAGCTCCACGCATGCATGGGATTGGCGGTGGTGCTCCAGACAGGAGCAGCGCTTGCCATGGTGGTGTCGGTGAAGTGACCAGCTGCACTCAGACTTGTGGTGGTGTAACGGTGGGTGTCCTGGCTTTGAATAGAGGTGTCCGTGCAGTGGTATGCAGCACAAGTCGGTGGTGAGGTGAAGCGAGTCAATGGTGGCACAGGTGGAAAGGACACCACTGACTGCTGACCGTACCGATTATGCTGCATAGCCTGCAAGAAAGCATTGTTGCAGGCCTGCAGCACATTCAGCTGTTGATCAGGACTAAGGTGTTCCGCCATGCCCTTTTCAATCTTACTAAAAAAATGGTGTGCTGGTCTGTTGAGGTCGGCCTCCAGACGGTCAAGGTGCTGTTCTACAGAATTGAAGCGGTGTTCAAAGTGGTTAAAACCACGTTCCATTAGTGCAAAACCGCTTTCAACTCTGTCGGACAGTGACTTGAGGCTGGAATTAAATGTCTCGCTCAAATGCATAAACTCGGGCAAGACATTCCTGTCCAAGGCCCTCTGCCGCTGGCGGGTAGTGCCCGCATAACCAGTGGCAGAGACCTGGGACAGGGGAACACCTGATGGCCCAGCTTCCTGGTCACCAGCTGTGTGTGTGGCTGACCTGCAAGGTGCTTCCTGGCTGTCGGATGGCTGGGACGGGTCAGAGGACGTCCGAGGAAGGACCGCTCCAGGGCCAGGTTGCAGGGTGCTGCTCCAGGTGCTGTGGAAGAAAGGAAAATCATTACTACCATGCCTTTACAAGAAGCATCAGCTGTGGATTAGAAAAACACAGATTAATAAAAATAAAAACCCAAAATGTATAATACTTACGATCTTGTGGCAAGGACCGGTCTTAGGAACTGCAACGCGTGATAGTGACGGTATCTAGTTCTGGTCCTTGACGCAGATCCACTGCGAACCTGGCCCTCAGCACGAACATCACTGTTGAAGCGGTCCTTGATCGAATGCCAACGTGTTCGGACTTTGTCCACTGTTGATAAAAAAAAACAGTGCCGTCAAGGACAACAGTCACTGCGGCACAATGTAGCAATACAATACTCAAAGCAGTCACTGTAGACCCCGATGACACTGTTGGGTTTCCTGCTAGAATACGCCAAGCACGAAACCCAACAGTGCCGTCAAGGACAACAGTCACTGCGGCACAATGTAGCAATACAATACTCAAAGCAGTCACTGTAGACACCGATGACACTGTTGGGTTTCCTGCTAGAATACGCCTAGCACGAAACCCAACAGTGCCGTCAAGGACAACAGTCACTGCGGCACAATGTAGCAATACAATACTCAAAGCAGTCACTGTAGACCCCGATGAAACTGTTGGGTTTCCTGCTAGAATACGCCTAGCACGAAACCCAACAGTGCCGTCAAGGACAACAGTCACTGCGGCACAATCTAGCAATACAATACTCAAAGCAGTCACTGTAGACACCGATGACACTGTTGGGTTTCCTGCTAGAATACGCCTAGCACGAAACCCAACAGTGCCGTCAAGGACAACAGTCACTGCGGCACAATGTAGCAATACAATACTCAAAGCAGTCACTGTAGACCCCGATGAAACTGTTGGGTTTCCTGCTAGAATACGCCTAGCACGAAACCCAACAGTGCCGTCAAGGACAACAGTCACTGCGGCACAATCTAGCAATACAATACTCAAAGCAGTCACTGTAGACCCCGATGACACTGTTGGGTTTCCTGCTAGAATACGCCTAGCACGAAACCCAACAGTGCCGTCAAGGACAACAGTCACTGCGGCACAATGTAGCAATACAATACTCAAAGCAGTCACTGTAGACACCGATGACACTGTTGGGTTTCCTGCTAGAATACGCCTAGCACGAAACCCAACAGTGCCGTCAAGGACAACAGTCACTGCGGCACAATGTAGCAATACAATACTCAAAGCAGTCACTGTAGACCCCGATGACACTGTTGGGTTTCCTGCTAGAATACGCCTAGCACGAAACCCAACAGTGCCGTCAAGGACAACAGTCACTGCGGCACAATACAGAGCAGGGAAATACTCACTAAACGCCTTTTTGGAGGATGCTGTGGCGCTGTCCCAGCCATCCATCAACGCTGCGGCCACCTCATTCCATAGCCGCCGGGTCACCACATTGTCCTTGTACAGCCGGTCACGGCTGTCCCACAACGGCGAACGCTCCTGGACCAGGCTGATGAGCTGCTCATTATCCAGGTAGACGTCTTCATCCCGTTGTGGAACCTAGACAAAACACATTCATTAGAATAATCAAATTTAAATTGAATAAAAAGTTACAAAAAAAGAAACAAAAAAATGAGTAAAAATAGAAGATAAAAAATAAAGAACATTACAAATCATTTGATACTTACATTCCGTATCACCACCGGGACTTGGCTTCGCTGCTCCTGCTCTTCGCCCTCACTAGTGCCGTCCGCAGATGATGATGACGATGTCTTAAGAAAGTTGAAAAAAACGTAAGAGATTTGGAGAAGCAGCAGATATACTTACCAGATGCACGAAAATAATCACCTCACGGTCTGCTTGCGCCAATTCCTGCCGCGATGGGGAATACTCTGATTCTGAAGACATACTGCATGTAAAAATAATAAAAATCATTAGTACATACATAATTTAAAAGGACAGGCATATAATGTAATATACTCACATTCTTCGCTGATATAATGGGTTCTTGGTTGACTGTCTGCTCTTCAATCTCTCAGTGTAGTAGTGGCAGAGTTTTGGCAGGCACCTCCTTTATATAGACTTTTTTTTTTTGACTTTAGAAGATTCTAACTAGGATAAAAAGTGGACACCACCCAAAAAACGCAGCGCTAAAAAATCGCATACCTGCGCATGCCAGTGCGCACGTATGCGCATCCATAGGCTATAATGGCCATTTTTAGCGCAAAACGTGCGCATACGTGCGCATGCGCTTTTTTCCAGGGCCAAAAAATGCAACATGCAGCGTCTGGAAAATACCAACGCACACCCCAAAAAAACGCAGCGCATGAAAATCGCATACATGCGCTTACAAGCGCGCATGTATGCGCACCCATGTTAAATATAGGGGAAAAATCGCATGCGCACGTATGCGTTTTTTTCCAGCGCTAAAAAACGCAAATGTGAAACCAGCCTAAGTCTGTGGTAACCTGTGATATACAGGTGCAGCCTTGCACTCTGGAGTCTAAGTCCAGAGATCACTTTACTGAGCATATCCGTGATGTGAGGTCTTCTTATTGGTGGGCGGACGTTCACTGCTCTGGTGACGTGGCAGCTCCGGATTGGCCCTTAAATGTGTTTAAGGTAACGCTCGCTGTTTTGTTCCGTCATTGTTCACACTAGCAGCAGTTTTACATCTCTGCACGGTGGACCCTGGGTTGTGATTGCACTTTAATTTATATTTGATTTAGCGCAATCTGCCAACCCTAACATATAGTTCATTCATTGTACATAAAGTACAAGATGACATAATTATTAGGCAAGTGAGAACTTTGACCAAATCCTCATTTTATGGAGACTTACCAACTCCAAGTTGTAGAAACTTAAACGCTTATTGGCTTGATCCAGATCAAGTGATGTGTTTTTGTGTAGTGAGAGAGGGTGAAGCCTTACGATATCAACACCTTTTATAAAGATGTGAAGAATTATATTAGGCAGCTTGGTTTCGTCAGGCTAAAAGGGGCCCAAAAAGAGATAAAGAGATTTAACCAACTCTGTAAAGTCATAAACTTATTAAAAGTCTTAGGCTAGTTTCACACTAGCGTTTATTCCACGCAGCGCACGGCGCAGCTAAGCCCCGCCCCCTGCTGGCTCCCTGCCCGCCCCATCCGGTCATCGCCGCCTACTATCGCACATGGACGCTTGCGATCTGCACACCCTATCTTTAGCATAGGGTGCACAGATCGTGCGCTGGCCGTGCGCTAGTAGGATTTTGGCGTGCACTGCGCATTTTTGAAGGTGCGCCGAGCGCGCCAAAATGCAACATGCTGCGTTCGGCGCACAAGATGAGTTAGTTGGACCTTTTGGGGTTCAAGAGGGACTCAAAATCAACTTCCAAACCTACTGCCAGTTTTAGAAGGCACTTTCCTTGAGCAGTGGTGCAGGAAAAAGTCTCTATCTTTCAAGATTTTTATGCAGAAAAATACTCCATTGCATGCATCAAGGAACTCAACTGCTTGGCTGGCTACTAAAGGCCTTAATGATGAAAGAATAATGACATTGCTCCTTCCTTACCTGGCCTTAAACCTGTTGAGAACTTGTGATTCTTTAACAGGAGATTTATGGTGAAGGAAAACATTTCACCTCTCTATACAGCGATAGGGGGACTGTGGTTGGCACTGTCAAAAAGATAATTGACATCAGATTAAGAAACTAACAGACTCCATGGATGGATAGCTTATGACTGTCATTGAAAATAAAGGTAGCTACAGTATCTTGGTTACTAACTTTTTTTTTAATTACCTAAACAGAAAAAAACATTTAAAATTTGGCTGCACTGCTGCAAAGAAGTCTCTTGCTGTGATATTCATTAGAAGGTTCTTTATTGTCCACTATGTGTTTCAATGCCTTACTGGTATCTTTATCAAATGTAAAAAACACTAACAGACCTCAGATGGAGAATACATCAGTAAGCAAAGGGGAAACTGGAGCAAAAGAGGTGCAGCTTCACATGCCACTAGGGGGACTGTTCAAAGGACTTTCAAGGAGGTAAGAGGGAGGGAGGCACACAGGAGAGGATCGGACCACTTTGGAATAGCAGTAAGTGGGTCGACAAGCAATAAAGGAAAGAGCCAACGCAACGTGCAACCGGGGGTGGTCGTACATATTCTTGGTCCCATACACCTGAAAACCCTGGATCCACCTTCCCCATGCAATGTCCTCTATCTTGAGGATGAGTAGGCAATAGACAAAGGATTATCACCAACTGTATCATGTATCATGGTCCTGCCATCCTGATGAGTGAGGATACAGATTCACTACTATAGATTGTTATCTCTGTCTATAGTGGGGTGAACAGACTGGCCCATCCTGCCTTGTTACCCAATGCTAAAGGAAAAAATAGAGAAATTAGCAAAGCGCAGGAAAAGACATATAACTCAGACTTGTGTCTGCCTCTAACATGCCACTAAACTAACCTGAGTTACTTAGTTCCAGTGTGCCAGTTGTAGCCTGCTAGTATACTGGAGAGGTGCTGAGTTTTTTATTTTAGTGTCAGCCTCCTGGTGGCATTAGATATCACCTATAGTATCCTATGTATACCAATGAAGCAACCGAGAAATAATGTTTCCAAGTCACTTTAACAATATGTTGAATAACGTAAAAAAAAAAAAAAAAAGCAATGGCAGAATTGCACTTTATTCACCCTTTTTATCAAATTTGGATTTTTCCCCCATTCTTCAATATATTGTTTGGTAAAATGGATGGTGTCATTTAAAACTACAACTTATGCCACAAAAGCAAGCCCTCATACAGCTATGTCAATGAAACAAATAAAAAGTTATAGCTTTGTGATAAAGGGGGGATTGCATGCATAAAAATGAAAATTGGCTGCTGAGGCAAGGGGTTAAGAGTAGAGTTGAGCTAATTTGTTCGGATTCGGTTCCAAATACGATCAGCAGCGAAAATTGTTTTTGCAATATTCGTCGAACACAGCCGAATGTCATTAGAGTCAATGAGAGTTAACATTACCAATTATGTTCGGAACCTATCATCAAACATACATTCAGCACGCATAGGGAACCAATATGGCACGAAAATGGCAAATTCAGATTCCGCGACTAAATCCAAACAAATTTGCTCATCTCTTGTTAAGAGTGAATATCATACTCTACTATCATATTTTTCAACGCAATGGAATGTAACATTTTTTCTAAAATTACATCAAAGAAGCTACAGTGTATTTGTTTTTGGCAATAATAGTATATGTTGTGGTTCTCAATGGATAAAGAAGTTGCTGTATTTGTATTTTACAACACGTAGCAGCAATTAGGCAGTTTTCTTTCATAACAACTGAAGAAGATATAAAATAATAAAATGGAGATGTAAACTGCCAAAATTAAAATACATGAAAATGTTCTCACCTTTTGACAATTTTAATCCCTCTATTTAAAGCAAAGTTTAACTCAACTGAAGTTAAAAATACAATTTATTTAGACATAATATAATCCATATGGGGTAATTGTATGCTAGCAGTTTAGAGTTTTAAACAATCATGGTTATCCTTAGATTCCTCACTGTCAGGGAACAATTATAGACAGAAATTTAATTTTGAGCATAAGCCAATACTACCATTTAACCTAGGCCAAACACACCCTAAAACATAAAAAATAGAAAGTATGCTTCAGAGATAAATCATATATGCAGTTCAGCTTCTATGAGGTTTTTAAGCTACTCGTTGGCATTTCCAGGAAGTGTTAAGAACCTCTATTCAGCTATAAATGCAGCTATGCTGCCAAACACAAATTAATGAAATAATATATTCTTAAGTATGACTATATTGAAATTTATAGTGATGGAAGAAAGCATTTTCATAAGGAACTTTATACTAGACCAGAGCCTCATGAGAATAAAAATGCTGGTTTCTTGTAGGTATATCCTCCACAGGACAAAGATCAGTGTGTATTTTACTAGAATTACTTTACAATTTCAAAGCAAATTTGCATCTAGTCATTAAAAAAGATGTATGGAAATTATCAGCTAAGAATTCCATCCAAAAGATTATAGTTCCCAGATTATATGTTCTGCTTCATAGGCGAGTCACTAATATACTGATTCACTAATTATCTTGGCCTTGTTCTCAAAAATAACTAGATATTGTTTGCCAAAAGTACTTATTAAAACTACAAATCATAGCAAACTGTAAAATACCAGCAAAAAAAGTCTTTAAATGGCAACTACACAATTTTTTTTAGTAAAGTTTGAATTCTAAATAAGTTTAAATTCTTAAAGTAGCTGTCCAGGCACCAGGTAAAAAGATAGGTCATCAATATCAATTTGGTGGCAGTCTGACATCAATCAGCTTTTATAAGCTCCAGTGGCTGAAGAATGTAAAAACATTGAATGGAGTTGTAATTCTGTATGTATCTTCATTTAATGTATAATGACTGCTGTTGGATACTGCAGATGAACAAAATCTACTTTGCATTGGCCAGCAGCAGCTACTACTAATAGAAAGGCGCTGCATATTGCCGCACCCTTCAGTATGTTACCATATGGCCAACCCTGGCGCTTTTACCAGCTCGGTGGCATACTCCCAATGGCAGTAGGATACGCGAATGCTATAGGGCGCGTGAGCCTTGGGGACCCGGTGTCAGCCCGCACCGGGTCTCCCCCTCCACCTGTGAACGCCTGCACTCAAACCATCAGCGTCCGCACCTGGCCTCCCCTCCTACTATCAGTGTGAGCAATGATGATGGAGGAGAGAGCATGAGCAGATGCTTCCACCCCCATTTTTCTTTCTCAATGTCTGACATCTCAGTGCAGCGTGTGTGATGACATCATTACAGCGTGCCCACTGTACTGAGATGTGCGGCACTTCACACCATACACTCAAGAGACCGGAGCATTGAGTGGAATGAGGAGGGGTGCATATTTTATTTTTTACTTTATTTTAAATCAGTGACTGGTGGCCATAATATTGTATGGAGGACCATGGGGCGTGCATTAAATAGTATGGAGGACCATGTGTTTTAATTACATAGTATGGAAGACCATGGAGGGGCATTATATAGTATGGAGGACCATGGGGAGAGCATTATATTGTTTGGAAAACCATGGGGTGCATTATATGGCATGGAGTACCATGGGGGTGCATTATATAGCATGGAGAACCATAGGGGTACATTATATAGCATGGAGAACCATGGAGAGAACATTATATAGTATGGATGATGAAAATTACTCTAAGAGCGCAGCAACAATTTATCCAAGAGGTCACAAAAGACCCCACAACAACATCCAGAGAACTGCAGGCCTCACTTGCCTCAGTTAGGGTCAGTGTTCATGACTCCACCGTAAGAAAGAGACTGGGCAAAAATGGCCTGCATAGCAGAGTTCCAAGATAAAAACCACTGTTGAGCAATAAGAACATAAAGGCTTGCCTCAGTTTTGCCAGAGAACATCTTGATGAACCCCAAGACTTTTGGGAGAATACTCTTTGGACTGATGAGACAAAAATTGAACTTCTTGCAAGGTATATTTCCCATTACATCTGGCATAAAAGTAACTCAGCATTTCAGAAAAAGAACATCATACTAACAGTAAAATATGTTGGTAGTAGTGTGATGATCTGGGACTCTTTTGCTGCTTCATGACCTGGAAGACTTGATGTGGTAAATGGAACCATGAATTCTACCAAAAATCCTCAAGGAGAATGTCCTGCCATCTGTTCGTGACCTCAAGTTGAAGTGCTTGTCACGAACGTGTCAGAGGCTGCAGACCATTGCACTGGACTGGCAAGAAGAGGGATTTACTATCCTCAGGAGAGTGAACTAGAGGCAAGGAGTACAGATGAAGTCTTATTCAGTTCTGATGAACGAACACGGATCACTGCAGAGTCCGATCGACACTCAGAAGGAGTGGTATTACCAGACTGTGCAGAACCAGATGATTCAGGAGAAGTATAGGAACTTACAGAGGCAATTCCAAGAGCATCTGAGAAAGTACGAGATATGAGTGTGGCGGAAGAAACTCCTGCAACTGAACAACCTCTGGTATCTGAGGAACAACCCATCAGGAGGATGTCGACTCGAAAAGTTAGGAGGCCCATGATGCTGACATATGAAACACTTGGTGAACCTAGTCATGTGCCAAGGACTGTTGATTGAAAAAAGGTATCCCTGCCTACGGACCAGGTTAGCCCAATTGAGTGGTATTCACCACCGATAGGCAATATGGAAGATGTTGCCTGGTCGAAATACTTGTTTTCATGCTCTGATTTTCCTTAAAAGACTTTGTGGAAACAAAGAACTGTTAAGGCCTAGGGAGAGAGAGCTGGCTGAAGACGTATGAAAAGCTCCAGCTGAAGAGATGATGTTTGTTTTAATTGTTTTTTTCTTACAGGAGTCCTACAAGTAAAAGGTCATAAGAATAGGTTGTTATTAATGATTATGAATGTTGTGCCAATATGTGCATGAAGTGACATGACTTCCACCACTGTTTTAGAATTGACCGAATCGATCAATTGAGGCAAATGTTGAGGTCGACATTCAAAAAGAAGGGAAGAATGTGATAAGCAGAAATAGTGCTAACTGCGGTTGCTTCAAAAGCATCCAGCAACTAGAGGGGTTAACACAGTCACAGGAGACAGGGAGTGGATAGCAGATCCACAAGAGGATTGTGGGAAACTTGTTTACATTATGGCAGCAGCCGAAAGGGATGAGTTGTGTATGATCTGTCTCTTAAATATGTTCAGGCTAGTGAACTATAGGGACACAGGATTTCATTACAGAGTGGAGCTGGGCTACCCCTATATTGCGACTTGAGAAAGTCTATCAGGAGCAGGAAGATAAGTACGAT
This sequence comes from Dendrobates tinctorius, assembly GCF_039654945.1. Classification (NCBI taxonomy): domain Eukaryota; kingdom Metazoa; phylum Chordata; class Amphibia; order Anura; family Dendrobatidae; genus Dendrobates; species Dendrobates tinctorius. Next base: position 54,378,531 of record NW_027361703.1, read on the forward strand.
AAGAAATTGTGTTACAGAGATAATTTGCCTCAGCAAACTCTCCCCCCTCCATCTCACTGTGCTAGCAGAAATGCTCTGTACTGCTGTGTGCTATGAATGGGTCACCGAGGAGAAAAAAGCAAAACAAGCTAAGTCACAGAAAACCAGAGTGGTTGGTAACTATGCAGATTGCAGATCCCTGATCTTACCACACAACTAGCTGTAGCCATGGAGCGTGCCTATGATGAACCTAGACACCTCGTCACGGCCGGAGGACTACATAAGCCTAAAGCAAGAAAAGGGAAAACCAACTGCCCCAGAGCAGACCCCAAAGGAATACATAGCCCCCACACATGTATTGATGGTGAAACAAGATGAAGGCACAAACACAGGCAGGAAAATAGGCTGAGCAAATGATGGGGCCCAAACTAACTAGACAGGAAAGGAAAGGGAAGACACTATCTTCAACCTGCAAAAACCCTACAAAAATAATGTCCAACACTTCTGATAGCAAAATTAACCCTGAAGTCACTAGACTTCTCCCACTATATCAGCACTCTGAAATATTCTGAGACAGAGCAAAAAGAGACCAAACTAGTAAGGGACAAAAAGCCAATTGGCAAAATACTGATAAATAAGAGTGGAAATTCAGCTCAGCCACCAGCCAGGGCTGGAAGACCACACAAAAAACTGAATAGACCAACAAAATCAAGTGTGAACATTAGCAGAAAAACTTAGCTTTAGATGACTGGAGCAGAGCTGAAAAACAAGAGCTGACAAGCCAGAAGGAATCACCAGCAACTGAATAGGGCGTTGGCTGTCTTAAATCCAATCTGAGAATCCTGAGATCCAATCGTCATCCTCATTCTCAGGTGGCAGATCTCCACCGATCAAACCAGCCGCACCACCTCTCGTCACCACCAGAGGGAGTCCAGAAGGGGAACTCACAACTGGTGAACCAGAGAATGAACTCACAACAGCTGTGCCTTTGGAAAGAGTCTTGATCTGTGCTGAACTGTGCTATCAAAAGAGACTGTTAGTCAATGTGCCTCTAAAAAGCGGCTGTTCTGTTATAAAGCCTGTGTTTAAGAGACTTGAATTATACTGAATGTGCTGTGACATTATACTACACTGTTCATGTTCATGAGGACTCTATTAGATGTATCTGTGTGAGCAAGCGGATCCATCTTGTGCCTGAGGAAAGTACATGGTCACCCTGAGTAACGGTTCTCCCAGAGTTCCAAAGAATTAATGAGACCTGTTCCGCCCCTATCTGAACCTAGCGGCGTACACGTAACATCTACCCAAAGAAAAGTGTTATTGAAAAATAAAACTTGTCCAATGAATAGAAGGCTTCATACAGTTACATTGATGAGAAAAAAAACTAAAGTATTTCCAATAGCAGTGATAAAAAAATGTTATGTCCTGATGGCGTTAAAACATTTTATCTGTAAGGCAGTAAAATTATCTGCTCAGTAGAGTAAAGAATCTCCTCACGCCACCAAATAAGCTTTGACCTTTCAAAGCATGAATTTGAAAAGACTATTGAAAGTATCATGTATTATTTGGCACCAAGACAACACCTTTAACTTTGTTGTCATCTTCCTCAAACCATTCTGAAAGAGGCCACCTTTCCTGTCTCCCCTATTTCCTCAAAGCTTGCGAGCAGGGCCCTCACTCCATGGTATCTGTTGATCTATGTGATTATTGTTATGCTGTAATGTCTATTGTCTGTACAAGTCCCCTCTAAAATGTAAAATGCTGCGGAATACAGCATGTTCTCCCTATAGAAATAAAATTATTATTATTATTATACTGCCATCAAGGAGTGTCTGCGAAAATCCTCATTTCGATATTAGATTTGACAATTTTCAAAGAGGATTACACAGCAATTATGACATAGATTTTTAAAGTAAGTCTAAAAGATCTATTTAAAGTAAATCTGTTAGCAGGATTTCACTCCCCAAACTGTTAACCCCTTTACCCCCAAGAATGGTTTGCATGTTAATGACCGTGCCAATTTTTACAATTCTGACCACTGTCCCTTTATTAGGTAATAACTCTGGAACCCTTCCATGGATCCTGTTGATTCTGACAATGTTTTCTCAAGACATATTGTACTTCATGATACTGGTAAAATTTCATTTATATAACTTGCGTTTATTTGTGAAAAAAAACTTAAATTTGGCAGAAAATTTTAAAATTTCTCAATTTTCCAACTTTAAATTTTTATGCCCTTAAATCATAGAGATATGACACACAAAAAAAATATGTAACATTTCCCACATGTTTACTTTACATCAGCACAGTTCTGGAACCAAAATTTTTTTTATTAGGAAGTTGTAAGGGTTAAAAAGTTGACCAGCGATTTCTCATTTTTACACCTTTTTTTTTTTAAGGGACCACATCACATTTGAAGTCACTTTGAGGGGTCTATATGATAGAAAACCTAGCCTAGTAGTGACACCCTTCTATTAGCTCAGGCGGGCTGGCCCAGCACTATCAAAATGCATGCCATGTGAACAGACACTGCAGTATTGGTAGGTTGCGAGCGGTTGTTTCATCGGTATTCTTGCACCTGTGTTGCCATCTTAATTATATGGGTCCACTGCATCCTGATGGAGGCCTGTACGGGTAAACCTTTTTGCTCTTTTGCTGTTTTCTATTATTGGTGGATTTCCAAGTCCTCTTTCTGTGCTGTATCAGGGTCTATATGATAGAAAATACCCAAAAGTGATACTATTCTAAAAACTGCACCCCTGATGGTACTCAAAACCACATTCAAGAAGTTCATTAACCCTTCAGGTGCTTCACAGGAATTTTTTGAATGTTTAAAAAAATGAACATTTAACAAAAAAATTACTTCAGGTCCAATTATTTTTTATTTTACCAAGGGTAACAGGAGAAATTGGATGCAAAAGTTATTGTGCAATTTGTCCTGAGTATGCTGATACCTGATATGTGGGGCAGAACCACTGTTTAGATGCATGGCAGTGCTCGGAAGGGAAGGAGCGACGTTTGATTTTTTCTTATCTAGATGTGTGGTGAGCACTTTGAACAACCAAGTGCTTCACAGAAGTTTATAACGTAGACCCATAAAAATAAAAAGTCATATTTTTTTCCACAAAAATGATATTTTTGCCACCAATTTTTTTTCCCAAGGGTAACAGGAGAAATTGGACCCCAAAAGTTGTTGTGCAATTTGTCCTGAGTACGCTGATACCACATATATGGGAGAAAACTACTGTATGGGCACACGTCGGGGCTCGGAAGGGAAGTAGTGATGTTTTGGAATGCAGACTTTGATGGAATGGTCTGCAGGTGTCATGTCACGTTTGGAGAGCCCCTGAGGGGCCTAAAATGTGGAAACCCCCCACAAGTGACCCCATTTTGGAAACTAGACCCCCCAAGTAACTTATCTAGATGTGTGGTGAGCACTTTAAACCCCCAAGTGCTTCACAGAAGTTTATAACGTAGAGCCATAAAAATAAAAAATCATATTTTTTCCACAAAAATGATATTTTTGCCCCCAATTTTTTTTCCTAAGGGTAACAGGAGAATTTGGACCCCAAAAGATGTTGTGCAATTTGTCCTGAGTATGCTGATACCACATATGTGGGGGTAAACCACTGTTTAGGCGCATGGCAGAGCTCGGAAGGGAAGGAGCACCGTTTGACTTTTTCAACGCAGAATTGACTGGAGTTGAGATCAGATGCCATGTTGCATTTAGAGAGACCCTGATGTGCCTAAACAGTGGAAACACCCCATTTCTAACTCCAACCCTAACCCCAACACACCCCTAACTCTAATCTCAGCCCTAACCCTAGCCCTACCCTAGCCCTAACCCTAGCCCTAATCCTAACCCTAATGCGAAAATGGAAATAAATACATTTTTTTAATTTTATTATTTTTTCCTAAGGGGGTGATAAATGGGGGTTTGATTTACTATTTGGGGTGGGTTTTTATGTTTGGCAGCTGTCACACGATAAAGGACACTTTTTATTGTAAAATTAGTTTTTGCATTGCCACATTTTGAGAGCTATAATTTTTCCATATTTTGACCCATCGAGTCATGTGAGGTCTTATTTTTTGCGTGACGAGTTGACGTTTTTATTGGTACTATTTTCGGGCATGAGATAAATTTTTTATCGCTTTTTATTACGATTTTTGGGACGCAGAATAAACAAAAACTAGCATTTCATGATTTCTTTTGGGGGAGGCGTTTCCACCATTCCGCATGTGGTAAAATTGATAAAGCAGTTATATTCTTCAGGTCAGTACAATTACAGCGATACCTCATTTATTTTTTTTATGTTTTGGCGCTTTTATACAATAAAAACAATTTTATATAAAAAATAATTATTTTTGCATTGCTTTATTCTGTGAGCTATAACTTTTTATTTTTCACTGATGACACTGTATGGCAGCTCATTTTTTGTGGGACAAGATGACGCTTTCAGCGGTGCGATGGTTATTTATATACATCTTTTTGATCGCGCGTTATTGCACTTTTTGTTTGTATGATGATAAAGTATTGTTTTTTGCTTTGTGTTTTATTTTTTTTAAGGGGTTCACTAAAGGGTTTAACTAGTGGGACAGTTTTATAGGGCGGGTCATTACGGATGCGGTGATACTTACTATGTGTACTTTTATTGTTTTGGAGTTTTTATTTACAAAAAAAAGAATTTATTAGGGAATATTTTTTTTTATTTATTTAGGAATTTTTTTAAAAATTATTTTTACACTTGTTTTTTTTTTTCACTTTATTATATTGTCCCGGGGGGGGACATTACTATAAAGTGTCAGATCGCTGATCTGACACTGCAGTGCACTGTGTCAGATCAGTGATCTGACAGGCACTGCAGAGGCTTTCCCAGTGCCTGCTCTCAGCAGGCACTGAGAAAGCCACCTCCCTGCAGGACACCGAAGGCCCCTGCGGCCATATTGGATTTGGGGGTCTGCAGGGAGGAGGCCCTCGGAACAACGCACTCACATTGCGATGTTCCGAGGTGCTCAGGTAAGTATTCAGGGAGCCCCTCCCTGCGTGATTCTTCCCTATGCCCCTGGTACACTGCGATCATGTTTAATGTGCTAGGGGCGGTCCGTAACTACCCTTGGCACATAGTGCCGAGTGTCAGCTGTGATAATCAGCTGACACCAGGCCGCGATCAGCGGAGTTCCCCCCGTGAGCGCCGTTGATCACGGTAACGTACTATCCCATCCACGGTCCCACGGGCTGGGGTCACGTGGACGGAATAGTATGTCACATGTCAGAAAGGGATTAATATGCACAATTAATTCTTTTAGAGAAAAATCCAGCATGCTTTTATGTGGCCAGTCCTGTTTTGCATTACTGAGAAATCCCCATTTTAATTAATATGCAAATCGTTATAATAGGTCTGAAACCCCTGTCACTCCAGCTCCATTCCCTGCCCAGCGCTGCCTCTTCCTGACTAACTTGTGGCTCCTTTTCCTGAAGTCAATCAGCATAGAAGCTGTCAGTCAAGCAGCAGAAGATGGCGCTGGGTGGGCAATAGAGCTGGAGTAACAGAGGCTTCAGATTTACAAATAGTTTCTCAGATTTCTCAGTAACAGAGGAACAAACTGGCTATGTAAAGGTATTGTTTTTTAGTCTTTAACCCCTTTCTGACCTTAGATGTACTATTCTGTCCATGTGCCCTGGGACTTAATGCCCATGGACGGAATAGTACGTCATGTCCTTTAACGTGACATCGTAACTTAAGTCGCAGTGATTGCATTAATATTCTGACGCCATCTTACCTGTAGGAAAATGGTGTATGGATCCCAGGCTGCGTCCTCCCCCTTCCGGCCTCCTGATTGCTGTGATTGGCTGTTCAATTCTGAACAGTCAATCACAGCCTTTCTCATTGGCTGAAAAAATTAGGTCCCTGGATAGGACCGAGTAATGATGTACTCGATCCTAGGTCGGTGCCTGGCAATGCCAGGCACCAGCGAAAACCCCCCAGATTGGCGTGATCGCCAATCACATCGATCATGCCAATTGCAGGGCACAACAGCGGTATTACCGCACTGTGCTCTCTGCCAGTACCTGCCTGTATTGGTGCTGTAATAGCACTGATCCTAGGCCGGAGCCTAGGACAGGCCCAGCAGGAGCTGATTGGCACAATCAATGTCATTGTCGATAGCGCCAATCACAGGGTACAACTGCGGCCACGGTGTGAAAGCTCTATGCCCTGCTGGTGACTTGGCTGTGACCTTCCTAGGTTCGGAGCGATCCTAGGCAATTGCCATGGTCACCAGAGCTGGCCAGCAGTGCCTCGTGGGATCGATGTGATCATTCGATCCCACCAATGACAGGTCACAGTAGTGGTATGGCTGCTCTGTGACCTGTCTCACCTGTATGTGATCTGCTCTGCAGGGGTTCTCACTCTAGCTGAGGATTCCTGCAGAGTGGTCACACTGCCAGCGCTCCTCCTGTCCTGGGATTTGTGCTGCCACAGCAGCCTGTGACACCATAATCCCTGCTGAAGAAAAAAGACAGAAAAAAGAAGAAAAAAGACAGAAGAAAGAAGAAAAAAGAAAGAAGAGAGACGACAACCATAAGTGTTGATCCCTGATCCCTGCCCCTGCCCGATCTCTCTTCATCCACCTCAATCCCCCAGTGTTCCATTTGGTCATGGCCCGGAAGCGTTTTGAGACCATCCACAAATTCCTGCATTGTACTGATAATGCACAGTGTCCTCCACAAGATAACCCCAACTTTGACCGTCTGTTCAAATTTCGACCAGTCATCGAACACTTCAACAAAAAGTTTGCTGAAGTTTACGTGCCTCAAAGGGACATTTGCATGGATGAGTCAGTAATTCATTTTAAGGGAAGGCTCGGATTCCATTAGTATCTGCCCAGTAAGAGGGCCAGGTATGGAATCAAACTCTATGAGCTGTGTGAGAGTACCTCAGGGTACACCCACAGGTTTAAAGTTTACGAAAGGAAGGATACCAGGATTGAACCCCCTCTGAGTGTCCTCCTGTCCTGGGAGTGAATGGGAAAATTGTGGGGGATTTGGTGCACCCACTGCTGGATAAAGGTTATCACCTCTACACTGATAACTTTTATACCAGCATCCCACGCTACAAATCCCTCTCTGCGCGAGGTACCGCAGCCCACGGTACTGTCCGCAAAAATCAGAGAGGCCTCCCGAAGACGCTACTTGGGCAGATGCAAAGAAGGGGTTACAGCAGAGCCCAATGTAGCGACCACCTGCTGTTGGTCAAGTACAAGGACAAGAGGGATGTCCTTCTCTTGACCACCATACACGGTGATGGCAGCACTCTCAGCACTGTACAGGGTACCTCTACACAGGTCTGCAAACCAGACTGTGTAGTGGGGTACAACAAAAACATGGGGGGCTTTGATAACTCCGATCAACTACTCCAACCATACAGTGCTTTGAGAAAGGCTAGGGTGTGGTACAAAAAGCTGGCCATGCACATCGTACAAATGGCAATGCTCAACGCTTTCCTGCTGTCACGATGTGCACGTCACACCGATACGTTGTACCTTCAATTCCAGGAGGTAGTGGTTAAGGCCCTGATATTTGGCACTCCGGAAGGAGTGGGCCCCAGTACTTCTGGAACTGAAGGTGCTCGTATCGTACCAGGTCAGCATTTCCTGAGGGAGGCCCCACAAACTGGAAAAAGAGGTAAGTCGCAAAAAAGGTGCTGAGTGTGTTACAAAAGGGGAACACGCAAGGACACCATTTATCAATGAGACCCCTGCCCCGAAAAACCTGGCCTATGTATGAAGGATTGCTTCAAATTGTACCACATCTCCATGCACTACTAATTTACTTTACAGGAAACAGATTAGTTCCAAAAAGGGGGCACATCTAGATAAGTTCCTTGGGGGTCTAGTTTAAAAAAATGATGTGACGTGTTTTTTTTACTGTTTAGTCACATCAGGGGCTCTGCAAATGGAACATGACGCCCGCAGACCATTCCAACAAAGTCTGCATTCCAAAACATCACTACTTCCCTTCCGAGCCTTGACATGTGCCCAAACAGTAGTTTTCTCCCGCATATGGGGTACCAGCATACTCAGGACTGTTAGCCTTGAGAATAAAAAATTGGGTACTAAAAGATCATTTTTGTGGAAAAAAAATTGGATTTTTTATTTTCACACCCAGGCATTATAAACTTTAATGAAACACTTGGGGGTTCAAAGTTCTCACCATACATCTAGATAAGTTCCTTAGGGGGTTGAGTTTCCAAATGGGGTCACTTGCGGGGGATTTCTACCATGACGCCCGCAGACCCTTCCATCAAAGTCTGCATTCCAAAACATCACTACTTCCCTTTCGAGCCCCAATTTGGCCCAAACAGTAGTTTTCTCCCACATATTGGGTACCAGCATACTCAGGACAAATTGGACAACATTAGGGGTCCAATTTCTCCTTTTAACCTTGGGAAAATAAAAAATTTGTTACTAAAAGATCATGTTTGTGGAAAAAATAGGGTTTTTTTTCACGCCTGGGCATTTTAAACTTATGTGAAGCACTTGGGGGTTCAAAGTGCTCACCACACATCTAGTTAATTTCTTTAGGGGGTCTAGTTTCCAAAATGGGGTCACTTGTGGGGGGTTTCCACTGTTTAGGCACATCAGGGGCTCTCCAAACACGACATGGAGTCCGATCTCAATTCCAGGCAATTTTGGTTTGAAAAAGTAAAACGGCGCTCCTTCCCTTCTAAGCTCTGCCGTGTGCCCATACAGTGGGTTTTCCCCACATATGGGGTATTGGCATACACGGGAGAAATTGTACAACAACTTTTTGTATCCATTTTTTCCTTTTAACCTTGCAAAAATAAAAATATTGTTGCTAAAAGATCATTTTTGTGACAAAAAGTGAAAAGTTCATTTTTTCCTTCCACGTTGCTTCTGCTCATGTGAAACACCTGAAAGGTTAATAAACTTCCTGAATATGTTTTTGATCAGCTTTAGGGGTGCAGTTTTTAGAATGGTGTCACTTTGTGGTATTTTCTGCCATATTGACCCCTCAAAGTGACTTCACATGTGAGGTGATCCCTAAAAAAATAGTTTTGTCAATTTTGTTGTAAAAATGAGAAATCACCGGTCAACTTTTAACTCCTATAACTTCCTAACAAAAAAATCATGTTGCAAAAATTGTGCTGATGTAGAAATGTGGGAAATATTATATATTATTATTTTGTGCGATATGACTCTCTGATTTAAGGGCATAAAAATTAAAAGTTTAATAATTGTGAAATTTTCAACATTTTCACCAAATTTCCATTTTTTTCACAAGTAAACACAAGTCATATCAATGAAATTTTACCACTATCATGAAGTACAATATGTCACAAGAAAACAGTCTCAGAATCAGTGGGATCAATTGAAGAGTTCCAGAGTTTTAACCTCATAAATTGACACTGGTCAGAATTGTAAAAATTAGCCTCTTGAGGATGGTGAAAACAGGCTTCGAGGTAAAGGGGTTAAGATTGTGTTTGCTAGAGGAGTGCAATTTTTCTTTAAATTCTGGAGAGCTTTTTGCAGTAAATTCGGGATCAACTTGTCAATTTTTTCTGCTTACCATCCTGACACAATCAAACGGAGAGGACAAATCAATCTTTGAAACAAATGTTAAGGTGATTTGTGGCAGTTAAGCAGGAGGACTGGCCTTCATTTTTACCTTTCATTGAATTTGCCTTTAACAGTCAAAAAAATCAGTTTTCTGGAATCTCACCATTTTTCTGTAATTATTGTTTTCATCCATTTTGGGGAATTTTCTAGGATTAGTTCTTAATGTCTTCAGGTTGAGGTCGCTGTGAAGAGACTTGGGAATATCTGGAAGGCGGTTCAAAAGACTATTGGGACCTCTCATATTTACCAAAAAGAGAAGGCCAACAGAAGACACTCGGTGGGTCCTGTTTTTAAGATTGGGTATAAGGTTTGATTGTCATCTAGAAATATTAAACTTAAAGTGCTGTTGGCGAAGTTGGGTCCAAAGTTTATTGGTCCATATGACATCCTGGAGATGATCAATCCGGTGACATTCACCCTTTCTTTCCATCCCTAATGTGCTCCATAAATCCTTATTGAAGGAGTTTGTCCCTTTGGCAGTGTCTCCCTCATCTCCACCTCCTCCAGTTTCTGTTGATGGTGGCTTGGAGTACAAGGTTTAGAGCTTTGTGGATTCTCATAGGGTCCGAGATTCCCTCCAATAACTCATCCACTGGAAAGGATATGGACCAGAGGAGAGATCATGGGTCCCATCTTGAGATGTGAAGGCCAAGCAATTAGTATGGGCCTTCTATCTAAAATTTCCTGAGAAACTTGGGGGTCCGGTGGCCTCCCTAGAAGAGGGGGTACTGTCAAGATTCCACCCATTAGTGTGTCTAGGATGCAATTACTAAAGGCTTAGTCATCCAGTCTGGTACAGTGGCATGCTGAAGCTGTCAGTGCTTTAATTGACAGCTTGGCTGTCCAATCTGAGACTAGGAGGTGCTGGACTGTCTCCAGCTGTTCATTGTTCCAGGTGATTGCATGGCTACTTAGCTGTGCTGTTAGTCCCAGACTTCTGCTCGACTGTTTTACACTGTGCCTAATGTTTTGCTTGATGATTTTTCATTGCTTGACGTTGGACCTCGTTCTGACCCTCCATGTGTTTAACCCTTCTGTTCTGATCCGTTATGTTCCTGGTATTTTGATCTCAGACCGTTTCTCACTTCCTTCTGTTTATGACGTACCCTCCTGGCTTTTGACCTTGGACTCCTTGACTCATGGCTTGTCCGTGAGAAGTGATGCAGCATCCCATTGTGTAGGTGAAATCAAAGAAGAGGTCCTATGTTAATATGCAATTTGGCATGTTAATATGTTTTTGATTGAAAAAGCTTTTGATTTCTGTAAATATGACCACTTAATGCCACCATCTCATCAAATGACCATTTTCAGAGCTTTATAAAATGTTCGGAAATGCTGTAATTTGGATCAGAGCATTTTGAGTTTTGAAAAAATACTGTTAACATTGAGAGGTTTGTCCAATAAAATGTGATTTATACTCTAATGGTTGATGGTTTGAACAGTATACTGACTCATTTTTATCGACTATTTAGGAAAATCAAGGAAAAATAGCATAAATTAATAATTTGAAAAATGGTGTATAAACAGATCCTTAGGCCTGTTCATACTGTATCAGTGTCTGTGATGAACATTCAGTGTATAAGTTGGAAATACAGGGTGAGCCATTTATATGGATACAAATAAATAAAAAGGGAATGGTTGGTGATATCAACTTTATGTTTGTAGCACATAAGTATATGGGAGGGAGGAACTTTTCAAAATGGGTGGTGACCATGGTGGCCATTTTGAAGTCAGCCATTTTGGATCCAACTTTATTTTTTCCAATGGGAAGAGGGTCATGTGACACATCAAACTTATTGAGAGTTTCACAAGAAAAACAATGGTGTGCTTGATTTTAACATAGCTTTATTCTTTCATGAGTTATTTACAAGTTTTTGACCACATATAAAATGTGTTCAAAGTGCTGCCCATTGTGTTGGATTGTCAATGCAACCCTCTTCTCCCACTCTTAACACACTGATAGCAACATCGCAGAAGAAATGCTAGTCTAAGGGGGTCAGATTCCTTGTAGGAATGCTCAGACCTGACACCCATAATGTGGTGGTGCACCATCATGCTGGAAAAACTCAGGGAACGTGCCATCTTCAGTGCATAAAGAGGGCAACATGTCATCATGTAGCAATTTCAGATATCCAGTGGCATTGAGGTTTCCATTGATGAAGAATGGCCCCACTATCTTTGTACCCCATATACCACATCATATCATCAATTATGGGTGTCAGGTCTGAGCATTCCTACGTGAACAGTTTCTTGGAAAGTGTGTTGGTCATCGTGGGCCAGTTGAATGGCCACCAAGGTCTCCATATCTGACCCCCTTAGACCTTTATCTTTGGGGTCATCTGAAGGAAACTGTCTACGCTGTGAAGATACGAGATGTGCAGCTTCTGAAACAACGGATAATGGAAGCCTGTGCTAGCATTTCTTCTGCAGTGTTGCTATCAGTGTGTCAAGAGTGCAAGAAGAGGGTTGCATTGACAATCCAACACAATGGGCAGCACTTTGAACACTTTTTTGTAAGTGGTCATAAACTTGTAAATTACTCATGACAGAGTAAAGTTAAGTTAAAACCAAGCACACCATTGTTTTTCTTGTGAAATTCTAAATAAGTTTGATGTGTCACATGACCCTCTTCCCATTGAAAATAATGAAGTTAGAACCAAAATGGCCAACTTCAAAATCGCCGCCATGGTCACCAACCATCTTGAAAAGTTTCCTCCCTCCCGTACACTAATGTGCCACAAACAGGAAGTTGTTATCGCCAACCATTCCCATTTTATTTAGGTGTATCCATATAAATGGCCCACCCTGTACATGAAACCACCTTAAATGATTTTTGATAATTAACCTTGACTGATTTAATGTGCGTACCATCCTTAGTGTACTATGACTAACTATTAACTGAATATAACACCTAACACAGATGGAAACCATATTACAGCATACAGGAAGGAAATAAACTTATAGATAACATGGATTTTTTGATGTATGTAAATACATTATACAGTAATCATTTTAGAGTCTGCGTAAAGTATTAAACTAGCTTAATATCCAATATTTATGTTCAAACCATAGCTAAATAAAATTATTGTTTTATTTTAGGCTGCCGTGATGTATGATGTATCACAAATAATCCATGGAATAAGTTATTCCACTATTTTATTCTTAAATTGAACTATTTAAAAGCTGCAATTTATCATAGCCTCTGGGATTGTTTGTTGATTAAAAATTATTGTCTATCTATCTCCCGGGCAGCTGCCATCATAACTAGTGTTAAACGTTTACATGAACTCTCCCTCTGGGGTAATAATAGACTTAGAACCACATACCTAAGATCAATAGAAATGTTCCTAGTTGCAGTTCAATCAATATGAAAGTTATAGATCACAGAAGACAGCACTATCATTATCATCAAAAATGGCATTTTTCTTCACTTAATGGAACTTTGTCTTTTTTTAATTTCTAACAACTGTGTATGTGAATATTTATATCTAATGACATTGGTTTAAATTGTTTATGCTCAACAACTTCAACCTCTATCCACCCTAATACTTGAAAATAGAAGGTTGCATGGGGAACCAGTTAACACACTTTGCATATAAGCATTGTTTGAAATATAAAATACAAATTCAACATTAAATACCAATGTATTTTTATTACGTGATTCACTTGTGGGCAACTCTGCAGTTTGAGACACTGCTTGGCCTTGGTGATACTCTAGATCGGGATTGGGTTTTCTAAAGTTTATGCAAAGCCTGTTATCTATTTTTATGTAACTTTAAAAAAAACAGCTCACCATGGCTCTTGGCCCGTAAAAGCATGGATTCCATGGGACCAAATGTGGACATAGATGAAGAAAGAAGGTTCCTGCTTCATAAAAATTTTATTGTTCTGCCATGATATAGAATCTTTTAAAATATTTTTTTCAATAAAATGTTGCAATTTTAGGAAGCGGAGCGCTCTTTCGTCACTTATTTTTTATACTCTTATTTTCAAATTCACTGACTCCTAATAATCAAGCTATGATACTGAAACACATCTTTGTAGAATAACTTAAACCCTAAAGAAATATCTACATAAACTGGTCGCATTGGGTAAATCCATTGCTGATGAATTTTAAGCTTGGTAAATATAAAGTAAGGCACCTAGGCCACATATTGCTGCGTTTACATTAGGATTAGGGATTACAGAGGAGGAGAATGACTTTGGTATTCCACAGAGGCTGGGGTCACACTTGCGAGTGCAAGGCGAGAAACTCGCATGAGTCTCTCACATTAATACCCGGCACTAGAAGAAAAAGACACCAGAGTGGTGATTGGCTGTGCCACACCAAATAAGGCCACCATTTGTGTCATATGTTGTACTTGAAAAAGGCCACAACATGGCCGAAATGTTGTAATTTATAATGGCAGAATAAAAAATGTTTGGAAACCTGGAAGGGATGCTGCTCTCTTTTTCTTCTATGGATGTTTATGTTCAACTGGGTCCTTGAAGTTGGAGCAAGCATCCTATTGTCCTTGCTGTGCTGTCGGTTGTCTATATGCTGTATTAATACCCGGCACTGTCACCGGCCCTTGGGACCGGAGTGTATGGATGCAAGTCTTTCTCTGCAGCTGAACGCTCCAGTCTAAACCGCCGATGGCAGTGCCAGGTATTGATGTGAGAGACTCTTGCGAGTTTCTCACATTGCACTGGCAAGTGTGACCCTGGCCTAACAAGTAAACTAAGCAGCAGTACTCATCATTAAGTGGCAGCTGCAAAAGCACATATGATATTAGAGTGGATAAAAAGATTTTAAAAATCTGTGGTTACCAATCAAGCAACACTCCTCTTTAAATCCCAAGTAAAGCCACATCTTCAATATGGGATCCAGATTTGGACTACAACATTTTAAGATGGTTATTGAAAAGTTAGAGCTGGTTAAAGGGGGTAAAAATATTTTTACACAGGATGGAAGGTCTCTCTTATAGTGAGATGTTAAATCAAAAATGTGACTGTCATGAACTGGGGGTGATTGGTTGCCCCCAGTTCGTCAGGGGATTTATTATATCCCAAATCCAGTTCGGGTTTGGAACTTGCAGCTTTCTGGCGCCCCCTTACCTTCAGGTCCGTCACGGAACTACACTTAGGATAAGTAGTCACCAAGAGTGTTGCCTTGCTGTGTACTGGCTATTGGGCATGCTGCAATGAGGACGATAGAACTACTCCCAGTCTCAGGCAGGAAATACACATATAAATCTCCATCCGTCACTGCCAGTGTCTCACCAAAAGCCCAGAACACATCACTGCCACCAGCTCCTAGTTCTTTTGATTAATATCGGGTCGGGAGCCAACCCAATCAGTAGCGTAAATTTAGTTTGGAGGATGTGGCAATAAGCTATTAAAGCAAGGAAAACAAAACTAGCAAATATTATAGCTTTTGCTCCAAAAAGAAATAGGCAGTGTTTACAAAAAGTATATAAAATATATTACAAACGAGACAATTACAGTATGTACAGGCAATTACAAAATAAAGATGGATTAAATGAAGAGCTTACATGTGTCATGATCCATGCTGGATCATGACAGATATAAAGCACAGGTAACCTTTTTTTTCCTAAGCTGTGCTTAGGTGGGTTTTTGCCCCCGGTGGCCATTAGGATTATTGCACTGTGGTGTCGTCTGTTCTAAGTTTCCCCCCGGTAGTGGTGAGCGTCATTGCACTATGGTTTTTTAGGTAAGTGCACATGATTAGAATGCTGGTATGATTGCTGGCTCTGCTATAAAAGAGTCACAAGTGTTGCAATCAATGTTGGTGATAGTGTTCATTTCAACCATCCTTGGTGGAGGAAGGAGCTGGAGAGCAGCTCTGTCAGAGCCTGGTGTGAAAGGAGTCATTGGGGATTTCCTTAGCTCTGACAG
Source organism: Dendrobates tinctorius (assembly GCF_039654945.1). Taxonomy (NCBI): domain Eukaryota; kingdom Metazoa; phylum Chordata; class Amphibia; order Anura; family Dendrobatidae; genus Dendrobates; species Dendrobates tinctorius. Next base: position 54,394,047 of record NW_027361703.1, read on the forward strand.
AGCTTGGTGGCAGCGATTCAGGAAGAGAGCTGCATGCTGGTGGTGGACCCTGTTGCCAGGAGCAAGTGCAACAGAGTAAAGCAAGCTAAGTGGTGTTTCCCTGTTTGTGTTTTTCCTTTGTGTGTATTAGTGCAGCGGTGGGGCCAGTGCCTGTGCCACCCAGCTCCCTAGCAAGGGATAGGTGTAGGGTGTGCTAGGGCAACAGGTTTGTGATAGGCGCCCGGTGCGGAACCGGCATAGGGAACGTTAGGAGCGTTAGGGACACTGACTCAGGGGAGTGCAGGAGGTCTCCACGTCCCCTGTCCCTATCGCAGGGCCCACCGTTGTAACTGTTTCCCTACCCTCTTGTCTTGTTGTGTTACTTACCGGTCTGTGAGCTGTGTCACACAGGACAATATCACGTGCCACGTCCTGTTGTTCTAGTTACCGGCCTGCTGGTCGCGTCACACAGGACGGGTCCACGTGACAACATGTTTCAGTCAATGATACGCCATGCAGAGTTGGGGGGACGGGTTCCCAAAGGCAAAGATTCAGTCTACAGCATGGATGGTAATTAGCTGTCCTCCTCGAAGTACTGAACAAGCTGCAAAATAGTTGTTCCTGTTTTATAGTTGGCACAGAAACTAAGGAACTTCCCCATGTTCTGACCTCACCGAGTGGTTGGATACACCCCCTTGGAAAGTTATGAAAAATCTTCTATTAGTCATAATTCTTGAGGGGAAAATCATAGAGGGATGATGGAAGTATTATATGTCTTCTCACGAAATTAGCTTACATTTAAGTCTAAACATGGGGTGGCTGTATGACCCGATTGGGTAGAAATCCATTTCTCGGATTCTGCTGGTGCCAGAGCTTAAAAAACTCACTGGTGGGTGGTTCTACCAATGCACATGCCAAAAATGTATTTGTCCTACTTCCAGGCCTAATCTGCGTGATTATATACCAGTTTAAAAGCACAAAGAGATCAGAATCCATGTGCTCCCACTTTTTACTTTCAGTTTCCCAGCTGTATGCAGGAGGGAGGGGTGCGAGGAACCACACACACATTCCCGAGGGAGGGGGGAAAGAGGGAGATAGAATTACACAGTGCTGGCAGGGAGGGAAGGCGGGGCTGAAGCTTGTGCAGAGGGGAGAAGCTGCAAAAGGGGAATCGTTGTTGCAGCATGTGGACTTTACACAAACCTAATGGGGGTAAGGGAAGCGTGTGTGCATCCCAATAAATGCAGTGGAAAGTTCTTGAAGTGTACTTAGGATATGAGCATATTCATATTATCATGACAGTGGCTATTCAGATTCTAAAAATAAATGTGCTGCAGAGGTGGTCTCGTTTCTCATTTAAATGCATAAATACATGGGTGGTAAATACATAGAACTGGCACATGAGTTTTTCTCCCAAGGACCTTAAAACTGCTAGAGAACATTAATTACATATGGAGGAAAGGTTTTTAAGACATCTAAACAGGAAAAGGTTCTTTAACCCCTTCACCCCGAAGCCTGCTTCCACCTTCCTGACCAGGCCAATTATTACAATTCTGACCACTGTCACTTTATGAGGTCATAACTTTGGAACGCTTCAATGGATCCTAGTGGGAAAGTTTTCTTGTGACATATTGTACTTTATGATAGTGGCAAAATTTTTTTGATATGATTTGCGTTTATTTGTGAAAAAAAACGGAAATTTGGTGAAAATTTTGAAAATTTTGCAATTTTCAAACGTTTAATTTTTATGCCCTTAAATCATCGCACAAATACAATAGTTAATAAATAGCATTTCCCACATGTTTAATTTACATCAATTTTGTAAACATTTTTTGTTAGGAAGGGTTAAAAGTTAACTAGCGATTTCTCATTTTTACAACTAAATTTGCCAAACCATTTTTTTAGGGACCACCTCACAATTTGAAGTGACTTGGAGGGGCCAATACGACAGAAAATACCCAAAAATGACACCATTCTAAAAACTGCATGCCTCAAGGTACTCAAAGCCACATTCAAGAAATTTATGAACCCTTTAGGTGCTTCACAGGATTTTTTAGAATGTGGTAGAAAAATATAAACATTTAGTTTTTTTCACAAAAATTTTCATTTAGACCTAATTGTTTTTACTTTCGTAAGGGTAACAGGAGAAAATGGACAATACATTTTGTTCTGCAATTTCTCCTATGCATGCTGATGCCACATATGTGGGGGAAAGCTACTGTTTGGGAGCACGGTGTGGTTCGGACAGAAAGGAGCACCATTTCACTTTTTGAATGTAAAATTTGCTGGAATAATTAGTGGTCTCCATGGCATGTTAGGAGAGCCCCTGATGTGCCTAAATAGTGGAAACCCCTATCAAGTGACACCATTTTGGAAACTAGACCCCTTAGGAAACTTACCTAGATGTGTATTGAGAACCTTGAGCCCCCAGAAGCTTCACAGAAGTTTATAACGTTAAGCCGTGAAATTTAAAAAAAAAAATCACATTTTTCCCAAATAAATCTTTTTTTAACAGGAAAAATTGCTCCATACAGTTTGTTGTGCAATTTCTCCTGAGCATACTAATACCACATATGTGGGGGAAAGCTACAGTTTGGGAGCACGGCAGGGATCGGAAGGAAAGGAGCGCCATTTCACCTTTTGAATGTAAAATTTGCTGGCATAATTATCGGACACCATGTCACGTATGAAGAGCCTCTGATGTGCCTAAACAGTGGAAACCCCCACAAATGGCACCATTTTGGAAACTAGACCCCTTTGGGACCTTATCTAGATGTGTATGGAGCACCTTGGACCCCCATGTGCTTCACAGAAGTTTATAATGTTAAGCTGTGAAAATTTAAAAAAAATCACATTTTGTAAATCTTTTTTATCTACAATTTTGCATTTTCACAAGGGCAAAGGGACAAAATTGACTCTAAAGTTTGTTGTACAGTTTCTCCTGAGCTCACCCATACTCCATATGTGGTTGAAAACTACTTTTGAGGCACAATGCAAAGCTCAGAAAGGAAGTAGCACCATATTACAGTGCAGATTTTGCTGCACTTGTTTGAGGGTGCCATGTTACATTGGCAGAGACCCTGAGGTGCCAGAACAGCAGAATCCCACATAAGTGATCAAATTTTAACAATTAAACCTCTCATTGTATTCATCTAGGGGTGCAGTGATTTTATGGGTGGTGGACACAGGTTTCTTTCTAATCTCCTGAGACAATTCTTTCCTTCGCTTCCTCTGGTCCATGTTGAGTGTGATACACACCATGTCACCAAACAGCACAGCGAGTATCTGTAGCCCTCTATACAGGCCCACTCATTGATTCCAAGATTGTAGACACCTGTGATGCTAATTAGTGGACATACCTTGATTTAACATGTCCCTATTGTCACATTATTTTCAGGGGTACCATCATTTCTGTACAGGCCTATTTCATTAGATTTAATTTTTTTAAAATTCTGTGGAAGTGTGGTTGAAAAGCAATGTCTTACTTTCATGTGTCCATTTTCCTAGATATTTTATTTATTATTACTTTTGTCAGATTCTAGTTATTTCTGTGACCATTGTGGGTTTTTCTGTCATTAAATGAGGGGTATCAACAATTTTGACCACGTGTGTACATTATGCCCAGCTCATGCTTCTGGAGACACGCACTTGTAAATTAGGTGGGCTCCCATCACTACAGAAATGCCAAACATGTGGGCACTAAATGTTGCTTAGGCACACTGGGGCTAAGAAGGAAGGTGGGGCATTTGGATTTGGGAGCAGAGAATTTGGAAGACCAGGTTTTTAGATGTACCATTTCATTTGGGGAGCGAGGAGCCATTTTGCTTTTCCAGAGCCTTTGTGCTACCATTAACATGTAAGCCCCTTATATTTCCATCAACAGATGACGGACCTGAGTGAGGGCTTGCTTTTTTTGTGGATAGAGTTGAAGCTTTTATTGGGAACATTTTACATAACATTTGGGAGCACATTTATCCGGCTCTCTTTGCTGACCACTTACTTTGGGGTTTCTATCTATATCTCTGAGTGATGTGATTCAGATGAAACCCCCCCCCGAGAAATCCATTCACTATAATGAGGCAGCGGATTTACTATCGATTCCGTCTGACCTTTGTCTAATGGTGTCCTTTTCAGAAGTGCACAAAACTGTGGCCAACTGCACTTTTATGCAATACTAAAAAGACGGACAAAGCTGGATTACAGGTCCTATGGCATCCACAGTGACACCATCTGCCTCATTATGGGGAATTTTCCGCTGTGGGTCCTGTCTGCATCATATATTTCAAAGATTTACACGGAAATCCTGGTGTAAGCACTCAGCACAGATCGCAGGATAAATGTGTGCCAAGCCTTACTGCGATCTTTGGGAGACAGAATGAAAAATATTAACAGTAGGTGAAGAATTGGTTTTATTTATTTTTTACACCATTCCTTGTGCTGTATAAGTGATTAGGCGACTTTATTCATCGAGTCGGTGCGATTACAGCAATACCAGATTTATATTTGATTTTTATGTTTGGCTGCTGTCACTCACTTAAAGATGCTTTTTATTGCGAAAACTAATGCGGCACGAGCTGACGTTTTTATTGGTACCATTTTTGGACACATTACATATTTTTGCTCTTTTTATACTGTTCCGCATGTAGTAAAATTGAAGACAGCATTATTCTTCAGGTCAGTATGATTACAGTGACACCCAATTTATATTTTTTTATGCTTTTGCGCTTTTATACAATAAAAACTATTTGATAGAAAAAATAATTATTTTTGCATCGCTTTATTCTGAGAGCTATATCTTTTGGGTTTTTTTGCTGATAGAGCTGTATGGCAGCTTGTTTTTGCGGGACAAGACTACGTTTTTAGAGGTACCATTTTTATTTACATCCGTCTTTTTGATCACGTTTTATTGCACTTTTTGTTTGGTGGTATGATTGTAAAGCATTAAATTCACAGCTGGGGGCTGCAACCCTCAGCTGTCAGCTTCAGAAAGGTTGGTTATCAAGAATATAGGGTTCCCCATGCTGTTTTTTAATTATTTAAATAAATAATTTAAAAAACAGAGTGAGGTCCCCCCATTTTTGACAACCAGCCTTGCTAAAGCAGACAGCTCGGGGCGGGTATTCTCAGGCTGGTAAGGTGCCACGGATATTGCCCCCTAGCCTAAAATAGCAGCCTGCAGTGGCTCAGAAAAGGCACATCTATTAGATGAGCCAATTTTGGAGCTTTGTCTGGCTCATCCCACTTGCCCTGTAGCAATGGCAAGTGGGGTAATATTTGTGGGGTTTATGTCACCTTTGCATTGTCTGGTGACATCAAGCCCACAGATTAGTAATGGAGAGGCGTCTATAAGACACCTATCCTTTACTAATCCTATAGTTGTATTGTAAATAAAAACACAGCCAGAATAGTCTTTTATTTTAACGCCTTAACGACCGCCGATACGCCTTTTATTGGCGGTAGTTAAGGGTACTTAAGGGTACTTAATTAATGGCGCTGTGGAAAAAGTGTATAGCATCCCCCAGAGTCAGATTTTCTGTGGGGTCTCAGCTGCCGGGGGTAGCCGAGACCCCAGAGAACAACATTTGGGTCGTTTTTCACCGACCCCGCTTTTGCGATCACCGTTATTAACCGTATAACGGCGACCGCAAAAAAAGCTGCGATTTTGCATTTACTTTCTCTCTCCTCTGATGTGATCGCACATCAGAGGAGAGAGAAATAGGGTCTTGATCCCCCGATGCCTCCCGGTGGTCCTTGGGCCCTCCTGCATCCTCCGGTGGGTGCCACCTTCTTTTTCCAGGAACAAAATGGCGGGTGCATGAGCAGTGCGTCCTCCGAGAACTGCCCCCAGCAAATTCCATTCATGGTACATTTTGATCACTGTAATAAACCCTATCACAGTGATCAAAATAAAAAATAGTAAATAAACCCCCCTTATCACCCCCTTAGTTAGTGAAAAATAATGAAATAAAGAAAATATATTTATTTTCATTTTTTCATTACAGTTAGGGTTAGGATGGGAATTAGGGTTAGGGTTGGAATTAGGGTTAGGGTTGGAATTAGGATAAGAATTAGGGTTAGGATTGGAATTAAGGTTAGGGTTGGAGTTAGGGTGAGGTTTAGGGTTAGGACTGGAATTAGGGTTAGGGTTAGAATTAGGGTTAAGGTTGAAATTAGGGTTTGAATTAGGGTTAGGGTTGTAGTTAGGGTTAGGGTTGGAATTAGAGTGAGGGTTAGAGTTAGGGAGAGGGGTGTGTTGGGGTTAGGTTTGTGGTTAGGGTTGGGATTAGGGTTAGGGTTGTGGTTAGGGTTAGGCTTATAGTTAGGGTTGGGATTAGGGTTGGGGTGTGTTGGGGTTAGGGTTGTGGTTAGGGCTATGGCTAGGGTTGGGATTAGGGTTAGGGGTGTGTTGAGGTTAGGGTTGTGGTTAGCGTTATGGCTAGGGTTGGGATTAGGGTTAGGGGTGTGTTAGGGTTGAGTTAGATTTGAGGGGTTTTCACTATTGAGGCACATTAGGGGGTATCCAAAAGCGACATGGTGCGACCAATGATTCCAGCCAATTTGCGTTCAAAAAGTCAAAATGGTATTCCCTCCCTTCCGAGCCCTGACGTGTGCCCAAACAGTGGTTTATCCCAACATATGTGGCATCAGCATACTCAGGACAAATTGCACAACAACTTTGGGGGTCGAATTTCTCCTGTTACCCTTGGGAAAATAAAAAATTGGGGGTTAAAAAATCATTTTTGTGGAAAAAAATGATTTTTTTATTTTCACTGCTATGCGTTATAAACTTCTGTGAAGAACTTAGGAGATCAAACTGCTCAACAAACATCTAGATAAGCTCCTTAGGGGGTCTAGTTTCCAAAATGGGGTCACTTGTGGGGGTTTCTACTGTTTAGGTACATCAGGATCTCTACAAACGCAAAACATGACGTCCACAGACCATTCCATCAAAGTCTGCATTCCAAAACGATGTTCCTTCCCTTCTGAGCTCTGCTATGCGCCCAAACAGTGGTCCCCCCCACATATGGGGTATCAGCATACTAAAGACAAACTGCACAACAACTTTTGTGGTCCAATTTCTCCAGATACCCTTGTAAAAATAAAAAATAGGGGGCTAAAAAATCATTTTTGAGGAAAAAAATGATTTTTTAATTTTCACGGCTCGGCGTTATAAACTTCTATGAAGCACTTGGGGGTTGAAATTGCTCACTACACATCTAGATAAGTTCCTTAAGGGGTCTAGTTTCCAAAATGGTGACACTTGTGGGAGTTTTTCACTGTTTAGGCACATCAAGGGCTCTCAAACGCGACATGGCGTCCAATCTCAATTCCAGCCAATTCTGCATTGAAAAAGTCAAACGGCACTCCTTCCCTTCTGAGCTCTGCTGTGTGCCCAAACAGTGGTTTACCCCCACATATGGGGTATCAGCATACTCAGGACAAATTGAACAACAACTTTGGGTGTCTAATTTCTCTTGTTACCCTTGTAAAAATAAAAATTTAGGGGTGAAAATGTAATTTTTGTGGAAAAAATGTGATTTTTTATTTTCACTGCTCTACGTTAAAAACTTATGTGAAGCACTTAGAGGTTCAAAGTGCCCACCACACATCTAAATAAGTTCCTTAAGGGGTCTAGTTTCCAAAATGGGGTCACTTGTTGGGGGTTTCCACTGTTAGGCACATCAGGGGCTCTCCAAACACAACATGGCGCCGAATCTCAATTCCAGCCAATTCTACATTGAAAAAGCCAAACGGCGCTCCTTCCTTTCCAAGCCCTGTTGTGTGCCAAAACAGTGGTCTACCCCCACATATGGGGTATCGGCGTATTCAGGAAAAATTGCACAAAAAATTTTGTGTTTCATTTTCTCTTTTTACACTTGTGAAAATAAAAAAAATTGGTTCTGAAGTAAAATGTTTGTAAAAAAAGTTAAATGTTAATTTTTTCCTTCCACATTGCTTCAGTTCCTATGACGCACGTAAAAGGTTAAATAACTTCTTGAATGTGGTTTTGAACACCTTGAGGGGTACAGTTTTTAAAATAGTGTCACTTTTTGGTATTTTCTGTCATATTGACCCCTCAAACTGCCTTCAAATGTGATGTGGTCCCTAAAAGAATGGTTTTGTAAATTTTGTTGTAAAAATTAGAAATCGCTGGTCAACTTTTAACGCTTATAAGTTCCCAACAAAAAAATGTTGTTTCCAAATTGTGCCGATGTAAAGTAGACATGTGTGAAATGTTATTTATTAATTATTTTGTGTGACATATCTCTTTGATTTAAGGGCATAAAAATTAAAATGTTGAAAATTTTAACATTTTTAATTTTTTTGCCATATTTCTGGTTTTTTTTCATAAATAAATGCAAGACATATCGAAGAAATTTTACCACTAACATGAACTACAATATGTCACGAAAAACAGTCTCAGAATCATCAGAATCCGTTAAAGCATTCCAGAGTTATAACCTCATAAAGTGACAGTGGTCAGAATTGTAAAAATTGGCCTGATCATTAAGCTGCAAATTGGATCCGTCACTAAGGGGTTAAATTAAAACAAAACACACTTTTCCTTTTTTATTTAAAAATAACAAAGCCAGTTATACTCACCTAATGCCCATTCTATTGAATCCCTCATTTCCTGTTATAAAACAAAAATAAAAAACAATTTCCCTCACTAGTCCGTCATTCTGTCCCACGCCGTAATCCATGTCTGAGGATTAATTGTTTTCAACCTGAACAGTGCCAAGATGCTACCGTCCAGGCTGAGAACCACTGATGAATGGGCTCTTGCGAGTGCAGTATCAATGAGCAGCGGTGACATCATCAAGGTTACTGCAGGTCACTGAGGCTGCATTTCCAGCTGTGCCCCAGTGACCTCAGCACCGTGAGAAAAAGTCTCATGGTGCAGGCGTGAGTTCACCGCAGTTCATCGGGAGAATTGCACTGTGGTGAATTTGAACTGCGGTGAACTCACCTCTGCATCGTGAGACATTTTGTCACTATGATAGCGGTGATCTCACTGGAGCGAGTTCACATCGGTTAATTGGCAGAATGTAAGGACTTGGCCTGCATATCCGTTTCTCTGAAATCCTTGCCTTATGTCTGTCGCTCAGTTTCTGCTTTGCCCTTAGTTTAGTTCATTTTTGCCCTCATCCAAGATGGAGTCACGAGCCTCAACGGGGGCCATCTTATTTCCTGTGTTGATCTCTCTTGTTCCTGTCTGCTCTGTATATAAGGATGCTCTGTATGATTACTCATTGCTTGAGTATACTTGTTCTTGGACTTGTTATCAAGCTGGAAGGACTGCTACCTAGCTCGTCTCTTCGTTACCTTGGGATACCCTGCTTGCCTGTGAATCTTGGTCTCATTGTAAAGACTTATTTCTTCGGATCAGCTCTGCACCCACCTCCACTTCAAAGACTGTTTCCTGCTAGCAGGCCTGGCCTGCTCTCCAGGTCTCCGGATCTGGCAACTTGGACTTCATACATCTCCACGGTCTGTACGGCAGCTCACTGCATTATTATCTTTGTCTGCTTTTACCCTGCTGTGTCTTATCTGTAAACCTGCTTGACTCTGATAAACACTATGGAACTAAAAACCTATGAGCTTAGGCCTCTTTCCTGATCCACGTCACCGACCTCCATTGCACTCAGTATATAAAGTTATAACAGAATACTCAAGCCATTAAAGATGGAGATCTCTGGGTCAGATCCTATGGAGGTACGAATGAAGAAACTTTGCTCATTTGTTTCTGGACTTCATGGGGAGCTGCAGGCTATTAAAACAAAGCTGGGGACCTTAGAATCACAAACCAATCATAACGCGAATGTGGCCGATACGTCTATTCAGGCCTTAGCGTCTCGACTTTCAAATGTAGAGACTACAGCTGCAGCTGTGGTTGCTGCCCCGGCTCCAATTCCAGCTCCGGGTCCGGGTTTTCCTAAACTCCCACCATTCAGGTTCGGTGGTGAAAGAGAGAAATTTCGGGGATTTTTGAATCAATGTCAGCTGTATTTCTCTGCACGTGCGGCCCAGTTCTTAACTGATCGAGATAAAGTATTGACTATGATTATGTTGCTAACAAACAAAGCGTTAGCCTGGGCTAATCCTTTGATTGAAACTAATGATGTATGCCTGAATTCTTTGAATGACTTTACTGCAGCAATGTCTCAAATGTTTGATGACCCCAACCGAAGTTTAACAGCAGAAACTGCACTACTGACACTTCGTCAAGGGAAGCGTCCGGTGGTGGAATATGCAATGGAATTCCGGAGGTGGGTGCTGGATACTACATGGTGCGATTCTTCAAAGTATGCAGTGTTCAGGAGGGGCTTGTCTGCTTCAATTAAGGACGAACTGGCTCGAGGAGACTCACCTACTAATTTAGCTGACTTTATACATCATTGTATTCGGATTGACATTCGTCTCTCTGAACGTCGACAGGAAAAATGGGCTGAGGCTAATCGTAATAACCTCATGCCTTTCCCTTCCTCCACCAGGGAGGCGTCGAGTAAGACTTTATCCCAGACAGAGTCAGAACCTATGCAGGTCGACGCAGTATGGAGAAAACTCATTGATACACGTAAGGAATATCGTTTCCAGGAGAACTTGTGCTTCTATTGCGGAAAGTCGGGTCATTATATATCGGCGTGCCCTGGAAAAAATCGCAAGTCCGCAGCTGCAGTGACCGAACTTGACTTTTCAGATATATCTTCGGTAGGTTCTCATTCACACAGTCAGGAAATAACTGCTGCAAATTTTGATTTCCCTGATGATTCATCAGAAGCCTCATCACCTGTGAATATTGCCTTACTTTCTGCGAGTTCTACCACAGCAAGAAGAGATTCGCTCTGGTGCATTTCTATCAAGATCTGGGTACATTCCCGCTGGATCATGTGCTCCGCCATGATAGACTCTGGAGCTTGCAGCAATCTCATGGACACTTCCTTTGCTGAGAAACATGGCATTCTTTCATGAAAGAGGGACTCTCCGGTGTTTATGGAGACCGTGGACGGGTCTCCATTGATATCTGGGCCTGTGAAACTCGAAATAGTCCCACTAAAAATCCATATGGGGGCGGATCTTTCGGAAAAAATGTCCTTTTTACTGATTTCCTCTCCTAATTTTCCTATTATTTTAGGTCTGCCCTGGTTGCGGTTGCATAATCCTATGATCAATTGGACAACAAAGGAGTTACAATTTCCAAATGAATCGGCAGCGTCCGGAGAGCTGGCTCCAGTGAAAACAGCAGTCGCGGTTGACTCGACACTACCAGAAGAGTATCGGAATTTCAGTAATGTATGTGACAAGAAAAATGCGGATAAATTACCGCCACATCGGCCATATGATTGCCCCGTGGAATTATTGCCTGGTGCCGCGATTCCATTTGGGAGTATTTATCCATTGTCTGGTCCGGAATTAAAAGCTCTTAAAGAGTATATTGACGAATATTTAGCTAAGGGGTTTATACGACCATCTTCCTCCCCAGCGGGTGCCCCAATCTTCTTTGTCAAAAAGAAAGATGGTTCACTTCGCCCATGCATTGACTACTGGGAGCTCAACAAAATCACAATCAGGAACTCTTACCCACTCCCACTAATTCCCGAGTTACTTGAGAGAGTTCGACACGCCAAAATCTCCACTAAATTGGATCTTCGTGGAGCGTACAATTTAGTACGGATTCGTCCTGGCGACGAGTGGAAAACGGCATTTCGATCACGTTACGGACATTTTGAGTACCTAGTTATGCCTTTTGGCCTCCGTAATGCACCAGCTACGTTCCAGCACTTGGCAAATGAAGTTTTCAGAGACATACTTGATATTTTTTTGTGATTTACTTGGATGACATTTTAATTTTTTCCAGCAATATCGAGGATCATCAGCGACACGTGAAAATGGTTTTGGATCGTCTACGGCAAAATCACTTAATACATTAAACTGGAGAAATGTCAGTTTCACAAAACAGAAATTCAATTTTTGGGATATGCTATTTCTCCCCAGGGTCTCAGCATGGATGTAAGCAAGACGCAAGCCATTCAGGAGTGGCCAACTCCCAAATCAGCGAAGGAGGTACAGTGATTCATCGGATTCGCTAATTTCTACAGATGATTCATTAAAAATTTTTCAGCGATCGTTGCACCCATCACTCATTTAACTCGGAAGAAGACGCCATTTGTCTGGTCACCTCAACCTCAAACAGCATTTTCCACATTAAAGTCTAAATTTACGACAGCTCCCGTTCTCGTACATCCTGACCCAGACAAGGCCTTCATAGTGGAAGTGGACGCCTCGGACTGTGCTGTAGGGGCCATACTCTCGCAAAGGACAGGTGAGAAAGATCTCTTGCATCCGTGTGCCTTTCTCTCTCAAAAGTTATCACCTTCAGAAAGGAATTACGAAGTTGGCAACAAAGAACTGTTAGCCATTATAACCGCATTTAAGGAATGGAGACATCTGTTACAAGGAGCATCCCAACAGATTGTTATACTCACGGATCACCGAAATCTCGAATTTATGAGGTCGGCAAGATGTCTAAAACCCATACAGGCTCGGTGGAATCTTTTTCTTAACCAGTTTGATTTTGTCATTTCCTATAGGCCGGGCTCTCGCAATGGAAAGGCTGATGCACTGTCCAGGATTCATTCAGATGAAGCAACTCCGGCTTCGCCTCCAAGGACCATACTATCTGAGAAAAACTTTGTAAGTGTCCTACATAATCAAGATCTTTTAACGGAGATTAAGGATACTTATGCTGCAGATTCGCTTTTGGGCCTACCCCCTACCCAGGTAAATCTAACTTTCAAGAATGGACTTTGGTTTCAAGGACAGTGTTTGTATGTTCCAGAAACAGTAAAACTGAGTGTCTTGAAACTAATGCATGACTCTAAGTTTGCCGGCCATAGGGGAGTTCAGAAGACTCAGGAATTTCTGTCTCGTTTTTTTTGGTGGCCAGCCTTTCGGAAAGATGTGCTTCAGTATGTGTCATCATGTGAGGTATATGCCAGGTCAAAAGTTCCTCGCTCCTCACCGACAGGACTCTTGCAACCTCTGCCTGTTCCATCTCATCCATGGGGGGTCTATTTCAATGGACTTTATTGTTGAGTTGCTCTGTCACAGGGAAAAAACACAATTCTAGTAGTAGTTGACCGGCTGACTAAAGCTGCTCATTTCATTCCCTGTGCTGGTGTACCAACGGCTAAACAAACAGCGGATCTTGTTGTACAAAATGTTTTTCGTTTGCACGGCGCGCCGGATGAAGTAATATCAGATCGTGGGGTTCAATTTACCTCACGGTTTTGGCAAAGCTTCTGTGCTGCTCTGGACATCAAAGTAAAATTGTCATCTGCTTTTCATCCACAGTCTAATGGTCAAACTGAACGGACCAATCAGACCTTGGAACAATATCTGCGTTGCTATGTGTATCATCTACAAGACGATTGGGTGAGTTTGCTTCCGTTGGCTGAATTCACATATAATAATTCTCAGAATGCCTCCACCAAATTGTCTCCGCTCTTTGCCAACAAGGGATACCATCCCAGTATTCTTCCTCGACTTCCAATAGACGTGTCAGTGCCTGCGGTAGCTGACCGCATTTCGTCCTTGCAACGCAATTTGGAAGTTCTTAAAGACACTTTAGGTACCGCACAGGAAAGATACAAGAAGGCAGCAGACAAATTCTGTAAGCCAACCCCAATGTACAAGGTAGGAGACATGGTTTGGCTCTCAACTAAGAACTTGAAGCTCAGGATCCCAACATCGAAACTGGGGCAAAAATATGTTGGCCCATATAAGATCAGCAGTATAGTGAATTCTGTAGCCTATCGACTTGAGTTGCCTAACTCATTGAAAATTCATCCTGTCTTTCATGTCTCTTTGTTAAAGCCGGCAGTGCCTAACCCTTTTCCCGGACGCACCTCTGCTCCTCCTAACCCAGTTCTCATTGTTGGGCAAGAGGAATTCATCGTGGAAAGGATCTTGGATTCACGGGTTCATAGGAGACGTCTCCAATACTTGGTAAAATGGCAAGGATATTCGGCTGAAGAGAATTCCTGGGAACCAGTGGAGAACGTCCATGCTCCTCATTTAATCAGACTGTTCCACAGCAGATATCCCAATAAGCCGGATTTAAGATCGTCCAGAGGACGTCTTTTAAGGGGAGAGTAATGTAAGGACTTGGCCTGCATATCCGTTTCTCTGAAATCCTTGTCTTATGTCTGTCGCTCAGTTTCTGCTTTGCCCTGAGTTTAGTTCATTTTTGCCCTCATCCAAGATGGAGTCACGAGCCTCAACGGGGGCCATCTTATTTCCTGTGTTGATCTCTCTTGTTCCTGTCTGCTCTGTATATAAGGATGCTCTGTATGATTACTCATTGCTTGAGTATACTTGTTCTTGGACTTGTTATCAAGCTGGAAGGACTGCTACCTAGCTCGTCTCTTCATTACCTTGGGATACCCTGCTTGCCTGTGAATCTTGGTCTCATTGTAAAGACTTGTTTCTTCGGATCAGCTCTGCAGCCACCTCCACTTCAAAGACTGTTTCCTGCTAGCAGGCCTGGCCTGCTCTCCAGGTCTCCGGATCTGGCAACTTGGACTTCATACGTCTCCACGGTCTGTACAGCTGCTCACTGCATTATTATCTTTGTCTGCTCTTACCCTGCTGTGTCTTATCTGTAAACCTGCTTGACTCTGATAAACACTACGGAACTAAAAACCTATGAGCTTAGGCCTCTTTCCTGATCCACGTCACCGACCTCCATTGCACTCAGTATATAAAGTTATAACACAGCGTGGGATTCACGGCTGTCTGACCGGCGTTAATGATTTTACCATTGATCAGGAGCAGTGTTTGCCACACCGTTATGTATTTGAAAGCATGACAAATATCCATTTTTCAGGGATCCAAACCCAAACAGAAACATAGACTTCATGGTGAAGTCTGTGTCCGGTGTCGCTCCGTTAGTAGGTATTCGGTACAGACGCCGAACTTTAATATTCGGGTTCATCCATCTCTACCAGCAAAGGCTAGGAAGACAGCTGTGGGCTGATATTAATAGTCTAGGAAGGGCCATGGATATGGACCCCCTCCCAGACTAAAAACATCAGCCCTTAAATGGTGGATCCATAAGATGCACCAATTCTGGCACTTAGCCTTGCTCTTCCCACTTGCCCTGGTGTGGTGGCAAGTGGGGTGATAGTATTGGGGTTGATGTCACCTTTGTATTGTCAGGTGACATGAAGCCCAGAGGTTAGTAATGGAGGTGTCTGTAAGATGCCCCCATTACTAACCCCATAGTCAAATTGTTAAAAAAAAACTAATACCAAGAATAAAGTCCTTTATTTGAAATAATAACACAAACTCCTTTAATCTAATTTACCACAAATATGTATACTCACCTCAATGCCCAATCCAAAATAATAAACAGCCATATTCCTCACCTGTCTCACAAGAAGATAACAATCCAATTGTTCCGCAATGCATCTAGCTCTGCTACATTTAGATGGCAGGCTGCATTGTTGCATGATGTGACTATACAGCCTGCCATCAGGCAGAAACACTTATCTGCGCGTGCTTGCTCAGCTCAATGCCTCGCGTTGAACTCCTTTCACCTCGCTGACGTCACCATGAGAGCATTGCTCTAAAGGCTGATGTTAAAATCGCATTGCATTCAGATTGCATTCACATGTAAATTGGTTATGACTCGGATGCTAGGTGATAGAAATCGCATTGTACTTGCATGAAAATTGCATGACACTTGCATGACACTCGTCACACTTATCTGGACTAATTTCAGACATTTTTTTTATCAGTGATAGGTATGACCCCTTAGTCACTCTACATAACATCAGAGGAAGCTATATAATAAGGGACGGCACCATACATAACTAGAGAGGATGGAATGTAATAAGGGACGATGTTATACATAATTAAATATGAAACTATATAACTAACTATGTAACTAAGGACAGCACTATGCTTAATAAGTGAGTACACCATTTAATAATTGACCGTGCTACACATATTAAGTGAGTACACTATATGCTAAGGGACTGTGCTATGCATGATAAGGATCAGTGTGCAGAATCAGCATGCCCCTAGCTTTTACAGACACATTGAGCATGTCCTATTCTGATCCTGATCCTCAAAATCTGATCAGAACAGGACATTCTATGACCCTCATGTATCTCATTCTCAGATTTTTGATTTTCATGGATGAATTAATAGACCTATAAAACTCTATGAGTCTATGTGCAATTCGATGAAACAAATCTGTCAGCACATGGACATTTCACACAAATGTGAGAATGCAGCCTAAAGGATTTTAGAAATAACATTATCACTCCAAGTCATACAGTGCAGATACAGAATAATAGTTACATCCAGTGATCACTGATATCTCGTCTGATTAGTGTAGTTTTCTGCTGCTTTTTCTCCATCTTGTTAGAACCTCATGTCGACATTTCCCAGCCACGAATTGTCTTGACACAATGATCACCGCAGCCCTAAAATTAACAAGGTCACATACAGTATATTGTATACATACATGTCTCCCCCGCACTGCGCCCCTGACTAAATATATGTACACCACCATTAACATGCCATTAGCAACGCACCAATCAAAGTTTAAAATGATAAAGTGATCAGAAAAGCACAAGACCAAAAAAAAATTTTTTTCAAAATATAATATGCAACTGAAGAAGTGTGAACGAAAAGCGAGTCGGGGTGGAGGAACGTGGCTCGGATATCACACACTTTAGTAAGTTATTAATAACTTGATTATGCATATATACTATTGATTTATGGAGGCAGCCTTGCATATACTTAAGGGGGTTTTACACATAGCGATATATCGCTAGCAATATTGCTAAAGCATCACAGATTTGGTGACGCAGCAGCGATATCGCTAGTGATGTGTGATACTTACCTCCGACCGGCTCCCCCGCTGGTTATCGCTGATCGCGCAGCTCCATTTCTCGTCGGGCGCTTCCTGCTGGCGCCGACGAGCGACGCGTGGACGAGGATGGGAGGACGTCAGGATCGCCTCGTCTGAAAGGTAAGTAACAACCGCTGTATCGCTGCTGCATCGCTGTGAGATCTGCCTGTGTGGCAGCTCACTAGCAACCATTTAGCGATGCACCAGCGATCCTGACCGGGTCGTATCATTGTCGAGATCGCTGGTGCATTGCTAAATGTAAAGGGTCCTTTACATTGCCTATTATAGGTGAAAAACAGATTGAATAATTGTAGTAGTCTGGCAGCATTTTTGGGCACGAGGTCTAGTATGTGATATTGTGACTGTAAAGCATATAGGATATATGTGGCCATTAAAGCTCTATTATAAGCACAGGCATTTTTTCTGCACATCTATATAGCACTTTTTCTTGAGGCATAGAGCAAAGTCTCTTTAGGTATTTTTCCTTTCATTTTTTACAAACAAATTAATAAAATCGTATTTATAATTTATATAATGTGTGTTTAATGATATCCTTGGTCATTAGCGTTCCTCGCATTAGAGGCAATTCTTTTTATTACTGTCGAGTGATACTTATTATATACTAGAAATAGGCCCGATGCTATCGCATCAGGAGTGAGGTGAAACATCTGTGTATGCTTAGTGGTGTTGACAGGAGCAGCGGACATGTCTCACACCATTTGCACTTTCCAACATATCTGTTCTATATCATCCCTCTGCATTTTTGTATTGTATGTGTTGGGTCATTTGACCTCTTTCACTCCTTGTACACTGTTTCTTCCTTGTTGTGTACTGTATTACAATTGTTATACAGTATGGGACTGTGTTAAATTTGCTGCTGGCTGAGGTAATAAAAATAACGTATATATTGGCATGGTACTGGCTTTCTTTGTGCCGTAATGGTGATGAGGCCAAATATTTTTAGTTATTTTTTTGGTCATTACAGTTAAAATGGCAAATCCAGAAGCAGTGCCTCAGTGGTATGAACTGTGTACATACCAGTAGTAGACAGTACTTTTGTGTCTCAGATAGTAGACAAAATTGATACACAGTATGGGACTGTGGAGAAGCTTGTGCTGTGTGAGGCAATCAAAAATCATAAGAAAGTATGTGCGGGTACACCGCACAGTTATGTCTGTTACTGGGAATAGCGGTGATATATATCTGTCACTTGCACAGGCGCAGTTCGTGGCCGTAAGGCTGTTACTGCGGCTGCACAAGTAAAACATAAACATCACCGCTATTCCCCACGCAGGCGCAGTAACAGCCGTGTCGTTACCCCGCATGCGCGGATAGAGCGGGTAAAGCGCGCAGTTGACATACACGTCACCGCTATTTCCGCGCATGTCTAGTAACGACGCAGCTGTTACTGCGCCTGCGTGGGAATAGCGAAGACATGTATGTCACTTGCACAGGTGCAAGTGACACTGCCGTGGTGCCTTATGGGATTTGGGGACAGTGGCCGTAAGTCCCAACTTTCGATTATATATGTAGATTGCATATTTAATAAAAATTGCACATTATATTTTGGAAACAAAATGTTTTCCTCTTGTGCTTTTCTGATCACTTTGCTCTTGATGTAGAGAACTCAGTGGCAAATGGGATTTCTTAGCTGAACATATAGCACAAAGTACTATTGGATCATATTTTCATTTAACAATGTCAATTCTTGCTGCGTATTTCACTCAAACTTATGAGAGAGGGAAATATACAACAAAAGCATTACAAAACATGGCAAAAAATGTGTTTTACACAGCGTTCTACCTACTAACACATTAGGACATGCAGCAAAACTTTCTGCTGCAAATCCTGAATGTGTGCACATAGTCTTCGTACCTGTATTGTGCTCCCCATTCATTATAAGTCCTTGATAACATCATAATGAACTTGGGGTGGGAGTAGACCTTATCAGGTTATTAATATCCTCCGCCACCTACCAATTCATTAGAAATCCCTGATAGCGAGTTTTCCCACCTTTCAATTCATTACAAATTGTCTTATGCACCTTACCCTCTCCTCTCCCACTCCCCAATAAATTTGAAATCACTGATATCATCATAATGAATTGGGGGATGCTATCAGGGACTTAGCACCCTCTCCAACAACCAAATTAATTTTACATCCATATCTAACATCCTCTTCCCCATCCCCCTATTCATAAGTCCAGTATAAGTTCCCCTTACTTTCATTCCAATTCTGCATCCCCTCATTGTCCTCTCTCTCACATCATTCTTCTCTCCCCACTCCCATCATTGTCCTTTACCCAGTCTCATCATTGTTTTCTCCTATTACCCCTCATTGTCCACTCCCCATTCCCATCATTGTCCTCTCCTAACTGCCATCATTGTTCTTTCCCCACCCCATCATTTTCCTCTCCTCCACTTCCATCACTGTCATCTCCCCACTCCCATCATTGTCCTCTCACCACTCCCATCATTGTCCTCTACCCACTCCAATCATTGTACTCTCCCCATACCCATCACTGTCCTTTCTCCTACTTCCATCACTGTCCTCTTCCCACTGCAATCATTGTTCTATACCCACTCCCATCATTGTCATCTTCCACCACCCCTCATTATGCAATCCCCACTCCCATCATTGTCCTCTCCGCACTCCCATCATTGTCCTCTCTCACCACCCCTCATTGTTTTCTCTCCTGTGTATTGGGAAAAAAAACACTCACCTCTCAGTCTGTTCCCACTGCAGCATCACTGTTTCTTTCTTCATCACCTGCAACTTCCTAAATGACACAGGTGCACTCTACATGCTGACATCCAAAAAAACAAAAAGAAGCAGCATCCAGTCCAGGTGAAAAAGAGAAAAAATCTTTATTCCGCCATGATACAACATTTCAACCAGTGTTGGTCTTTATCAAGTATATACAGTAGAAGAAATGGCAGCCTTATATAGTGTGGGAAAACGTGTGCCAGTCACCAACAAGGTACTGCCCACTAACATTTTATACAAAACACATTTAGAAAATCTCACATAATACATAAAAAGAGTACATATATCTTGAGTTTCACCTGTGATAATGATAAGATGAAAATAATGTCCATATTTAACAAGTAATAGAGCAAATGTTATGACACCATATACACCTCTGGTGTTATCAAACCAATCACCATTTAGCATCCTGGTAGTCAAGGAGACTATGCACCAGTAACATCTCATGACACATATAAATAAAAAAAAAACAATGCCATCAACCAATGAGTCCATATCCTTTGTATTGGTGCCGAAATCGCAAGGTTTATAGACCAATCATGTGCACTTACACTGCTGTAGATACCCCAAGCTGCTGTCTCGTACACTATCTCACCGCCGGCAAGGCAACGCCCCCATGCACATGTGCTAAAACTCCCACACCACATGAGGCTGACCATGTGACAAAGTCACATGACCGCACTCTCCGGACACAGGGCACGGTTAGTGGGCAGTACCTTGTTGATAATTGGCACACGTGTTCCCACATTATATAAGGCTGCCATTTCTTCTATTGTCTATACTTGATAAATACCAACACTGGTCAAAACGTATCATGGTGGAATAAAGATTTTTTTCTCTTTTTCACCTGGACTGGATGCTGCTCCTTTTTGTTTTTTGAATTGCTGTATCTCCAATTGGGTTCATTGGAGTTGGAAAGTGCATCTAAACATTGAAGTGCTGTTGGCTGCTTCTCATGTTCTGCATGCTGACATCATCACACCACATGAGTTTGTGTCACAGAAAGCAATGGGCAGGAAGCTGAGGATGGGAACCTGCAGCTACACAGCCATTTTGTCTTGTAGACAGCGGAGCTGCAGAATCCCTACATGACTAGCATTTTGCACATGATGAGAGCAATCTGGCCATGGACCCCCAACAGTCTCGGGCTTCGAGAAACAGGCCAGACTGCCCTCATTATTATCCACCCTGCAAAGGCCCTGCTCCACATTTTTTCTTGACTATGAAAATTGTAGATTCACTCTGAAGGCATCAAAATTATGAATTAACACATGTGGAATTATATAATTAACAAATAAGTGTGAAGCAACTGAAAATATGTCTTATACTCTAGGTTCTTCAAAGTTTCCACATTTTGTTTTGATTACTGCTTTGCACACTCTTAGCATTCTCTTGATGAGCTTCAAGAGGTAGTCACCGGAAATGGTCTTCCAACAGTCTTGAAGGAGTTCCCAGAGATGCTTAGCACTTTTTGGCCCTTTTGCCTTAACTCTGTGGACCATCTCAATTGGGTTCAGGTCTGGTGACTGTGGAGGCCAGGTCATCTGGCGAAGCACCCCATCACTCTCCTTCTTGATCAAATAGCCCTTACACAGCCTGGAGGTGTGTTTTGGGTCATTGTCCTGTTGAAATATAAATGATGGTCCAACTAAACGCAAACCAGATGGAATAGCATGCCTGTTGTGAGTTCATTTTCCCCTTCACCGTTGATGTCTGATGAACTCCCTCTGCTGGTGAAGAGAGGTAGTGAAATTGATTGGGTTGGGAAGAACCTGTCATCTGAACAGGTGGAGCCTGATTGGACACCCGGAATCACTGAGTGGATATAAGGCAGCCAACGCCCTACAGGGGTGCTGGTGATCCTTTATGCTCTGAGCTCTTGCAAACCAGTTCAGTACCTGTCTTCTGAAAGCTAAGTATTTGCTCTCTTATTTTTCCATGAGATATTGTCTGTTTACTTAGTGTTTGTGTTCTGCCTGCCCTTGTTGGTACAGGCTGAGCTCCATTTTTGTCTCTGGTCAAGTTGATCTTTTGCTCAGTCTTCAGAATATACCTGAGTGCTGATATAGTGATTTTGAAGTCTAGTGACTTCAGGGCCTTTTTTCTATCAGACGTGTTGGACATTATTTTGGCAGAATTTTTGCGGATTGCAGCCAGCATCTTTTCTGTCCTTTCCTATTTAGTTAGTTGGGCCCCATCGTTTGCTCAACCTGTCTTTCTGTCTGTGTTACCTCACAGAGCCGCCCGACCACCAAACACAAATGCCGCAGCCCGTTTATGCTCACAGAGCTCGGCAATGTGACCACTAGTATATAGACACAGGACTCTGTCCCTGAGACACTGGGTTAGAGTCCCTCTAGTCACACTAGTATTCGGCACCGCAACAGAGGTGCCAAGAAGAAACAAATTAAACAACTAAAGTGCACTATATGTGAACTGCACCGCTCTGGCGGACGCCACTAACCACCCGGAACACTGGAGGAAAGCGCTAGACTGGCGCACGGCGTCGCACTGGCGGATGCAGCCGCTTAATGCTGTACTGAAGGTGCCCAGCTATGGTGCTAAGTGAGGTGCTGAGATGTGGAAGCACCGTGGAGTAGAGCAAGCCACTAGTAGGTGCTGACTCTAACTCTATAGCCCTATACCATACGTATCCAAGGAGGGTAGTCATAATGAGTCAGTCACCAGATACATGCATCCATCATCACTCACACAATATACAATAAGTGTCTATACTAGCGCATGGTCGAGCGGCCATGCGTCTCTTTTATATCGGCGTCCTTCTGGGACCTTCCCAGTAGTGGACCAATCCGAGCAGGAACGGGACCTGCGCATGTGACCTCAGGCCTCCAATGTCCAATGAGAGGTGGTCCAATGGGCATGCTCAGTACCCAAAAGACAGGACTTAGTCCTAGAAGCGTCTACTTGCTGCTGACTCAAGGATGGTGTTATAGCAGAGCCAGAAGAAGCAACCAGACGCCTAGCATCAGCCTGGGCAAGATGCCTGGACCGACGTCTTTGCTGAGCAGGAATCTCTGCGGCTGCAGAGGAATGGGAGACCACCGAGGACATGGCTCGAGATTCCCCCTGTGCCATGGGGGAGACTCGATGCCTAACACCAGGACTCTGAGTCCAATATACCACTTTACCTAGATTCCTGGGATTATCAAGTGACAGTGGATATCCTCATTGAAGCCATCAATCAGACTTTGAAGATTGACAAGTACTCTAATTCCACCCCGGATCACGCGTGTCCTTCATGAGGACCAGACGCTCTCATAAACTTTTCTCTAACCATCCTGAATTTCAGGACATAGTCCTGAAGCACAGGTAGCGACCGGACAAACATTTCGCATGGAGAAACCTCTTGAAGCGAGATATCTATTTTTTTCGGATCTACGGAAGGAAGGGTCCGAGCCTCCTCCGGTTGATCCTCCAGTATCGCGTCTGTCCACTAAAACCCTTCTATCCTGGCCAAATGGTTCTTCCATTAAAGATCCCAAGGACTGTAAGATAGAAAATCTGGCTCATTCAGTTTTTAGAGTGTCAGATGCGGCTCTCTCTCCCTCTTTCGCCACAATGTGGGTAGCTAAGGCTATGGTCTCTTGGGCTAATACTCTGTCCAGAACCATTCAGGATAGTGACCTTCCCCCGGAAGCAGCAGACCTGGCAAACCAGATTACCCTAGTCAGGTGTTACTTAGTGCACGCTTCCCTGGAAGCAGCTAACAGTGCCGCTATTGCAGCTGCTAATGCCATCTCCATTAGATGAGCATTGTGGCTCAGGGAATCACGAGCAGACTCTGCTTCTAAAAGGTCCTTAATTTCTCAGCCTTACCAGAGCGGTCATTTATTTGGAGAGAAACTGGATCAGCTTATGTCAAAGAAATGGTTAATCTTAGTTTCTAAAGTCCAGAAAAATAACTGAAAAATAACTTGTAACTCATGACACAATTTTAATTGTTATCATCTGTCTACGTGGTTAGAAAATTCTGCCAAGTGGTCAGTTCCAAAAATTCTCTCTTTTCTCAGAATAATGTCTAAAATGTCAAGGCTAAGTATTCTGGCCTATTAGTATTACCGGATGCAGTTCCACGAATTGTTAAATTGATATCAAGGAAGTGCCATACTCCCGTCATCCCCAATTAGACACATAATATATCATTTTGTCATATCTGTTATATAACTATTGTTTTTGCCAACTATCCACCATTTCGAAATTGTTACACAATATTACGGAAATTGTCTATATTTGTCCATTTCCTCTTTTGTGATCCTATAAAAGAAGTACCCATCTTAATAAAGGGAGAGATTAACTTGAAAGACAAGCCTCCTGTGTCTCTCTTTTTACATCTTCATTCCTAGGATCCTAGGTAAGATAAAATTTTACCCGAGGTTGGTGATTAGAGAAAAAATCCCGGCGCTGACACTTATCGCTGACGCCACACGTGTGAAAAGTAGATTTCTTCCCCAGCAAAAGACCAGGTGGCCATTTCGGCATCAGCAACAGACTCATTTCCGGTCCTTTTGCAACAATATGTGATGGCCCAATGCTACCGCCTCTTCCGGATCAGGACGCTCTCCACTTACTGACAAGGGTCCCCAGGTTTCATATAGACCCAACCTGTCATAAAAGAGCTGTCCCAAACTGTCCAGATCTAGTACCCTAGGTTCCATAGATTTTCGGTGCAATGACTCGTGGGATTTTCCACTCAACACAAGCAAGTAGTCCATTGCCTACTTTGGTTTCGTCAGACCTGGCTCTCTGTCATTCTCGACGAATGAGTCAGGGAACTGGTGTCCTCCAGATACAAAATAGAATTTTCTTCTGGGCTACTTGGCACCAGGTGTCGGCAGAACAGGTCTGCAAGGCTGCGACTTGGTACGGTCTGCACACATTCTTGAAGAACTACAATATCCACACTCAGGCCTCCGCAGATGCAGGCCTGGGAACACGGATTCTGTGGGTGGCAGTAGGACACCTCTAGTCAGCTGGTATGTGGGGTTTGATCTGTTATGTTGTTCCCCACCCAGGGACTGCTTTAGGACGTCCCGCGGTCCTGTGTCCCCAATGAGGCAAAGAAGAAACAGGGATTTTTGTGTACTCACCGTAAAATTATTTTCTCCAAGCGACTCATTGGAGGACACAGCACCCACCCTGTTAACATGACGGTTTTTGCTTGTTCTTTTTTTTGCCATGTTGTATCTTTATTTGTCACTGAACTGGTTCGGGCTGGAGCCAGCGGTAGGTGTATACTGCAGAGGAGGAGCTAATTTTTCTATATTGACTTAGTGTCAGCCTCCTATTGGCAGCAGCATACACCCACAGTCCTGTGTGCCCCAATGAGTGACTCGGAGAAAAGGATTTTACTGTGAGTACACAAAAATCCCTGTTTTTACCCCAACACACTAATGTTCTCCATTGTGCCAATGTTAGAAATGGCATAATGTCAGCAATTCAGGGATAAAATAACCACATATATGATGGATGTTGTAAAAGTAAATCAAAACGGTGGTATATCAGAAGAAATCAATCTGATAATGTAGTCAAGTTAATTATACTCTGAATTTCAATAACAGGAACTTCTAAGAACTGAGCTATATGGTAGATTAGTATCAATCTCTGAGCAGTACTTGTAGGAACTTCTTAATTTAGTATACACA
Source organism: Dendrobates tinctorius (assembly GCF_039654945.1). Lineage (NCBI taxonomy): Eukaryota > Metazoa > Chordata > Amphibia > Anura > Dendrobatidae > Dendrobates > Dendrobates tinctorius. The sequence continues at coordinate 54,419,382 of NW_027361703.1, forward strand.
ACAAACTTTGCTCTTGGCATCAACACGCTTCGACAGGCTGAAACTTTAATTGAAACAATACAGTCTGTGTTGTAGCTATGTCATTGGTACACCAGAAGCCCTCATAATGGTGCCAGTTTCTTCTGAGACTTATTGCCCTTGCTAGTTTGCCAGCTCTTTTGGTTCTGCTAGGTCTGAACTCTTTGAGGACAGGAAGGGACACAACGCCAGCTGATTTTAAGAGGCTATGTTGAATCCTCTTTTGTGCACATATACTTTAGCACAAAGTGTAAACTAAGAGGCCATCTCAGTCCTCACTCTTGCCCCAGTTTGCTGCTTCTCCCTTCCTACCAGGCAAAAGAGGATCTTTGCTATTTCCTGCCATCTCTCTGAGATTTTGAATACACTATGCTGACCTTTCTTAAAATTATCCTCTGCAACATCAACATTGTTCAATGATACCTTGTTCTGTGTGTCACAACTATACACGAGTAATGTCACTTATTGTGCATCTTTTTTAAAGACTGCACTGACCATAAAAGCTTATATTTTATAGGTGTAAGAGAGAGAGAGGACATAAGAGCTTACACTCTCCAGGTGAGAGAGATTCCATTGACCATAAGAGCTAACACTCTATAAGAGAGAAACTTACCATGTAGCTCTGGAAATGGAAAATTACTCAGGTGCACAAATTGAGCTCTGCTATAAATTGGTGATTTGTAATCACCCAGGTTCTGACCACTACTGTAGAAGACATGATAATCCGTGAAGTGTCATAGATGCAGGGCATTATATAGAAACTCACATAACAATTCAAAATGAGGTTAGGCTAGTTTCACATTTGCGCTTCTGTGCGCAGCGCATCGTGCGCACCCGTGCGCATGCGCACTGCGCACCTATGTTTAACATGACGTGCACATGGTCTTGCGCACACTTGCGTTTTCGTGCGCATGCTTTTTTTGTCTTTTGCGCCAGGCGCGCCAGACGCAACATGTTGCATTTTTAGGTGCGCCCTGTCTCGGCAAAAAAACGCATGCGCACGCTTGCGCACGGAATGCGCAAAAACAACACATTGAAGTCTATGGGAACGCATGCGTGCGCATGGTCTTGCGCACGGTTGCGTTTTTTGCGCATGCGTTTTTTGAGTGAAACAAGTCTAGAATGTTCTCTAGACAATGGAAAAAATGTCACACCTAAAAACGCATGTGCATAAAAAAACGCAAACGCATGCAAAAACGCATGTAAAACGCAAGCAACGCTGCGTTTTTTTGACGCATCAGCGAGCACATGACGTTAAAAAATGCGTGTTTGTTTTGCGTTTTTCTTTGCGTTTTTTATGCGCACGATGCGATGCGCAAAAAAACGCTAATGTGAAACTAGCATTAGACTGCTCTCTTATGCTTCAGCAATGTGGGAAATGGAAACCAGGCAAACTTTCATTTTTTTTAATGAACCATGAATCAGATCTCAAGTTTTTTGAATTCTTATGGAACTGAAAATTTCAGGAAATTCAACACCAAATCTCCTCCTCAGATTGATCTGCTCATCTCTAGAGCATATAAAAAAAACTTTAAATAGTTTGGATGGCAGTTTTAGCCAGGTAGACTGTGGATAAGCTTATGACAAGCATACTTATTTTATTTACACTATTTATAAAGACTAAGTGAAGAGTTTTAAATTGTCTAAGTGATTAGCATTCTTAATTTATGGCAGAAAAGGCTATTATTTCTCCTTACAAATGTTTCCATCCTGCAATTAAGGCAAGGGTACAATTAATCCAGCATACAGCAGTAGCGCCCCTTCCATAGTAAATGAAGCAATTCCAAATATTCTTCTTTTGATGGAACACACAAGTTTGTCACTCTCAAAGTTATTCTTGAAAAAAGGTTTCACCTCTGACACAAATTATTCCGTAGATGATAGGGTTTTAAACGCTAGAAAGAATTTATATTCCCCCTGTCAACTTGTAACATCCCAACTTAAAGTGTATTCAGTATGCTTACTTCGTACTCTGAAGAGTGCTGTCACTTCCCTGCCAGGGAACATAACCCCAGAGGAAAAGAGCAGAGAGCTATAATAATAATTTTATTTTTAAAGACCAACATATTCCCCAGCACTTTACAATTAATTAAATGCATGTTCAGAAAAAGACATTACAAAATAAAATTGTTCAACAGTTACAGGAGGAGTGAGGGTCCTGCTCACAAACTTACAATCTATAAGGAAATAGGGGGGCATGGTAAGTATAAAGTACTTGTCATGTATGTTCCAACCATGATTATAATAAATAAGGGTTTTCATATAAAGCTGCATGATCCTGTCACCAACCAGTATCTCTCTAAGTACAGTTACCAAGTGTTTTTAAATCATATTTAAAAATGTGGGGTCTATGTATAAATTGGTTCATCCAGAGTAGTGCATTCCAGAAAACTGGTGCAGCACGGTAGAAGTCTTGGAGACAGAGATGCAGATTATGGAGGATATCAGCCTTAGATAAGTTGCAGAATGGAGAGCATGGGTAGAGGGATAGACAGAGATGAGAAAGGAGATGTAGGGTGGTACAGAACTATGGAAAGCTTTGTGGGTGAGGGAGATAAGTTTAAATTGTATGCTGTGGTGAATGGGTAACCATTGCAATGACTGGCACAAGGTGGAGGCATCGGTGAAGAATAAATACAGGTATGCCACAGCCACAATGACTTAAATTGCCTAAAATTGCAGAAAACATAGAAAGATGATTGATTGGAGAAGCATGGTATGATTTCTGTGATTTGTAAAAGAGCAATTAACCACAATGGCCTATATGTAATGAAAAACCTAGGTTTACGATGGTTACCGAGAATCGTACACAGTGTCATCAGAGTCCCCCAGGGATGAGCAGGCGATTTACTCAAATGAGTATAATCTGTTTACCTGTTTGTTACATCAATCCAGTAAAATATGGAAGGCTGTTTCTAGTCACTATGCCACTTTTTAATTTAAAACCACCTGATGCAAAAGAAAAGTCACCAATACTGTGAACAATAAAACTTCATTTTTAATTATTTATTTTGATTTAACAAAATGGATTAACAAACACTTTCCTATTGTGCTTTCATTTTCAGGCTGTTAGGCATGTATAAGAATTGAGTAGGATGAAAAAAAATGGATATTATTATGAAACATTGAGTATGATGCAAAAAATGGATATTATTATTGTAAAATTATCTCAGAGTGCAGCTGTTTTTTCTTAGCTTTATTGACTAGGTTGTCTTACCTTGCACCTGTTCACACTTGTCTTGTTCAGTTCAGAGGTGCTGGTCAGTCTTTTTGATATTTGTATATTTGTAGTACATACCATCTGACTGAGCACGATTGCCATCAGCCTAAAGAGGTTTTAATTAGAACTGGATCCTAATTACCCTTTTACCACAGTAGAGGCATCATGTAAAGCCCCCATTACACACTGCGATATCGCTAGCAATATCGCTGTAAAGTCACCGATTTTGTGACGTTGCAGCGATATTGGCAGCGATATCGCTGCATGTGATACTTACCTCCGACTGGCTCCCCCGCTGGTTATCGCTGATCGTGCGAGAAGCTCCTGGACCATTCCTCGTCGGCCACTTCCTGCTGGGACTTCCTGTGGTGCCGACGAGCGACGCGTGGAGCCGGGCGGGAGGACGCAGGATCGCCGTGTCTGACAGGTAAGTAGCGATCCCCGTCCCCAGCGATGTCGCTAGTGAGATCTGCCTGAGTGGCAGCTCACTAGTGACCACCTAGCGATTCACCAGCGATCCTGACCGCGTCATATCGCTGGTCGGGATTGCTGGTGAGTCGCTAGGTGTAACGGTACCCTTAGGTTAGGCTCCCAACAAAAAGTTACGCCTTGTCACTGACTGCTGAGCTCTCATGAATTGGCCAAGTGTGTGCTAAGTACTTTCATTTTTGACATATTTTCTATAGCAGTAATGCATTTCAAATTTCATTTCAATGTTTGCATCCTATAGCATTTCAGATTTCAGCTGTTTTTTCTTAGTTTTATGACACATTACTTCAGAAGTGTACTCCAGTTGTAAGTTCTTGTTCCCTGAGAAAATTTTATTGCATCTTATAGATTTTGATATGCTGAACACAAATATGTGCTCCAAAAGTCTGTTTTGGATAAAAAATTTGGGCTTACTGTGCGCTGCTGAGACCAGGATAAAGTCACCACATGAGAATCTTTTTAACTCTTTATTCCCAACGCGTTTCAAAGTGAAAAGCCACTTCTTCTTCAGGGGATGACATCCCCTGAAGAAGAAGTGGATTTTCACTTTGAAACGCGTTGGGAATAAAGAGTTAAAAAGATTCTCATGTGGTGACTTTATCCTGGTCTCAGCAGCGCACAGTAAGCCCAAATTTTTTATCCAAAAGGAATTATATTGGCGGTCACGTTTGTGAACCTCGGGCGTGCAGCAGGCTGACATTGATTTACATGCGTTTGTTCGTTCGTGGAAAGGTGAGTAGATTCCATTTGAATTTATTCTATCTTCCACCCAGATAAGACCCTATTGCGCTCCTTCCTTTTCAGTTTTATCCAAAAGTCTGTATCACATAAGGTTTTTAACCCCTTAATGACCGGAGCTTTTTTCGCTTTGATTTTTCGCTCCCCTTCTTTCCAGAGCCATAACTTTTTTCTTTTTCTGTCAATATGGCCCTGTGAGGGCTTACTTTTTGTGGGACAAGTTTTACTTTTGAATGACACCATTGGTTTTACCATGTCTTGTACTCGAAAACAAAAAAAAAATTCCAAGTGTGGTGAAATTGCAAAAAAAAGTGCAATCCAACACTTATTTTTTGTTTGGCATTTTTGCTAGGTTCACTAAATGCAGAAACTGACCTGCCATTATGATTCTCCAGGTCATTACGAGTTCATAGACACCAAACATGTCTAGGTTCTCTTTTATCTAAGTGGTGAAAAAAAATTCCAAAGTTTGCTAAAAAAAATTGTGCAATTTTCTGAGACCCGTAGCGTCTCCATTTTTTGTGATCTCTGGTTGGGCGCGGGGTTATTTCTTGCATGCTGAGCTGATGTTTTTAATTATACCACTTTTGTGCAGATACGTTCTTTTGATTGCCCGTTATTGCATTTTAATGCAATGTCGACGTGACTAAAAAAACGTAATTCTGGCTTTTTAATTTTTTTCTCGCTATGCAGTTTAGCGATCAGGTTAATTCTTTTTTTTATAGATCGGGCGATTCTGAATGCAGCGATATCAAATATGTGTAGGTTTGATTCTTTTTTATTGCTTTATTTTGATTGGGATGAAAGGGGGGTGATTTGAACTTTTATGTTTTTTTAATTTTTTATATTTTAAACACTTTTTTTACTTTTTGCATGCTTCAATAGCCTCCATAGGAGGCTAGAAGCTACCATAGCACAATCGCCTCTTCTACATGGAGGTGAGACTCAGATCACCTCTATGCAGCAGAATTACAGGCTTGCTATGAGCGTCGACCACAGGGTCTGCCATCAACAGCCATAGAGGTCTCGAGGAGACCTCTGGTTGTGATGGCAATACAGTGATGACCTCGGATCACGTGACGGGGGTCGTCGCTGCGCTTATTTCTGGACCAGCATCCGGAAGTGCATTTAAATGCCCGCTGTAAGATTTTAACAGCAGTATTTAACCTCATAATAGGCACGGACGGATCGCGATTCCACTTGCGCCTATTGCCGGCACATGACAGCTGTTAAAAACAGCTGACATGTCGCAGCTTTGAGGTGGGCTCATCGCCGGAGCCCACCTCAAAGCGGGGGATATTGCCACCTGACGTGCTATTCTGTCAGCTGGCAGTAATGAGTTAAGAAACAACGTTTATAGTCTACATTATGATGTCCGAGACACTACATACATGTGTATCGATGTCAGTAGCAAAAGCAATTGTTCAAAAGTGTTTTGCAGATGACTTTCGTTTATAATATGTCAGATTAGAGTTGAGCAAAACGGGTCGGTCAATTTCAAAAATCGCCGACTTTTGCTAAAGTCGGGTTTCATGAAACGAAACCCGACCATAGCGTGAGGTCGGCCATGAGGTCGCCGATCAGAGCGCCAAAGTCGCGTTTCAAATTATGCTTCCAGCGCCCTTTTTCAGCCAATGATGGAGGACGCACACTGTGGGCAACGCGATGACATGGGCAGCGGTCACCACCATCTTAGAGAAGAGCATTCAAGTGATTAGCTGGCTTTGTGTGGCATCACAGGGGCTATAAAAGGGCGTGACCGCCATCTTACTTCTGCCGACCTTAGGATAGGGAGAGCTTCTGTTGCTGATTCTGTAGGGAGAGCGTTAGGCAGGGAAGAAGAAAAAAAATTGCTCCTGCTGCTAGCGCTTTTCACTGTACAGTTAGTGTGCAGTGAAAGTGGAGGATTTTAGTTGTGTGCAGCAGCGCTGGTGGTGATTAGACTGCCTTTTCAGGCTACCTGATAGCTGCATTGGTGTGTGCACACTGCTGTTCAAACTGCTTTTTTCAAAGCACTCCAACTTTTATTATTTTGTTCTGCTCAGTTACCGAGCGTTCATTTTTTCACACACCGTATAGCGGTGTATGTATGCTCCTCACACACTACCGTGTACCGGCTGGTATCAGGGACAAATACAAGCTCTCTGTGTGTTACTCTGGAAAAAAAAGCCAAGGAGTTTTTCCGCTTCTCCAGACTGACACCTTAGAGTGCTGTCCTCTTTTCAAACAGTTTACTATATCTGCTGTTTCATAATGGTCCGAACTATACAGAGACAGCGTGTGTCACTCTGTATAAACATAGCCCGAGAGTGACAATTTTCCATACAGACACCGTCTAGCGGTGTACGCTCATCATACACTACCGTGTACCGGCTGGTATCAGGGACAAATACAAGCTGTGTGTTACTCTGGAAAAAAAAAGCTGAGGAGTTTTTCAGTTTTTCCAGACCGACACCTTAGAGTGCTGTCCGCTTTTCAAACAGTTTAGTATATCTGCTGTTTCATTATGGTCCAAACTATACAGAGACAGCGTGTGTCACTCCATATAAACATAGCCTTAGAGTGACAGTTTTCCATACAGACACCGTCTAGTGGTGTACACTCGTCACACACTACCGTGTACCGGCTGGTATCAGGGACAAATACAAGCTGTGTTTTTCTGGAAAAACAAGTCGAGGAGATTTTCCATTTTTCCAGAACTACAACATATAGAGCTGTCAGCTTTTCAAACAGTTTAGTATATCTGCTGTTTCATTATGGTCCAAACTATACAGAGACAGCGTGTGTCACTCCGTATAAACATAGCCCGAGAGTGACAATTTTCCATACAGACATCGTCTTGCGGTGTAAGCTCGTCACACACTACCGTGTACCGGCAGGTATCAGTGACAAATACAAGCTGTGTGTTACTCTGGAAAAAAAAAGGCGAGGAGTTTTTCTGTTTTTCCAGACCGACACCTTAGAGTGCTGTCCGCTTTTCAAACAGTTTAGTATATCTGCTGTTTCATAACGGTCCAAACTAAACAGAGACAGCGTGTGTCACTCCGTATAAATATGTGAAAAATGAGGATGAATGAACTCATGGAGATCAACATCCAACACTGCGGAGACACCATCACGTGTTTCTCAACGCAGTGACTCTAGAGCACTGCCCCCATCCCTTAAGGGAAATATGGAAAACATGCAAAACAGAAGCCGCAGAGACACCATCACATGTTTCTCAACGCAAGCAATGACCAGCCAGGTCTTTCCCCGGGAAGGAACAACCACGGGAAGGACAGTCTCCAATGAAGGAAACCACCTATGCCAAAACATGGTATCCATCCACAGACAGCTGTTTCGGGGTATTGCCCCTCATCAGTGTGGAGTAGGAAACTGGCTGGTAGGAGCAATGCCTAGTAAAAGACTGTGAAAAATGAGGATAAATGAACTCATGGAGATCAACATCCAACACTGCGGAGACACCATCACGTGTTTCTCAACGCAGTGACTCTAGAGCACTGCCCCCATCCCTTAAGGGAAATATGCAAAACATGCAAAACAGAAGCCGCTGAGACACCAAGACGCATTGCTTGCGTTGAGAAACATGTGATGGTGTCTCCGCGGCTTCTGTTTTGCATGTTTTGCATATTTCCCTTAAGGGATGGGGGCAGTGCTCTAGAGTCACTGCGTTGAGAAACACGTGATGGTGTCTCCGCAGTGTTGGATGTTGATCTCCATGAGTTCATTCATCCTCATTTTTCACAGTCTTTTACTAGGCATTGCTCCTACCAGCCAGTTTCCTACTCCACACTGATGAGGGGCAATATCCCGAAACAGCTGTCTGTGGATGGATACCATGTTTTGGCATAGGTGGTTTCCTTCATTGGAGACTGCCCTTCCCGTGGTTGTTCCTTCCCGGGGAAAGACCTGGGTGGTCATTGCTTGCGTTGAGAAACATGTGATGGTGTCTCTGCGGCTTCTGTTTTGCACTCCGTATAAATATAGCCTGATATTGACAATTTTCCATACAGACACCGTTTAGCAGTGTACGCTCCTCACACACTACCATGTACTGTCTGGTATCATGGACAAATACAAGCTATCTGTATGTTTTTCTGGAAAAACAAGCAGAGGAGATTTTCCATTTTTCAAGACCTACACCGTATTGAGCTGTCCGATTCTCAAACGGTATTGTATATCTGCTGTTCGCATTACAGTCACATCTATACAGAGGCAGCGTGTGTGTGTGTGTGTGTGACACTCCGTAAACACATATACTCAGATTGTTACTTACACAAAAAACGTATATAGCTGTACACTTCTGATACACTACCATGTATCTGCTTGTTGGATTACGGTCAAATACATACTGGGCGAGTGACTGTGACTAACAAAATATATACGTAGATTTAATTTTTTTAATACACCTTACACAGCTGGACGCTCCTCATACAGTACCATCTCTCTGCTGGTATTTTGGTTACATTTTCCCAAACATGAGGAAGTATGGTGGAACAGGCCGCAAACGTGGGCAGGGGGGCGCGGCTGGTACTGATGGTGGTGGTGCATCGGCTGGTTCTGGCACAAGCACAATAGTAGCTAAGGCAGGAGGTGTTGAGCCTGCATCATCGTCTGGCCCAAGAAGGCCTGTAAGGTTCCCTTTTCTTGGAGTAGGAAAACCGCTTTTAAAGCCGGAGCTTCAGGAACAAGTTTTGGCGTACATTACCGAAACAGCCACCAGCTCTATTGCTTCCTCTTCTGAACGTTCGAAACCTGCAAGCACGGAGTCATCAGTGCAGGGTTCTGGTCAGGAAAAACACCTTTCCTTGTGTCCTTTCACCCCACCAAAAGTGAAGGATGCGGCAGCCAACACTTCAGATTACTCTATGGAGCTCTTTTCACATAGCATGCCTGGGATAGCCAGTCAAATCATGAAATCCCCAGTCCAAGATGAATCTGACATGGAGTGCACTGATGCACAGCCACTGCTAGATGATTCTGCTGGTACATAGACCCAGACCACTACATTGTCCTCACAGTCTACTGAGCCAGAATCTGACACTGATGAAACTCAGGTGCCCCTTCCCGCATACTATACCACCTTAGATGCTGACACAGATGAAGGTAAAGAGGAAGGTGCAGATGACTTTGAAGAGGAGGTGATGGATGACCCAGTTCTTGACCCAGATTGGCATCCATTGGGGGAGGAGGGTGGCGCTGGCAATTGTTCAGATAAGGAGAAGGATCCGCAGCAGGCATTGACATTGCAGCAGCGGTTATCTGGCAGGCCCATAGCTGAGCAAAAACGTGGAACAAAAAAAAAGGAGTTGCAGGACAGCTTGGCCAAACAGTCAAGTTAGCACAGAGTGCAAGGCCAGAAAATGTATACCATAGTAGGAAGAGTGCAGTGTGGCATTTCTTTGTCCAAAATCCTACTGATGAGGCAAAGAAGTGCGGAAGGACCTTTAGCCGAGGTAAACAACTCAGAAATTTGAATACCAGTTGCATGCTTAGACATTTAAACAACATGCACTTGCAAGCGTGGACGGACTACAAAACCTCAGGTAGCACATGTGCACCTGCTCCGACTGAACGTAGCCAGCAACGCTCCATCGCTTCCCCCACTGGAAGACCACCTCCACCGTTAAGCACACCACCAACACTAAATGTTGAGGTGTCGTCGCAAGACCAAAGCACTCAGGGAATCACAATGGTTTTGCAACACAACGCTGAATCTAGGCCATCACCACCAATACCATCACCAACCCCCTCTCACTCCGTCCGGTCCACCGCTTGTTCCCCTATATAAAACCTTCAAAAGACAAAATGAAAAAAACCCTGCTGTAATTAAATAAGTAAAAAGCAAAAGTGCATTTAAATCATACAGAGTTCTTAGTAATACTGTATTTGATCAAACATAGCATAAAAGCCGTCCCACCATTGACAAGATGACTCTGTGGTCGGGGCGGTCCTACACTGTCTAATATTAAAAACCTTATCATGTGTCAAAGTTGACGTCTGTGTGAATAAGAGCAGGCAAGGACCGGGTCCCAACCACCGGACACCAGTCAGGGGAAGCCTTTTAATACAATTTCCAGCTCAGGAGAGGAAGGCCACACCCCAGCTTGCACAGAAAGCAAAAATACAAAGAAAAAACACAAAAATTGAGCTTGGTTTGAGTTGGTACACATGCAGCACATAAATGCATGTTCACATGGCCAAAAAGTATACAAAACCTACAAAAGACAAAATGAAAAAAACCCTGCTGTAATTAAATAAGTAAAAAGCAAAAGTACATTTAAATCATACAGAGTTCTTAGTAATACTGTATTTGATCAAACATAGCATAAAAGCCGTGCCACCATCAACAAGGTGACTCTGTGGTCGGGGAGGTCCTACACTGCCTAATATTATTATTTATTTATTTTTTTAGTTCCCACATATGCAACTCTCCATTCCAGCTCACCCTACCAGACACTGAGTAGGACAAGAAAATACTCATCCTCTCATCCGCGTACACTGTGTTTGAATGCCCACATTGCCAAACTAATCTCGTTAGAGATGATGATGATGCAGTTGGTTGAAAGCGAACCTTTCCGCGAGCTCATGGCCTACGCAGTACCACGCTATGACCTACCCAGTCGGCACTTCTTTTCTCAAAAAGCCATCCCAGCCCTCCACCTGCATGTGAAAGACCGCATTGTCCATGCACTCAAGCAATCAGTGAGTGGAAAGGTGCACCTCACAACAGATGCATGGTCCAGTAGGCATGGCCAGGGCCGTTACGTGTCCATCACTGCGCACTGGGTTAATGTGGTGGATGCAGGCTCCACAGGGGACAGTGTCGGTGGAACCGTGCTGCCTAGCCCACGGTATAGGAAACAGTTGGCTGTAGGCTTTTGACCCTCCTCCTCCTCCATAAGCGAAAGCTCGTCCACAGAGTGCAGTCGCACGAGGACTCCATCCGCAGCTGGCAGTGTTGCACACGAGGTGTCCCACTTTCGAACAGCTAGTGGTAAGCGTCAGCAGGTGGTGTTAAAGATGATGTCTTGGCGCAACAACAGACACAGCGGAGGTACTGGCCGACTACTTGCAGCGACATACTGAGTCATGGCTGGGCAGTCTACATCTTGAGCCAGGCAAGGTAGTCAGTGATAATGGCCGCAAATTTGTGGCAGCCATAGGCCTTGTAAAACTCACACACATACCTTGCCTGGCTCACACTTTGAACCTGGTGGTGCAGTGCTTCCTTAATAATTATCCGGATTTAACATCCCTGCACCATAAGGTTCGAAGACTGTGCTCATACATCCGTCGATCGGCCGTACACTCCAGTCGTATGCAGAAGCTGCAGCGGTTGCTCCACCTCCCCAAGCACCGCCTAATTATAGACGTTGCAACAAGGTGGAACTCCACCCTGCACATGGTTGAGAGGCTGTGCGAACAGAGGCAGGCTGTAATGCATTTGTGGGATGATACACAGCCAGGCAGTTAGAGGGAACACATGGAATTGTTGGGTGTGCAGTGGTCAAAGCTGAAATACCTCTGTAAAGTCCTTCAGTGTTTTGAGGAATGCACATGGCTGGTAAGCGCAGATGACGCCATCATTAGCATGAGCATCCTACTTATGTGTCTGCTCATGCAAAGTTTGATGCACATTAAGGAACAGGCGTCTGCAGCAGAGGAGGAGGGAAGCCTTGACGAGGTGGAGGAAGAGGAGGAGGGGGATGATTATTTTGGGCAGGAGGATGCTTCTCAAGGGGCAAGAGAAAATGTTGGTGTTCCAAGTTCAGGTACAGTGTTTGTGCATGACTGTAGGGATGTGGATTTGCCAGAAAGTGCTCCTCCACCCTGCAGTGGCAGTGCATTATTGACACCTGGAACATTGGCCCACATGTGCGATTATGCCTTGCGGATCATAAAAAGGGACCCCCGCATTGCCAAAATGATGAAGGATAACAACTACTGGCTGGCCAGTATCCTCAATCCACGCTACTAGGCAAATTACACAACATCATGCCACAGGAGAACCTAGAGATAATATTGGCTAACAAACAAGCAACTCTGGTAAACCATTTGTTTGAGGCTTTCCCAGCACACAGCAGCGGTGCTGTTTCTCCCACATAGTGGGCACAATGGAAGAGGTGCTCGTGGTGCACACAGCCGAAGTGGCATTGGAGACAGGGGTTTCATGACCATGTTGTGGATTGGATTGATTTCTCAAGTACTGCTCACACGACTCCTAATACTGCACTAACACTGCATCGATTAAAAGTGACAGGAGACAGCAGTTGTCAACTATGGTGACAAACTACTTATCCTCCCTTATCGATGTTCTCCCTCACAGGTCATTCCCCTTTTACTATTGGGCCTCTAAACTGGACACTTGGCCTGAATTGGCACAATATGCCTTACAGGAGCTTGCTTGCCCTGCTGCTAGCGTGTTAGCTGAAAGAGTCTTCAGTGCTGCTGGATCAATCCTGACAGAAAAAAGGACCCGTCTGTCAACCCAAAATGTTGATGATCTAACCTTCATTAAAATGAACATGCATGGGTTTCCAAGGATTTTGTACCACCTTCCCCTGATGACACATAGGTTGCCAGAAAAATGCCTCGCTTTTGTTCTCTTCTTCCTCTGACTTGCCCAATTCCGTCATTTACAGCTGCTGAATGTCCAGCCTACCCATCAACATATGCCATTTTTTAAACCTCCCTAACTGAGCTGACCAACACCCCCCCAAGGGCAGGGGTCAACACCTGGCACACCCGGTAAGTGCCGTTGCTCTGAACAGGTGGATGGGCCCACTGATGGCCGACTGCACTGGCACAGGGCCCCTCATAGTACAGTACAGTGTCTCTGATGGTGGGGGGGCCCACTCGCCGTCAGACACAACAGCGTACTATGAGGGGCCCTGTGCCAGTACCGTCGCCCACGTGTGTGCCCCCCTGCTTGGTCATGGCCACAGCACTTGCAAGTTGCAATACTTACCTCTCCCTGCACCACCGCTGTGTAGTCTGGGCAGTTAATTCCTTCACAGGGACGGCCAATAGAAATTTGGTGTATTCATCGATGATGGTTAAGATGTAGCTATGGCCTGTCCTGCTGGCCTCTACCTTCAGATGATCAATGGCTACCATTTGTAATGGACGTCAACTTACAAGCGGATGCAGTGGTGCTTTATGATCACCTTTCACAGTTGTGATAGTCACAGACGTGTGACATTCCTGCCACCATTTTTCAATGTCTCCTCTCATGCCAATCCAATAGAACCGCCTACGACCTGTGGCTTCTGTCTTTTGCCCTCCAAAACGACCAGACACATCATGATAGGCACTGAGGACCATGTCCACATCTCTCCCTGTGATCACAATTTGATGGAGACGATTGACAGTGATGTGATCCACGCTACTGCGATAAAGCTATCCTTTCTACACAAAGAACCGTTTTCACTGTCTCCACAGACACAGTAAGTGAGGGTCTGCATCGCCTCTGCAACATCTACCATCATGTTTTCCCGCAATGAGTAATTCCCACATTTCTGCAAACACTCGACTTTCCGTCTGTACTTGTATCCATGTAGTTTCCAGTAGAGGAGAGTCTGGACTGTCTTACTGAAATTGAAATATATACGAAGATTTAAAAGTACCACAACACTGTATACTGGTGTGCGCCTCGAATACCTTTCCCTTTTTCTACTTTTTAAATTCTGGTATAATACATACTGAGCCGGTGAGTGTCAGTGTCTGACTCCGGAAGTGTAGAAGGAAATTTACAATTACCCCTAGACTGGATACACCTGGTATGTGCTGATACAGTACCTTTGTTCAAAATTTTTTATTAAGGTATCATCCATAATGAGTGAGCGTGTGTGGTTTCCGCCTTCTATATAGACGTTGAATCAGAGATACCAATTTTTACCCTATACTCGATCCAGTTTGTATCTTGTTATACTGTACCTTTGGTACATATTTAGTGTTACGGTCACATCCATACTGATTAAGCGTCTGAGAGTGACTACGGGACTATGTAAACGGAGATTTTAATTGTACACTATAATATATATACTTGCTATCTTGTTATCCAGTACCTTTTTAACAACATTTTTTATTATGGTCAAAACCAGACTGAGTGAGCGTCTGAGGGTGACTCCGGAAATATATACCGAGATTTCAAATGTGACCAACACTGTATATAGCAGTACGCTTCGGATACAGTAACCTTTTTTGCTATTTAGATTCAGGTGTAATCCATAATGAGCCTGTGAACGTCTGTCTGTTACTCCGGAAATATAGCTGTACGCTGTACGCTTGTGTTACATTACCCACTTACAGCTTTTCATATTCTTGTGTAATCCATACTGGGCCTGAGAGTGTTTGTGTCTGCCTCCTGAAATATATACGCAGATTCAGAATGTTTACACTATACTATATATACCTTGTATCTGGTGATACTGTACCCTTTTTCAAATTTTTATTTTATTGTGTAATCCATACTGAGCCTGTGAGCATCTGTGTATGACTCATGAAATATATACGGAGATGTACTATTATTCCTAGACTGTCTAGAGCTGTGCGCTTCTGTTACAGTACTATATATCTGCTGGTATTTTGGGTCTATTTTCCAAAACATGAGGAAGTATGGTGGAAGAGGCTGCGGGCATGGGGGGCCACCTGGTACTGATGGTGGTGGTGGTGCATCTGCTGGTAGTGCTAAAACCACAATAGCAGCTAAGGCAGGAGGTGTTGAGCCCGAGTCATGGTCTAGCTCCGGAAGGCCTGTAAGGCTCCCTTTTCTGGGAATAGGTAGACTGCTTTTAAAGCCGGAGCATCAGGAACTTTTTTTGGCTTACATTGCTGAAACAGCCTCCAGC
Organism: Dendrobates tinctorius; assembly: GCF_039654945.1. NCBI lineage: Eukaryota > Metazoa > Chordata > Amphibia > Anura > Dendrobatidae > Dendrobates > Dendrobates tinctorius. The sequence continues at coordinate 54,434,700 of NW_027361703.1, forward strand.
TCTATCGCCTACTCTTCTGAAGTTTAAAAAAATCCAAGTACTGAGTCGTCAGTGTAGGCTTCTGGTCAGGAGCAACCCCTTTCCTTGTGTCCTTCACTCACATCAAAAGTGAAGGATGCGGCAGCACACACTTCAGATAACTCCATGAAGCTCTTTTCACATACCATACCTCGGTTCATTAAAAATAGGGCCTATCATATACTGGAGCATTCTAAATGGGGGACCTCAGACACTGGAGCAGCATTTACGGGGCCCATTATACACTGGAGCATTAGAAATGGTGCACATTATATATGGAGCGTTATTGGGGCCCATAAGACACTGGAGCATCATCCATGAGGCCCATCATATACTGGAGCATTCTAAATGGGGCAGATCAGACACTGGAGCAGCATCTATGGGGCCCATCATATACTGGAGCATTCCAAATGGGGGACATCTGACACTGGAGCATCATCCATGAGGCCCATCATATACTGGAGCATTATTAGGACCCATAAGACACTGGAGCATCATCCATGAGGCCCATCATATACTGGAGCATTCCAAATGGGGGATATCAGACACTGGAGCAGCATTTACGGGGCCTATTATACACTGGAGCATTAGAAATGGTGCACATTATATATGGAGCATTATTTGGGCCCATAAGACACTGGAGCATTATCCATGAGGCCCATCATATACTGGAGAGTTCCAGATTGGGGACATCAGACACTGGAGCAGCATTTACGGGGCACATTATACACTGGAGCATTAGAAATGGAGCCAATTATATGTGGAGCATTATTTGGGCCCATAACACACTGGAGCATCGTCCATGGGGACCATCATATACTGTAGCATTATGTGGAGCTCATCATATACTGTATGGAACATTATATGTGGCCAATTATTCTGTATGGAGAAATATATGGGGCACATTATTCTGTATGGCGCACAATGTGGAGGCCATAATACTGTATGAAGTGATATACTGTCCTATTTTTGAGCTAATGTAGAATTTAAAATAGGTATCAGTCATGTCATGTAAGCAGTGAAGTATTTGTCACTGTACTATACATATATTTCTGTGCTGTATTGGAGCATCATGAGTTGTGGTATGTGTTAAAGGGGCACTCTTTGGCCCAGGGCACATGAAAACCTGGAGCCAGCCCTACCCCCCCACAACTTTAGCCAAATAACCCGCAGTTTTCAGTGCGTAACTATTATTATGAAGTAAATTAAGGTTGACAAGCTTCAGTAATAAGAATTGATGTTTTTGGCATTGAAATGGGCACTGTAGGTGTGTTTACTCTGTAGGTGTGTTTACTCTCATGAAACCCGACTCGACCCTAAAAAAGGAAAAGTCACTCATCTCTATGTCAGATGCTTCTCGAATAAGATTCCAGCAATAGTCAGCCAGCATTGACGTACTCCACTTTCCCTGGTACCTTTTCTCCATCAGCGCAATGTTTTGGTGAAATCTTTCACCGTATTCCTCGCTAACGGCACCAAGATTGGCTGGAAAAAAGTCCAAGTGAGAATGTAGAAAATGCATTATTAGTGACATATTGCATTTTATCAAATGATATGCTGTGAGCATGTTGTCCACGAGTTGTTCAAAGTTCGGTGCCCTGCTGTTGCCAAGGAAGTTGAAGGTTACATCTTTAAAGGCTCTCTTCATGCCACCTGTTCAGAACCTTGCAAAAGACCATCAAAGCTACTGTCATCCATTATATCTCTGATCTGTGGGCCAATAAAAGTACATTGTTTAATCTTTGCATTACTTATTCTTGGAAATTTCTGTTGCAAGTAAGAAAAGGCTTCCAATTCTTAGTTCATTGCCTTTACAAAATTCTTCATAAGCCCAAGTTTAATATGCAATATATCTTTGCTGGATCAATGAGAGGATTATGTTTAACATTCTTATGTCCAGCAACCAGGTTTACACGGAGAGGCCAGTCCTTTCTGAAATAGTGCATTTATCGTGCACGACTGTCCCACTCACAAATTTAACAACAATACTTGGTATGTCCAAGCTACAGTCCAAGAAGATGTGCAACAACTTTTAGATCACCACATATGTTCCAGCTATAATTTCTATAATTAATGTGGGTCAACAGTAACTCCATATTCTCATATGTTTCTGTCATTTGTACGGCATGTCCAATAGGTATAGGATAGATATTTCCGTTGTGTAGTAAAACAGCCTTCAGACTTAAAACTGACGAGTCAATAAACAGTCACCATTCCTTCGGGTCATGTTCTCATCCAAGAGCACATGGTTGTAAAATTGATTAAGATCTTCCTGATGACTGCAAAAAACAGAAACTTGTTCCTGGTAATAAGAGGTTCCGTTCTTGTAGCCTTGATCCCAATAATTTTGCCTGCCTCTTTGACAATTTCAAATCTCTGTCCAAGTCACTCAGATCAGCTTGACTGAACAGATGTGGATTAGATGTAGAAGGCTCAAAGTCTGGGTCTGCAGCAGTTTCATTTTCCACTGACATTGTTAGTTCACCTTCATCATCCTCCATTGTCCATACTTTGGGCAGCTTTGGAACACGAAGACTTTCATCGTGTGGCACTGGTCTTATGGTTGAAGAAAGATTAGGATATTCTATTGATTTCTTGTTCTTTGCTGAATATCCTGTTAAATTTGTAAGGCAGAAGTAGCAATGTGTAATATGATCTCTCTGCTCTCTCCATATCATTGGGACAGTGAACGGCATTGAAGGTCGTGATCCATTCAGCCATGCTCTAAGTATGTCAGCATTGTCTTTTGATTCCTCCCCTGCCCAGGAGATGTGGTATGCTCAGTACACGGTCAGCCGAATGATTCACTGCGCCTGCGAGGAATTCGCATACTAAGTGCTTGCATACAGTGGGGAAAAAAGTATTTAGTCACCAAAAGGTGATTTTTTTGGATTTGTTTTCTCATTTTGACTCTCATAGTTGTGGTCTACCTATGTTGTCAATTACAGGCTTCTTTCATTGTTTTAAGTGGGAGAACTTGCACAATTGGTTGCTGACTAAATACTTTTTTCCCCACGGTATGTGTAGATCAGCGATTTATGTTATTTCAGTGGAAAATTCAAAATATACTGTTTCAGAAAAAGTTCATATATGAGTTTTTAGAATTATAACAGAATATTATAATGTTTCATATCATTTCTCAAAAACCTTACATGATAGGAAAATCTGAAGTCATTTCTGAAATTAGGATGAAAAAATCTTTCAGGAACACTCAAAATTGTCCGAGGGACAAAACTTTGGTAACACAGTGTAATTGACTGGTGTACATTCTGTTGGTTCTGTTGGCAATGCACACCAGTTAAGAGATGCATCTTCTTAATGAATTAGACACATTATGCTAAATGGAGCCCATTGATTAAGACTTGGGCAGCATGGTGGCTCAGTGGTTAGCACTGCAGCCTTGCAGCGCTGGGGTCCTGGATTCAAATTCCACCAAAGACATCATCTGCAAGGAGTTTGTATGTTCTCCCCGTGTTTGCTTGAGTTTCCTCTGGATTCTCCAGTTTCTTCCTTTACTCCAAAGAAATACTGATAGGGAATGTGCATTGTGAGCCCCATTATAGATTGTGATGATAATGTCTGTAAAGTGCTGCAGAATGTGATGGTACTATATAAGCAAAGCATAACAATGGGGTTCTGTGGTGATCATACTGAATGGGTGGCAGCAGAGGACATTATGCTGTATAAGGGGCTGTGATGACTATATTGTATAGGCGACCGTGGTGGACATCATACTGTATATTGGAGCATCTGTGGGGAAGATTATACTGTATATAAGGGGTTGTGGGACCATTTTATTGCATCGGTGACTGGTAATCCAAAATACTGTATGGCATGCTGTGGGGGCCATCATACTCTATATGGAAAAATGTGGTGGACATTATACTATACATATGAGGGGCTGTGATGGTAACCATACTATATATTTATGTACTAATAATGATTTGGGTTTTTTATTTAAGTACTGATGACAGTTCTGATGATGAATATGTATAGTCACTGCACACGCTGATTGTACTTAATGTGAAGTAAATTTATTGCTTGACAGTGAGGAAGCGACATCAAACGACACCATTGTGCAGACTTCACACTCCACTGAGCCACCAATAATACAGTGGCATATTTACCAGTCCACCACCTCTTCAAGGAACAGGATTTAGCGGCAACTTTGAATATGCTATCAACTCATTTATGCCTAGCAGTGACACTATCGATTTGGTGAAAACAGACCCTACATTCAATTGAAAAGGCGACTTTGTGATAAAGGCCGATGTGGCCGAAACGTCGTTTGATGTCGCTTCCTCACTGTCAAGCAATAAATTTACTTCACATTAAGTACAATCAGCGTGTGCAGTGACTATACATTGTCTATGCGATTCTGGGACTATCCGTTCCTTCTCACTGGCACCGCGAACTCGAACCCTCTGGCCGAGTGCTAACCATCTGTATTACCTGATGATGAATATGTCACCAGAACAACCATCCTTACAAGAATATGTGAAAAGAACCACTATCAGGGCATGAATACATTACCAAAACCACAAACCGCACAGGAATATGGCACCAGAACCTCCATCAGTTTTGTTGCAAACTGTATTTGATGCATGACAAACGTAAAAACCATCATACGTATCCCTTTATCTATAATACGGTCTGTTTAGTTTCCATTAAGATTTGCTGACACCTTAGTTGGCTAAACAGCCCCCATTATAGTTAAGCTATATTAGTTGCTATGACCATCCTTGGTTCTGACATTTAAAATAAATGAATTCATGGATTAATATCGCTATTTGTCTCTTGTATTGTGTAAATGGTCCAGTGAATGAGTCTATATCTAACTTTGATTATGCTGATTATAAAGGATTCTGGAAAGATAAAGAGCGCAATAGTGTCTTATTTGGGTTAAAAAAGAAGATCAAAGGCAGAAGAAACGCCTACCTGGTGGGGTTATGAAAGGAAAGTCACAACCCTTGTGTTAGTTTGAATAGATATAGGCTGCTGCAGATACACAATGGTTTATCATGTTGAAGCTGGAGAAGAAGTGGAGGTAAATCTGCAATGCCAAAGGGATCAAATGCAGAGAGAGAACATAGAAATTCAAATGCAGTTCTTATTCAACATGTTTTGAAGCACACCTGCGTCTTCCTCTGGACAAACCACAGAGATAAATTACTCAACCCAATCAGTAAAAACAGCAAAAAAAATTAAAACATTGTATTTTTCAGCTGCCACAAATCTACAAAAATGCAATAGGAAGTGATCAAAATGTCTTATTTACCCCAAAATGCTATTAATGAAAATGTCAGATCAACAGGCAAAAAGCAAGACTTTGCATAGTTCCATTGACAGAACAATGAAAATATTACAGGCCTTGTAAAAAAAAAAAGAGAAAAAGAAGCCAGCTCACCTGAAGGCATGTGTAGTGGATAGCCCGGACCACGTGCAGTCTTCACGCAGTAGCCAAAGAAAAAAGGTCCAGCTTTGCAAATTCAAGTCCAATATATTGTTAAAAACAAGTCCAAAACAGAGCAAAAAATAGTGTGTTCACATAAGTAACAAGTAGTAGATTACGCGTTTCGAACAATAGCTTGTTCTTTCTCAAAACACTTACATTGTGCATACACATTAACTTACTTTCTCAGTTCAGACTCCAGTTTTTTTATAAATTTGGAACTGTCTGAATCATAACCACTTGAATAATAAAATGTTGCCTTTTAATTCTATCATAGGATTAATGCCATAAAAACAAACTGTAAAACACTAGTGTAGATTTTTTTCCATTTCCTCCCTAAAAATGTAGAAATGTTTATCAATACACTGTGAGACTCAAATCTGGCATAAAGCTGTTTAAAATCTTTAGGCATTTTTAAGCCTGCTTTGACAACTGGACAAGACATTCAGCTCAAGAGCATAAAACCTATAACTTCATTTGCATATGATTAACTATCTCTGAGATATTTTAATCATAGTTGAAGATTTTACACCATTAAGCTGGATTTTTTTCTACTACATTCTGACCATCATCGTCGTTGGCAGTGACATTCATTACGCGCTCTGGAGGGGCTGGGCAACTGTGGTTGGCTGATATTTTTTCTTTTTTCCAACTTTTTGGAAACAAGGTGGAGCCTAGCCAAGAGGGAGTGTGGCCAATTAAGGCTTAATTATCATAATTTACTCCACAAAGGAGTCAGAAGGAATATTTTGGGATGAAAGAAAGCGTTACAAGATATTAAAATTAATGACAATATGAAGATTAGATTTTAAGACTAAAAAAAACAAAGCAAATCACATCAACATTGTTTATAAGCTTTAGGGAATTTTACAATTCTTAACAATAAATTAGTTGTGAAAATCATCATTTATGCTACTTTCAAAGAAAAACTGGATTAAAAACACACATGTGACATGCACAATGTGAACAAGTCTGTTGGACCATGTTCACTCCACCCTGACTCAAACACAAACAAAAAGCACAGAATGACAAATGTGCAAAAATACCTTGCAATAAGACATAACAGTAGTCAGCAAGTGCTGATAAAAGGTAATAACAAACACAGGGTATTTAGTCTATACGTTTTTTTGCAAAAAAATGTATACCAAGCTGCCTCACCAACGTCAAGGTAACCCGTATTGAAGCAGTCCCTATCTAATGTATTTAATACCTGAACATATGAACTGTGTCTAAATGAGCAGGATTAAGATAGGCGCTTTCTGGTATAGGCACGTGATGCAAGACAGCTCCTTATGTGCATGTCACACAAATCATGCATAAGCATGAAAAAAACATATGCATGATTTGAGAGACCCCACCCCTCTCTTGTGTGACATGCACATAAGGAGCTGTCTTGCATCACGTGCCCATACCAGAAAGCGCCTATCTTAATCCTGCTCATTTAGACACAGTTCATATGTTCAGGTATTAAATACATTAGATAGGGATTGCTTCAATACGGGTTACCTTGACGTTGGTGAGGCAGCTTGGTATACATTTTTTTGCAAAAAAACGTATAGACTAAATACCCTGTGTTTGTTATTACCTTTTATCAGCACTTGCTGACTACTGTTATGTCTTATTGCAAGGTATTTTTGCACATTTGTCTTTCTGTGCTTTTTGTTTGTGTTTGAGTCAGGGTGGAGTGAACATGGTCCAACAGACTTGTTCACATTGTGCATGTCACATGTGTGTTTTTAATCCAGTTTTTTTCATGCTTATGCATGATTTGAGAGACCCCACCCCTCTCTTGTGTGACATGCACATAAGGAGCTGTCTTGCATCACGTGCCCATACCAGAAAGCGCCTATCTTAATCCTGCTCATTTAGACACAGTTCATATGTTCAGGTATTAAATATATAAGATAGGGACTGCTTCAATACGGGTTACCTTGACGTTGGTGAGGCAGCTTGGTATACATTTTTTTGCAAAAAAACGTATAGACTAAATACCCTGTGTTTGTTATTACCTTTTATCAGCACTTGCTGACTACTGTTATGTCTTATTGCAAGGTATTTTTGCACATTTGTCATTCTGTGCTTTTTGTTTGTGTACTTTCAAAGAAAATTAGAATATATGTAGCGCAGATGGTGTGGATTCTGCATCCTGATGTCCAGACTCATTTTCACTCCTAGTCTAGCCAGAGCTTGTCACATTGCACATGATACAGTACGGTACTTTGGCATTGTGCATGTTATATTAAAAGGAACTGACTTGCCTCATAACTATACACATGGCTGCCTTTCCATCTACGTTTCAGATTTCAAAAAAATAAATTTTAAGTAAAGCTAACTTTTTATTTTTAGAAATGTTTTTACATAGCTAATGAAATTTAGATGTTTTTCTCACTTGGCTACTTGATTACTGTAAAGCTCATGACCTCATTGATTGGGAATCACATTAAAGAAACTTGCTAATTTAGTTGCACTAATTGTAATTGTAAATTACACAAGAATCAATGCCTGAAAGGAGTGGACAACCAATTTTCTTAGAATATTATGTATTCACACATAAAAAAAAGGAAGACAGATGATCTCAGAGTCTAAGAGTTAATATGCATTAATGGATACAAAACTCTAATTGTTAAGTATATTTTTTTTGGTTGATATTATCAATCAGGAAAATCATTAATTAGAGCCCTTGACGCTGGCAACTATACATATATATTTAAATGACAAGTTAGCATTTATAACATTCATTGGCTGAAATCATTCCAGTCCTAGACCTGCTCACAGCTGAGAGTTCACTGTACTATATCAGTCTCAGCAATCTATTCGTTAAAGGGAATCTGTCAGGTCATTTTTGTGTAGTATACTAATAGTATCCTGAAATAGGGCTTGGGCAGCCCTTTCAGGATAAGTAGCTTTTATTTCTCTACACATTACGTTTCTGTAAGCCTTGGACAAATTTATTGTTTTGCAAGTCAAGCATATGTAAATTAGAAATGAATATTCACCCCTTCCCCCGCCCATAGTCCCACCCACCCATCTGCACTGGCATCACTGATTTTCATTCAGACTGTTGTATGCCCAAGGAACACATTGCAATCCTCGGACTGGCCTTCTGTTCTCCTGACTTGAGAGTGACAGCTACATAGAAATACATGCTGTCACTCTCATGTCAGGAGAGCAGATGGCGAGCCTAAGGAGGACATTTTATGCTTTTACAGCACAGAGATAGGAGGTCAGAGCGCACAGCTTATTCCACATAGGGACAGAAAAAGGCCATAATTGGATTGGGTTTTACTAGTGCACCGGTGTTGAAGCACATTGAAAATGGTAATGGAAGTCAGTCTGTGAATGATATTTCAAAAATTATAGATAAATAGGAAAAGTGTTGTATGTGCATAATGAGTGTGACTGTGAATTAATTGATCTGTGATATACTGCAGTAACAGCGTCAGGGGCATGGTAACCATAGCATCAGTCTATGCACCATCCGTGAGCCAGGCTAGCCTGTTGAAAAACATCATTTATTGTATGTCCCCTTCTTTCTGCCATCACAATTTCAACAGTATATGCAAACATAAGATGCAGATACAGTTGAGCCCAATCAGGCTTGGTCAGGCTCACTAAAGAGCCAGAGAATTCTCTGGTGGGCATGTGAGTCAGGGGTAGGTTCTATCTCTATAGTATATGATATAGTGCGATTGCAGCACTATATGTCAGGATGACTTTCTGTTTGCTCTATAAGAGCAGAGGGGAGGAGGCTTCACCCAGGAGATCCTGTCTTTAGATGAGCAGAGTGGCTACTCTCTCTCTGCCTCCCCTGTTCTGTATATTATTGTTCTCATCCTCCTGCATTCTGCCCCGCAATTACAGCAAGAGAGCTCAACAGTCATGTCCGGAGGGAGTGGAGGCTATACCAGAGAGAACATAGAATCCTGAAAGAAAAAAATTCCTACTGGTGTCCTTGGCAGAGTGCATCGTGTACAATTGTCTGCACAGAGGGGAAGTCCATGTGTCATATCTGAGCATATATATACAGCTGATTTTTCTCTGTATAGGTATATCTTTGCGTAATATGTAAATAGTTCTTTTAGTCTACAAACTTCTGACAACATGTCTCCGAATTTCCAAGCAATAAATTTTGTTTATTTTTTTCTGAAAAGAAGAAATGGTCAAAGTTAACAAAAAACCCAGGACTTTGAGACCTCAAATACTGCTAAGAAAACAAGTTCATAATCATTTAGAAACAACAATACTAATGTTTTAACTCAGGAAGAGTTCTGAAATCAATATTTTGTGGAATAACCATGATTTTTAAAAACAGCTTTCATGCGTCTTGACATGCTTACCACCCATTTTTCACACGGCATCTGGTGCAAAAATTTAAGCAATTATTCTTTGTTTGATGGCTTGTGACTATCCATCATCCTCTTGATTGATGTCTGGGGAGTGGGTTGCCCATAACAGGGTTTTCATGAGGTGGTCTCAACAATTTTTTCCAGGGCTATATATATATATATATATATATATATATATATATATATATATATACAGTTGTGGCCAAAAGTATTGACACCCCTGCAATTCTGTCAGATAATACTCAGTTTCTTCCTGAAAATGAATGCAAACACAAATTCTTTGGTATTATTATCTTCATTTAATTTGTCTTAAATGAAAAAACACAAAAAGAATTGTCCTAAAGCCAAATTGGATATAATTCCACACCAAGCATAAAAAAGAGGGTGGACAAAAGTATTGGCACTGTTCGAAAAATCATGTGGTGCTTCTCTAATTTGTGTAATTAACAGCACCTGTAACTTACCTGTGGCACCTAACAGGTGTTGGCAATAACTAAATCACACTTGCAGCTAGTTGACATGGATTAAAGTTGACTCAACCTCTGTCCTGTGTCCTTGTGTGTACCACATTGAGCATGGAGAAAAGAAAGAAGACCAAAGAACTGTCTGAGGACTTGAGAAACCAAATTGTGAGGAAGCATAAGCAATCTCAAGGCTACAAGTCCATCTCCAAAGACCTGAATGTTCCTGTGTCTACCGTGCGCAGTGTCATCAAGAAGTTTAAAGCCTATGGCACTGTGGCTAACCTCCCTAGATGTGGATGGAAAAGAAAAATTGACAAGAGATTTCAATGCAAGATTGTGCGGATATTGGATAAAGAACCTCGACAAACATCCAAACAAGTTAAAGCTGCCCTGCAGTCCGAGGGTACAACAGTGTCAACCCATACTATCTGTCGGCATCTGAATGAAAAGAGACTGTATGGTAGGAGACCCAGGAAGACCCCACATCTTACCCCGAGACATAAAAAAGCCAGGCTGGAGTTTGCCAAAACTTACCTGAAAAAGCCTAAAACGTTTTGGAAGAATGTTCTCTGGTCAGATGAGACAAAAGTAGAGCTTTTTGGGCAAAGGCATCAACATAGAGTTTACAGGAGAAAAAAGAGGCATTCAAAGAAAAGAACACGGTCCCTACAGTCAAACATGGCGGAGGTTCCCTGATGTTTTGGGGTTGCTTTGCTGCTTCTGGCACTGGACTGCTTGACTGTGTGCATGGCATTATGAAGTCTGAAGACTACCAACAAATTCTGCAGCATAATGTAGGGCCCAGTGTGAGAAAGCTGGGTCTCCCTCAGAGGTAATGGGTCTTCCAGCAGGACAATGACCCAAAACACACTTCAAAAAGCACTAGAAAATGGTTTGAGAGAAAGCACTGGAGACTTTTAAGGTGGCCAGCAATGAGTCCAGACCTGAATCCCATAGAACACCTGTGGAGAGATCTAAAAATGGCAGTTTGGAGAAGGCACCCTTCAAATATCAGGGACCTGGAGCAGTTTGCCAAAGAATGGTCTAAAATTCCAGCAGAGCATTGTAAGAAACTCATTGATAGTTACCAGAAGTGGTTGGTCGCAATTATTTTGGCTAAAGGTTGTGCAACCAAGTATTAGGCTGAGGATGCCAATACTTTTGTCTGGCCCATGTTTGGAGTTTTGTGTGAAATGATCAATGTTTTGCTTTTTGCTTCATTCTCTTTTGTGTTTTTTCATTTAAGACAAATTAAATGAAGATAATAATACCAAAGAATTTGTGTTTGCAATCATTTTCAGGAAGAAACTGAGTATTATCTGACAGAATTGCAGGGGTGTCAATACTTTTGGCCACAACTGTATATATATATATATATATATACACTACCGTTCAAAAGTTTAGGGTCACTTAGAAATCTCCTTATTTTTTAAAGAAAAGCACAGTTTTTTCCAATGAAGCTAACATTAAATGATTCAGAAATACATTCTATACATTGTTAATGTGGTAAATGACTATTCTAGCTGCAAACGTCTGGTTTGTAAAGCAATATCTTCATAGGTGTATAGAGGTCCATTTCCAACAACCATCACTCGAGTGTTTTTACGATACTTTGAGTTTGCTAACAGTGTAAGAAGGCTAATGGATGGTTAGAATACCCTTGAAAACCCTTGTGCAAGTTTGTTAGCACAGCTGAAAACAGTTTGGCTTATTATAGAAGCTAAAAACCTGACCTTCCTTTAAGTTAGTTGAGAATCTGGAGCATTACATTTGTTGGTTCCATTAAACTTTCAAAATGGCCAGAAAAAAAGAACTTTCATGTGAAACTCGACAGTCTATTCTTCTTCTTAAAAATGAAGGCTATTCCATTCGAGAAATTACCAAGAAACTGAAGATTTCCTACAATGGTGTGTACTACTCACTTCAGAGGAGAGCACAAACAGGCTCTAACCAGAGTAGAAACAGAAGTGGGAGGCCCCGCTGCACAACTGAGCAACAAGACAAGTACATTAGAGTCTGTAGTTTGAGAAATTGATGCCTCACAGGTCCTCAACTGGCAACTTCATTAAATAGTACATGCAAAACGCCAGTGTCAATGTCTACAGCGAAGAGGCGACTCCGGGATGCTGGCCTTCAGGGCAAAGTGGCAAAGAAAAAGCCATATCAGAGACTGGCTAATAAAAGGAAAAGATTAATATGAGCAAAAGAACAAGACATTGGACAGAGGAAGATTGGAAAAAAGTGTTATGGACAGACAAATCCAAGTTTGAGGTGTTTAAATCACACAGACGAACATTTGTGAGGCGCAGAACAACTGAAAAGATGCTGGAAGAGTGCCAGGCGCCATCTGTCAAGCATGGTGAAGGTAATGTGCTGGTCTGGGGTTGCTTTGGTGCTGGTAAAGTGGGAGATTTGTACAAGGTAAAAAGGGATTTTGAATAAGAAAGGCTATCACTCCACTTTTCAATGCCATGCCATACCATGTGGACAATGCTTGATTGGAGCCAATTTCATCCTACAACAGGACAATGACCCAAAGCACACCTCCAAATTATGCAAGAACTATTTAGGGAAGAAGCAGGCAGCTGGTATTCTATCTGTAATCGAGTGGCCAGCGCAGTCACCAGATCTCAACCCCATTGAGCTGTTATGGGAGCAGCTTAACCGTATCTTACACAAAAAGTGCCCATCAAGCCAAACCAACTTGTGGGAGGGGCTTCTGGAAGCATGGGGTGAAATTTCTCCAGATTACTTCAGCAAATTAACTGTTAGAATGCCAAAGGTCTGCAATGCTGTAATTGCTGCAAAGGGAGCATTCTTTGATGAAAGCAAAGTTTGAAGAAAATTAATATTTCAAATAAAAATCTTTTTTTCGAACCTTGTTATTGTCTGGACTAGATTTTTAATTAATTTGGCAACTCATTAGATTAATAAAAGTATGAGTTTTCATGGAAAACACAAAATTGTCTGGGTGACCCCAAACTTTTGAACAGCAGTGTATATATGATACACATGTGTTAATCTGTGCGTACAATGGCAGCATTTCAGTACTATTACAAGATTGAGAAAGGTCCCCTACTGTTATATAGTTAAAGTCACTGTTGTCAATGGGGCAGTTATACTGTGCATGCTGGAGAATTCACTGTGTGGGTATCATGCAGTGTGTTTTATGCATTTCGAAGGGCATCATATTCTATGGTGGCCATGATAGGGGTATCATTGTGTATGAGAACTATAAGGAGCTCCAATAGACAGCATTTTTTTAAATTTCACAAACTCCATTTACAACTCGCAAGAGCAGTTTAATATCACAAGTCCTAATTTTACTAATAATAAAGTTTAATAATAAAGAATTCTGAAACCTGGGCTTATGTGTCACAGGCAGTAAAGTCATAATTTTATTTCATGTATTGTATTATTTAAATATAATTCACAAATTTCAAAAATCCCGCATTTTAAACTGATTACCTCACAAACTGTCTGTGAAGTTACAATTTTTCCCTTATTTTTTTGCACACTTCTTTGTTGCAGTAATTCAATATCAGACCCATACATAGCTCACTTATAGTTAATCACAAATGTCCCAAAAGAATTGTATGGTGCTAGACACTTTACCAATCAATTAACAACCAGCATCCATGTCAGCAAATCAATGCGCTAAAGGATACAAAAAGATTTCAGCTTAGTATAAAATATAAATACATCACATGATCATAAGTATTCAGACCCTTTCCTCAGACACTCATATTTAAGTCACATGCTGTACATTTCCTTGTGATCCTTCTTGAGATGGTTCTACTCCTTCATTGGAGTCCAGCTGTGTTTAATTAAACTTATAGGACTTGATTTGTAAAGACACACACCTGTCTATATAAGACCTCACAGCTCAGTGCATGTCAGACCAAATGAGAATCATGAGGTCAATGGAACTGGCAAAGGAGATCAGAGACAGAATTGTGGCAAGGCACAGTTCTGGCCAAGGTTACAAAAGAATTTCTGCAGTACTCAAGGTTCTTAAAGGCACAGTGGCCTTAATAATCTTTAAATGGAAGAAGTTTGGGATCACCAGAAGTCTTCCTAGACTTGGCCGTCCAGCCAAACTAAGCAATCGTGGGAGAAGAGCCTTGATGACAGAGGTAAAGAAGAACCCCAAGATCACTGTGACTGAACTCCACAGATGCAGTAGGGAGAGGGGAGAAAATTCCAAAAGTCAACTATCACTGTAGCCCTCCACCAGTTGGGCCTTTATAGCAGAGTGGCCCAATGGAAGTCTCTCCTCGGTGTAAGACATATGAAAGACTGCATAGAGTTTGCTAAAAAACACATGAAGGACTGCCAAACTATGAGAAATAAGATTCTCTGGTCTGATGAGATGAAGATAGAACTTTTCGGTGATAATTCTAAGTGGCATGAGTGGAGAAAACCAGGCACTGCTCATCATCTGCACAATACAAACCCAACAGTGAAATATGGTGGTAGCAGCATCATGCTTTGGGGGTATTTTTCAGCTGTAGGGACAGGACAACTGGTTGCAATTGAAGGGAACATGAATGTGGCCAAGTACAGAGATATCCTGGATGAAAACCTCAAGGCCCACCAACAGATCATGTTTTCAGGATTTCCTTTGTTTTGCACAGGTGATGCAAGTATCACCTGAGCAATACTAAGGAAATCCTGAAAACGTGATCTGTTGGTGGGCCTTGAGGACTGGAGTTGGGGAACCCTGGTCTATGTTACCAAGGCCCAATTACGATGTAAAGAGTCATAGATATGCACATCATATTAATGAACCAATCAAAAAGCTCTCACCAAAAAGCTCCAGCAGGAACTAGATGAGAGATGTGTACAGCATTCTCCAATCCTATGCATGAATTCCAATCACGGAAGGTAACTGTAGACCTATAAGTGCCCAAGAAGTCTTGGTTCAGTGTGCATGCATGTGTGGCATGCAAATGCGTCACGGGGGAAGAGGTGACACGCAGGCCCAGTGCACACAAGCAAGTGGTCACACAGCTAACAAAGCTTCCTGATATCTCCAAAGCAATGGTCACATGATTACAGCAGCAGTGATGTCAGGGCATAGTGCAGACCCACAAAGGTCAACCAATACCAGTTAAGACCTTATCACCATAGCGACAAAGGCATCATCCATAGCAATATCCATCCACATTCAAATTTATACAATGGGAAAACAAAAAAGGAGGGAATAGGGAGGGTAAAAGGAGGGTAGTTTACAGTGTCATTTTGTCCATCGGTGTGGGTTGCCTAACTCTGAAAGGCTAAGTAAGTTGTTCATTGATCACATTGTGTGATTACATGGTTTTCCGGAAAAAATCTTTTCTGAACTGGGTACTCAGTTCGTTTCCAAGTTTTGAAGGGCAATCTGTAAAAAGATCAGTATTGAATTGTCTCTCTCCTCTGCCTATCACACGAAGACCAATGGTCAGACAGAATGTACTCAAGCAATATCTCCAGTTTTATGTATCTGATCATCAGTATGACTGGGTGGAACAGCTGCAGCTAGCTGAATTTGCTATAGCAACAATCCATTAAAACTACTCCATTTATCTGTATCCTTGGACTGAATCCTCGTGATGGATACTTCAGAGGTTGAAAAATCTATTGATAAATTAAAAGTTTTCTGGTCTGAGGTCAGAGAGAACTTGAGAAGGATGCAGGGTGGTCAGACATCAGCTGCTAATAAGAAGCGTTCCAGAGGCCCAAGCTTTGGTGCTGGGGACAAGGTATGGTTGTCCGCAAAAAATATCAAGTTTAAGATTCTTTCTGCCAAGCTGGGTCCCAGATTTATTAATCCTTATCAGATAATCAAGCACCTTTCCTCCTGAAACTTCCTCTATCATTTCAGATACCCAACGTATTTCATAAGTCCCTCCTCAAGCCATTTCGCTCCCTGATTCACCCAGTCAGAAATTCTCTTCCTCCTATTTTAGTTAAAGGAAATTTAGAGTATGAGGTGCAGAAAATCCTGGATTCTTGTATGTTAAGTCTTTATAATATCTGATGCATAAGAGGGCTTATGGCCCAGAAGAGAAATGCTGGGTCCCAGGCGAGTAATATCAATGCCAAAAATTTGATCTGATCAGAGGCTACCAGTCAGAGTAAAAATAATGATACTGTCCATGATATCCAACCATTACAGCAGTGTGATGTACATAAACCAACAGAACCACTGAATATTCTGGCCAGGATGGGAAGCAGTATTTCAGGATTGCTTGTGGGTTGATGTGTGTATTGTTACATCAAACAAATAGATTACTATTGTATTTCCATAATATTTAGACACTTGCTATAAAAGAAAAATGGGGCTACTTTTTCCAGCTTCCGAAAGGGAGTCCAAATTGGCATATTTTCAGGATAATCTCAGCTTTGGAAAGCTATTGCTGAGTGGACACCAGCTGACCACATGAGTGACCAGTAGACCTCTCAGCAATACCCGCAAATACATTACTCTACTGCAAATTTCATCATTATGGCTACAAAACGTAACTAATACAGAAGCAGCAATAGCTACAGTATCTTTGATATGATGCACCAGATGTCTTATCTACCTTTGCAACAACCTGATGCACTTCAGCAAACAGAGACGCAGCAGATGAACATCCAGGTTCAATCTTACATACACTGTGTTCTTTCTATGGCACATAACACTGAACCAGGGTTCCCATGGATTTGTGAGTCTGCAGATCGGTCCAGTAGCAAAAATTGTTTCAGTTTGATATCAGCATACTGTCATGTCTAGCCTCCTGTGTAATATCAGAGAGTGTATTCAGTGTTAACGGTGGCTTTATCACACCCAAGTAGACCAGGTTACCCACTGAAACGTAGAAAACCTTACATTTGTCAAAATGAATCAGGCATGAGTCTGTGCCAGATCACATTCATCTATGGCTGATGCCAATAATTAAATCAGTTTTATCATCTGCCCGTTTTTTTATTTCTGTCTTCTACATCCTTCTGCTGCTGCAAGTGCTGAGGGTCCACATTCAGTGAGCATCTATTCTGTGTCCATCATGTCATCTACACTGTAGTACAGCTACTGCTAGGGCTGCCACTGCTAGACTTGCCCCATCTTAATTTCATAGCAAGCAATCTTTGCCTTTGTCACTTTCACTGCACAGCCATGCCATTCGCATGTCTCCTGGCTACCTGTCCACTATATTTTATAGTGCCAGATAATACAGGGTAGGTGACAGCAAAATAATTATCAATATTGTTTGATTAATATTGCCACTACACATTGTTACTTGCTGTGTGTCAGTTGGAAATTATAGAGCCACAATATGGTAAATATTTATACTGTATTGTTAATTTTGATATTATTGTGTTGAGACTTTAATGAGCTATAATCTATAGGATCTGTTTATATGATGGTAACTCTGTAGGCAGTAATGTAGGCACAATGTATCTATTGATTTTATTAATTTTACAGTTAATTATTATTGAATAGAAATAAAAGTTTTACTTTATTCACACATTAACATTCTTTTTTTTCTAGCTATCTATGCCTTCCTATGCTTCCTTATTTTTGTATATATACTATTTGATCGGTGGGTATACTCCATATGTGAATGGAAATGTTGGAGGCTAAATGACTATTGGCTAACAAGTCTCAAACTGCAGCGTGTTGTTAAATAGAGTGTTATTTAACACTGGTTACCATCCGTTTTCACCCACATAAGATGAGTTCACTTGGACATTAATAAGGCTTTGTTTGCATTAAAGAGCTCAAAAGGAGTTGAATACAGTCCTAGGAGACCTCAGAGTGTTAAACATCTATTTTCAGGGCTGTTATAGGATTTGCAGTATTGAGATTTCTAGCCAATAAATTCAAGTTTAGAACCGTTTGATCATCTCTGATTATACATGTGCTACTGGGAGTAAACATATTGTTTCAAAGTTTCCAACATGTGAAGAATAAAACCAATAAGGGTTGAATTTATTAAGACTTTTGTGACAGTTTTTTTGTTGTCAAAATGATGTAAGTTTTGTTGCATGTAGTTTTTGTACAAACATTTAAGACTTTTTACATTTTACACCACTTTTAAAATATCGCTATCGCCCAATATCATTGCTTCCATTCGCTTCCAAACTCCTGGAACAGCATGTCCACGCTGAACTTTCCTCCTACCTATCATCTAACTTGCTCTTTGACAATCTACAATCAGGTTTCCGTCCCCATCACTCCACTGAGACAGCCCTGACCTTACTAATGACCTACTTACAGCCAAATCAAATGGACAATACTCTATACTCTTGCTTCTAGACCTGTCCTCTGCATTTGACACAGTTGACCACTGCCTCCTACTACAGATCCTCTCCTCTTTCAGCATCAAAGGCCTTGCCCTATCCTGGATCTCCTCATACCTTTCCAACCGCACATTCAGTGTCTCCCACTCCCACACCACCTCCTCATCCCACCCTCTCTCTGTTGGAGTCCCCCAAGGCTCTGTTTTAGGACCCCTACTCTTCTCAATCTATACACTTGGTCTGGGGCAACTCATTAAGTCCCACGGATTCCACTACCACCTTTATGCTGATGACACTCAGATCTACCTCTCTGGCCCAGATGTCACCTCTCTGCTCTCCAGAATCCCAGAGTGTCTATCAGCCATATCCTCCTTCTCCTCTTGCTTCCTCAAACTCACTGTAGACAAATCTGAACTCATCATCTTTCCTCCATCTCACAGATCTTCTTTACCCGACCTAGCTAGAACAATTAATGACATCACACTTTCCCCAGTACCAGAAGTCTGCCTCGGAGTAACCTTTGACTCTGCCCTGTCCTTCAAACCGCACATCCAAGCTCTTTCTACCTCCTGTCGCCTCCAGTTCAAAAATATTTCCAGAATCCGTCTTTTCCTCAACCCTCAATCTACTAAAATGCTTGTGCATGCCCTCATCATCTCCCGCCTCGACTACTGCAACATCCTTTTCTGTGGTCTCCCTGCTAACACCCTCGCACCTCTCCAGTCCATCCTTAACTCTGCCGCCCGACTAATTCATCGCTCTCCTCGCTACTCCTCCGCTTCTCCCCTCTGCAAATCTCTTCACTGGCTCCCATTCCCTCAGCGTATCCAGTTCAAACTACTAATACTGACCTACAAGGCCATCTATAACCTGTCTCCCCCATATTTCTCTGAACTAATCTCCCGATACCTTCCCTCACGTAATCTCCGGTCCTCCCAAGACCTCCTTCTCTCCTCCACACTTATTCGCTCCTCACCGAACCGCCTCCAAGACTTCTCTTGAATAGCCCCTATTCTCTGGAATTCTTTGCCCCAACAAGTCCAACTATCAACCACATTTGGATCCTTCAGACGGAACCTGAAAACCCACCTCTTCAAGAAAGCCTACAGCCTGCAATGACCCCGCTACATCCTTCTCTCTCACCACTACCGGTGATATCACTTCAACCAACACCGGAACTGCTGCAACCCACCAACCTACTGTCTCCTTCCCCACCATCCTGTAGCATGTAAGCCCGAAAGGGCAGGGTCCTCTCTCCCCTCTGTATCAGTCTGTCATTGTTAGTTTGTTTACTGTAAGTGATATCTGCAATTTGTATGTAACCCCTTCTCATGTACAGCACCATGGAATCAATGGTGTTATATAAATAAATAATAATAATAATAATAATAATACCCTGTATTGATTCTTCAGTGCTTATTCCCATTTTTCACTTTTTCCATCACTACAGATCTGAGAAAATTCTCTTCCTAAGGCCCCTTTCACATATCAGTTTTTTGGAGTCAGTCGGATCCGTCGCAGATTGTGAAAAACTGATGTGATGGATCTGTTTTTCCGCTGGATCCGATGCATCAGTTTTTTTCATCTATTTCTTCTGTTTTTCAACGAATCCATTTTTTAAAAGCCGGCAATTCAGTGTGCTGTACAGTAAAATCACACTGACATGAATCGAAAGAATAGATATATACACATAGAATACATATATACACATATATATATTGTTGGCTTCTGTGAAATCATTACAGAACCCAACATTATGTGACACATGGTTTACATATAGTAAACCATGTCATATTAAAACGACTTATGTATGTCAGTGTTTAATCAATTTAGTAGTTTGCTAGGAAAAATTTGGAACTCTAGGGGTTAAATTTAAGGCTATAATCACGGAAAAAAATTGTGTGGGCTCCCACGCAATTTTCGCCACCAGAGAGGGAAAGCCAGTGAGTGAGGGCAGATATCAATAGCCTAGAGAGGTACCATTGTTTTTGGCCCCCCCCGGCTAAAAAAAATCTGCTCCAGCCACACCAGAAAAGGTGCATCTATAAGATGCACCTTTTCTGGCATTTAGCCTCTCTATTCCCATGGCCTTTAGCGATGGCTCATGGGTTAATAAAAATGGTTTAATGTCACCTTGCTATTGAAAGGTGACATTAAGCCAGGTTAATAATGGACAGGTGTCAATAAGACACCTATCTATTATTAACCCTAGAATAGTAAAGGGTTAAAAAAAGACACAAACACACACACATTAATTAAGAAATATTTTAATTAAATAAATACACAAAGATTTGACAAAATTTTTCTGCCAATCCAAAAAAGCCCTTGTTCTATAAAAAAAAATAAAAAACTACAACATACATACGTCTCTCCAATCAGTCAGGTCCCCCACTGCAATCCATCACAAGGGGTTGACTAGTTTACAACAGGGACCGCTGCTAATGCTACCGACCCTGCTGTAAACCACTGCTGAATGAATGAATTCATCTCTGCATAGGTGCCCCAGCTGACCGGAGATGAACTGATCAGCATGTGAAAGTTTCTGAACTTTTTCTCATGCTGTCAGGTCACCTCAGGTCAGCCGGGAACTCCGCGCAGCCTCACCGACTACCGCTGACATCATTGAGGCTTCACGGAGTCCCCAGCTGACCTGAGATGATCTGACAGCATGGAAAAAAGTTCAGAAACTTTCCCATGCTATCGAGTTCACTTCAGGTCAGCCAGGGACTCCGCGCAGCCTCACTGACATCAGCGGTATCAAAAACATGTTCCTCATCATAGAGACAGACTGTTTGTTCTTCGGGATGGCATGTGGGCAGGTCTCTCCTTGGTTTCTCTGGCTTAGAGCAATAAGATAAGATGCTGCCTACAGTCCCGCCCTCCAGGAATCATTTTAATAAGTTTAACAGCGCCAACCTGTTAATGCCTGTAGTTTACAGGCATTAACAGTCCCTTTTCATTCAGACGCCGACAGATAGTACGGGTTGACACTGTTGTACCCTCAGACTGCAGGGCAGCTTGAACTTGTTTGGATGTTAGTCGAGGTTCTTTTATCCAACATCCGCACAATCTTACGCTGAAATCTCTTGTCAATTTTTCTTTTCCATCCACATCTAGGGAGGTTAGCCACAGTGCCATAGGCTTTAAACTTCTTGATGACACTGCGCACGGTAGACACAGGAACATTCAGGTCTTTGGAGATGGACTTGTAGCCTTGAGATTGCTCATGCTTCCTCACAATTTGGTTTCTCAAGTCCTCAGACAGTTCTTTGGTCTTCTTTCTTTTCTCCATGCTCAATGTGGTACACACAAGGACACAGGACAGAGGTTGAGTCAACTTTAATCCATGTCAACTGGCTGCAAGTGTGATTTAGTTATTGCCAAAATCTGTTAGGTGCCACAGGTAAGTTACAGGTGCTGTTAATTACACAAATTAGAGAAGCATCACATGATTTTTCGAACAGTGCCAATACTTTTGTCCACCGTCTTTTTTTATGTTTGGCGTGGAATTATATCCAATTTGGCTTTAGGACAATTCTTTTTGTGTTTTTTCATTTAAGACAAATTAAATGAAGATAATACTACCAAAGAATTTGTGTTTGCAATCATTTTCAGGAAGAAACTGAGTATTATCTGACAGAATTGCAAGGGTGTCAATACTTTTGGCCACAACTGTATCAGCAGCGCTGTCGCCATTTCCAGCGCAAAATCTGAAGATTCCATAATGAAAGCAACCTTTGTAGTCAGAAAATGCAACTGAAGTTAGAGAAAGCAAACTTAGAAGCAACACTAACAGAGCAAGAAACCAGAATGAAGTTAAAAATGCTAGCAGAGCAAGAAAAGAGGTCACAAATTGAGAAGACAAGCCTGGATGCTGCCTTAGAAAAACTAGCAACAGAAAAGGAGGCTGCAGCTGCTCTAGCCGAAGCAGTCCCTAGAGCAGTGGCGGCGAACCTGGGGCACACAGATCTCTCCAGGAGGGCACACGCCACCTCCTCAGGACAACATCTACGCTTTTACTATCAATGTTGTATTGTCTGCACACTCCTATACTCATTACTTACCCCAACTAACACTGATGATAACTGGGATTTCAGCACCTCAACCCTATGGTGATCTGATATTACTTACTGAAGAATGTCATCTCATTAAAGTTTCCAACCGAAAAATTATATAGTAAGATTTGAATAAGATTCCATGTAATTTACGAATTGCTATATACCACTACATTTAAAGCAAACAATATCCTATGCATCATTTTAGTGACATGCATTAATTTTGAATGATCTTTATTATTTTTTACCAATATGTGTTATTTTACCGAAACTCACTCCGTTATAAAATAAAACTAATGAGAAACTAAACAAATGTATGACTGTCTACTCATATGTACCAAACATGCAAATGTACTAGCCAGTAAATGAGTTCCTGAAATATATCTGTTTAAAAACAAACATTGCATTGTTATCAGTAGATATAGAAAAGACACTCTCATACATACTAACAAAGATTGTAAATAACAACTCTATTCCAAGGTGATCAAAGTCATTCTGGGATTTTATAAAATCTATGTGGATGAATGGCTTCATGAATAATATATTGAGGCCTGAACTGAGTAATTGAAAGTAAAGGGAACTAAAGCCAGGCCAGTATATTGGAATTCATGATATTGAGTTTGCACCTAATTGGATAGCCTGCAGGAATATTGTATGTAAATGTTTAATTATTATGTTAGTTGATACTAACCATCACTGAAGAACCAGAGTTTACATTTTCTAGTAGACTTGATATATTCGAATATGTACAATACAGACAGCATAGAAAAATACAAAAGAAAAAAAATACAGGAACAAAACCCAGTATACCTGTTCATCATGATTTAATGTGCACAGTCAATGCATTGTGCCATGTAACTTATACTGCAGACTTTACATGTCTTCTTTGACCACTTTATGGGAATAAAGTATTCACGGCTCGTTAAGCTCAACTTTTCTACTTTGTGGTCTTCCTTTGCCTTGATGCATCTTTGAAATTCGAACACCCCCAAGTTGCCATCTATGGTGAGCTAGACTTAATTCCTTCGAAACCTGGTTTAAGCCCTTTTTACAGGACATAAGCCTCATTCAGACGTCCATTACAAGTTCTACAGTTGTGTGAAAAAGTGTTTGCTCTTTTTCTGATTTCCTATTCTTTTGCATATTTGTCACACTTAAATGTTTCAGATCACCAAACAAATTTAATTATTATACAAAGATAATATAAGTAATCACAAAATGCAGTTTTTAAATGAAGGTGTTTATTTTTAAAGGAAAAAGAAATCCAAACCTACAGGGCCCTGTGTGAAAAATTGATCCCCCCCACCCAAAGCACAAATTGACTGAGGTTTATCACATCTTTGATA
Source organism: Dendrobates tinctorius (assembly GCF_039654945.1). NCBI lineage: Eukaryota > Metazoa > Chordata > Amphibia > Anura > Dendrobatidae > Dendrobates > Dendrobates tinctorius. The sequence goes on from NW_027361703.1 coordinate 54,458,649, forward strand.
AGCTGAGTTTTCACAGATATAACACATATCCACTATAATCTATGGTGTTTGTTCACAGGTCTGTGTTTTCTTTTAATAGAGTAAGTTGTCCACGAAAAAAATCACAGAGCATGTCTATTTGTCATCCAAGTCACAGATCAAAATTGCCTACACATGTCTATCAGTGCAGGAAAATGGGTTTAATTTGTGTACTGGGCAGTGATGAACAATTGGGATGGATAGGAAAAGCTCTGCAGGTTTTTTTTATCAGTGAAAAATCACTGATCATAAAGATTGACATTGACCAAACACTGTTAAACCTTCAATAAAAAAAACAATGGTCTGTGTTTTTACATGTGAGAAAAATCGCAGATGTGTGAATGAGGTCTTAGGTGAGATTCTTTCTCCTATTTAGAGGTTAATGATATTGCTGGGGCAGAACATCCAAGGCATTTGCTGTCACTACTTTTGATACCCCTGAAATAGCAAACACTTGCTGGTTGAGGTCATTGCGTATCAGGACTAGTTGAATATGAGCATTATTTTTAAGTGGAAAAACAAGGGCGTCTTTCATTTTAAAATTGGCAGGTGTATTCAACATTATTACTTTTTAAGGAGGTGTCTCGGGGGTTTGATTAATTTTTAAGGGGGAACTCATTAGCATTATAAATGTATAATAGGGGCATTCAGGGGACATCATTAATTTGTAAGGTGGTGATCGGAGCATTATTACTTTTTAAATGGGCACTCAGTTGCATTATTTCTTTGAGATGGCATTAAGTTTATACCGTAATTATCATCTAGCAATATTGCTTTCTGGGGAACTGTGTGTATAGTACTTTTTTTGGCGATAATTATGGTAATGACTTAATTTTTATTTATTGGAGTCAGTGTGTCAGCCAGCATGTGCAGTGTTAAGGCAAATGGGACAGAAATAAACTCAGAATAGGGAGTAGCAGCAGGATGGCGAGCTTGTGTAAATTGGGAAAAAATGGGGACATGCTAGAAATTTGAGAAGTCAAATATATTTGTGTTGCAAACTCTGCAGATGATAATTAGCCAAGAAGCCCAACCAATGCTGGTGGCAGCAAAAACTCTGTAGTTTTATCAAGCAGATAAGGAGAGTACCAATAAGTATCAAGTCACATAGAATTAAACCTAACTTTTAATAGTATATGGGTAAAAGAGCTATGCTCAAACACACACTAATGATGCAAAATTAAACAAGCAACCAAAAAAGATAAAACCAATATATATAAAATAACAAAGTGCACATAGTGTCAGTGCAAAAAGGTAAAGATTGGATCCCACCCGTTTGTAACAGTAGAGATGGATCAATCAGCCTCAGTCACGAGACAACATCAGCAGAGTGTACTTGTAACAAAAAAGGGGAAGATCAAACAGATCTCAATGTGAAAGGTGTAGCCAGAGTCTTGCAGTAACAGAACATCCTAATGGAGGTGTGCAGAGTGTTGAACAGCCTCAAAAAATATAAGAAATGGATATCCCAAAATGCAAGATATACAATGAAACACTAATTCCACCTACAATGGCATCCCACGTGGGAGCCAAGACACTTCCGCAAAATTATGTGGTTAAGTCATATGGTCATGTCTCCATAGCAATGCAAAGCCATAAACATACTGGACATCTGTTAGATGCCACAGCCGTGATGTTCTGGGTATCCATTAGAGGTAGCAGCCGGGAGTCATAGCATTCATCATGGGTCATGGAAAAATGACGTGATCAAGCTGTGCATCCATTAGACAGCCTGGCTGTAACGTTCTGCACATCCACAGTGGCTGGGAGTCGTGGCTGTCACGGGGCGTAGTCCAGTGACACAATAGTGACACAATGCTCTGGACCTTAACAGTAGAGGAAACACCTAATGGGCTTATGCAGATGATGCGTATTCTGTCATATAAGCTTGGCAGTGCATGGATGGCAAACACTGCCCAGGGAGGTGAAGGAAGAGGCGTTATAATAAGGCAAAGGTCGAATGAGCAAAAGCAAAAAAGTATGTGATGTTTACATACTCCATACAATTTGACATAAGTGGTCACATGTTGAAGAACCCTTCCATGGGGATGTGAACAGATGTGGCACTTTGAAAAGGAGATGTAACTGAAAAAGTAGCAGTGTTGCCAATATGACACATGCTGGGGGGCCTTGATAGGAGGAGAATAGAATCAAATGCCAGTATTCTGTTATAGGAAGAACACTGTTAGCTAAAATACCACAGACAAATTAGAGAAGGGGAAGAGAGGCAGGTAACCTGGGGGAGGACACCCAACCAAATTACACATAAGGCGACTCAAGATGTAGAGATTTAGACCAGAGAAGAAGAGGTATGGGGCACAGAGCTATGAGGCAGGGGAGAGTCCAGAGAAAACAGCTGGAATTCAGCTGCTCAAAAAGTCCATGAGGAGTAGTAGTTTGAAGAACCATTTGGTCTCCCACTGTAAAAGTAGTCAAAATCACCACCCATCTTGGGAGGCCTTTCCAGATCAATGCCCATAAATCTAAGGTATGAGGTATTGCCCCCAGGTACAATGTTACAGTTGGGCTCAAAAGTTTACATACCCCAGCAGAATTTTTGCTTTCTTGGCCTTTTTTTCAGAGTATATGAATGATAACACCAATACTTTTTCACCACTCATGGTTAGTGGTTGGGTGAAGCCATTTATTGTCAAACTACTGAGTTTTCTCTTTTTAAATCAGAATGACAACCCAAAACATCCAAATGACCCTGATCAAAAGTTCACATACCCCAATTCTTAATACTGTGTATTGCCTGAAAAAAGGCCAAGAAAGCAAAAATTCTGCAGCGGTATGTAAACTTTTGAGCACAACTGTAATATGCCTCACCAGGGATGTGTCCCAACAGTTACCGATGTCCAGAACATGTTCACTCCTTTTGAATTCTTCTAGGGTGTTACCAATATGTTCTTTTCCACATCCGCAGGTGGCTCTATAGATTATATATTCTTTAAAACCAAGGATGTTAAGTTTTTGATGGCAAAATGTTCCATAAAATTATGCAGATGAGTAGCTGGAAGATGTTGTCATGGTGGTCAAGATGAAAAAAGTGATCAAATCAAATACAAAGAACAATACCTGTCAGTAATTTTATATAACCAGTTTAATCCTTTATATGGTCTGCAGAACTGGTGTCTACCACTAAATGGTGGTGATATTGATGTTTTGCATTCTTTATATTTAGTAACAGTTCACTGGTACTAAACTGTAGTAGTATGGTAAATGTATACTGGTAATATCGACCTTTGCACTATGGCCCCAATTCATGAAGGTATTTACCCCAGTTTTTAGCATAATTTGTGAAGTACCAGCCAACTACAGCAACATGGGGGTACATGGGCAGGATGGAGTGCGTGATAAAGCTTGCCCATCAAAATAATGAAAAGTGAAGCCACAGACCAAAGGGTTACTGAGGGGAGGCACAGCACTTATAAAAGGTGGACATAATGGAGTGTGCCTCTTAATGAGTTAGGTGCAATTTACTCCAGTGGTCTAAGCTACTGCAATGCCCTGCACATGAGGTAAGCAACATAGCTTATCAGAAGAACTATACTGCATTTCTAATTGGAGGCATTTGCTAATATTATTATTACATCTACTACATATTAAGATAGGATCTTAGAGATGGGAATACCCATTTAACTAAAGTTAACTCCTTAGGTGCCAATATTTTGACTTCTTATATCTCAGTAACAGAGCCAAAACTAAAAAAAAGAAGTAAAAAATATTTTATTCCGCTCTGCTGCCACCATTGCATCATGTGTCAGGTTCAACATGAAAGATTTGGGGAAAGGTCTTCTTTAATCTAGTGACACAAGCAGAACTGAAAGAAACATTAAAAATTAATCATATTATTCAAAATTGTGGCCAATTGGAATGTGAAAACACTCCATACAATCAGTGGTGGACACATATTTTCTATCACTTTTTCATTTTCTCAAGACCTGCATTTTAAAAAATTATTTATTGCTTCATCATCACTAATGTCGACCTTATCACACTCTGTAATTGTGATTGATACATTACGGCCAATCACATAGCGGAAAATGTAACATCAGAATTCATTTACGGAAGCTGACGGTATATAATATTCTGTTTGTTGAGAAATAAACTACTATTGAACAATCGCATCACCCAAGACAACACTGTGGCTACAATATTACAGAAGGCATGTGAGAGACTATCATAATATACTGTGGAACAGTATCGTCTGAATTGTAATGAAGTGTTTATCACCCCCAAGGAGTAACATCGTATGATATGAGTCTCTATCTAAGTGTTTTTCCTTCACGGTATGAACAGCATAAACACCTGAGCCACAGTCAAGGAAAGGGATGAAGATGTCTCTTATTAAAAAAGAAGCGGCTGGAAATTAACCCCTTTATGGCCAGAAATACCACTATTAGCAATATCTAATCAGAATGATTGTCCTTTATTATATTACAAGAAAATATTTTTTATTATCTTTTTCAGTAGATAATAGATGACAAAGTGTTATGTTTCTCTACTGCCCAGGGACAAAGATATATGTTTTAGTCACGGTACGATACATCCACAATGGATTTAATCATTGAGGACTTTCCTTTGCAAAAATGCTTTGGCTTTGCCACATATTTCTTTCACCTTTTCATTGCCAAGGATGAGATCCACAATGACATCAGCATGCTGCAGATCTGATCAAATCTGCTGAATCAGCCAATTTTCTTTGTGGATTTTGTAAAATCGTATTCATGGTGCTATTATAATATGTAGCATATTTTTAGTCTAGAAAATCCAGATGGTAATTCTACTGAAGAACAATCAGTGCGCGCTTAGCCAAAGTGTTCTCTTCCCCACTGATTTGAGACTAGGTTTAAATATTGCTGAGAAATTAAGGTTATATCATTTTCACAGTTAGGAATGAGAAGGGTTCTGAATATCCTGGTGAGCTGGTCTTCTCTTTACAAGGCTACCGCAGAGAATAGAGTTAGAAAGCTACGCATAGATACATTCAGCTATGTTATTATACATAGTCAATTAGAAATGCATATTGCTGGAAACAGTCTCATATTGTACCACAAATCCAGAATATAAAAGAGACAAAAATGGGCTAATTGACCCTGGTGTACCTGTAAGGAGATGCATATATTGCCCAACATTCCCCCTTGAAGAACAAGTGTAATGTTATGTTGTGTAATGTGAATTATGACTTGCCATAATAATGTTACTGTTGTGTGCTGCCTGACAGTAGGGAAAGTTATAATTCACTATCTGAAGAGCCCGGCGTTGCTTGGGCATAGTAACCAACTGTGGTTAGTTATAACAAATTATAATGATTATATTGCACATAAAAACCGTGCATCTAATCCTATCCTGTGTGATACTGACTGCTGAGCCGTGTATCTAATCCTATCCTGTGTGATACTGACTGCTGAGCCGTGTATCTAAACCTATTCTGTGTGATACTGTCTGCTGAGCAGTATATCTATTCCTATCATGTGTGATACTGACTGCTGAGCTGTGTATCTAATCCTATCCTGTGTGATACTGCCTGCTGAGCCATGTGTCTAATCCTCTCCTGTGTGATACTGACTGCTGAGCTGTGTATCTAATCCTCTCCTTTGTGATACTGACTGCTGAGCCATGTATCTAATCCTATCCTGTGTGATACTGGGCTCCCCCTGCAGTCTGTGTCAGAGGGTGGTCTGTGTTGGCACGGTAATAAATTGTGTTATTTCCAGCTTTACAGAAGGACGATAACACCATAGAAATGATAAGAATAATAGGCCTCAGTTACCACAACTGTCTACAAAGAAAACTGTTGCTGATAGCAACCAATCACAGCTCATTTTTCATTTGTTAAACAGCTCTGGGACAGCGTGGCGAGTTTTGAGTGGCGACTTTTGTGCTTTATCAATACAAAAAATGGTGGGGGGAACAAGAGGTGCAATAGTGCCCTATCACTAGTGACACTTAAAGTATGAGCGGTATAATACAGTTCCACTCACCTATTCCTATCCCTGAGGAAGGTGCCAGGAAGGGCGCCGAAATGCGTAGGAGGAAATAAAGGAGTACACTGCTACAACATCTTGTATCCCAGGTGATTTGTGAATCTCGGCAGCGCGGACTGCAACACACCCTGCTTCCCACAACTTTCTGAAGACTTTTGTGCTTTGACTTTTATGTGGCGAGCTTGGTGTATGTGTGGTGAAATGTGTGCTGAGGGTGGTATATGTGTTGTAGCATGTGGTAGTGTGTGGCGCATTTTGTGTGTGTGTTCATATCCCAGTGTGTGGTGAGTATCCCATGTCAGGGCCCCACCTTAGCAACTGTACAGTATATACTCTTTGGCGCCATTGCTCTCATTCTTTAAGTCCCCCTTGTTCACATCTGGCAGCTGTCAATTTGCCTCCAACACTTTTCCTTTCACTTTTTCCCCATTATGTAGATAGGGGCAAAACTGTTTGGTGAATTGGAACGCGCGGGGTAAAAATTTTGCCTCACAACATAGCCTATGACGCTATCGGGGTCCAGACATGTGACTTTGCAAAATGTTGTGGCTGTAGCTGCGACGGTGCAGATGCCAATACATACATACACTTTTTCCCCATTATGTAAATAGGGGCAAAATTGTTTGGTGAATTGGAACACGCAGGGTTAAAATTTTGCCTCACAACATAGCCTATGACGCTCTCGGGGTCCAGACGTGTGACTTTGCAAAGTTTTGTGGCTAAAAAAAAATAATTAAAAAATAAATAAATAAATAAAAAAATAAAAAAGTTTTGTGGCTGTAGCTACGACAGTGCAGATGCCAATACATACATACACTTTTTCCCCATTATGTAAATAGGGGCAAAATTGTTTGGCGAATTGGAACACACGGGGTTAAAATTTTGCCTCACAACATAGCCTATGATGCTCTCGGGGTCCAGACGTGTGACTGTGCCAAATTTTGTGGCTGTAGCTGCGATCGTGCGGATGCCAATCCCGGACATACATACATACACACACATATTGAGCTTTATATATTAGATGGTTGTGACTAACCCAGAGTGTGAGGGGCTAGGCTAATAGGAGAGAGAAAGATCTTGTAAGAATGTCAGACAAGGCCCAGTGTGCATAGAAAGCAGACCTAAGGTCTAAATTGAGCTTCACCACATGACGTAGGTGTCCCTAACGTGAAAGGAGATAAGACAGAGGAGAGATCCTGGTGGAAAGTAGAAGAGAAATGACTGAAAGAACAGAGTGATCGATTAGAGATTGGTCTAGAGGAAACATGTCTAGCAGTATGGCCCAAAGTTTATAACTCCAAGAGGTAATGGGCTTAGACAGGACAGAGTATGTAAGGTGAAGAGAGTGCTCTGGGTGGGAATTCCAGAGCATCAGGGACAGAGTAGATAAGTACCGGCCATACTAGCAATATAATTCCGTAGAGGGGAAAGAAGACATGGAACTGTGGGATTGAGAATAGCTCTCTTGCTAGCTAGACTGTAATACTGAGCTGGTCTGTGGTTAAGTAGAGAGGAATGGTAAAGAGATAGAGCAAGCGAGTGAAGAGTAAGGAATAAAAACTGTGTGTAAAATGCTACATATAGTGAACGTACCTGCTATATACTGTATATAATCCCCTTAAAGTAGTGCAATAACGTAGATTCCAGCTCAACAATGACGTTAACCCCATCCAATCGGAGTGTGAACAATGGTTCTGCAGTAGCCCAAATAAGCAATTAGCGAGAATTAAGAGCATGATTAAGGGAGTGTTCACCGGAAAAGTGTTGATGCAACCTTTATAGTAATGCAAATTCACCTGTTTTCATGACTTTTCATGTCCTGTGAATGGATTTAATTTACATAAAGAAGATTCTAATTGTGATGCTGGACTATTTCTTTGTTTATCGTATAATCCCCTTAAGTTGTCAGGAAGTAACAAATTTATTTTTGACTGGTGGTCTCCCTCATTGAACTGTGAAACATCTAGTCCTACCCCAACCAAAAACATTAGCTACATGTGGCCTGCAAGACATAGCATCCCCACAACACAAGTCCACACACCCAGTCATTCCCCATCACCTTTATGTAATGTGCTGAATCGTAAGAGACGAGTAAATCACCCATAACTATTACCCTATGCCACGTTACTAGTGTTGAGCGATACCGTCTGATACTTAAAAGTATCGTATCGGATGGTATCGGCCGATCTAAAAAAAATATCGGGTATCGCCGATTCCGATACCGGAAGTCCCATTCAAGTCTATGGGACTTCCGGTATCGGAATAAGAAAAACCCTATTTTTGCCTTGTACCGCCTCTCTGGGGTCTGTACGGGCCTTTCGGGGGGCTGTGCCGGCCTGCCAGGGGGTCTGTGCAGGCTCCGGTGGGCTGTGCCGGCCTGCCGGGGGGCTGTGCCGGCCTGCCGGGGGGCTGTGCCGGCCTGCCGATGGTCTGTGCAGGCTCCGGTGGTCTGTGCCGGCCTGCCGGGGGGCTGTGCCGGCCTGCCGGTGGTCTGTGCAGGCTCCGGTGGTCTGTGCCGGCCTGCTGGGGGGCTGTGCCGGCCTGCTGGTGGATAGTGCAGGCTCCGGTGGTCTGTGCCGGCCTGCCGGGGGGCTGTGCCGGCCTGCCGGTGGTCTGTGCAGGCTCCGGGGGTCTGTGCAGGCATCGTCCGATGGGACTACAAGTCCCATCGGGCGATGCCTGCTACCATGACAGTGATTGACACATTAGCCAATGATGGGACAGTAGTAGTCCCATCATCCGGCTAATGTGTTGAATGTAAAAAAAAAAAAAAAAAAAAAAATTTACATGCTACATACATACAACATGCATACTACATATATACTACTTGTAACATACATACTACATACATGCTACATACTACATGCATGCTACATACATGCTACATACATACTACATACATAATACATATATACTACATATATACTACATGCATGCAACATACATACTACATATATACTACATATATACTACATGTAACATACATACTACATACATGCTACATACTACATGCATGCTACATACTACATACATGCTACATACATACTACATACATAATACATACACTCACTGGCCACTTTATTAGGTACACCATGCTAGTAACGGGTTGGACCCCCTTTTGCCTTCAGAACTGCCTCAATTCTTCGTGGCAGAGATTCAACAAGGTGCTGGAAGCATTCCTCAGAGATTTTGGACCATATTGACATGATGGCATCACACAGTTGGCGCAGATTTGTCGGCTGCACATCCCTGATGCGAATCTCCCGTTCCACCACATCCCAAAGATGCTCTATTGGATTGAGATCTGGTGACTGAGGAGGCCATTTGAGTACAGTGAACTCATTGTCATGTTCAAGAAACCAATCTGAGATGATTCGAGCTTTATGACATGGCGCATTATCCTGCTGAAAGTAGCCATCAGATGTTGGGTACATTGTGGTCATAAAGGGATGGACATGGTCAGCAACAATACTCAGGTAGGCTGTGGCGTTGCAACGATGCTCAATTGGTACCAAGGGGCCCAAAGAGTGCCCAGAAAAAATTCCCCACACCATGACACCACCACCACCAGCCTGAACCGTTGATACAAGGCAGGATGGATCCATGCTTTCATGTTGTTTACGCCAAATTCTGACCCTACCATCCGAATGTCGCAGCAGAAATCGAGACTCATCAGACCAGGCAACGTTTTTCCAATCTTCTACTGTCCAATTTCGATGAGCTTGTGCAAATTGTAGCCTCAGTTTCCTGTTCTTAGCTGAGAGGAGTGGTACCCAGTGTGGTCTTCTGCTGCTGTAGCCCATCTGCCTCAAAGTTCGACGCACTGTGCATTCAGAGATGCTCTTCTGCCTACCTTGGTTGTAACGGGTGGCAATTTGAGTCACTGTTGCCTTTCTATCAGCTCGAACCAGTCTGCCCATTCTCCTCTGACCTCTGGCATCAACAAGGCATTTCCGGCCACAGAACTGCCGCTCACTGGATTTTTTTTCTTTTTCGGACCATTCTCTGTAAACCCTAGAGATGGTTGTGCGTGAAAATCCCAGTAGATCAGCAGTTTCTGAAATACTCAGACCAGCCCTTCTGGCACCAACAATCATGCCACGTTCAAAGGCACTCAAATCACCTTTCTTCCCCATACTGATGCTCGGTTTGAACTGCAGGAGATTGTCTTGACCATGTCTACATGCCTAAATGCACTGAGTTGCCGCCATGTGATTGGCTGATTAGAAATTAAGTCTTAACACACAGTTGGACAGGTGTACCTAATAAAGTGGCCAGTGAGTGTATATACTACATGCATGCAACATGTATACTACATATATACTATATATACTACATGTAACATACATACTACATATATACTACATGCTACATACATGCAACATACACACTACATGCTACATACATGCAACATACATACTACATACATGCTACATACATGCAACATACATGCTACATACATGCTACATGCTACATACATGCAACATACATACTACATACATGCTACATACATGCTATATACATACCACATGCATGCAACATGCATACTACATATATACTGCATATATACTACATGCATGCAACATACATATATACTACATACAATACATACATATAGACATACAGTACATATAACATAGAGTACATACTTACCGTCACTTGTCACTTTGATCCCCGAAGCCATTGTCACCTGAGGGATAAATATCAAAATAAAAAAACACCAATATACTTACCCCGATACGCAGAAGTTCACGAGGGTCCCACGTCCATCTTGCGTGGAGAACAGCAGCATCAGCTGATGCTACCGTTCTCTACCAGCTCCAGGAATATAATGACGGAAGGTAGGTATCCTTCCGCACTGTATTCCTCCACCACTTTAAAAAAAAAAAAAAAGTCCCTAGTCTCACTTTATGCCATTGCTGCGTGGGAAATTCCCACGCAGCAATGGCATAAAGTGAGACTAGGGACTTTTTTTTTTACAGTGGTGGAGGAATACAGTGCGGAAGGATACCTACCTTCCGTCATTGTATTCCTGGAGCTGGTAGAGAACGGTAGCATCAGCTGATGCTGCTGTTCTCCACGCAAGATGGACGTGGGACCCTTGTGGACTTCTGCGGATCGGGGTAAGTATATTGGTGTTTTTTTATTTTGATATTTATCCCTCAGGTGACAATGGCTTCGGGGATCAAAGTGACAAGTGACGGTAAGTATGTACTCTATGTTATATGTACTGTATGTCTATATGTATGTATTGTATGTAGTATATATGTATGTTGCATGCATGTAGTATATATGCAGTATATATGTAGTATGCATGTTGCATGTATGTAGTATGTATGTAGTATGTATGTTGCATGTATGTAGCATGTATGTAGTATGTATGTTGCATGTATGTAGCATGTATGTAATATGTATGTTGCATGTATGTAGCATGTAGTGTGTATGTATGTAGCATTTATGTAGTATGTATGTTGCATGTATGTAGCATGTAGTGTGTATGTTGCATGTATGTAGCATGTATGTAGTATGTATGTTGCATGTATGTAGCATGTAGTGTGTATTATGTAGCATGTATGTAGTATGTATGTTGCATGTATGTAGCATGTAGTGTGTATGTATGTAGCATGTATGTAGTATGTATGTTGCATGTATGTAGCATGTAGTGTGTATGTTGCATGTATGTAGCATGTAGTATACATGTAGTATGTATGTTACATGTAGTATATATAGTATATATGTAGTATGCATGTTGCATGCATGTAGTATATATGTTGTATGTATGTTGCGTGCATGTAGTATATATGTATTATGTATGTAGTATGTATGTAGCATGTATGTTGCATGTATGTAGCATGTAGTATATATGTAGTATGTATGTTACATGTAGTATATATAGTATATATGTAGTATGCATGTTGCATGCATGTAGTATATATGTTGTATGTATGTTGCATGCATGTAGTATATATGTATTATGTATGTATGTATGTAGCATGTATGTAGTATGTAGCATGCATGTAGTATGTAGCATGTATGTAGTATGTATGTTATATGTAGTATATATAGTATATATGTAGTATGCATGTTGCATGCATGTAGTATAGATGTTGTATGTATGTTGCATGCATGTATTATGTATGTAGTATGTAGCATGCATGTAGTATGTAGCATGTATGTAGTATGTATGTTACATGTAGTATATATGTAGTATGTATGTTACATGTAGTATATATGTAGTATGTATGTTGCATGCATGTAGTATGTAGCATGTATGTAGTATGCATGTTGCATGTAGTATATATGTAGTATGCATGTTGTATGTATGTAGCATGTAATTTTTTTTTTTTTATTTTTTTTTTACATTCAACACATTAGCCGGATGATGGGACTACTACTGTCCCGTCATTGGCTAATGTGTCAATCACTGTCATGGTAGCAGGCATCGCCCGATGGGACTTGTAGTCCCATCGGACGATGCCTGCACAGACCACCGGAGCCTGCACAGACCACCGGCAGGCCGGCACAGTCCCCGGCAGGCCGGCACAGACCACCGGAGCCTGCACAGACCACCGGCAGGCCGGCACAGCCCCCCGGCAGGCCGGCACAGACCACCGGAGCCTGCACAGACCACCGGCCGGCCGGCACAGCCCCCCGGCAGGCCGGCACAGACCACCGGAGCCTGCACAGACCACCGGCAGGCCGGCACAGCCCCCCGGCAGGCCAGCACAGACCACCGGAGCCTGCACAGACCACCGGCAGGCCGGCACAGCCCCCCCGAAGGCCCGAACTGACGGCGCATCATGATGCGCACAGACAGCGCATCATGATGATGTCATTTCGGCAGCCAATCAGAGCCACAAAAGTGGCTCATTGCATTTTGGACTTCCGATTCCGGTATCCGATACGAAAAAAGTATCGGTACTCGGTATCGGAATTCCGATACGGCAAATATCGGCCGATACCCGATACTTGCGGTATCGGAAAGCTCAACACTACACGTTACACAATGGCTACTTAATTATTCTGTGGGTAATGAACCAGAGCCCTGTGAACTGTTTCTTACTTGCCAACACCCCCAGCTTCTCATTTCATTAGCTGGTTGAGCACAACATGGTCGCTGGACCAGGGTCCTGCAAATGTATTCATTCATCTCATCTCTTAAAAGAGACAAAATGTGTTCATTAATTTCTAAATAGACAAAAATGCTGTTTTCTATACACAGCAAATGTGCAGTGTTACATCTGTTGACTGTACTAGTACTAATGTCTTGTATCATTTGGGGGACTAAAGAAAACATATCTAGAGATTGTATGTTCTCTGAACGTTTTCTTGAGTATTCTCCACAAACTCCAGTTTTTGTTCCTTTTCCAAAAATATATGTTAATTAGCTTCATAATAAATTCTTCCCTACATAATTAGGAAACTTAGTGTATAATGTGATTTAGTGGATAACAATCTCTGCTCCCAGTCACCTACTGGTCCCCCTATAACATAACTGCAGACCGCCAATTGGTTACCATGGCAGTTTGGAGCCTGCTGAAGGCCTTTCTGACTGTCGTGTTGGTAACTCCTGTGAATATAAAAAATCTCTATATATAAATCTGAATGTGTGTGTGTGTGTGTGTATCACCAACCAATCACGAAGCAGCAGAGTGGGACACCAACCAATCACGAAGCAGCAGAGTGGGACGCGGATGGAGAGCGGGGCTGAGGACGGATATAGCAGGACAGTGCATGGAGAGCGGGGCTGTGGAGGAAGACAGTCTTCAGGACAGGGGCTGAATAGTGCCGGCACCCTCCCAGCCTTGTCCCGGCTAAGTCGGTGCTCCCCATCACCAACTGCACTATCCCCCCTCTCCCCTGCAGCTTCCCGGCCTAAATTTAGTCCCCAGCTTCTACTGTTGCCAACTACAGCACTAGGCCACGCCCCCCGCAGGCTGCCCAATCACACACGCTGCAGTTCCACTCTAGCTCCACCCACTCCAGCTAGCTCCGCCCACTTCGGGGAAGCCTAAATTTAGTCCCCAGCTTCTACTGCGGCCTACTACAGCGCTAGGCCACGCCCCCCACAGGCCACCCAATCACACGGGCTGGAGCTCCACTCTAGCCCCGCCCACTCCAGCCAGCTTCACCCACTCCGGCCGACCGTGCTAGGTCATGCCCCCCGCAGGCCTCCCAATCACATGTGCTGCAGCTCTGCTCTAGCTCCGCCCACTCCACCCAGCTCCGCTCACTCCAGCCGAACGAAAAATCTGCGCACCTCTCTCTCCTGGTCTCAGCGTCATCGCGTGTGGTGCATGGAAGCGGGGCTGTGGAGGAAGGAAGACAGCGGGGCTGTAGATGGAGAGAGTGGGAGAGCAGGGCTGTGAAGGAAGAGAACGGCGCTGTGGACGGAGTGAGCGGGAGAGCAGGGCTGTGGACGAAGAGACCAAGGCTGTGGAGGGGGAGAGCAGGGCTGTGAAGGAAGAGAATGGGGCTGTGGAGGGAGAGAGCGGGACAGCAGGGCTGTGGAAGAAGAGAGCGGGTCTGTGAAGGGACACCGGGACACGGATGTAGAGCGCAGCTGCGGAGGGATAGAACGCAACGGTGGGTGGAGAGCAGGGCTGCGGAAGGAGAGAGCGTGATGGCGGGTGGAGAGCAGGGCTGTTAAGGAAGACAGCGGGACCCACAGTTAGGTACTATGCCCGGGCAACGCCGTGCTCTTCAGCTAGTAAATAAATAAAATTCAAACTATCTCCCTTTTTTCCCAATAAGAATAAAAACATTGAAAAAAAATAAAAATAAACATTTAATAATGTTGTGTCTGTAAAAGTTCAGTCTATTAAAATATCAAATTATTTAACTCAAACAGTAAATGCTGTAAAGCAAACAAAAAAAACAACAAAAACTGAAATGTCAGAATCGCTATTTTTCGGTTTTTATGGCTCTACATAAAAATTCAGTAAGAAATGGTCAAAACATTCCCCAAAAGTGCCTCAATAAAGCAGTAAGTTTTCCATGCAAAAAAGTCCTTGCACAGATAATTTTTACCACTTTATGAGCGCTGTAAAATCAAGACCCAAAAAACATTGACAGAATTGGAGTTTTTTTTATAACTTCACTCTTGGAATTTTTTTCTAATTTTTCAGTACATTGTATGCACTTATCCTACAAAACAAAACAAAAAGGGAAGGGAAAAATGAAAGTGCAAAACTAAAAATTGTCTGTTGGCTGCAACTATAAGAGGTCAAAATTGGATGACCAATAACAAAGCAGTATCAACCTATTAAATTAATAAAAGTATTATAACAGAATGTAAGTCATGAAAATGTCTCTCTCTTTGGGGGTGTATAGATGTTTGCTGCCCTTTATGCTTTGGATTGAAAAACACTTTGGCACCAATTTAAGGTCAACTTTGGACTAAAAATTAGATGAGATGGTGTCACCATTCCATCTCTAGCTGCGTCCTTGATGGGGATGCTAAACATGCTGGCATAAACATTTTGATGCTTTGAAAAATGCAGCCTCGAGTTACACCAAAATGTTGTGACTTTTGGTGTTCTCACATAATTTTTGCCCAACTTCAACAAAGTGGTCAGGGGCATGTTGATTACCACTGGTCAAATTCATGATGAGCAGCGACATTCATTATGATACAAATCTTACTCCAGCAAGGACTGGGGAAAAATTTGTAGCAAGGCACATACAGAGATGTTTGCCACTTTGTGCCTCACTTGACTCAGGAGCCTCATACTCCACCCACCTCCTCATCAAGACCAACGTAAAGATTATTGGTCTTGATATATCGGGGCAAGTGTCCTTTGTAGCCCCTACTATTCTTTTGCTTAAAAACTTATTAAAAAGTAATACATGCAGTATGTGTAAAATCTGAATAAAACTTGGCTGCCATATAATAATTTTACAAGTTCTGCAATAAAAGTTGCACAAAAAGTCAACACTTCTCAACGCGATAATATGGAGAAAATCAAGAATGAGTTTATAAGTCAAAGACAGAAGTAGCCTGAGAGAAATTTTGAGAGTAACAATTTGTCATTTGCCATTTTATGTTATTACTTAAAAAGGACATGCTAGCAGGATTTAGCTATGTAAACTACAGACAGGGCCATATTAGTGCTGTAATACGTGGTCAAATCTAAAAATCTATATTAATTCTCAATCTGCACATGCGCTGCCCACCTTAAACTGAAGAGGAGACAGTAAACAGAAGAGGAGACCTTAAACAGAAGAGGAGACCATAAACATAGTGCTGGTCCTCTGGGTAAGTTGGGCATCTCGTGAATTGATTGAGAATTAATATAGACTTTCAGATGCAACCACGCATGCGCTGCAGGCACCATTTTGTGGGAGACTATGTTTTTAGGAGACAAAATAAAGTACTGCTCAGACGCAATATTTAAAGTAGGAGGTAGGTCACTGATGGATCATTGACCTGTCACTCAAACAGGAGGCAGACAGAGGAGCCAGAGCAACAAGAAAAGAGACTGCCCATAGTTCCAATCCCAATGCACAAAGACATGATTACAGCAAAACTTTAAACACCCACTACACAAGAGTCACAAAACGGAGTTCTTCACTGCAGGTTTCAATTTAATCAGTATCACAGCACTAATACGGCCCTTTCTGTAGTTTACATAACAGAATCCTACTGACAAGTTCTCTTTAAGCTGGTTTGAGATGGCTGAACTAACAATCGGGCTAATCACATCTACAAATTGCAGATGTGACTGGCTCTGAGTGTAGCTCAGTGTGCTTGTCTATATATTGGACAAGTGCAGGAGCTGCCAGCTATTTACATGCACTATTCGGTTATGTGCACACGGTGCGGATTCTGCTGCGGATCCGCAGTGGATTTGGCCCTGCGGATCCGCAGCAGAACTGCAGGTGATGTACAGTACCATTCTAGCCTATGGAAAAATGAAACCGCTGTGCAGACGGTGCAGATTTTTCCGTACAGTTTTGCCTGCGGTTTCAAATCCGCAGAAAGAATTGACATGTCATTCTTTTCTGCGGATTCCGCTGCGGTTTGCCATCTCCTTCATTGTGGAGGTGAGAAACCGCAGGGTAATCCGCAGGTCTTTTGATTTGCGGATTGTGCAAAATCCGCGCGGAAAAATCCTCGGGTGAATCCGCACCGTGTGCACATAGCCTCTAGTTTGTAAAATGGACCAGAATAGCACATGCTGCTAATTTTTACACTTAGACAATGGATCCACTATGAAAATCGGCCACTTGCACTGGCAATAGAACGCTCGTCTGAATCAGCCCTAAATGCCAGCAAAGATGGCCTGAGAGCCATGGATTTTTATGGACTATGAAAGGTAACATGACAATGCAACACTTTTATAAGGAACATTATTTTATTTCAGAATCTGTGTATGGTGCATCATGTAGTTTAGGTATCAAGTTTGTAAATTGATGGAAAAATCACACCTTATAAGCATATGTTTGCACAGAATAATGGAACAGCAGATGGGCTGTAAAAGGTTATGAATTCAATCTGGTTGGCTCATTTCTGTGAACAGTCATCTTGAAATATTAACTGGTCTGTGGTAATATTAATAATGTTGTAAACAATGTTGTGTACACTTACAAAATGTCTATGAGTGTAAAATTCATAAAAACGAGGTTAGAGAGGCAGGCTCACCTATACATGTACTTAACAGAATTAGTGTAATCAGAGTCATTCTCTTTTGTAAGATGGAGTTATTCTAAATACAAAGTAAAAAAAAATCTCTACTTTTGCTCAAAATCACCATATGCCTATTTTATAGCAGAGCAAGTTTGTTTATTTTTCTAACTTTTTTTTATTGTTAGGTTTATTACTTACATTCTCAGATGAAACACCATGAATAGGATCATAACACCCAAGGACATCCTTGAGGTACTATCACCAATTAAAAAGTTGAGGAGTAATTTGTATTAAAAAAAATTGTCTTAAAGTTTAACTGATATTGCATGTTGTGAACTTGCAGCAGAATGTCACTGCCTCTCTCCAGCTTTTGCTCTCCCATTCCCATAGATCTTTATGAGCACTGACTGCTATCTTCTATCTCAGTAATGGGATAGTATAGTATCTATTCACTGAAGACAGATTTTGAATGTGAATTGAAAATATATAGAACATGAATAATCAGTCCAGGAGGAGAAAGAAGCAAATTAATTGTAAGATATATTACAAAGTTTCTTGTTTATACAGTGTGTATACTATTATTTTATGGATACAAATGTAAAACAACGGTTACTCTTTAAGTCCTAACAGATATCACAGCATCTTGGTATCGTTCATAAGATTTGGTAGCCAATCCTCAATTATTCAGATCATAACTTTATATTACACAACTTATTAAAAAAATAGTTTCCCTTTCCAAATTCAAAAAGAGGAAACGGTCATTAAGTCAAGCTTTTCTTAAATTTTCTACTGATAAGTTCCTCACCTAACATCATGAAAGTTCTAGAACATCCGTGGATAAGCAAAAAATTATGGAACTAGACAAGAAATATCGGGTCTCATTTATCAGAACTGTCTAATAGTAAATGGCTATAGCAACCACACACAGCATTGCTTTCATTTTGCAGGGCAATTTACAAAATTAAAGCTAAGCTCTCATTGGTTGCTCCAGGCAATAAAGTCAGTTGTACTGTTGGAGTGCTTCGATAAATTAAGTCTGTAGTGATGATAACTCATTCTAAATGAATTAAAAGTTCTAAAATTGTAATAATTTGAAATACTATATAACATATTATATTAGATAATGGACTGTTATTCAAAGAACTGAGGCAGGTCATTCTTAATGTTCTCCCACTGAGAAAATACATGGTCTAATTAACGATTTATTGAAACTAATTAAGACATAAAATATTTGCGTGCAGATAAATGTAGATAATTGTATAAATGTATAATTATGAACTTTGATGTACGGGAATACTGTCATAATCTACCTTCTATTACGCAATATATTATTTAAACTCTTTAAAAAAATTGCTTAGCATTTCATGATTTTACTAAAGCTCATGGCAAAAATAAATCTTAAAGGGTTGTTCCAAAAATCAAAGTGACAATGAAATATTCTCTCAAAGAAAGAATATTTTTACAATTTAAGCTGTATTTATAGAGGATCTGTCACTTGCTATACTTATGTAATTTTTCTTTACTTAGTCCATACGCCAATGTACCGATTCTGGCTTTTATTTTTGTTTCTGTGTCTCTTCTTTCTGGAAATATGGTCTCCTTTTCATTGTACAAGTGCTTCTCACTAAATTAGAATATCATCAAAAAGTTATGTTTTAATTTGTTTTTATTTTAAAATCATTTTTAGGCTGACGTTATAAAGTATTCTAATTTACTGAGATAATGACTTTTGGGTTTTCATTGGCTGTAAGCCATAATCATCAATATTAACAGAAATAAACACTTGAAATAGATCACTCTGTCTGTAATAACTGTCATGCCCGCTATGTCTGCTATGCTGCAATGCTGCAAGATCCCTGAAGCAGTGTGCCCCTGCACCTCATGTCTGTTATGCTGCAAGATCCCTGGAGCAGTGTGCATGCGCACCTCATGTCTGCTATGCTGCAAGATCCCCGGAGCAGTGTGCACGTGCACCTCATGTCTGCTATGCTGCAAGATTCCCAGAGCAGTGTGCATGCGCGCCTCATGTCTGCAATGCTGCAAGATTCCCGGAGCAGTGTGCATGCGCCCCTCATGTCTGCTATGCTGCAAGATCCCTGGAGCAGTGTGCCTGTGCACATCATGACTGCTGTGCTGCGTGACTCTTGGAGCAGTGTATAGGCGCACGCTTACCTCATGGCTGCACGCCATTGCTGTGTGCATGCCCATCTCTGCTCTGCCTGCTGTGGTTGTCTCTGTGGTCCTGCCCCTCAGGGCCGCCATCAGGGCATGACAGGCATTACAGCTGTATGGGGCCCCATCATTAGAGGGGCCCGGCGGCGCCTGAGCACGCTGGGTGAGCCGCTGGCAGCCCGGTCTGCGCTCGCCGCTCGGGTCCCAACCGGCCGGGCCCCCCATACAATTTGTTAAGCATCCCGAGCCCGCCCAGACCCCCCTCAACCTGCACTGGCTTCTTCTTCACTGTCATGGAAGGACATCGGCATAGCGCCTGGCTCCTCCTTCTCTCTCCCTCCCCCCCAGTGCACTATGGTCCAGCACCGCCCCCGGGCTCGCGTGACATCACACGCTGCTCTTCACTTCCTCATTCCTGAGCAAGAAGGAGAGCGGTGTGCACGTGGAGTCAGTCTGACGGTGCGGTGGACGGCGAGGCTGCGCCCGGTGAGCGAGCAGGTAAGGTGAGTATTCTTTTTATGTCTCTGTCTGTTGGGGGGCCTGACGGCTGATCATGGGGAATCTGGGGGCCCGGTTGTCGTCTGGTCTGATCATGGGGGTCGGGGAGCCAGGGGCCTGGCTGTGGGGATGGGGGGGTCCTGTGGGGAGCCAGGGGCCCAGCTGGCATGTTCATGGGGGTCCTGTGGGGGACCCAGGGCCTGGCTGTTCATGGGGTTCCTGTGGGGACACAGGGGCCCAGCTGTTGGTGGGGGACCCAGGGGCCCGGCTGTTGGTGTGGGACCGAGGGGCCTGGCTGTTGGTAGGGGACCCAGGGGCCCGGCTGTTCATGGGGGACCCAGGGGCCCGGCTGTTTGTGGGGGTCCTGTGGGGAGCCAGGGGCCTGGCTGTTTGTGGGGGACCCAGGGGCCCGGCTGTTCGTGGGGGTCCTGTGGGGACCCAGGGGCCCGGCTGTTCATGGGGGTCCTGTGGGGACCCAGGGGCCCGGATGTTGGTGGGGGACCCAGGGGCCTGGCTGTTGGTGGGGAATCCAGGGGTTCAGCTGTTGGTGGGGGTCCTGTGGGGAGCCAGGGGCCCAGCTGTTCGTTGGAGACCCAGGGGCCCAGCTGTTCATGGGGGACCCAGGGGCCTGGCTGTTCGTGGGGGACCCAGGGGCCCGGCTGTTCGTGGGGGACCCAGGGGCCCGGCTATTCATGGAGGTTCTGTGGGGACCCAGGGGCCCGGCTGTTTGTGGGGAATCCAGGGGTCCAGCTGTTGGTGGGGGACCCAGGGGCCCAGCTGTTCATTGGAGACCCAGGGGCCCAGCTGTTCATGGGGGATCCAGGGGCCTGGCTGTTCGTGGGGGACCCAGGGGCCCAGCTGTTCGTGGAGGACCCAGGGGCCCGGCTATTCATGGAGATTCTGTGGGGACCCAGGGGCCCGGCTGTTCGTGGGGAACCAAGGGGCCCAACTGTTCGTGGGCGACCCAGGGGCCCAGCTGTTCGTGGGGGTCTTGTGGGGGAGCCAGGGGTCCGGCTGTTCGTGGGGGACATAAGGGTCCGGTTGATGATGGGGGGAGCTAGGAGGCCCAGCTGATAATGGAGTGAGCTAGGGGGCTGATGGGGTGAGCCAGCATGTTGACTGTCTCCACCTGTAGCTCAGCCTGTAGTCCTATCCTTTTAGTCAGCATAGACTGTGCTGACCAGTATCAGCATGTTGACTGTCTCCACCTGCAGCTCAGCCAGTAGTCCTATCCTTTTAGTCAGCATAGACTGTGCTGACCAGTACCAGCATGTTGACTGTCTCCACCTGCAGCTCAGCCCGTAGTCCTATCCTTTTAGTCAGCATAGACTGTGCTGACCAATACCAGCATGTTGACTGTCTCCACCTGCAGTTCAGCCCGTAGTCCTATCCTTTTAGTCAGCATAGACTGTGCTGACCAGAACCAGCATGTTGACTGTCTCCACCTGCAGTCCAGCCGTAGTCCTCTCCTTTTAGGCAGCACAGATTATGCTGAACAGTACCAGCATGTTGACTGTCTCCACCTGCAGCTTAGCTGTTTTCCTATCCTTTTAGTCAGATACAATGGAGACAGATGAGGCAGGATGGGGAGATCATATGGGGAAGAATGGATACTCATGAGGGTGGGATGGGAGAACATATGGCTGAAGCCAGGAATGAGACGCACGGGGGCTAGGATGGGGGATATTACCATAGGGGCTAATTAAGGGATATTTTTACTGCAGTGATGTATTTATTTTATTTTTTGCGTATACTGTTTTAAATGGGGAGGCGTTCCTCTGCACAGTAACAGGACCACTAGATAACTCTAGATAACTGTGTTATTTCCTGCAGAGATGAGCCCTGGCTGGAAGACGTGATGGCAGTCTGTTCTGGATGAAAGATGAAAAGCAAAAATGAAGGACTTCACCTAGAGATGTCACTGGTGAGTAAGTGTGATACCTATACACTGACACTATACACTGTATACTATATACAGAGGTCCTGTGTATAATGAAACCAGTGATCACTGTATTACCTGTACATTATATACAGAGCTCCTGTGTATAATGTCATTGATCACTGTATTACCTGTGCGCACACACTCCATACTGAGTAGAGATATCCTGTGTATAATGGCACTTATGGTGATAGTATTGTGTTTTTTTATTACTGATCAGTATTGTAGTATTCATTCATTATGTGGTGGTAATATGTGGTTTGGACATGGTTTTGCGGTATTTGTCCCTTGTATGCGCTATTATTTGGTCACTTTGTGGTGGTAATATGTGGTCTGGACATGGTGTAGCGGTATTTGTTCCTTGCATGTGGTATTATTCGGTCACTGTGGTGGTAATATGTGGTCTGGTCATGGTGTTGCAGTATTTGTCCCTTGTATGTGCTATTTGGTCAATCTGTGGTGGTAATATGTGGTCTGGTCATGGTGTAGCGGTATTTGTTCCTTGTATGTGATATTATTCGATCACCGTGGTGGTAATATGTGGTCTGGTCATGGTGCGGTGGTATTTGTGCCTTGTATGTGATATTATTGGTCATTTTAAAAATGTAAAAATAAATAAAAATATACCTAAATTGTATTGCATGTTTTAACAAATATTTAATAGGTTACAGTAGAGTAGAGCTCATCCAAAAGTGTCTACCGTGTTATGGTGGCGGCTTAAAAAATCTTTTGGCCAAAACAAAAGCTGCTGGCTATATGTGGGATCTGGTGATTGGAACTGTTAATGTGTGATTAGTGAGAAGAAGAGTTTTTCCAAGAGAGGGCAGTGGGACTGTGGAGAGTTCGAGGGGTGGAGGCGGGGCTGGGGTGGAGCCTGGGCGGAGTCTCAAGGGGGTCCCGAAAAATTGCCAGTATGGGGCCCCGAAATTCATAGTGGCAGCCCTGCTGCCCCTGATCATGTGACCTTTCCTATGTTCCAGCACTGTCTGACCCAGCTAACCTCTTAGTGTTTCTGGAGCCCCTGATCATGTGACCTTCTCTATGGTCCAGTCCAGTCTGATCTAGCAATGCTCTCTATGATCCTGGAGGATCTGAACCAGAAGTCCTTCCCTGGTCCTGACCTGGAAGTGCAGGTGCTAATGCCCTATATCAGACCACCCCTTCCTATGGTCGCGGTCTGAGTATCGTGTTGCTTCCTTGCATGGCTGCTTGGTCTGCTCGGTCGCTCCCCGTATTCTGTGCCCCTGCACTTTGCCCTGTCGTGCGTCTCTTCACACACTCTGTGCTTGTACTCTGCCTCTTGTCCTGTGCCATGTCTTGTGTTGTCCTTTGTGCCATGCTTTGTCTCTGTCATGCTTGGACTTGTAGTCTTTCCTGTGTTCTCTGCCTTTGCCTGCTTTGCCATGCTTTGTCTATGCTTTCCTTGTACTGCTTCCGCTTCCCTGTTTCTGCCTGGTCTTCCTTGCTCTGACCTAGGGATCTCTGCTGTGCCTCCAGGCACACGCACCATTCCTCCTCTCTTACCTATGATGCTCTGTTGTGCCTCCTGGCACACGCACCATTCCTCTGCTCTCTGACCTGGGGTGCTCTGTTGTGCCTCCTGGCACACGCACCATTCCTCCTCTCTTACCTATGGTGCTCTGTTGTGCCTCCTGGCACACGCACCATTCCTCTGCTCTCTGACCTATGGTGCTTCTCAAGTACATTTCCAGGCTAGGCTCAAGGTTCTTCCTTGACCTGGCTTTGGGCTTCGGCCTATGCTCCGCTGCTAGCCCTGTTCTCTGCCTGGTGCTCTGTTGTACCTCCTGGCACATGCACCATCTCTGCTCTCTGACCTATGTGCTCTCTTGCACATTTCCAGGCTAGTCTCAAGGCTCTGCCTTGACCCGGCTCGGGGCTTCGGCCTACGCTCCGCTGCTAGCTCTATGTCTCTGTACCCGGCTCTGGGCTCTAGCATACGCTCCGCTTCTCTTCTCTTGTACCCGGCTCTGTGCTACTGCCTACGTTCCGTTCCTTGCTCTGTACCTTGCCTCGCCTTGCCTTGTTTCTTCGCATGCCCTTTGCACGCGCCTGGCCTTCCTAGCCTCCTGTCTGTGCCTCAGCCGTGCCATCCTAGCAGTGCCTGCCTGCTTGTGCCTCAGCCGTGCTTGTCGGCCAGTGACAGCTGTGTCGCCTGTTATGCCTCAGCCGGGTTTGCCTCAGTCTTGCCCGCCTGTCTGTGCCACAGCCCGACCAGCTAGCCAGTGCTCCAGCCATGCGCTCTGTGCTTCCTTGCACCCATGCTGTCTGTGCACTGTGCATTGCGTGCTCTCTAAAGCACGCGCAGGCCCTAGCCTGCTTCTTGGCATACCTCCCCGTGCTTCTCTAAAGTACACGCAGGTCTTGCCATGTACCTTGTCGTGCCCTCTTGCATGTACAGGTCCTAGCCTATATCCTGTTGTGCCTTCTTGCACGCACAGGCCTAGCTTGTACCCTGGCATGCCTCCTAGCACGCACCCTGCCTTGAACCCTGGCTTGCCTGCCGGATTCCCGAAACCTGCCGACCGCAGCCAGAGGTCCGGAACCAGATGACTGCGGCCTGATGTCCAGAGCTGATTTCCGCAGCCTGATGCCTGGATCCTGTCGGTCGTTGCCAGTAGTCCGATGCCATCGCACCCTGCCTTGGACCCTGGTGTGTCTCCTAGCACGCAGCTTGTCTTGGACCCTGGTGTGTCTCCTAGCATGCACCCTGTCTTGGACCCTGGCGTGTCTCCTAGAATGCATCATTCCTTGAAACCCTGGTGTGTCTCCTAGCACGTACCCTGCCTTGGACCCTGGTATGTTTTCTAGCACGTGTTATGCCTTGAACATTTGGTGTGCCCTTGCACGCACTTTGCTGTGTTTCACTGTTTATGCCTTGCACCTGACTAAAGCTTGAAACCACGTTTATTGAAGAAACCCAGTGACCTCACTTTATGTTTTGCATCCTGTTCGTCCTGCTGCCAGACACTCACTAGTGTCTCCCCGAGCCGGCCGTCTGGTCCCAGCAGTCGTGGTGGCTCACCCCCTTGGTCTTGCCCCTGACGCTCCCTGTATAGGGGGTGGTTCCTCACTAGATCAGCTCGCCCTAGGTGGGTGGGTGCCACGGCCCAGAGGGTCCACTCAAAAAATCGGCTCAGCAGAAGCTGAGTCCGTCACAATAACTCTTTATAATATATGAGTTTCACTGTATTGAAGAACTGAAATAAATTAACTTTTTGATGATATTCTAATTTTGTGAGAAGCACATGTATGTAAATCTAGTCCATTAGCGATGGGTGTCTTCCTAAGGAGCAAACTCCCTTAGCTAACAAGATTAGATTTACATACATTGTAGAAGGTACAAAATAGCTAGGTTCAGTAGAAGAGCAGCAGGTAAAACAATTCCGTATTAATGGCAAAAAAATGATTTAGGGTCTGATGAAGGCCACATGTTAATGTTTAATATGGCAGCTTGCAATAAATCACATTTTTCTCATTACCATTGTACACAATGCATCATTTGTTATACAAAAAATTGTGCAAACTGCCGCATATCTTCAGTGACACATCCCCACCACCAAACCATCGATTCAATCAAGATGATCATTTTATGATCTTTTTGAATCTGGATACTTTACCTCTTTTAATGGCAAGACAAAGCTCTTCTTTGAAAATATTTAACTTCAAAGATATGGCAATTTTAATCTTAGTTTGGCTTATCCTGGCCTTTACAGTATCCAGCTTTTTGCACATCCATCCCAGCCATGTTTATTCTTAACATCATGCATGTGTAGCTACATTGAGTGTTCTGCTGGATCCACCTAGCAAGCAGAGGTGCGCTGATCGAAAAAGTATTTGCTGCCTCTCACTTTACTGAGACTGTGAAAGCAATGATAGAGGAGATGGGGAGGAACTATAATGGAGAGATTCACATGAGGTAATAAGGGGGTTTTAGCAAAAAGTCTTCATTGTCCAGCGCATCACAGAGGGAGAAGAAAGTCTGAAAGTTATTGAAATGTTATGTTTTACACAATTTAATTTAAACATTTATAAGGAAGATTAATAGCTACTTGGGACCATTTGTGAGTAAAGCTTGTCCTGGGAAAATAATATTAAATATCCATCCGAATTAGCCATATTCTTTACTGAGGGTAAAGCTGAAGCTCCAGGGCCATGATGCAAAATCGATTACAGGACTGCCAGCTACCATGTACAGTTTATGAAACAAGTGTCTGCTAATGTGTCAGTGGAGTGTTAAGGCCCCTTCGGCCAGAAACGCAAGGTTCTAGTGCCAAACTCTTGACTTATTAGATACATAATATAACCTGTAGGCTGAACACAGACTTACCTTGCATATTGCCAAGCAATACAATGTAACAATCTCAGAGGTAAATAATCAATATAAAGGGAGTATTGAGAAAGAAGTGTTAATTCTAAGAGAAAAATTTTAGATCTGAAGTAAATATTTTTCAAAATCCAAAAAGAAAAAGCAAAGGTAGAACTGGTTGATGCACTTAAGCATCATACAGGTAGGCCAATATAAAAGAAAAAAAGCACCATACTATAAGAGTAAACAAAAAGCTGCTGTCTATTGTCAGAACTTTTATATCATCGTTTTAATCAACTGTATAATCATCTCCTTATTTTACCAGAGCTCAGTATTTAACTGAGGCAATGGAAGTTTGGGTGACATATATCTCCCTCAAAAAATGAACAGCATTTTAATTGCAGGCACCGCATTATGTTTCTTATATTACAGTATATTTCATCTCTGGCTGCTCCAAGATTCATTGCTTCATTACTTCATATTATATTGCCCAAAGCCTGATATCTACATCTTTATGATGCCCTGGATCCGGAGCTCATGAAATATGCAAGCTGACACTGTCTTTTGAGGGACAGATACAAGACGTTGCTATAAAATTTGGATAGACTGCCTGGAATTTATTGTCAGTTGAAGTAAAATAAAGTTTAGAAGAGTTTGTTAATGCTACAGAGCAAGAACTATCATTATTAGTATTACTATTTTGCTTTTTGACAGTTAAGAAAATCAACGATTTTGATAGGAAATACGTCATGAATAGAACAAAGGCAGCAAGCCCTAAGGAAGTTCTCCATGTGCTAGCCTGAAGACCATATATATCTTTATTATTATGGATCTATGACATTGCACATCACATATGGGATCATACATATCATATTTTCATGTTAAAAAGCAGCATAAAATACAATGTATAGAGCCATTTGAAACATGAACTAAATTCACAGCACAATAAAGATTTCTCTAGTTAACGCTAAATCTTGCAGAATGAGACCGTAATACGAAATACGTGTCCTATCGTCAACATTAACGGGGTTTTTCTTTTACTTTAGATTTGCTTGACATTTCTTTTTTCAAAGGCTGATTAGCAGTAATCATGCAAGATAATGAAAAGCAAAATAATATGGTAATTTAATATAAAAATACACAATTTTATTATTTCATTTTGTTAGTTGTTACCCTTTTTTGCAGCAGTTTTATGAAGGCTGTTGATGTTTTAATACCACTTTGATCAACTTAAAGAATTAACCTTATTTACAAAAAAAACCCTGAATGTGCACACATTGAGTATTTGAGCGCACAAATTTCTACATCTCTTGGCAGGAAAACTCAGCCTCAAAAATGTTGCTTTTTATGTGTTTTTTGGTGCGCTTTTTTTTCCAGTGCATTCAACGGGTGAAAAACGCGCGGCAAAAACACACAGAGAATTGACATGCTCCAGATTATTTTCTGCACCAAATCTGCAAGTCAACTCAACGTGTGCATGACACTTCAGGTTTTTCAATCACTTTACTGGCATCAGGTTTTGTCACAAATCTGTGCAAAAAAAGGCGATAAAAATACACCAAATCAGCAACATGTGCTCACAGCCTAAGCCTTTGGAACTGGTTAGCTACAATACATTGCATTCTCATGAAAATGTGACTAATTTTGTTTCAATGACGATTGCCATGAAATATAATATAGCAAGTTAATAATCAGCTATTGAAGATGGTAACGTGATGAATAAGGTGAGGATCTGTTTCACTCTTGCAAACTGTGTTTTTTATTTAACGGGGTTTGATCATCTTTAAGACAACATATGTCATGGGCTTTTCCTGTTATGCATGGGTTAATTAAGAATTTCCAAAGAGAAATAAAAAACACTATATGTACAACAAATAGGTTCTCTTAGGGTCCGTTTACACAGACCGACTGGTGGCTCAATCCAACAGCTGATCGGTAAACTTTTGCAGGTCAGGGGTCTTTTAATACCTATTTACAAGTAAACGATTCACGCTGAATTATCGTTGGCAGTGCGCATAGGCTGCTATTACTCTTTGCAGTGTGAGTCCTGTTTACACAGGATGCTGCATTGCCAAGAACAATGATCTTTTAAGGGGGCTTTACGCATAGTGATATCGCTAGCAATATCGCTAAAGCATTACCAATTTTGTGACGCAGCAGCAATAGTGCTAGCAATATCGCTACATGTGATACCTCCAAACGGCTCCCCCGCTGGCTATCGCTGATCGCGCGAGAACGTCCTGGGCCGTTTCTCGTCGGCGGCTTCCTGCTGGTGCCGAGTAGCGATGCGTGGACTCGGGCGGAGAACGTCTTCATTGCCGCGTCTGACAGGTAACGACAGCTGCTGCGTCACTGCTGAGATCTGCCTGTTTGGCAGCTCACTAGCGACCATTTAGCGATGCACCACTGATCCTGACCGGGTCGTATCGTGGTCGGGATCGCTGGTGCATCGCTAAATGTAACGGGGCCTTTATGCTGCATTTTGTACATTCATCAAGATATCGGCAGCCTCAGCAAGATAATTGTGAAACAAGTGTCTCTAACAATGCCCCTCGAGGCCATGTGCACACGTTGAGTATTTGGTAAGATATTTACCTCAGTATTTGTAAGCCAAAACAAGGAGTGGAAAAGTATAAGGGTACGTTCCCACGGTCAGTAATCGGTCAGTAATCGGCAGCACTTTGGACGCACCACATGTCCGCTGCTTTCAAAGTGTTGCCGGCTTTTGAACGCAGGTGATTCCGCATGTGTTCATTGAACTGTGCGGATTCACGTCCTATACACTGTACAGGTGAAATTGATATGCCGCGGTCTGGAAAGACTCACTGCATGTCTGTCTCTGCGGGTGAGCCGAGGGCATCGGTGCACACATAGTGGGCATGGGATTTCTTGAAATCCCATTTACTATGCTGTAATACCTGGACACTGCAGGGTGAATGCTGTGGAAGTATGTGGGTCGCCCTCCCAGGGCTGTGGGGTACTCTGTACCGGGCCGGTATCAGTGGGATGTGTCACAGTGGCGGTGACCCGGACCATGGCCCTGGGCACCCAAGTAGTAGGAAGATGTGAATGTTATTAAATGAATAGTTCGTGACGCCACCTGTGGTGTTCGGCAAGGGAGGTGTTAAGCCGATGCTGCAGACAGATCCTCTGGGACAGATGGTGTGGTGAGGCAAGGATGATATAGCCCTCCACAGGCAGGGCTGGTGTCCCAGGGCAGTGTAGATGTGGAGACACTTAGATGGTGTAGTGTCCGGCGCAGGGGATGTAGCAGTGCCAAGCGGACAGACGCAGGAAGGAATGGAGGACACCAGGGCATGTAGTTCCAAAGCTTTACTCACAGTCTGTAGTGCCCGCTTCTGTGCCGTGTCCTCCGGGTCAGGGACTCAGTCAACCTCCAGGCAAGATGGAATGCTCCCTTCCACACTCCGCCAACTTATGTGCCTTTTCTGAACGTCTCCTCTATAGCGCCTTAAGTGTGAAGAGTACTGTGTTACACTGGAGTTCCTCCTGACAGATGTTCCCAAGAACTCTACTTGCACGGCAGACAGCTGTAGCCTGCTTCGGGGACTCTCTACTCCTAAGTCCTGGCTCTCTATCCGTGTTGCTGTTGTGCCCTCAAGTCTTAGATGGGAGTAGTGCATTTACAGCCCACTACTCCACCGGTGTCTACTGCAGAACCATTAGTGTCCATACAACCTCGGGGACCGGGCCCCGTCCTTGCGCTTAGAACTTCTAGGCAGGGTTCTTCCTCTAACCCACGTCCTCTATGTTCCCTTTTGCCCCTACGTTCCGTACTTGTCTTTTCCCTTCTATGGAAACTCAAGCTTCAGTTCAATGTCCTTCTCCTTCTTTCCTTTCCTGTGCCAGCTGGCTCAGATCACTGAGGCAGCTGCAGCACTCCTTCCTCCATCCCTCTTCCAGGGATCCCCACTCCTCCCGAGTGGCTTCCTCTCTCACTGACCTCCTGTCAGACTGACCTGTAATCCTAAACCATCCCCCTCATATATATATTCTGAACTCCACCCGCCTCCCAGCGCGTCTAGTGTTCCAAGCAGGGATCCACCAAAGGTGCTCTGCTTCTCTCTAAGCAAGGGTGTGAGTGTTGGAGCATGGTCAGGAGCCTCCAACCT
Organism: Dendrobates tinctorius; assembly: GCF_039654945.1. Lineage (NCBI taxonomy): Eukaryota > Metazoa > Chordata > Amphibia > Anura > Dendrobatidae > Dendrobates > Dendrobates tinctorius. The sequence continues at coordinate 54,489,355 of NW_027361703.1, forward strand.
ACCTGGATGGCGGGGCACCACACCTTAGGAGAAGGTGCAGTACCTCTGTGGTGACTGAGCCTCAGAGGTGCCACATACCCCCCCGTTAAACACAGCACGTCCACGGGCTGCAAGGTAAACAAAGTTGACAGTACAGGAACATACAAATTTTTATAATGCTGATTAAACATTTCTTATACTAAACTCCCCAATGTGAGAGGCACTCATTCTTGAACATTACCAACAATTATTAATTAACTATCTAAAATTCTAAGTCAAAAGTGCAATTTTTCCATACAAAACTTATTTCAAAATGCTATTATCTGTTACTCACTATCACGTCAGTATTCTTCATCTTTCCATCTCTAGTACACATTTCTTTTCTCTCTCTAGTGCACATTTTCTATTTTCAAGTAACAACCGTGATGCCTGGTTCATCATGTACATTTTCAATTCTTTATTCAAATCTCTCATCTCTGTGTCAAAACATTCCTAATTCTATATAAAAGCCATTTCCTTGTTACCAATACTCTTATAAAACACATCATCAAATACTTCACATTAAAACTTTTCAATAATTCTTGTAAGTGCTGGACATGGACACCGTTCCCAGCCGGGATCTCTTGCAGTGTCCTTTGATTGGAGTCATGCTCCAAATGAGGTAGACATAATCTTCGCAAAGTGTCTATATGTAAAGCCAAGAGAGGGCACCTAAAAAGGTGCAACTATTTACAAATGCAGTTTTTGGATCACTCCAAGTTCATGATCGCTTAGTTCAATAGGAAGGCTGCCAATAACACAGGGCAACTCTGGAAAAACAAAACTGAACCATGATGGTCAAAAATAGAACAAAAGGCACAACGGTGCAAATAAACCCTCCTGACTAGAGAGAGTTAACTAATGCTGGTCCCCTCCTGGGGTTCTGGAAGCTGCTGACTGTGAACTGCTACCAGATGAAAGGAACGCACGGGCAGACTTCAGGTACTCTTCTTCCTGAGGGGTGAAACCTGTGGCTTTCTGTACCTTTGGCACATCTTGGCACATGGGGGCAGTAGGTGGTCTCTGCCTGCAGGTCTGGATGAGATCTTCTGGGACTCGCCTGATATTCATGGCATACCAGCCTTGGAGACCTTCATGTCTGGTGAAAGTCACCTTGTCTCCCGGGCTCAGGTTCCTGGCAGGGTGTCCTTTCCTCAAGTGAGGTTCCACATCTCTCCGGTTGAAAAATAGATCGGAGATTCGGCTAGAGTCATGAATAAAGCCGAACCCCCTCTCCTGGTTCATGTTTAGGACGTGGCCCCAACTTGCTGCATCTTTGGGACCGTAATGACCGGCACGGACCCGCTCCTTCCGGTCCAAATCTGGGCCTAGTACCGCTTGCCGGCGTTGCTCTCTCTCCCGATGTTCAGCTGCCAGTTGCCAGATGGTGGCTTGACAACTAGCCCAGTTCTCATCATACTCCCGCTCCTCCCGGGACCGATCCAGGCTAGTTTGGTATCGCAGCGCCACCTCCGGGGGTTCCGGTGTTCCCCCACGAGGACCGGTATCCCGGTCCCAGACCAGTTCTAGCACGACCTGGCCAGCCGCTGCGACCATGGTGCACCCCAGGGCCTTCCCAGTTGTCGGGACATAAGACGTACCTGGGGCCTCCTGGCGGTGTGGTCTCTGCTCCGGTGCCGATGAAAGTGGGCCGGTGGCAGCGGGTGGTGGCTCTGGGTCCGCGGGGGCCTCTGGTGGGACCTGCGTGGCCGCGTCAGGTCCAGGTGGGAGCTCCTTCTCCTCCGCTTCAGCTCCCGGGACTTCATATAACTTTTCTTGTGGCGGCAGCAAAAGGGCTTTGGATGCTGCTGGCAATGTGATGGCGGCGGCAGGCTCCACTGAATCCACCTGGGAAAGCTCCGGTGCAGCGGCGGCAATCACCACACATGTAGGACCCTCCTGGGCGCGCTGCCAGTTCAGCCTCCACAAGGCCTCCTGCCTCAGCCGCAAACATTGGGTCAGTCGGACAATTTCGTCCTCCAGCAGCTGACGGTTCATCTCTGCTACAGGGTTGGAGCCTTCAGCCATGGCGCCGGGGAGATCCACTTCCCCGCGTTCTGCAGGCCTCCTTCCCTCTCTCTCCAAGATGGCGTTCTGGCGTTCTTCTCCCTCCTCTCTCGGCCCCTTTCCCGCCACTGGCTTCTTCCCCTCCTTCCAGGGGTGGTGTCTTCTTCCAGCGCCTCCATACCAAGCCAGTATACGAACCCCTCGGGGGGTGGGCCATGTTGCTGTTACATAGTAATTCAGGCAGGGGAGGCCCATGACTCTTCGCGGTCTTTTCCTAGGACCTCCCATCTCTTCACGCCCTTCTTCTCCATGCCAACGGCCATTTTTAATGTTCATCTCACAGTCTATTAAATTGGGTCTTCTGCACATTCTCAAAAGTTTTAAGTCCAACAAATCTCAGGTGCACAGAACCCGATGGCATCGGGTCTCGTCATCCTGTTCGTGACGCCAAGTTGGGTCGCCCTCCCAGGGCTGTGGGGTACTTGGTAACGGGCCGGTATCAGTGGGACGTGTCACAGCAGCGGTGACCCGGACAATGGCCCTGGGCGCCCAAGTAGTAGGAAGATGTGAATGTTATTAAATGAATAGGTCATGACGCCACCTGTGGTGTTTGGCAAGGGAGGTGTTAAGCCGACGCTGCAGACAGATCCTCTGGGACAGATGGTGTGGTGCAGCAAGGATGGTATAGCCCTCCACAGGCAGGGCTGGTGTCCCAGGGCAGTGTAGATGTGGAGACACTTAGATGGTATAGTGTCCGGCGCAGGGGATGTAGCAGTGCCAAGCGGACAGACGCAGGAAGGAATGGAGGACACCAGGGCATGTAGTTCCAAAGCTTTACTCACAGTCTGTAGTGCCCGCTTCTGTGCCATGTCCTCCGGGTCAGGGACTCAGTCAACCTCCAGGCAAGATGAAATGCTCCCTTCCACACTCCGCCAACTTATGTGCCTTTTCTGAATGTCTCCTCTATAGCGCCTTAAGTGTGAAGATCTCCTAGTACTGTGTTACACTGGAATTCCTCCTGACAGATGTTCCCAAGAACTCTACTTTTACGGCAGACAGCTGTAGCCTGCTTCAGGGACTGTCTACTCCTAAGTCCCGGCTCACTATCCGTCTTGCTGTTGTGCCCTCAAGTCTTAGATGGGAGTAGTGCATTTACAGCCCACTACTCCACCAGTGTCTGCTGCAGAACCATTAGTGTCCATACAACCTCGGGTACCGGGCCCCGTCCTTGCGCTTAGAACTTCTAGGCAGGGTTCTTCCTCTAACCCACATCCTCTATGTTCCCTTTTGCTCCTACTTGTCTTTTCCCTTCTATGGAAGCTCAGGCTTCAGTTCAATGTCCTTCTTCTTTCCTTTCCCGTGCCAGCTGGCTCAGATCACTGAGGCAGCTGCAGCACTCCTTCCTCCATCCCTCTTCCAGGGATCCCCACTCCTCCCGAGTGGCTTCCTCTCTCACTGACCTCCTGTCAGACTGACCTGTAATCCTAAACCATCCCGCTCATATATATATATTCTGAACTCCACCCGCCTCCCAGCACATCTAGTGTTCCAAGCAGGGAACCACCAAAAGGTGCTCTGATTCTCTCTAAGCAAGGAGCCGCAATGTGGTTTTGCTGAACTACTCTATTGTGTGGGGTGCGAGGGTTGGAGAGTGGTCAGGAGCCTCCAACCTACCTGGATGGTTGGGCACCACACCTTAAGAGAAGGTGCAGTACCTCTGTGACGACTGAGCCTCAGGGGCGCCACATATGCAGTGTCCAACCTGAAGCGTTTACTGACCGTGTGCACCTACCCTTAATAGAAACATGTGCACTACTTCTGTATTTTTCACCCTCTCCTAGTTTGGACGTACAAATACTGATGTAAGAAAGTCACCAAATACTCAGCATGTGGCCCAAGACTTCCAAATTATCCCAGTATTCAAATATGCATATAGACACAAATTTTTACTTTGTCAAAAACTTACTTACATGAACATTTAAATTAGGTAGTATGCACCACAAAAAGTAATGCCCTAGATGTGCAATTTAGGCCAAAGTCACACTAGCGTAAGGCATCCGATACAAGAGCATTGGATGCGATAAGCTAATGACCCTCGGCTCCTGCTCTGCTGCGAGCGTGAGCAAAGTGTCATGCTACTGTGCTCTGAGCCTCTCGCACAGCTGCAGAGAAGGTGGAGAAAGTAATTTCTCCATCTCCTCTGCCTCCGGCGTATATCACACTGCACTCGGATGATATCCGAGTGATGTGCTACGTGTCACTGTGTACGATTGTTGCTGCGATTGTTCTCGCTTGCTGTTCGGCATAAGAAAATAATCACAAATGTGATCTGCCCCATAGATTAACACTGGGCCGAGTGCTATGCGATGTTTTATCGCATAGCACTCGGCCATATTCTACAGTAGTGTGACTGTGGCCTTAGGCTTAGACTTATTTCTACAGTATAGAAACATACACATATCTTCTCACTATTATCAAAAGTTAGCAAATCTCCAAAAACCAATGGGTTATAAATATTTGAACGACTTGAATCTCTAAGTTTGATTAGGCACAAGGAATAATTAGATAAGCATATTTGATATTAGAAGCCAGGCCAGACATAGATGGTTTAGAGGAAGGTTCCCTAGATAGAACCTAGAGGGACACCAATATAGAGTGCATAATATGGTGACAATTTGAGAATAGGAGACAATAAAACACTGATTAATCAATGATTTAATGAGTAAAGCACTTTGAAAAGTCGCAAAACTTTTCTCCAACTTGAATCGGCACAATAATTTTGCAACTTTTTTGTATTTTCACGTCTGTTCCGGACACATCTGCCAAAGAGGGATCATTGGCGGGATGGCACATGGCAAAGTCCACTCAATAGGTTATACTACAATAGTGGCATAACTAGCTCTAAAAATGTACATTTGTGGGAAAGCACACAGAGGCGTAGACCAGTGATAAGATGCGCCTAATTCATTAAGTACAGTAGCGTAAGCATTTTAATCAATTAGGTGCATCTTATGCCTGCACCTCCATCATTAAGACTAGCTTGCAAAACGCCAGTCTTATTAAATCGGGCCCTAAATGTGAAGTTAATGAGGGATAGTTCAGAAAGATGACAGTAAGAGCCCCGTCACACATAACGATCTCGCTAGCGAGATCGCTGCCGAGTCACAAGTTTTGTGACATAACAGCGATCTCACCAGCGAGATCGCTATGTGTGACAGCGATCAGCCCCCCTGTCGGTATCGCTGATCGCTCTTGGAAAGTCCTGGACATTTCTTTGATCGATGGTCTCCCGCTGGCCAGCATGCAGCGATGCGTGTGACAGGCGGGAGACCAGCGATCAGCTGGTAACTAAGGTACACATCGGGTATCTAAGGGACGCACGTCCCTTAGATACCCGATGTGTATGTTAGTTATCAGTGCGCTGATGCAGGGAGCTGGTAACTAAGGTATACATCGGGTTTCTAAGTGACGCATGTCCCTTAGAAACCCGACGTGTACCTTAGTTACCAACTCCCTGCATCAGTGCGCTGGTAGCTAATGTACACAGCGACGTTGCGCGCTCGGTGTCGTTGGTGCTGATCGCTGGTGAAGCTGTCTGACAGCTCACCAGCGATCATGTAGCGACTCACCAGCGATCCTGACATGCTGATATCGTTGTCGGGATCGCTGGTGAGTCGCTATGTGTGACGGTACCTTAAGAGGCAATGATCTTTCTTCCGGATGTAACTTCCCTCTTACAAACACAGAGATATAAGTGACAGCGTTTATCCTGCTTGTTAACTTCATATAACGCTCACCATGAATATTGCAGTTTTGATCCAGATATCACTTGAAAGCTAATTAGAGATGAGTGTATCTTTTGACCTTCAATTTTACTGGTTTTGCCGAGTTTTTCCAAAAGAATTGGATTAAAGGCAAATTTGCATAATTAAAAAGCCTTTAATTGCTTGGAAGATATGTATATAATACTCTGAATAAAGCGTAGAGTCTAATGAATCAATTTTGAGCTCTGTAATGCCAACACAGCTTTACTAATGTCCAAGTGATCTCAATCTTCCTGGCAATGGTAAGCATGATGGTACCAGCAGCATATTTAACCACACACTGCAGTTTCAAGCTTTGGGGGTCACTTACATTGTATGGTCAAAAAATTATAATTTTTTTTTGGGGGGGCAGTCACATGCCTTGCTGATTTTTATGCAGAGACCATGAAAACAGAAGAAGCCTAGGAATTTTCACTCAATTGGAGACCAAATTTATCCCTGTTTTGGAAATATAAAGTACTTAGCAATTTGTTGGCTCAAGCTATTCAAAAATTCTCTGTTGATAGTGTGAGACAATAACTATGTAATGTTTGGAAGTTATTTGGAATTATTTCTCAACTAGGATTGAAAAAACATCCATTTTTGTGGTCCACAATTGGTTTGCTAATCATGATTAAGTAATTACAAAAATATTTATTAAAGACGTCCAGAAACTCTCTGTTTTTCTAAAAACAAAACAGGTGTACAGTTTTCAATGGGAAAAACGCACTGTTTCTAAATTAGGAGTGAAAAATTATTCCTAGTTTGGAGTCTGCAAGTGTATTGCTAATTAAAAATGATTAGGCAATTACAAAGGCTTTCTCTCAAGCCATCCAAAAATTATTCCCTTCTAGGGAGCCAAAGCATCAATGCTCTTTGAAAGTGAAGAAGCTGTGACCTATTGCACCAAACCTTTTAAAAAATGAACTCTATTTTGGAAGCTATTTCATGTTTGCGTACTCTCAAAAGAGTATATTTCCCTGTACTTTTTCCCAGTACATTCTATCACTATGAAACACAGTAGGCAGCCAGTAGATGTGTGGCTTGCAGGAATGAGGCAGGAGAAGAACGGTCGAGGGGAAAAGGCAAGGAAATGTGAGGCAGTATACAGACAGAAATGGCAGCATCGACAGCAACAGGAAAGTCTACCACAATAAAACACAGCAATCAGCCAGGATACTTGTAGCTGATGTGGCTGTGCAATGGCAGAGGAGGCTGGATATGACAGTAAGACCATGGTAAACTGTGTCAGATCTTGCTACTTGTTCAATATGTTGATCCAGAAGTCCATGAGATTGTAGTTCAGGGTATCTGCTGGAGAAAGGACAAAGTGTAAGTAAGACAGACCCTAGCTGTTAAGGATGTACAACTTTTTTTCCACTGATGTGCATAAGTTTGTTCCAATAGCAGATAAACCACTGTTTCATTGTGTCATATATATATATATATATATATATATATATACACATACACATACATACACAGAGAGAGAGAGCACTGAAACAATGTCACTCCAAGTCAATGACATTTTGGTGAAAATCAACCTGTTCACCAATTGTGAATCAATTTCTCCTGCTGTTGTGCATATGGAGAAGACAACAGGTGGAAATGATAGGGAATTAGCAAGACAACACATATAAAGAGTAACTCTGCAGGGGGTGACCACAGACCATATCTCTGTTATCATTTTAGGCTGTTTTGGTCACTTTTGCATTTTGTCATTGTTCTCACCCCTATAGGTACAGTAGCATAAGGCTACAACCCACAGAAGTTGCTCAGAAAGTGTAGTTCATCCAAAATGGCACATTAATATGACCTGAGGCAAGAAGGGTATCTGTTTCTGTCAGCAGTGTCCAGAGCATGGATCAGATACCAGGAGACAGGCCAGTACACCAGGAGATGTGGAGGGGGTTGTAGGAGGGCAAAAACTCAGCAGCACTACCACTACCCCTCCTTTGTGCAAGAAGGAACAGGAGGAGTAGTGCCAGCGCCCTGCAAATTGATATCCAGCGGCTTTCTTACATCCATTTGTCTGATCAAATTGTCAGAAACAGACTTCATGAGGGTGGCATGAGGGTCCAACGTCCACAAGTGGGTGTTGTGCTTACAGACCAACAACATACAGTGCGATTGGCCTTTGCAGAGAACACCAGGATTGGCAGATTCAACATTGGTGACCTGTGCAATTCACGGATGAGAGCAGGTTCACAATGAGCACATGTGACAGACATGACAAAGTCTGGAGACGCCATGCAGAACGTTCTAATGCCTGTAACATCCTCCAGCATGACCGGTTAGAAGTGGGTCAGTAATGGTGCGAAGATGCATTTTTTTGAATGGCTATACAGCCCTCCATGTGCTATCTGCAGGTACCCTGACTGTCATTAGGTACCGGGATGAGATCATCCGACCCATTGTGAGACCATATGCAGGTGCAGAGAGTCCTGGGTTCCACGTGAAGTGTGCTAGCAGTTCCTGCATGATGAAGACATTGACGCTATGGATATGCCTGCCCGCTCCCCAGACATCAATCCTATCAAGCACATCTGGGACATCATGTCTCGATCCATCCACCAATGCCATATTGCACGACAAACTGTCCAGGAGTTGACTGATGCTTTAATCCAGGTCTCAGAGGAAATCCATCAGGAGAACATCCACCTCCTCATTAGGAACATGCCCTGGCATTGTAGGGAGGTCATACCAGCACATGGATGCCACACACACTACTGAGCATCATTTACTTTTTTTGAGGCATTTCCACTGAAGTTGGATCAGCCTGTAATTTGATTTTCCACTTTGATTTTGAGTATCAGTTCAAATTCAGACTTTCATGGGATATTAATTTTGATTTACAGTTATTTTTATGTTTTATGGTTCTCAACGCATTCCACTATGTAATGAATAAAGATTTAAAACTGGAATATTTCCCCATTGTAATATATACATGGCTATGGATACAAGTTCAAGAGTGGAAGCACCATCAGCCACCTCCTCTACATGGATGACATCAAGCTGTGTGTGAAAAATGAACGAGACATCAATTCACTGATCCCCCTGACAAGGATCTACAGTGAAGACATCAGGATGTCCTTCGTACTGTAGTTGTGCAGCCAGTTGGTAATAAAGAGAGGCAACGTAGTCAAACCTGATGGAGTGGAATTACCAGCAGGGCACATAGCAGATGTCCAGACATGCTACAAGTACCCTGGCATCCCTCAGGGATACTGTAACTATGATGAAGAGGCAAGGAAAGCAGCATCATCCAAATAACATCAAAGGGTAAGACAGGTCCTGAAGAGGCAGCTCAAAGGGAAGAATAAAAGCCACACCATTAATACATATGCCTGGCCACTAATCAGATACTCTGCTGGCACTGTGTGCTGGCCAAAAGAAGACATGGAAGCTGCAGATGTGAAGACACAAAAGCTCCTCACGATGCATGGAGATCTTCACCCTAAGTCTAACACCCAAAGATTGTATACCAACAGAAAGGAGGGTGGTTGAGGCTTGATAAGCATCCAAGCCACCATCACAGATGAAACAAGGAGTATCCAGGAATACATTAGAAAAATGGCTCCAAAAGATGAGATGCTGAGAGAATGCCCAAGCCAGCAACAACAACAGATGTGTATGGGATGTACCACCGACAGAAAATGGAGGTGGCTGACATTGAGAAATTCTACCAATGGCTGGAAAAAGCTGGACTCTGAGACTGCACAGAGGCAATAATCATAGCAGCACAAGAGCAAGCACTAAGTACCAGATCCATAGAAGCAGGAATCTACCACAAAAGACAAGACCCCAAGGTGCAGACTATGCAAATAAACCACTGAAACAGTCCAACACATAGTGACTAATGATGAGCGAGTATGCTCGTTGCTTGGGTTTTCCCAAGCATGCTCGGGTGTTCTCGGAGTATTTGGGCGTGCTCAGAGATTTAGTTTGTGTCGCCACAGTTGCATGATTTGTGGCTGCTAGACAGCCTGAATACATGTGGGGATTTCCAGGCAATTATGCAGCTGCGGCGACACAAACTAAACCTCCGACCATGCCCAAATACTCGGAGAACACCCGTGCATGCTCGGGAAAACCCGAGCAATGAGCATACTTGCTTGTCACTAACAGTGACAGGATGCAAAATGCAAGCAGGAACAGCATATACCGAGTGCCACAACCAAGTAGCGGGAATTGTGTGCAGGAACATCTGCACAGCATATGGGCTAAGTCTGCCTACGCCCAGGTGGGAAACCCCGGAAAAAGTGGCGGAGAATGAAAGGGCTAAAATCGTGTAGGACTTCAAGATCCAGATGGATAAGCAGGTGTTGGCTAACCAATCAGACATTGTGATAGTAGACAAGGATCAGAAGGCAGCAATGATAATAGCTGTGGCAGTGCCAAGTGACAGCAACAACAGAAAGAAGAAATATGAGAAGCTGGAGAAATACCAGGGCCTCAAAGGAGAACTGGAGAAGATGTGGAAGGTGAAGGCAACAGTGATTCCAGAGGTGATAGGAACACTTGGAGCAGTGACCCCTAAGTTGGAAAAATGGGTACAACAGATCCCAGGAACAACATCTGAGCTCTCTGTCCAGAAAAGCACAATTCTCAGAACAACTAAGATCCTGCGCAGAACCCTCAAACTCCCCGGCCTCTGGTAGAGGACCCGATAATGAGGAAGGAAGAAAAAAGGCCACCCCCATTGGGGGGGTGAGAAGGAAGTTTTTTTTTATCTTGCTGCTAAATCCAGTGGGGAAAATAAGTATTTGATACACTGACAATTTTGCATGTTTTCCCACCTTGAAAGAATTGAGAGGTCTTTAATTTTTTATCATAGGTACACTTCAAATGTGACTTCAAATGAGGCATAATTTAATAAAAATCCGGAAAATTACATTGCAAGATTTTTACATAATGAATTTGCATTTTATTGCATGAAATATGTATTTGATGCAATAGAAAAAAAGCTTAACCCTTTAATGTCTGTGGACGTGCACAGTCCATCATGGCAGGATGTAACTTCCCGCACCAGGACGGACTGTGCACGTCCTGCCTTTGAACTGTCACTGCCTGTAAACACGCAGTTTCAGTTCAGTGCTGACAGCTGTCTATGACAGCTGAGAGGCACGGCAAGGGGGGCAGGGACCGAGTTAACCCCTTCAGTGAACGCCGTAAAAAAAAACACAAAAAAGTAGCAAATTATACTTTTTCCAAGAAGTATCATCATACCGCTTGGAAAAAGTGCAATAACATGCGATCAAAAAGACGGATATAAATAAACATGGTACCGCTGAAAACGTCATCTTGTCCTGCTAAAAACGAGCCATCATACAGCTCCATCAGCAGAAAAATAAAAAAAGTTATAGCTCACAGAATAAAGTGGTGCAAAAATAATTATTTCTCTATAAAAGTTTTTATTGCGTAAAAAACACCAAAACATAAAGAAAATATAAATGAGGTATCACTGTAATCGTACTGACCCGAAGAATAAAGCACAAAAAACAGAAAAAAATGCAAATTGGACATTATTTCACATAAAATTGGACAAAATTGTGGTAATCGACAACATAATAGTTGGTTGCACATCCTTTGGAATAAATAACAAACATATATATACAGTGAGGAAGTGCAAATGGAAATTCACCCCATTTGCACTTACAATAAAATTTAATTTCACCTAACATTAGAATGAAGATGAGTTTATTATATGTTGTATTAAAAAAACTTGAGACACGTACCACAATAAATGCTGTTGTCCAACAAATGTTTTGTGCCCAAACCTGGCAGGGTTAGCTTATAGTACATGAAATAGTAGTGGCTGGCTAGCCATCTTCCATTAAGCTCAGTACACACATGTCACGGGGGCTAAGTTCAACTAAGGCTGAAAGACCCGGGGCCCCTGTGGTGTCCCTTTACTAGGGGAAACCCTGTCTGACCCTCAACCCAGGGTTTTTGCTGAAGGTGCAAATGCCTGAGCCTCCGACCTTTCCTTATCTCCTGCTCAGCCCTGCACTTTACCCTCCACCCTCCACCCAGTGAGAAGTCACCACCAAAGCTCCCACACAAATAATGACAGACAGGGAGAACTTAAACTGCACTGCGCCGCACACACACAGGAATAAACAGTAATGTGAACAGGGCACAACTAAACACAAATATGGGAAGGAGAAAGGATAACGACGGATCATACGACACCAGATATGAATCTCTCTCTCTTGAACACCTCCACTCCAGACCGGAACCACTTGGTATGAAACACAAGCTATAATCGGCGACGCCCATAGGCCAGCATGACTATTTAAAGACCGTGGGCGTGACTAACCATCCAACCTGGTCTCCAGCAGGATTAACCCCCGAGAGCCTGAAGATCAGGCCGGCGCCACTGAGGCTATAGTGGCTGGAGGTGGAACTACCTCTGCCTGCCGGATGCTGTGGTGTGAACAGCGTCCGACATGACAGTACCCCGTCTTCTACGAGGGACCCCAGGGCCCTCAAGACTCATAGGACCCGGCTTGTCCGGATGACGACGGTGAAAAGAACTGACCAGCCGATCCGCATGTATGTCTGAGGCTGGAACCCAAGACCTCTCCTCTGGACCATACCCCCGCCAGTGCACCAAATACTGAAGAGTACGGCGTACTACTCGAGAGTCCACTACCTTGGCGACCTCGAACTCTAACTCGCCATCCACCATGACTGGAGGTGGCATCGGCGTTGTGTCCACAGAGCCTACCACCTTTTTCAATAAAGCCCTGTGAAACACGTTGTGTATCTTGTACACTGCGGGAAGTTCCAACCGATAAGCCACTGGGTTAATGATGGCAGAAATCCTAAAAGGCCCAATAAACCTTGGACCCAGTTTTAAAGAAGGGATTTTGAGTTTTATGTTCTTCGTAGCTAACCACACCCATTCACCCACACACAGGTCCGGACCTGGCACGCGTCTACTGTCAGCCACCCGTTTGTACCTGGCACTCATGCTCAACAAACGCTGTTTCACCCGCCTCCAGACTGATGACAATTGGGCTCCTAGCTGATCCTCCTCCGGGACACCCCCGGAGTCACCCTGACGTAAGGTACAAAACTGAGGATGTTGACCGTACACACAAAAGAATGGAGACTCTCCTGATGACTCTTGGCGGTGATTATTTAATGCGAATTCGGCCAGAGGAAGGAAAGTAGACCACTCCTCCTGGTTGTCGGACACAAAGCATCGTAAATACTGTTCAAGATTTTGGTTCATGCGCTCAGTTTGTCCATTAGACTGTGGATGAAACGCCGATGAATGTGACAACTTGATCCCCAACCTTGAGCAAAAAGCTTTCCAAAACCTCGCCACAAATTGCGTACCCCTATCAGATACTATGTCAGACGGTATTCCGTGGAGTCTGACCACCTCCTTCACAAATACCTGAGCCAACGTCTTAGCATTGGGCAAAGAGGACAACGCCACAAAATGCGCCATCTTTGAAAAACGGTCAACCACCACCAGGATGACCGTGTTCCCTGCCGAGGCTGGCAAGTCAGTGATAAAATCCATGGAGATTTCTGTCCATGGCCTATTGGGTACCCCCAGAGGCTGTAGCGTGCCAGCAGGACGGGTTCGGGGTGACTTAGCCCTAGCGCACGTGATGCAAGCTGCCACGTACGAGACCACGTCCTGCCGGATTTTGGGCCACCAGAAACGACGCGATACCAGCTCTAAGGTGCCCTTCACCCCTGGGTGACCAGCCAGTACCGAATCGTGGTGTTCCTTCAACACCTTAGGCCGAAGATGCAGGGGTACAAATGATTTGTTGGCGGGAAGTCCTGGTGGTACCTCCTCTTGGGCCTCGGCAATCTCCGCCTCTACCTCAGTCGTGAGAGCCGAGACCACTACCCCTTTCTGGAGGATGGGTACCGGCTCTTCCCGAGGTTCTCCCCCCGGAAAACACCTAGACAAAGCATCCGCCTTGGTGTTTTTAGCCCCGGGACGGTACGTCACAAGAAAATTGAAACGAGTAAAAAACAATGCCCAGCGAGCCTGCCTAGGAGACAGACGCTTGGCCGACTCCAGGTAGAGCAGATTCTTATGGTCGGTGATAACTGTGACCTGGTGAGCCGCCCCCTCCAAGAAGTGTCGCCATTCCTCAAAAGCCAGTTTGATGGCCAACAACTCCCTGTTGCCGATATCATAATTCCGTTCGGCCGGCGACAACTTCTTGGAGAAGTAGGCGCATGGATGCATCTCGCTCAAGGACGAGCCTTGAGACAGTACTGCCCCCACTCCCACCTCCGACGCATCAACCTCTACCACAAAAGGTTTAGACACGTCTGGTTGCACCAGAATGGGGGCTGAAGCAAAACTATTCTTCAGACGCTCAAATGCACGTATAGCCACCTCAGGCCAGTTCGCCAGATCGGCACCCTTTTTTGTCATGTCCGTGAGCGGTTTGGCGACAGTCGAAAAGTGTTTTATAAATTTCCTATAATAATTCGCAAACCCCAGGAACCGCTGGAGTGCTTTCAGACTCTCCGGCCTCTCCCATTGCAACACCGCTTGCACCTTAGCGGTGTCCATTTTAAAACCAGCTGCGGACACAATATATCCCAAAAAGGGCAACTCCTGGACAAAAAATAAACATTTTTCCAGCTTAGCATAGAGCTGGTTCTCCCGGAGCAACTGTAACACCTGCCTAACATGCTGCAAATGAGTGTCCCGATCGCTAGAATAAATGAGGATATCATCCAGGTATACAATCACAAATCTCCCCAGGACATGAGCAAAGACATCATTAATAAAATGTTGGAAAACGGCAGGCGCGGTGGTCAACCCAAACGGCATAACCAGACTCTCAAAATGACCCTCAGGAGTGTTAAACGCCGTCTTCCACTCATCCCCCTGACGGACCCTTATGAGGTTATACGCCCCCCTGAGGTCCAGCTTGGAAAACCATTTTGCCCCCGCTACCTGGTTGAACAAATCCGGGATCAACGGCATTGGGTAGGGATCACGGATAGTAATCTGGTTTAACTCTCGGAAATCCAGACACGGGCGTAACCCCCCATCTTTCTTCTTAATGAAGAAAAACCCCGCGGCTACAGGCGAGGACGAAGGCCGGATGTGACCTTTGCTCAGACTCTCCGCGATGTAGTCTTTCAGAGCTTGTCTCTCAGGACCAGAAATATTAAACATCCTGGCCTTAGGTAATTTGGCCCCGGGTTTTAGCCTAATAGCACAGTCATAGGCTCTATGTGGAGGCAGTTCTGAGCAACCCTTCTCAGAGAAAACATCCGCGAAATCCTGCAAAGCCTCCGGCAGGCTGGGCGTCACGGCGGACACACATGTGGCCAAGCAATTGTCTTGGCAGAAACCACTCCATTGTACTATGTCCTGAGTTTTCCAATCAATTACCGGGTTGTGCCTGGACAGCCATGGAAAACCCAGGACCATTTGAGCTGGGAGATTACGGAGGACCCTACATGTAACCGACTCAGAATGTAGGACCCCAATGTGGAGTTTCACCTCTGCCACAAACTCAGTAATCTCCCCTTGAGGGAGGGGAACAGCATTAATGGTCACCACCTGTATGGGGTGAGGAAGTTTTTCAATCTTAAACCCGGCGGTGTGTGCAAACTCCTCATCTATGAGATTGGTGGCGGAACCGCTATCCACAAACACTGATATAGGTAGCTCTCTGCCGGCGACAATAACCTTGGCAGGGAGCATACATTGAGATACCATCATGGAGGATATGCATACGCTCAGTTGGGTCTCCTCCATACCCTCTGAGCTTAACAGTTTTCCGCCGGTGTGACCCTCTTAGGTAGTACCGGGCAAACGTTAACATAATGACCACCTTTACCACAGTAGAAACATGCTCCGGACTTCCGGACTCCCGGAGCGCGAGGCCGAACCTGTGCCACGCCAGCAATCTGCATAGGTTCAGGGGACTCATCTACTTCAACCACACCTGCACCTCTGTTTTCCCCCAGAGGTAGCGTCTCCTGTGCCCCCTGACGAAAACGGCGATCAATACGTATCACCAAACTCATGGCAGACTCCAATGATGCCGGAGTCTCATACATCAGGAGGGCTTGTTTCACCCTCCCTGATACCCCATGAATAAACTGGCTCCGCAGTGCTGGGTCATTCCACTGTGTGTCTACAGCCCAGCGGCGAAATTCCGAACAATAGTCTTCTGCCAAGCGCTCCCCCTGGCGGAGGGCGCGGATTTTAGATTCCGCTAGAGCCAGTCGGTCAGGGTCATCGTAAATGAGCCCGAGGGCAGAAAAAACATTATCGACCGAATGAAATGTAGCAGAGTCAGGTGGTAAGGAAAATGCCCATGCTTGGGGGTCACCACTCAGTAATGACAACACCAGCCCTACTCGCTGGGCCTCATTACCTGAGGATATTGGCCGCATGCGGAAGTATAATTTGCAGGCCTCCCGAAATACGACAAATTTGCCGCGATCGCCTGAAAATCGTTCTGGCAGCGGAAACTTCGGCTCTGCACCGATACCTGCAGATGCCGTTTGCACCTTTGCTACTACCAGGCCCTGCTGCTGAACTGCCCCATTCAACTCGGAGACCTGTATGGACAGCGCCGCCAACTGGCGGGTTATGGAATCTAATGGATCCATGGACTCCTGAAAAATGTGGGCCGATTATAATGTCACGGGGGCTAAGTTCAACTAAGGCTGAAAGACCCGGGGCCCCTGTGGTGTCCCTTTACTAGGGGAAACCCTGTCTGACCCTCAACCCAGGGTTTTTGCTGAAGGTGCAAATGCCTGAGCCTCCGACCTTTCCTTATCTCCTGCTCAGCCCTGCACTTAACCCTCCACCCTCCACCCAGTGAGAAGTCACCACCAAAGCTCCCACACAAATAATGACAGACAGGGAGAACTTAAACTGCACTGCGCCGCACACACACAGGAATAAACAGTAATGTGAACAGGGCACAACTAAACACAAATATGGGAAGGAGAAAGGATAACGACGGATCATACGACACCAGATATGAATCTCTCTCTCTTGAACACCTCCACTCCAGACCGGAACCACTTGGTATGAAACACAAGCTATAATCGGCGACGCCCATAGGCCAGCATGACTATTTAAAGACCGTGGGCGTGACTAACCATCCAACCTGGTCTCCAGCAGGATTAACCCCCGAGAGCCTGAAGATCAGGCCGGCGCCACTGAGGCTATAGTGGCTGGAGGTGGAACTACCTCTGCCTGCCGGATGCTGTGGTGTGAACAGCGTCCGACATGACAACACAATTGCAAAAGGCAGTAAAATCTAGGTCACCTGGCATTGTGGTGAATTTGAACACGTGGAGGAACTAAATGTAACCGGATGACTAAATGCATGTTTTTTTGCACATATAAAAAGAGAACTGATGACGCAATGGAGGTGAGGATGAAGAGCTGAGGACCATGACAAGGTACTACTTGCGGGCACATACTAGTAAGAAGAAAGGCAATCATGTAGAGATGAAGGAGGGCAGCTTGAACTTTGCTCATTTTGCTGGTCAGTTTTCCTTCCCCCCAAGAGCAGGTAATGGAAATTCATATGCTGACAGAGTGTAAGGATTCCAGAGTTTCCTTTGTGCCTGCTTGCCCTGATCCAAGCTGGAGTCTTGTATCTCGCCCTGTCATGGAACTTCCTGTCTGTCCTGATTATTTAAGTCCAGGTCGTGTGCTCCTCTTTGCCTGAGTATTTTAGAGATATTGGCTCCTGAGCTCCTGCTGGTCTGCTGGTGAACTCTCTGCTGCTCGTTACTTGGCGCTCTGCCTCTCCATGTTCTGCTGCCTACAGTTCTCTGGGCATCTCCCTAATGCTGTCTGTGCTTAACTACTGTCTGGACATCTAGTTGGAGATATTCGCCCCTGGAACTGTGGTGGCCTGTAAGGAATCCTGACATCATCATCTTCTCTAGGTTTGTGTTTGTGTGGTCTGCGTTGCTGGACTTGTGTGGGACTTTCAGCCCAAAAGGTACACATTAGTGACCCTCTCTTGTTAATGCCACTCCTGTATAAAGCTGGTCTTCCAAGTTTAAAGTCCGAGTGCATTTTCACTTTTATGATTTCTGGACTTCTACACTTTAGTGCTGTGTGTATGTGCTCATTTTTAATACCACTGGACTGCCTCATTAAATGTGGTGTGCTTACTCACATACTTTCTGCTGGACTCCTACGTTTAGTGCCTTGTACACACCTGCGTTATATTACTGTTGGACTGCTTATATTAATGGTTGCTCTTCAGTTACTCTGGACATTTCTATATTGAGCTGTGCATTCGTTACAATTGCAGGAAGTGCTGTTAGTTTTGCTTTTACTTGCATGATTCCATATTGTGCTGTGTTTTTGTTACTAATGCAGGAAGTGCCCTGTTAGTTTTGTTACACTTGTTAAATATACTTATTTGCATCATCTTTGGTCTCTGTGTCATATTATCCCAAGCAATCAGATTCCGTAGTACCCATATAATTGTTACACAGAGTAATGCTGTTACTAGTGGACGTGTACCAGGATGTTCCCAACTTATTTTCCAACAGCACAGCCTGCACTCTGCAATACGTTGGTCTTTCAGCAACATGGTAAATAGTTCCCACACATGAGATGCTGGCACGAGCTACTTGCTGCCACCACAAGGTAATGTTGAGATTTCACTTTTAAGTCACACACCACTAAAGAGACATCAATTTCCACAGAGTAGAAACAGTATAATAACAGTATAACACAATCTTCTACCACAGGCAACCCAACAGATGGAGACCCAACTTGGAATCTCCACATTTAAAAAATAATTATTTGAAATAGCAGCAGTATCAGCAGCTGGCACTGAAGACACCACAAAGATGGCAGACTGCGAAACAAGAGATCAATGCATGACAGTAAAAACGTTATCACCGCCTAGTCTGCGACTGGGGTGCAGAAGTCATTGGGAATCTATGACTTGTTCCTTTTGATGAAAGTTAGGCCATCTACACTTTCAGGGAACAGATGGATGCGCTTATCCATCAGTCTAACAGTCTGAAGAGAGCATGGTCAGTGGGAACCCCTGAGGAGTGAATCCGTTTTTGAAACTACACCCATTTGAGGTATTCATCTACAGGTATAGTAAGTAGTAATAGTGGTAGAAGTAGCACGAATAATAATCTTTAGCAACCTAAATCCTGGAATGTCCTGAAAGGAATAGTGTGCTCGTCCAAACTACCTGCTTAATAAATTAAGACGGCATAAGTATTCCATTTTAGCAGCTGCACTGTTAGGGTGTGTGCACACGCTGCGGATTCTGCTGCAGATCCGCAGCAGTTTCTGCTGCGTTGTACAGTACCCTATTAGCCTATGGAAAATGAAATCCGCAGTGCACACTGTGCGGAATTTTCCACGCGAATTTGCTGCGGTTTCAAATCCGCAGAAAGAATTGACATGTCAATTCTTTCTGCGAATTCCGCTGCGGTTTGCCACCTGCCCCATTGTAGAGGTGTGAACCGCAGGGCAAAACCACAGGCTAATCCGCAGATAAACCGCAGGTCTTTTGACCTGCGTATTTACCTGTTGATTTTGCTAAATCCGCACGGAAAAATCCGCAGATCATTCCGCAGCATGTGCATACACCCTTATAGTGTGTTTATAATTGATTTGTGCAAATTAAAGAAGTTTATGTCTTACATAAGCCTTAAAGTTTGTTCTCTACATCTAATATGTACTTCCTGTCAGAACGGTGATATTCTGTATAAATGAGGCTGAAGCATACACATGGAATCCCTTTCAGAGCTTATTGTTTATGCACATATATAATTGGGAAAATCAGTTTATTCACAAGAACTGCATTTTATTCGCTCAGCAGGTAGAAAAGCAATATCAAATTAAATTCTGTACACTTTGAGGACTTCGAGAACAGCTTGATGACCAAAATAACAAATACTTTATACCTTATTTACAGTTTAGATTTGCAAAACAGGATTTCACATTGTCAAATTACATTACATTTAAACTTCTCATTTTGCCTCAACTTTTAATGTTTATATGTATTCCGATTTAAACATTTGCAACCAGTGTTCCAAGTTTTTAGGCTCCACGTGTATTCGCATTCATATGCATCAAACTCTACGGCGCAATGGCATTAAGTAAAGTCAAGCTCCACTGTTGTCTGCCAATGCCTATACAGTCAATATGTTTAAAGCTGTAAAAGAGTAAAATAAAATGTAAATAAAAATAAAGTAAAAATATAAAAAATAATCAAAAATAGAAAAATAATAATCAAATTAGAAAATATAAAAATAAAAAAAATAAAAGAATAAAGGTAATATAGTAAAACAGATCTACTGCTTACTCTGTAATAGTATAGTATAGGATGATTGGCAGTGTAATGGGAAAGATCCCTGTAAAAGCCCAAAGTGAAAGGTAAGGTAAGTAACGTCATTAAAAAAAGGGGGCAAAGGCTGGTAGTCTGTACATAAAAAGTGCTTACCAATTAGTATACAAGAAGTGCGTATGCAGCGCAGGGAATGGGCAAAACACCCTATGGAAAATGCCATGTGGGGCATAAATGGTGCACTTATATATTAGCTTGTGTGATCAGAGGCATCTAGTCAGAAGTCCTATACTGGTGATGCGGCCGTGGAATGCACTAATTGAACGCAAGTCCGGAAGCTGAACATCGGCAGTGTCGCGGCCGTGAAACACATCGGTGGAACGCAAGCAAGAAACACCAGAACTAGCTAATATACAGTAGAAGTGCTGCAGGCAGAGATACTAAAGGAAGAATATAGGGAAATTAAAAATGGGTAGAAAACCATGCTGACTTTAGTCAATGGGAGGAATAAAATAGAAAGGGGGATATAAAAGTAATGGAAAGGAAAAATTGATGAAAAAAATTAATAAAATTACCAAAAATAAGGAAAACATTTGGAAAATGGGAAAATAGAAAATAAATTGAAAAAAATAAAGAAAATAAAGGAGTAGAAATGATCAATAAGTAAAAATAATGCTAAAAATAAAAATAAAGTATAAAAAAATAAGAATTAAGAAGTAAGAAAAATGAAAAAAAATAAAAATGAAAAAAAGAAGGGGGAACTTGAAAAATGAAGTGAAAAACAAAAAATAAAAAAAATAAAAAATAAAAGATTAAAGAAATGAATACAAATCTCCATACCGCTTCTGGTGAAATGAATCAAGTGCATGACATCGTTTGCTAAGAGAGAGAAAAATTGCTGCTAATAAATGACTGGAAAATGATTTATATGTAAAAAGACATTAATATAAGCTCATAATGTCATTCTCTATTAAGACCCCTTGGTTCCATACTCTGTAAATGATGGATCCAAAATGCTTCTCTCAACTTGAGTTGCCTGACCCCCTCTTCTGTTTTGCTGGACCTGCACTAATATCAGAAATCTTAATTGAGCAATAGTGTGATCGGCATTGTGAAAATGGTGAGGAATAGATAAATTATGTCGTCCACATCAAATGTCAGATTTGTGTTGAGAGATTCGGTCTTTTACCTCCTGTGTGGTTTCTCCTACGTAAACCTTCCCACAAGGGCATTTGATAGCATACACCACAAATTTGGAATCACAGGTATAAAACCCTTGTATGGGAATATCCGCACCTGTACAGGGATGTGAAATTTTGTCACCTTTGAGTACATTAGTGCATTGGGTGCACTGGAGACAGGGAAAAGTGTCCTGCTTAGGTGTGCGGAGAAACAGTTGTTTTGCCACTCTCTGGGTTGAACCTATGTCTGCTTTAACAAATTTGTTTCTTAGGTTAGTTGGTTTTCTAAAGCAGGGTAAAAAAGGTACTTTGAATTCTGGTATATCTGGATAATTTGTATGTAAAAGAGGCCAATGTTTTTGAATTTTCTGGTGTAACCTATAGAAAAAGGGTGGAAAGTGTGAACAAATGGTATTCTTTGTGTCATATCTGCCCTCCGGGAGGAACCAAACCTGGTAAGGCAATTCTGTAGTAGATTATGTTGATAACCTCTCTGTAGAAATTTAGTATGCATTTCATCAAAATGTTGACACTTATTAGGATTACTGACAAGTCTCCTAACCCTCTGGAACTGAGAAATAGGGATGGATTTCTTAATTGCCAGTGGATGGCAGCTGTGGTACAACAGTAGTTGGTATGATCTGTTTTCTTAGTTAATAAATCGGCTTCCAAGACACCTTCCAGATTCTTAATGATCGTTGTATCGAGAAAGTTAATTTGATCAAGACTATGATTGATGGTAAATGACAATTCTGACCATATGTTATTGATTTGATTGAAAAAGGAGGTGAGAGTTTCAGAAGATCCCCTACAAATACAAAGTCTATATATCTTAGCCATAACTGGCAGTGGGCCTGGTATAGTAGGTTGGGATATACATATTGGGATTCAAAATGTGACATGTAGGCATTAGCATAGGGTAGGGCCACATTGAACCCCATAGCTGTACCTTCGATCTGTAAGTAAAATGTATCTTCAAATAGAAAAAAATTCAGTCAATGCTAAGTTCAAATGGTCAAGTAAGAAATTGGTAACTAATGGTTCAAATGAAGATTGTTCTAGGAGAATCCTAGTAGCCAGTATTCCTTTATCATGTTGTATTGAGGTGTATAAATTATTAACATCTAGTGTATCTAGTAGGGTTTCCTTAGATAATGTGCCCACTTGTTTGATAGTATTAAGAAATGCCCCTGTGTACAAAATGAAGGATGATGTTTTTTTACCAAGGGGGTTAGAATTTTTATAGTAATATAGACAAAGGTGACAAGATGGAGTCTGTGGACAACTATCGGTCTCCCTGGAGTGTTGTCCAACCGTTTGTGGATTTTTAGAAGTTTATAGAACACTGGTATGATCGGATCCGATCTAATAAGAAATTCTTGTTTTTTTTTGTCTATAATGCCCGACAAGACTGC
Source organism: Dendrobates tinctorius (assembly GCF_039654945.1). Taxonomy (NCBI): domain Eukaryota; kingdom Metazoa; phylum Chordata; class Amphibia; order Anura; family Dendrobatidae; genus Dendrobates; species Dendrobates tinctorius. The sequence continues at coordinate 54,512,088 of NW_027361703.1, forward strand.
TTGTTCTAGAGCATTGTTATTTTTTTCTCTTATGGAGATAGTAGGGTTGTGAGATAAGGGCAAATAGACTTTTCTATTGTTAAGTTGGGATATAATTTAATTACGATGCATGAAATGGCCCACAATGACCATAGCACCCCCTTTGTCTACTGGTTTAATAATATCTATATATTGGAGTGCCCTACGTTCTTCTTGGTCCATATTGGACTGAAAAAATAGTTCTCCCCTTGAAATTTGCCTGGTTTTTCAAATAGTGAGATGAAGATTTCAATAAATGGACTGTTTTTAAGGTACTGTCACACTAAGCGATATCGCTAGCAATATCGCTATAACTTGTGACGTTATAGCGATATTGCTAGCGATATCGCTATGTCTGATACTTACCTACAACTCGCTCCCCCGCTGGTTATCGCTGATCGCGCGAGAATGTCCAGGACTGTTTCTCGTCGTCAGCTTCTTGCGGCGCTTCCTGTTGCAAGACGAGCGACGAGCGTGGAGCCGGGCGGGAGGACGCTGGATCGCCTAGTGTGACAGGTAAGTAGCGACCCTCGTCCCCAGCGATGTTGCTGGTGAGATCTGCCTGTGTGGCAGCTCACTAGCGACCACTTAGCAATGTACCAGCAATCCTGACCGCGTGATATCGCTGGTCGGGATCGCTGGTACATCGGTAAGTGTGACAGTACCTTTAGGTGGATTAAAGTGACTGTGTTCTAAGGCCTAGGCTAGGCAGGTTAATGGGATTAGTGGTGGTCAGATTTTCAGATCTATTTGAGGGGGGTTGATTTTGAAAGAAAGCTTTCAATCTGAGATAGCTATAGAATCTCTTTAAATCAAGATCAAGTTGAAAAGTATTGAATTTGTAGATGAGGCAGAATGACAGACCCTTTAGTAATAGGTGTAACTGTATAATTCAATATTTTTGAGGAAATATTGATAACTAGATTGGAGTTATCACCTGAGATCTTGTGTTCATCATGTGACAACTGGTTTCTGAGACATTGCCTTCCCCTCCTCGTCCTTTTCTTGTGTAATATCTCCTGCCTGAGCCTAAAAACAAATAAGTTTTGTGTATGTCTGCTCGTTTGTTGTCCGAGCTTGATGCTGAAGATCCGTCTGTGAATCTGTATCCCCTGTAATTCTGTCTGAATGGGACCGTAGAGCCACGCCATTTGTACACTCTATTTTGTAGATAATCCTGTGTGTCCCGAATAAAGTACTGGGGTTTCCTTTTTTCTGTTTCCGACCAGAAGGTATCAAAGTTTTCTTTGGTACAAGATTTAACAGAATCAAATTCTTCTTTAGATGTAGTGTCCTTGAGTTGAGTCTCGATACTAATTAATTTTTCTTGACTGCTCTTGACCTCTTTGTGGAGGTAATTCCAGAGTCAGAGGTATCAAATCAAGAGAGCACTTATTTAGAATTTGCTCAAAACATTGACAAAAATCAGTATTATCCTGGAACAGGGTGGGGTGTAGAGAATCACGTAGTCCTCTTGAGATTCATTGCGTCTTGATATATTCAGCTATTATTGCACTATGGAGATCAAATCCAATTACATGCCTTCTCAAAATCACGTGACTTCAGTTGGTTGTTCGAGACTTGTAAAAAATTGCTTGAAGTGGAAACTTGTGCCATTATATTCACCACTTCCACTGCATTATATGAAAAAACTCTAGTAGACATATCCTGTATACAAGTTGATTCATTTGGGTTCACGGGTGCTTGTGTAAAGGTAAAAACTTGATAAAGATGAGATACACGTCACTCCATTATAGGTGGTGAACAGAGGATACCACTCCTTGAATCATAAAATATTAAAAAATCTGGCACTCAAAAGGTTGTATATGCAATTGATTTATTAACCCCTTTCTGACATCTGACGTACTATCCCATCCAGGTGACCTGGGCCCGGAAGACCATGGACGGGATAGTACATCATGCCCTTTAAGGTGATCACATTAAAATTCCGACGCCATCTTACCTTAGGGAAGATGTGTCGGCATCCCAGGCTCTGATTCAGCCCTCCCGAGCACTGTGATTGGCTGTTCAATTCTGAACAGCCAGTCTCAGCCTATCAGATTGGCTGAAACAATGAGGTCGCCAGGCATAGGCGAAAACCCCCTGGATTGGCGCAATCGCCAATCGTATCGATCGCGCCAATCGCAGGGCACAGCAGCGGTATTACTGCGTTGTGTCCTGCCGGTACCTTCCCGGATCGGTGCTGTAATAGCACTGATCCCAAGCCAGAGCCTAGGACAGGCCCAGCAAGGCCTACAGGAGCTGATTGGCACGATTGATGTAATCATCAACCACGCCAATCACAGGGCACAGCTGCGGTCACGCTCTGTGACCTGTCTGTCTGCTCTGCAGGGGTCCTCACACTAGCTGGGGATTCCCTACAGAGCGGTCATACTGCTGGATCTCCTGCTGTGCTGGGTTTTGTGGTGCCACAGCAGCCTGTGACACCACAATCTCTGCTGAAGAAAAAAGAAAAGACAGAAGAAAGAAAAAAGAAGAGAGACTACATCTGCAAGTGTTGTTCCCTGATCCCTGCCCGATCTCTTCATCCACCCCAATCCCCATTCTCTTTCCCCCTCTTTTCACCCCCTTCACCCCTTTTTGCGCACAATTTCCATTTTTTTACCCCCCTTTGCGCCACCTGACTACAATCCTAACTGTTGATCCCTTCCCGATCTCTCTTCATCCACCCCAATCCCCCCTCCCCCTCTTTATACCCCCTACCCCTCTTTTTACCCCCCTCCACACCCCTTTGCGCAGCCGCCGAGCATTGATTGGTGACGCAGTTCACCGATCAACACTCTCGCTCGCTTTTTTTCTCAGCCCCCTTTGTGCCAACTCTATGCACACATCCCGCAGCTGTCAAACTTTGTTAAGTAATGCAGTTCACTTATCAGAGCTTTTGCTTGCAGTTTTCCTTTTTTTAGCCCTCCCTTGCGCCACCACAAATACAGCTGCCGCCGAACTTTGATAAGTGAAACAGTTCACTTATCAGAGCTAGGACCTGCTGTTTTAGACATTATTATTTTTGATATCTCTGAGCGCACATCCAGCAGCTGCCGAATTTTCATAAGTGACGCAGTTAACTTATCAGAGTTTAGGCCTGCTGTTTTAGACTTTTTTCCCACAGGCATTTTTTTCTCCCTATTTGCTTTTTTTCTTTTAGCATTTGCTTTTCAGAATAGTTTACACCAATCACTATTCCTCCCCACATACAGTTATAAATAAAGTACACCCAAGCATTATACTCAAAAAAATATGTCCCTCTCTTCATGTTTGTCTCAACAGTGCTATTCATTGGAGGAGGCATATTCTTTCCTTGCCTCTACCACTGATAGCGAGGGAAAGGATCCCACATTTCTATACTTTTCCAATTCTTCGTCCTCATCCTCTTCCTCCTCGGGTCCTGCGGAACCGCCACGCTGACTCCCCAGGACAGAAGATGAGGCAGCGCCCACCATTCCTGCAGCTGAACCAGCGCACCCCATTGCGAACCCCGTATGGACTTCGCCCCTTGAAAATTATAAGCCACTGATTCCTGATTTTGTGGCAGAATCAGGAATCAAGCTTGACACCACCGGCCTTCACAGAAATAGAAATTTTCAAAGTCTTTTTTCTGAAGATTTTGTTAACCTCATGGTGGAGCAAACTAATTTGTACGCTTGTCAATTTTTGGAACAAAACCCGCATTCATCATTTTCTAACTGGTCTCCTGTAGACGCAGTTGATATGACGCAGTTTTGTGGCCTAGTCCTTCATATGGGAATACTGAAGATGCTAGAACTTTGGCAAAATTTGAGTGTTGATATTTTATGTAACACTACAGTGTTCCATATGGTCATGGCCCGGACACGTTTTGAGGCCATCGACAAATTCCTGCATTATACCGATAATGCAGTCTCCCACACGAGATGACCCCAACTTTCAACAAAAAGTTTGCTTAAGTATACGTGCCCCAAAGAGACATCGGCATGGATGAGTCCTTAGTTCATTTTAAGAGAAGGCTCAGATTCCGATAGTACCTGCCCAGCAAGAGGGCCAGGTACGGAATCAAATTCTACAAACTGTGTGAGAGTACTTCAGGGTACACCCACAGGTTTAGAGCTTACAAAGGGAAGTGCACCAGTATTGAACCCCCTGAGTGTCCCCCTGTCCTGGGAGTGAGTGGGAAAATTGTGTGGGATTTGGTGCACCCACTGCTGGATAAAGGTTATCACCTTTTCACATATAATTTTTTATACCAGCATCCCACTCTACAAATCCCTCTCTGTGAGCGGTACCACAGCCTGTGGTACTGTCTGCAAAAATCAGAGGCCTCCCACAAGCGCTACTTGGGCAGATGCTCAGATGGGGTGATAGCAGAGCCCAATGTAGCGACCACCTGCTGGTGGTCAAGTACAAGGACAAGAGGGATGTCCTTCTCTTGACCACCATACAAGATGATGGCAACGCCCTCAGCACTGTACGGGGTACCTCTACACAGGTCAGCAAACCGAAAAGTGTACTGGGGTACAACAAAAACATGGGGGCGTTGATTTCTCCGATCAACTCCTCCACCCGTACAATGCTTTGAGAAAGACCAAGGTGTGTACAAAAAGCTGTCCATGCACATCGTACAAATGGCAATGCTCAACGCTTTCCTGCTGTCACGATGTGCATGCCACGTTGTACCTTCAGTTCCAGGAGGTAGTGGTTAAGGCCCTGATATTTGGCACTTCAGAAGGAGCGGGCCCCAGTACTTCTGGAACTGAAGGTGCTCGTATCGTATCAGGTCAGCATTTTCCAGGGGTGGTCCCACCAACTGGTAGAAAAGGTAAGCCGCAAAAAAGGTGCTGAGTGTGTTACAAAAGGGGAATATGCAAGGACACCATTTATGGATGCGACACCTGCCCTGAAAAACCTGGCCTGTGTATGAAGGATTGCTTCAAATTGTACCACATCTCCATACACTACTAATTTACTTTACAGGAAACAGTAGATTAGTTCCAAAAAGGGGGCACATCTAGATTTGTTCATTGGGGGTCTAGTATCCAGAATGATGTCACTTGTGGATTTTTTTTACTGTTTAGGCACATCAGGGGCTCTGCAAGCGGAACATGACGCCCGCAGACCATTCCATCAAAGATTGCATTCCAAAACGTCACTACTTCCCTTTTGAGCCCAGACGTGTGCCCAAACAGTAGTTCTCTCCCACATGTGGGGTACCAGCGTACCCAGGACAAATTGGACAATAACTTTTGGGATCCAATTTCTCCTGATACCCTTGAGAAAATTAAAAATTGGGGACTAAAAGATAATTTTGTGGGAAAAAATTATGCTTGTACATTTTCACACCCAGGCATTATAAACTTTAGCAAAACATTTGGGGGTTCAAAGTGCTCACCACACTTCTAGATAAAGTTCCTTAGGGGGTCTAGTTTCCAAAATGGGGTCAATTGTGGGGGTTTCCACTGTTTAGGCACATCAGGGGCTAACAAAACGTGACATGGGGCCAATCTCAATTCCAGCCAATTTTAGTTTGAAAAAGTCAAACGGTGCTCCTTCCCTTCCGAGCCCTACCGTGTGCTCAAACAGTGGTCCACCCCCAAATAAGGGGTATCAGCGTACTCAGGACAAATTGGACAACTTTTGGGGTCCAATTTCTCCTGTTACCCTTGTGAAAATAAAAAATTGGGGGCGAAAAGATCATTTTTGTGAAAAAAATTTTTTATTTTTACGGCTTTACGTTATAAACTTCTGTGAAGCACTTTGCGGTTCAAAGTGCTCACCATACATCTAGATAAGTTCCTTAGGGGGTCTAGTTTCCAAAATGGGGTCACTTGTGTGGAGTTTCCACTGTTTAGGCACATCAGGGGCTCGCTAAATGCTACATGGTGTCCAATCTCAATTCCAGCCAAATTTAGTTTAAAAAAGTCAAACGGCGCTCCTTCCCTTACGAGCCCTGTCGTGCACCCAAACAGTGGTCCCCCCACATATGGGGTATCAGTGTACGCAGGACAAATTGCACAAATAACTTTTGGGGTCAATTTTCTCCTTTCACCCTTGGGAAAATAAAAAAAATTGTTGCTAAAAATCATTTTCGTGACTAAAAATTTAAATGTTCATTTTTTCCTTCCACATTGCTTCTACTCCTGTGAAACACCTGAAGGGCTAATAAACTTCTTGAATGTGGTTTTGATCAGCTTGAGGGGTGCAGTTTTTAGAATGGTGTCGCTTTTGGGTATTTTCTGCCATATAGACCCCTCAAAATGACTTCAAATCTGAGGTAGGCACTAAAAAAAATGATTGTGTAAATTTTGTTTTAAAAATATATATATAGGAAAATATAAAATTATAGAAATATAGAAAATACCTAGAGTTATGGAAGTATAGGAAAACATTGAATGTCCACAATTGGTTGTTAGTCTTTAAGATAGGCATTATTCTGTATAGAATATACAAAGAAACAAATGAAAAGAGAAAAAAATAAAAATAAAAAAAATGAAAAAGTGAAAAAAAGAGTAAAATAAAATGTAAATAAAAATAGAAAAAGATAAGAAAATTGAAAAATAAGAAAGTAAAAATTAAAAAAATATCAAAAATAGAAAAATAATAATCAAATTAGAAAATAGAAAAATAAAAAAAAGAAAGAACAAAGGTAACCAATAGTAATATAGTAAAACAGATCTCTTGCTTACCCTGTAATAGTATACAGTAGTATAGGATGACCGGCAGTGTAATGGGAAAGATCCCTGTAAAAGCCCAAAGTAAAAGGTAAGTACCTTCATAAAAAAGGGGCAAAGGTTGGTAGTCTGTACTTAAAAAGTGCATATGCAGCGAAGGAAATGGGCAAAACACCCTATGGAAAGCACCATGTGGGGCATAAATGGTGCGCTTATATATACTGTATTGGCTTGTGTGATGCCCATTTATAATTTCCCTATATTCCTCCTTTAGTATCTCCGCCTGCAGCGCTTCTATATTAGGTAGTTTCGGTGTTTCTTGCTTGCGTTCCACCAATGCTTTTCACGGCCGTGACAATTCCGGTGTTCAGCTTCCGGACTTGCGTTCCACGGCCACGTCACTTCCGGTATAGGACTTCCGGCTAGACGCTTCTCATCACACAAGCTAATATATAAGGGCCATTTATGCCCCATATGGCGCTTTCTATAGGGTGTTTTGCCCATTTCTTGCACTGCATATGCACTTCTTGTATACTAATTGGTAAGCACTTTTTATGTACAGACTACCAACCTTTGCCCCCTTTGTAATGACGTTACTTACCTTACCTTTCACTTTGGACTTTTACATGGAACTTTCCCATTGCACTGCTGGTCATCCTATACTATACTATTACAGGGTAAGGTATTAAGGGTACTATATTACCATTGGTTACCTTTATTCTTTTTTTTATTTTTCTATTTTCTAATTTGATTATTTTTCTAATTTTGATTATTTTTTTCTATTTTCACTTTATTTTTCATTTTTTTATATTTTTCTATTTTTATTTACATTTTATGTAACTCTTTTTCACTTTTTTTCATTTTTTAATTATTTAATTTGTTTCTCATTTTTTAGTTTGTTTCTTTATATATTCTATACAGAATATTGCCTATCTTCAAGACTAACAACCAATTGTGGACATACAATGTTTTCCTATACCTCCATGCCTCTAGGTATTTTCTATATTTCTATAATTTTGTATTTTCCCCTCTCTCTCTCTCTCTATATATATATATATATATATATATATATATATATCTGACTCTGTAGAAAAATATACCATATTGTCATCACCTTGTTCCAAATCGAATTGTACTACATTGTCACCATTATAGCATTTCTAATCACTGTGATTAAAAAATGTTGCATATATAATTTTATTTCTATAATTTTATTTGTATTGTTCCGTCAATTTATGTAATTTGTGTATTATTGACACGTATGGCTTATCGGGTTTAATAGTAATTATTGTCATTTCACACTGGTTTGTTTTTATCCCAGTCTGAAGGTCTGAATCAAAGACCGAAACGTCACAAAATATAGGGACTTCCTATGTTTAATAAATCAATTGCATATACAACCTTTTGAGTGCCAGATTTTTTTATATTTTATGTATATTTTTAAAGGATAGCTTACAAATACATTACAGAAAAGCAAAAAAGATGCCCGAGTTTGATCCTTTTGCAGGCCAAATTTGCCATTTTTTATAGGATGTGGTTTTCAGATGAACAGCACACAGATGCCTTCAATGTTACATGTATGAGCTTCCCTTTCAAAACATGGATACAGTTGTGCTCAAAAATAGAATTAGACTTACCGGTAATTCGGTTTCTAGAAACCTTCCACGACAGCATAGGAGGTTGTCTCCACGCCCTAATGAGGGACAGGAAGTACGAGAGGTTAAAAGGTCCCACCCACCTCCCTCTCACCAGTGACTTATAACTGATTACCATAGCACCGGTTACCTTAAGATTCTCAGAATTTTGTCCAAGAATGCAGGGAGGGAAATAGTGGTGTCGTGGAAGGTTTCTAGAAACCGAATTACCGGTAAGTCTAATTCTATTTTCTCTAGCAACCTTCCATGACAGCATAGGAGGCATAACAACCTATACTGCACTAGGGGGGGGACAACGGCCTGAAGAACTTTTTGTCCAAAGACTAGATCCCTGTTGGACACAAGGTCCAACCTGTAGTGTTTAGTGAAAGTATGTAAGGAGGACCAGGTTGCTGCCTTACAAATCTGCTCCGAAGATGCACCTGCCCTCTCAGCCCATGAAGTAGAGGTAGATCGTGTTGAATGCGCTTTGATCCCCGTAGGGGGAGCGATGTTCTGCGCCAGGTATGCTTCGGAGATGGCTTTCTTAATCCAATTGGCAATGGTGTTTTTTGCTACCTTCTTTCCCTTGCTTGGACCAGAAGTATGGATAAATAGGTTGTGATCAATTCTATAGGGTTTGGTACACTCTAAGTAGTAGAGAATTATGTGCCTCACGTCCAGCGTATGAAACACCTTTTCCTTAGGGTTCACTGGGTTTTCACAAAACGAGGGAAGAATGATTTCCTGCGATCTATGGAAATCAGACACAACCTTTGGTAGGAACGATGGATCAAGGGAAAGAACTATGGAATCGTCCCTAATGGTTAGGTAGGGATCCCTGATTGAGAGAGCTTGGAGCTCTCCCATTCGCCTTGTCGAGGTTATCGCTATAAGGATGGCCACTTTACAGGAGAGTAGCTGAGAAGTACAGGATGGCAGGGGCTCAAAGGGTCATTGAGTGAGTCCTGTAAGTTCCACATTCAAGTCCCACGGTGGAATGGTGACTAGCCTTTTTGGATGTAGCCTAGTGGCTGATGTGATGAATCTTTTTATCCACCTGTGGTTGGCCAAGTCACAGTCGAACATGGAACTTAATGCTGATATCTGAACTTTAAGCGTGCTGGGTTTTAGACCTAGCTCAAGCCCCCTCTGTAGGAAATCCAGGATACGGGAAATGTTAGGGTTTTCTGGGTCAGGCAAATCTGGCAGACACCATGAGGAAAACTTTTTCCATATTTTGTTATAAATAGCAATGGTGACCGGTTTCCGAGATTTATGGAGGGTTTTTATTACTGCTTCTGATAGCCCCCTGGCCCTCAGGATCAGGGTCTCAGTAACCAGGCCGCTAACTTTATTCCCCGTAGGTTTGGGTGATGTAGAGGGCCCTGCAAGAGAAGGTCATCTTTCAGGGGTAGGTTGAATGGCCCGTCTACCTGTAGCTCCATAATTAGAGAGTACCAGCTCCTCTTTGGCCATAGTGGTGCTACTAGAATGGTTTGGGTCCGATCCTCCCGGATTTTCCTCAGGGTTGCGGCAAGGATTGGAACTGGTGGGAATGCATACGCCAGATGAAATCTCCACCTGTGGGCGAAGGCATCTACCCCCAGGGATCTGTCTCTGGGGTTCAGGGAGAAGTAGTTTCTCACTCGGGCATTTTCTCTTGAGGCCAGTAGATCCACCTCTGGAAGACCCCACCTGTTGACCAGCCTCTGAAAGACTCTTTGGTTTAGGCTCCACTCTCCAGGCTGGATGCATTTTCTGCTCAAAAAATCTGCTTGAAGATTGGAGGTACTATTTAGGTGGACTGCCGTTAGAGAACGGAGGTGTCTTTCGGCCCAGCAAAATATTCGACCAGAAAGGCCCTCTAGGCTGCTGGATCTCATGCCGCCTTGGTGTCTGAGATGGGCCACTGTTGCTACATTGTCCGAATAGACTCTGATATGATGGCCCTGGACTAGGTGTCTTGCTGCCAGAAGAGTTTCCTCCACGGCCTTCAGCTCCCTGAAGTTTGAGGATTTTGCACTCATTTTCTGGCTCCACAACCCCTGGAATGGTTGTCGGGACACCACAGCTCCCCAGCCTTTTTTGCTGGCATCTGATGTTACCGTGACCAGGGGAATCTGGGACCAGTTGATTCCCTTGCACAGATTCTTGTGGTCCATCCACCATACTAGTGAAGCTTTCACCTTTCCTGGGGTCTGGACTCTTTTGTTCAGGCAGGTATGATCCCCGTTCCAGCTCCCCAAGATGTGGGACTGGAGTATTCTGGAGTGGGCCTGTGCCCAAGGCACTGACTGGATGCAGGAGGTCATTGACCCTAGTATAGACATGGCTGACCTGAGGGTTGGGGACCTTTGTTCCCTGATAGCTGAGATCCTTGATATTATGGACCTCTGATCTTCCTCTGGGAGGAACGTCATTTGTTGTCTTGAATCTAGGAGGACTCCTTAGAATTTTATCTCCTGGGAGGGCTGGATCTGTGACTTTTTTTATATTCGGGATCCACCCCAATGATTGCAGAATACTCAGGGTTTGAGTCACCTGACTTTCCAGGATCTGGTAGGAGGCTCCTATTATCAGCAGGTCATCCAGGTAGGGCACAATGCATATGCCCTGCCCTCTGATGTGGGACACAGCTTCTGCCATAACCTTGGAAAATACTCGAGGGGCAGAGGATATCCCAAAGGGAAGCATGTTGTACTGATAGTGCCTGACTTCTGTACCCTGGCGGATAGCAAACCTCAGATACCTCCTGTGAGAAGGATGTATGGGGATGTGAAAATAGGCATCCTTTAAGTCTATGGTTGCCATGAAGTTAGACGGCCCTATCAGAGGAATGGCGGTCTTCACCGACTCCATCTTGAATCTGTGATATACGATGTGTCGGTTGAGGCCCTTCAGATTTATTATTATTCTTGCCTCTCCTGTGGGTTTTCTCACTAGGAACAGTCTGGAATAATGCCCTCTTCCCCGTTCCTCCACAGGGACCGGAGAGATGGCGTTTGATTGGAGCAGGAGCTGGATGCCAGTTTTTAGTGCTGGGGACTCCCGAGGTGGTAGGGAGGTAACTCTTATACCCCGCGGGGGGAAGGATTCGAGTTCTAGCAGCAGGCCCTCCCTGATCACGCTGAGGACCAGGGGCTGTTGGAAATCATCTGCCAAGAGTGAATAAACCTCGAAAGCCTTCCCCACACCGGGGTCGAGTCATTGTTTTTCTTGTGGCTGTTGCTGCTGCTGCTGGGGGACCAGGATGTTCCTGCCTTTCCCCTTAGCATAACTCCATCTTCCCATCTTTCCCTTGCCTCTCGGCTGGGATGGCTGATTCTGGGGGGCTCGAAAAAGCCGCTTTTTTGTGGTCCTCTGCTCAGGAAGCACCTTCTTCTTATCTGTGGCCTTTTCAAGAATTTCATCTAAGGCCGGGCCAAAGACATGTTCACCCTTGAAGGGTAAGGAGCAGAGTTTAACCTTGGAAGTCACATCCCCGCTCCACGTTTTAAGCCAAAGGGCCCGTCTTGCAGAATTGGACTGGACCATGGCTCTGGCAGAGGTGCGGATCATCTCCATTGATGCATCGGCCAAGAAGCCTGTAGCTCTCTGTAGTATGGGAAGGGAGTTAAGGAGGTCACCTTTTGAGGTTCCCCGGGAAATATGACTCTCTAGTTCCTCTATCCATTGGAAGAGAGACCTAGAGACACATGTGGACGCTATTCCTGATTTTAGGGAGAAGGCAGAAGTTTCCCAGGCTTTTCTTAGGAGGCTTTCTGCCTTACGGTCCATCGGGTCTCTAAGCTGGGACACGTCATCAAATGGAAGGACTGTCTTTTTTACCACTCTCGGCACCTGGACATCAACCTTTGGGATGTCCCAATTAAACTCCTCTCCTTCCAGGGGGAATCTATGCCTGAGCTCTGACGGGGCTGAGTAGCGCTTCTCTGGGTACTCCCATTCCTGAGAGATCATGTCTACTATGCTCTTATGAACTGGGAAATCTGTTTGTCTGGGTCCCTCAAATCCTCCGAACATGCGGTCCTGTGCTGACTGAGTAACTGGTTCGTCCTCTAGGCCCATGGTGGCCCGCACAGCACTGACCAGCTCCTCTACATATTCCGCAGAAAGGAGGTATCTCCTAGTTTCAGCTGATTTGGAAGTTCCCGGTTGTTCCCAACTCTCGGAGCCTGAATTATATGACCTCTCTGATTCGGATTCTGAGTCCTCTATTTGTATTTTCTGTTTTTTTGGGGATGGGGAGCCTACAATCGGAGGAGGAGGAGGTGGTGCTGGGGGAGACAGGGAAGCCAGAGAGGTCTGGACCTGATGAGTAACCAGGCTGCGGATTTCGTCAATTAGTGACGGGTGCTCAGCCCTGACCACCCTGTCCCTGCAAGCCTGACAGTTTTTTCACCCAATTTGAGGGAAGTTTTGCACTGCATATGGCACATTTGGCTGACTTGCTGGTGGTATTGGTGCTTTTGTGGGCAGACTTTTCTCCCTATAAAAAAGGGGGAGAAGCATTTTGAGGACCTTTATCCCAGGACCGCACCACTAGGACCCACCCCAGGTAGCACTCACTGTGGCTGGGGCAGCGCCAGGCTCTGCAGATGCAGGGCAGGAAGAACCGTCCATGCTGACAGGGGATTTCGTCTTACCTGTCGGCGTCTTCCGGCGGGTTAATAAGGGGTAACCCCGCCCTCAGCGCAGTTTTTCATTTTTCCCCTCCTCCTCCCTGAGTCCTGGAGCAGGCACAGTGGGTGCTGGTGAGCTCCACGTGCCGGCAGCTGAATGGGGGCCGCCATGATAGGAAGTCGTCAGACATACCCCAGAAGTGACCGTGCGTGACGTCACTTCCGGGTCACCGCACAGAGCGCAGCAGGAGGAGGAGAGACTGGAGAGCTGCGGGAGGCCTCCGGTCGGGGATCACTGGCCCGCTTTACTCCCCCTGGGAGAGCGCGGGTGGGCCATGAACGGTCCCGAATTCTAAGAAGACGGGAGCAGTCTGGAGGAGGGGAGGCAGCGCCACCGACCACCACTGCCCGGCTTAGGATACCAGGTACGCTGCAGCAGCTGGCCACACAGCATACCGAACCTCTCCATGCTCCATGGGGGACAGGAAAGACACTGGTGAGAGGGAGGTGGGTGGGACCTTTTAACCTCTCGTACTTCCTGTCCCCCATTAGGGTGTGGAGACAACCTCCTATGCTGTCGTGGAAGATTGCTAGAGAAAGTTTACATACCCTGGCAGAATTTTTGCTTTCTTGGCCTTTTTTCAGAGAATATGAATATTATTATTATTAATATTTATTTATATAGCGCCATTGATTCCATGGTGCTGTACATGAGAAGGGGTTACATACAAATTACAGATATCACTTACAGCAAGCAAACTAACACTGCCAGACTGACACAGGGGAAAGGACCCTACCCTTGCAGGCTTGCATTCTACAGGATGGTAGGGAATAATAGCAAGAGTAGGGAACCCACAACTAGAGTGCCAAATACAAGTGGAAAATTATAATTATGCCAACAATGTGACTTATAGTAAACCATAAGAAAACCACCTTAATGGAGCACTAATGAGTACGCTGGACTGTAGTGAAACTGGATATCGGAACGGAACAACCATAAAGACAAGAAACAAAAAAACCCGACTAAAAGTCCAAAGAGATTTATGGCAATATAAAATATAAATTTTATTAGTATATCAGGATTAAAAATGGTATAAGATAAAAAAAATTATATAATTCATAATTGACAATAACAAATTGTATGCAATATAAAAAGAGACAAATGGGGCGCAGCTCAGTGGTATAAAAATAGATGTGGATGTCTATAATTGTACATGGATATACAATAAAAAAAAAATTATTTAATAAAAAATATTTTATTAATAAAAAAATATATAATACAATGTGAAAATATAGTTATTGGGACAATGTGAAAAAATATATAAAAATACAGTGTATAAAATATATATATTAAACTTGTGTACAAAATATACACTAAAAATAGTGGAGCCACCAAAATAAGGTGCAAAAAATAGTGCAAGTAAAAATATATATATAGAAAACCTCTATTGATGTAACTTAATACACACAAATGTATCAGTGAAGTGTAATGTCAGAAAAAAACACCCGGTGGTGTCAGCAACTCCTGGTCTCCTGAGGCACCCACTCCCAACACGCGTTTCGGCACGCAGCCTTCGTCAGGGGGTCAAGCCTGACGAAGGCTGCGTGCCGAAACACGCAATGGGAGTGGGTGCCTCAGGAGACCAGAATTTGCTGACACTATATTGTGTTACCAATAGTATATTACAATACTTACCCTTCTTATTCCTGGTCCTAATACTATGATGTGGTTATTTCAAAACTGGCACTATGCTGGTATATAGTATCACTATCATATTCAGTGTATGGAAATAGTCCCAATGTACTGGAGCTTTTTGTTTGTGGATATACTGCCACTGGGTGTTTTTTTCTGATATTACTCTTCACTAATACATTTGTGTGTATTAAGTTACATTAATAGAGATTTTCTACATATATATTTTTACTTGCACTATTTTTTGCACCTTATTTTGGTGGCGCCACTATTTTTAGTGTATAGTTTGTACACAAGTTTAATATACCGTATTTTCCGGCGTATAAGACGACCGGGCGTATAAGACGACCCCCAATTTTTCCAGTTAAAATAGTAAATCTTCTTAAAGATAAGATAATCCTTTAATCGTCCCACCATGGGGAAATTCAGAGCATTACAGCAGCAAGGCAGGAACAAAAAAAAGTCAGGGGATCTTCTTATACGATTGTGTCATCTTATATGCTGGGTGCGGAGCAGTCTTCATATGGCGGGGGAGTGGTCCCGATGAAGAAGGGAGGGTGTAAGTGGAGTTATCATCCCCTTTTACCTCATTGGTGGCAGCGGTGCTGTGGGTCTCTGTGCTGTGGAGATCGGCGGCTCCTCCATCTGCAGTGTGGTGGCTCTGTGCTGGGTGTCGGCGGTGGCTCCTCTTTGCCCAGCGTGAGGGCGCTGTGCTGGGGGGCGGCTGCTCTGTCCAGCGTCGGGGCTCCAGCATTTCCCCATAGCATGGAGGCCCAGGCAGCTCCATTGCTGCGATGCGGTGGCCTCCGGGAAAATGGCCGCCGGAGCCCACGTGAGCTCAGATTCAGATCTCGTCTCCCGAGATCTCGGGACGAGATCTGAATCTGAGCTCGCGCGGGCTCCGGTGGCCATTTTCCCGGAGGCCCCATCGCAGCAATGGAGCTGCCTGGGCCTCCGGGCTATGGGGAAATGCCGGAGGAACCCCGACACTGGACAGAGAGCAGCTGCCCCCCAGCACAGCGTCCCCACACTGGACAAACAGGAGCCGCCGACAACCCCCAGCACAGAGTCGCCACACTGCTGGAGGAGCCGCCGCACCGCTGCCACCAATGAGGTAAAAGGGGATGATAACATCACCTACACCCTCCCTTCTTCATCGGGACCACTCCCCCGCCATATGCACTAGGCATATAAGATGACCCCCGACTTTTAAGCAGATTTTCAGGGGTTAAAAAGTCATCTTATATGCCAGAAAATACGGTATATATATATTTTACATGCGGTATTTTTATATATTTTTTCACAATGTCCCAATAATATTTTTCACATTGTATTATATATTTTTTTTATTAATAAAATATTTATTATAAAATATTTTTTTTACAGCATATCCATGTACAATTATAGACATCCACATCTATTTTTATACCACCGAGTTGCGCCCCATTTGTCTCTTTTTATATTGCATACAATTTGTTATTGTCAATTATGAATTATATAATTTTTTGATCTTATACCATTTTTAATCCTGATATACTAATAAAATTTATATTTTATATTGCCATAAATCTCTTTGGACTTTTAGTTGGGTTTTTTTTTCTTGTCTTTAAGGGTGGTGTGGAATGAGACAGTAGGTTGGGGGGTTGCAGCAGCTCCAGTGATGGTGAGGCGGTAGCTCCAGTAGTGGTGAGGAGGCAGGGGGGATCATTGCAGGCTGTAGGCTTTCCTGAAGAGATGGGTTTTCAGGTTCTGTCTGAAGGATCCGAGTGTGGTTGATATCTGGATGTGTTGGGGCAAAGAATTCCAGAGGAAGGGGGCTATTCGGGAGAAGTCTTGGAGGCGGTTGGGTGAGGAGCAATTAAGTGTGGAGGAGAGAAGGAGGTCTTGGGAGGATCAGAGATTAAATCCCCCATCACACACCACGATCTCACTGCTAAGTCCACAAGTTTTGTGACACAACAGCGATCTCACCAGAGAGATGGCTGTGTGTGTGACACCTATCAGCGACCGGCCCCCCTGCCGGGTATCGCTGATAGTTGTGGAAAGGGGTGGACTTTTTTTGGTCGCTGGTCTCCCGCTGGCCAGCACGCATCGCTGCGTGTGGCAAGTGGGAGACCAGCGATCAGCGAGCAGGAGCTTGTAACCAAGGTAAACAGCGGGTTTCTAAGCGTGGCACGGTGCTTAGAAACCCTCTGTGTACCTTAGTTACCAGTGCGCTGATGCAGGGAGCTAGTAACCAAGGTAAACAGCGGGTTTGTAAGTGCCGCGCGGTGCTTAGAAACCCTCTGTTTACCTTGGTTACCAGCTCCCTGCATCAGCGCGCTGGTAACTAAGGTACACAGCGATGCGAGCGCTCATTATCGCTGGTGCTGATCGCTGGTGAAGCTGCCTGTTTGGCAGCTCACCAGCGATCATGTAGCGACACACCAGTGATCCTGACAAGTTGATATCGTTGTCGGGATTGCTGGTGAGTCGCTATGTGTGACAGGGTCCTAAGTGAGGGAAGATATCAGGAGATTAGTTCAGAGATATATGGAGGAGGCAGGTTGTAGATGGCCTTGTAAGTCAGTAGTAGTAATTTGAATTGGATACACTGAGGGAGTGGGAGCCACTGAAGAGATTTGCAGAGGGGAGAAGCAGAGAAGTAGCGAGGAGAGATGAATCAGTCGGCCAGCAGAGTTAAGGATGGACTGGAGAGGTGCGAGGGTGTTAGCAGGGAGGCCGCAGAAAAGGATGTTGCAGTAGTCGAGACGGGGGATGATGAGGGCACGCACAAGCATTTTAGTAGAATGAAGGATGAGGAAGGGACGGATTCTAGAAAAATTTTTGAGCTGGAGGCGGCAGGAGGTGTAGAGAGCTTGGATGTGCGGTTTGAAGGATAGGGCAGAGTTAAGGGTTACTCAGAGGCAGCGGACCTCCAGTACAGGGGAAAGCGTGATGTCGTCAATTGTTATAGATAGGTCAGGTAAGGAAGATCTGTGAGATGGGGGAAAGATGATCAGTTCAGATTTTTCCATGTTCAGTTTGAGGAAGCGGGAGGAGAAGAAGGAGGATATGGCTGATCGACACTCTGGGATTCTGGAAAGCAGATAGGTGACATCTGGGCCAGAGACATAGATCTGAGTATCATCGGCATAAAGGTGGTACTGGAATCCGTGGGACTTTATGATTTGCCCCAGGCCAAGTGTATAGATTAAGAGTAGGGGTCCTAGAACAGAGCCTTGGGGGACTCCAACAGAGAGAGGGTGGGATGAGGAGGTAGTGTGGGAGTGGGACACGCTGAATGTCCAGTTGGAGAGGTATTAATATTAACACCAAAACTTTTTCTCCACTCATGGTTAGTGGTTGCGTGAAGCCATTTATTGTCAAACTAATGTGTTTTCTCTTTTTAAATCATAATGACAACTCAAAACATCCAAATGACCCTGATCAAAAGTTCACATACCCCATTTCTTAATACCGGGTATTGCCCCCTCTAACATCAATGACAGCTTGAAGTCTTTTGTGGTAGTTGTGGATGAGGTTCTTGGCAAAAAGCCTGTAAATTCCTGGGCTGTTTACCATGAACTGCGTGCTTGAGATCTCCCCAGAATGGCTCAATGATATTGAGATCAAGAGACTGAGATGGCCACTCCAGAACCTTCACTTTGTTCTGCTGTAGCCAATAACAGGTCGACTTGCGCAACTTCAGTATTTGCTGATAACGTCCTGCATTCATCTTTCCTACAACTTTGACCAAGTTTCCTGTGCCTTTGTAGCTCACACATCTCCAAAACATCAGCGATCCACCTCCATGCTTTACAGTAGTAATGGTGTTCCTTTCATCATAGGGCTTGTTGACATCTCTCCAAATGTAACATTTATGGTTGTGGCCAAAAAGTTAAATTTTGGTCTCATCACTCCAAATTACCTTGTTCCAGAAGTTTTGAGGCTTGTCTGTGCTGTTTTGCATATTGTAGGCAAGATACTTTGTGGCATTTGTGCAGTAATGGCTTTCTTCTGGCGACTGAACTATGTAGCCCATTTTTCTTCAAGTGCCTCCTTATTGTGCATCTTGAAACAGCCACACCGCTAGTTTTCAGAGAGTCCAGTATTTCAGCTGATGTTATTTGTCGCTTTTTCTTTGCATCCCGAACAATTTTCCTGGCAGTTGTGGACGAAATTTTTGCTGGTCTACCTGACCATGGTATTAGTAACATAGTAACATAGTAACATAGTTATTAAGGTTGAAGGGAGACTTTAAGTCCATCTAGTTCAACCCATATCCTATCCTAACTTGCCCTAACATGTTGATCCAGAGGAAGGCAAAAAAAACCCATGTGGCAACAGTAAGCTTCACATTGGGGAAAAAAATTCCTTCCCGACTCCACATACGGCAATCAGACTAGCTCCCTGGATCAACGCAATATTAAGGAGACTAGTGTATATACCCTGTAATATTATACTTTTCAAGAAAGGCATCCAGTCCCTTCTTAAATTTTAGTAGTGAATCACTCATTACAACATCATATGGCAGAGAGTTCCATAGTCTCACTGCTCTTACAGTAAAGAATCCGCGTCTGTGAGTATGCCTAAACCTTCTTTCCTCCAGACGTAGAGGATGCCCCCTTGTCCCCGTCACAGGTCTAAGAGTAAAAAGATCATTAGAAAGGTCTTTGTATTGTCCCCACATATATTTATACATTGTAATAAGATCACCCCGAAGCCTTCGATTCTCCAAACTAAATAACCCCAAGTGTAATAACCTGTCTTGGTATTGCAGACCCCCTAGTTCCCTAATAACCTTGGTCGCTCTTCTCTGCACCCGCTCCAGTTCAGCTATGTCTTTCTTATACACCGGAGACCAGAACTGTACACAGTATTCTAAGTGTGGTCGCACTAGTGACTTATATAGAGGTAAAATTATGTTCTCCTCATGAGCATCTATGCCTCTTTTAATGCATCCCATTATTTTATTTGCCTTTGCAGCAGCTGCTTGACTCTGGCGACTAAATGTGAGTTTGTCGTCCACCCATACACCCAGGTCTTTTTCAGTGACTGTTTTGCCCTGTGTTTTACAATTAAGCACATAATTATACAACTTGTTCGTTCTACCCAAGTGCATGACCTTACATTTATCCCCATTAAAGCTCATTTGCCATTTATCAGCCCAAGCTTCTAGTTTACATAAATCCTCCTGTAATATAAAATTGTCCTCCTCTGTATTAATTACCCTGCAGAGTTTAGTGTCATCTTCAAATATTGAAATTCTACTCTCTATGCCCCCTACAAGGTCATTAATAAATATGTTAAAAAGAAGCGGGCCCAAAACTGACCCCTGTGGTGCCCCACTGCTAACCGTGACCCAGTCCGAGTGTGCTCCATTAATAACCACCCTTTGTTTCCTATCCCTGAGCCAGCTCTTAACCCACCTACACATATTTTCCCCTATCCCCATTGTTCTCATTTTATGTATCAACCTTTTGTGTGGCACCTTATCAAAAGCTTTTGAAAAGTCCATGTACACCACGTCCACTGCATTCCCTTGGTCCAGTCCGGAACTTACCTCTTCATAAAAGCTTATCAGATTAGTCTGACAGGAACGGTCTCTTGTAAACCCATGTTGATATTGGGTCATAAGGTTATTCTTCTCCAGATACTCCAGTATAGTATCTCTTAGAAAACCCTCCAGGATTTTACCCACAGTTGAGGTTAAACTTACTGGCCTATAATTTCCAAGTTCAGTTTTTGTCCCCTTTTTGAATATTGGCACCACATTTGCTATACGCCAGTCCTGTGGTACAGACCCTGTTATTATGGAATCTTTAAAGATTAAAAATAGTGGTCTATCTATGACTGTGCTTAATTCCTGCAGTACTCGGGGGTGTATCCCATCCGGGCCCGGGGAGTTGTCAATTTTAGTGATTTGTAGACGCCGTCGTACTTCCTGCTGGGTTAAGCAGGTGACATTTAATGGAGAATTTTTATCCCTGATCATGTTATCCGTCATGGGATTTTCTTGTGTAAATACTGTTGAAAAAAAGTTATTTAGCATATTGGCTTTTTCCTCATCCTCATCCACCATTTCACCCAGACTATTTTTAAGGGGACCAACACTATCATTTTTTAGCTTCTTACTATTTATGTAGTTAAAGAATATTTTGGGATTATTTTTACTTTGTCTGGCAATGAGTCTCTCTGTCTCAATCTTTGCTGTCTTGATTTGCTTTTTACAGAATTTATTTAATCTTCTGTATTTATTTAATGCCTCATCACTACCTACTTGCTTTAATTCTCTAAATGCTTTATTTTTATCTCTTATTGCGCCCCTTACAGCTCTATTTAGCCATAGTGGTTTCCTCCTATTTCTCGCATGTTTATTCCCATACGGTATATATTGTGCACAGGTCCTATTCAGGATGCTAATAAACGTCTCCCATTTTCTTTGTGTATTTTTATGTCTCAGGATATCGTCCCAGTTAATTGCACCAAGATCATCTCTCATCCGTTGGAAATTTGCCTTCCTGAAGTTTAGTGTCCTTGTAACCCCTCTACTACACATCTTATTAAAGGATACATGAAAACTTATTAATTTGTGATCACTATTACCCAAGTGACCCTCAACCCTTACATTTGATATGCGGTCTGGCCTGTTGGTTAATATTAGGTCTAGCAGTGCCCCCCCTCTTGTTGGGTCCTGAACCAGTTGTGAAAGGTAATTGTCTCTCATCGTTGTCAGAAACCTATTACCCTTGCTGGAACTGCAGGTTTCGGTTCCCCAATGTATTTCAGGGTAGTTGAAGTCCCCCATAATAATGACTTCTCCTTGAGTTGCTGCTTCATCTATTTGCTTTATGAGGATATTCTCTGTAACTTCCATTATTTTTGGAGATTTATAACAAACCCCTATCAGTAATTTATTATTTTTCCCCCCTCCCCTTATCTCTACCCACAGGGACTCTACATTTTCATTAGATTCATATATATTATCACGAAGGATGGGTTTTAAGGATGATTTTACATATAAACACACGCCTCCCCCTCGCTTATATGTTCGGTCATTTCTGAACAGACTATAGCCCTGTAAATTAACAGCCCAGTCATGGCTCTCATCCAGCCATGTCTCAGATATCCCCACCATGTCATAATTATGTTCCAACAACATTAACTCCAATTCCTCCATTTTGTTGGCGAGACTTCTGGCATTAGTATACATGCACTTTATGTATCTCTCTGTACCTCTATTCTTTCTTAAATTATTAACTGTTCTAACCCCACCCCCCATGCCACCTCCACCCCCAATGTCATTATTTGTTCCCAGGTCTCTATCTGCACTGTCTTCCCCTCCTATAAAAGGAATACCCTCCCCCCGTCCCTAGTTTAAACACTCCTCCAACCTTCTAGCCATTTTCTCCCCCAGCACAGCGGCACCCTCCCCATTGAGGTGCAGCCCGTCCCTAGCGTAGAACCTGTAGCCAACTGAGAAGTCGGCCCAGTTCTGCAGGAACCCAAACCCCTCCTTCCTACACCAATTCCTGAGCCACTTATTAACCTCCCTAATCTCCCGTTGCCTCTCTGGTGTGGCACGTGGTACAGGAAGTATTTCCGAAAATACCACCTTGGAGGTCCTTGCTTTAAGCTTACAGCCTAATTCCCTGAAATCATCTTTAAGGACCTTCCACCTACCTCTAACTTTGTCATTTGTGCCAATGTGCACCATGACCGCTGGATCCTCTCCAGCCCCTCCCAGTAATCTGTCAACCCGATCAGCGATGTGTCGGACTCGAGCGCCAGGTAGGCAGCACACCGTTCGACGATCCCTGTCTTTGTGACAGATTGCCCTATCTGTTCCCCTAATAATTGAGTCTCCCACTACCAGAACCTGTCTGGCCTGCCCTGCTCTCCTATTTCCCCCCTTACTGGAGCAGACACTCCTCCGGCTTTAGGAGGACATGCCTTGCTGCAGCAGTGCTACTCCTGCACTAACACTCCCCTCATCTGCCAACTTAGCAAACTTATTGGGGTGTGCCAGATCAGGACTAGCCTCCCTGGTGCTCTTCCCTCTACCCCGCCTTCTAACTGTCACCCAGCTAGCTGCTTCATTGTCCTGCAGCTCCAACCTAGCATCCCCCCCTCATCTATCCCATTGAGCGTCTGCTCAGTGAGCAGAAGACTCCTTTCCATATTGTCTATGGATCTCAGTGTTGCCAGCTGCACATTTAGATCCAGTATCTGGGCTTCCAAATGCACAACGTGCTCACATCTCGCACAGCAGTATGCACCCTCGACCGGCTGTTCAAGGATTTCATACATGCGGCAAGACGTGCACTGGATGGCATTGGCAATAGTGGAGCACATCCTAATGGGGATTGCACCAGACAATAAGATAAGCAAAAATAAATTTAAAAAAAAAAAAAAAAAATAAGTATTAATATAACAGCAATTCAGTAAGACCTCCCTTGGAAACTCCCTGAATCCAAAGTCACTGAATTTCAAGTCACACACTTACCACAGTTCGCACTTACGCTCAGGTCACACTCGCTCAGGAAGAAGATTTAAAAGAGTTTTTTTTTTTTTTTTTTTCCCCTTTTACCAGCACACCACCTTGCTGCTCAATGCACTTCCAAAAGGAGTTGAGCCCCAACCAGCTGCCCCTTATAAACCCTTAATTACTGTATGAACAACCACCCTTAATTAACCCCTTGTGAATATAGTTACACCTCAAGATTTAAATGCAATATAGTTTACCCTTAAAAACACAGATAGTAAAATAAGAGATTAACCCTGAAGAGAGAAAATATAGGTTAAACAAGCCCCCAAAGCCCCGCAAAAATTGAACAGGTAGAAAGCACTCAGCAACTTACAATTCAGCAACTCACACAGGTATTTGTTATAGGTTTTCCAAACACCTCTTCACTGAATCTCAAGTCACACACTTACCACAGTTCGCACTTATGCTCAGGTCACACTCAGCTCGTTCACACTCGCTCAGGAAGAAGATTTAAAAGAGTTTTTTTTTTGTTTTGTTTTTTCCCCTTTTACCAGCACACCACCTTGCTGCTCAATGCACTTCCAAAAGGACATTTTTACAGAGCCCCTGATTTTCCATTTGATAATCACAGTTTGAACACTGCTGACTGGCATTATCAATTCCTTGGATATCTTTTTGTATCCCTTTCCTGTTTTATACAGTTTAACTACCTTTTCCTGTAGATCCATTGACAATTCTTTTGCTTTCCAAATGACGCACAATCCAGAAACATCACTGGCTAGATGAAAGATGCAAGAGTCTGTCTGGATCCCAGAAACTCACTTGGCTTTTATGCACACAGGCTGATTACAAACAGGTCACAGGTGAGGATGTTACCTTTAGTAGCCATTCAAATCCATTTGTGTCAACTTCTGTGCATGTTATCAGGTCAAAATCACCAGGGCATGTGAACTTTTGATCACGGTCATTTGGATGTTTTGGGTTGTCATTATGATTTAAAAAGAGAAAACACAATGCTTGACAATATATGACTTCACCCAACCACTAACCATGAGCGGAGAAAAAGTTTTAGCTTCATCATTCATTTTCTCTGAAAAAAGGCCAAAAAAGCAAACATTCTGCCGGGGTATGTAAACTTTTGAGCACAACTGTATGTAGCAATAATAACAATTAGAAACAAAGATAGCCTGATTCTTGGGGATGTCGATGTAGCAATAGATGAAATTTGGTTATCACAGGCAAGTTTGATATATTTCGGTGATTTATGTCAACTCTTGGTATAAACCCATTGCTACACCACACTGTAAAATTATACTGCAAGTTGGCTGAACAGCATGCTGATTTCACTGGCTCAGGAATTAGGCCTTTATCATTGACGGCACATATCAGCTGTGACTTACAACATCAAAATTCATACCAATCCCAAATGTTCAACCCCTCATGAGTCAAGGTCAATACTGATCCTTGGGGTGCTGATTAGTTGCCTTAGCAGCTTGCAGCCAAAGTTCTACAGGATGGAAATACTCACCATAGCTCACCATTCTCTGTAGTATACATATTTAGTGCACATGTCATTCACATACCTATTGCTGATCTATATACAAATTATTACCACTGGTGTACATTATTGGATACCTTTCTATGAGGCTGAAATCATAGTTCGGCCTATTGCAGTCCTTGTATGGACCACCAGTCTCCTGATCCAAACAAACAGCCGCACATATGCTGTTTTTTGGTCAGGACACCCGCAGCGGGTCCATACACGGACCTTGAAACAAGGACATGTGAATTCAGCTTTAGAGCTTTAGAGTGTTTAATAAAAAAAAAACACATTACAGGAAATGAAGTGTTTTACTAAGACCAAGGCGAGAAAATAGGCTTGTTTACTTTGGAACATTGTTTTAGAGGTGACCTTACTGGTACATAACAATGCTTTATGTTCAATGTTAAGACAAAGCTCATGTGTTCAGAAAACTGCAGACATCATCAAGTAGCCTAAGGATGGGGTGCTTAGTGTAATGGCAATTAAGTTACGGTATAGGATTGCTTACAGGAAAAACACAGTAACAGCAAATAGAATAAGTGAATATCAAAAAGGATGCCTATATATAGTGTTTAAGTGGCTTCTTTAAAAATTATTTTACAAGCCATTTACATTAAGCTGTAGATGTTTTCAGTCTTGCTAACCATGTAAATACAGTGTATAATACAACAATTGTGTATATTTTTATATACGCTAAGTAGCAAAATAAAATCCAACACATTAAAAATTTGTCCCTTCTTTTGCAGAATATATACATTAAACTGTAAATTCTTGTATCCATATTAAAACTGAAAAGTCAGCAAATCCTTTCCCATGAATCAATAGAATTCAATATGAGCTAATGCGCAAACAATCTAGTTCTATTGGCCTCAGACTTGAATTGCCTATGACCTTGTGATTGGATAATAATCTATAGGAATCTGTCAGTTTTATTTCTATGTATCCTGAGAGCTAAATCAGGTTGTTTCACTCATTGGAATTTTATCATTATTATGCCAAGGGGTAACCATATTATATGGGACATCCTTCAGATATAATGTTAAATGTATTTGTAAAGATTACCAAATAAAAATTTGCAAATGTAAAGTTTTGAGATAAAAATAAATCTTTTTTTCCACAAATAACCAAACTTCCAATGAACACCTAACTAATAGCATGGCCTTTAAACATGACGCTTTTGGGCTTGTGTAACATATGTAATTTAAGTTTTTATAGCTCAACAATCAAAAAATGTTAACCCCTTAGTGACAAAGCCAATTTGCAGCTTAATGACCAGGCCAATTTTTACAATTCTGACCACTGTCACTATGAGGTTAAAACTCTAGAATGCTTTAATGGGTCCTGCTGATTCTGAGACTGTTTTTTCATAACATATTGTACTTCATGTTAGTGGTAAAATTTATTCGATGTGACTTGCGTTTATTGAGGAAAAAATGGAAATATGGTGAAAATTTTAAAAATGTTGCAATTTTCAAACTTTTAATTTTTATGCCCTTAAATCAGAGATATGTCACACAAAATACTTAATAAATAACATTTCACACATGTCTACTTTACATCAGCATAATTTTGGAAACAATTTTTTTTTGTGAGGAATTTATAAGTGGACCAGCGATTTCTCATTTTTACAACAAAATTTGCAAAACCATTTTTTAGGGACCACATCACATTTGAAGTCCCTTTGAGGGGTCAATATGACAGGAAAAAAAACAAAAGTGACACCATTTTAAAAACTGAACCCCTTAAGGTGCTCAAAACCACATTCAAAAAGTTATTAACTCTTTACGTGCTTCACAGAAACTGAAGCAATGTGGAAGGAAAAAATTAACATTTAACTTTTTTTTACAAAATATTTTATTTCAGAACCAACTTGTTTTATTTTCAAAAGTGTAAAAAGAGAAAATGAACCACAAAATTTGTTGTGCAATTTCTCCTTAATACACCGATACCCCATATGTAGGGGTAAAACTACTGTTTTGGCGCACAGTAGGGCTTGGAACGGAAGGAGTGCTGTTTGACTTTTTCAATGCTGAATTGGCTGGAATTGAGATTGGATGCCATGTCGTGTTTGCAGAGCCTCTGATGTGCCTAGACAGTGGAAACCCCCAACAAGTCACACTATTTTGGAAACTAGACCCCTTAAGGAACTTATCTAGATGTGTGGTGAGCACTTTGAACCCCCAAGTGCTTCACATAAGTTTATCATGTAGAGAAGTGAAAATAAAAAATCATTTTTTTCCACAAAAATGATCTTTTCACCTCCAAATTTTTATTTTCACAAGGGTAGCAAGAAAAATTAGACTGCCAAAGTTGTTGTGCAATTTGTCCTGGGTACGCCAATACCCAATATGTGGGGTAAACCACTGTTTGGGTGCATGGCAGAGCTCAGAAGGGAAGGAGCACTGTTTGACTTTTTCAATGCAGAATTGGCTGGAATTGAGATCGGATGCCTTGTCGTGTTTGGAGAGCCACTGATGTGCCTAAACAGTAAAACCCCCCCACAAGTGACACCATTTTGGAAACTAGACCCCTTAAGGAACTTATCTAGATGTGTGTTGAGCACTTTGAACCCCCAAGTACTTCACAGAAGTTTATAATGCAGAGTCATGAAAATAAAAAATAATTTTTTTTTCCTCAAAAATGATTTTTTTAGCCCGGTATTTTTTATTTTCACAAGGGTAACAGTAAATTGAACCACAAAAAATGTTGTGCAGTTTGTCCTGAGTATGCGGATACCCCACATGTTCGGGGAACTACTGTTTGGGTGCATGACAGAGCTCGGAAGGGAAGGAGCGCCATTTTGGAGTTTAGACTTTGATGGAATGGTCTGCCGACGTCATGTTACGTTTTCAGAGCCCCTGATGTGCCTAAGCAGTAGAAACCCCCCACAAGTGACCCCATTTTGGAAACTAGACCCCCTAAGGAGCTTATCTAGATGTGTGTTGAGCACTTTGAACCCCTAAGTGCTTCACAGACGTTTATAACGCAGAGCCGTGAAAATAAAAAGCTGGATTACTCACCGATAATGCTTTTTATTGAGTCCACGACAGCACCCACATGGGAGAGGGATCCACCCATAGGAATAGGAAACCTACAGAAATAAAAGGGGCGGTCTGCCTCTCCTCCGCAGTTGGATTTCAGGGTACCAGGGGAACCGCCTGAGTATTAGGCAATAACAATCTTTTACATATACTAATTATATCCTACTATATATACCTATCTATCTATATATTTCTATATATATATAACCACCATTAAGTGCTTTACTTATATCTATCTTAGGGAGGGTGGTGAGTGGGTGCTGTCATGGACTCAATAAAAGAGCATTATTGGTGATTAATCTGGTTTTTTACTCTTTGCCATGACAGCACCCACATGAGATTTTTTAGAGATTCATCACCTGGATGGGACCACCGTGTTAAGAACAGCTCTCCCAAAGGCTAGTTCAGAAGATGAAAGGTCAAGCCTGTAGTGATTGTAAAAGGTGGACGGAGTCGACCACATTGCGGCCTTACTTTTAAGCTCAATTGGAATGTCTGCTCTCTCAGCCCAAGAGGATGCCACAGCTTGTGTTGAATGTGCTCTAATACCCTTCGTGGAATTCTCGCCCTTCGCAGACTACACCAGGTAGATCGCTTCCCTGATCCAGCAGGACAAAGTGCCCCTCGTGACTCCATGCCCCTTCCTGTATCCCTGGAAGAATACAAACAGAGCCCTACTATGCCTCCAGGAGCTAGATCTTTCTATGTACTTAAGGATGGCACTCTTCACATCTAGGGTATGAAACTTCTCTTCCTCTAGAGTGGAAGGATTACTAAAGAAGGAGGGAAGAATGATCTCCTGTGACCTGGGAAACGTTGCTGCCACCTTAGCAAGATATGATGGATCTGGCTTTAGCACTATTTTGTCCTGAGAAACTAAAATGAAGGGAGAGCCTGGATGTCACTAACCATTCTAGCTGAAGTCAATGCTAGCAATAGGGCTGTCTTTAGCGATATGTATTTTAGGGAGACAAACTCTAAAGGTTCAAATGGGAATCTGTCAGGACATCCAGAACCAAAATTAGATCCCAGGGGGTATTCGAGAAATGTGAACCGGGTTACCACGTTCACATACTGTGATGAACCTGGATACCCATCTAACTCCTGCCACATAATGACCATAAAGGGTCTCCAAGGCAGATACCTGGATCTTTAGTGTACTAATGGACATACGCAGTTCTCTTCCCCTGTGTAAAAATTCTAAAATAGCTGTGATTGGAAGCTCCCTAGAAAAGGTGTCCATATGGAAATCTACGAATCTCCTTCAAACTTTAGTATAAATCTTTGTTGCTGATTGCTTCCTACTTTGCAGGAGCATGTTAACTAGACCATCTGAAAATTCCCTTGACCTCAATAACTGCCTCTCAAGTTCCATGCCATCAAGTAGAGACCCTCCACTTGAGGATGAAGGCATGGACCTTGAGAGAGCAGATCCGGGACTGATGGAAGGACCCATGGGTCAGTTATGGACATTGCCCGCAGCCAGGAGAACCAAAGTCTCTTGGGCCAGAATTATGCGATGAGGATTATTCTAATCCTCTCCTCCGAGTTTCCTGATGACCAGTGGCAGCACAATTATTGGCGGAAAGGCATAAGCAAGATTGAACCGCCACGGAGCTTGAAGGGCATCCAATATGTCCTGATGATCTGCTGTATTCAGGGAGGTGAATCTCTGCACCTGCCTGTTCTCTTTCATGGCAAAAAGGTCTATCTGAGGCAGACCCCATAATTCCAAGATCTTCCTGAATATCTGGCGATTTAGGCACCATTCTCCTTGACTTAACGTATGACAGCTCAGGAAGTCTGCTTTTAAAATGTTCTTTTCCCTTGATATGAAGGGCAGAGAGAAAGTAGATGATTTTCAGCCAAATTGAAGATTTTTACTGCAGAAGACATCAATCTTTTTGATCGTGTTCGACCTTATCTGTTCACATATGCGACTGTCGTCGTGTTGTCTGATAGGGCTCTTACATGGGAGTCTCGAATCTGCGGAAGAAAATGATGTAATGCATGAATGACTGCATTTAACTCCTTCAAATTTGATGAGTCCTGCATCTTTCCTTATATTCCACTGACCCTGAGCCAGGCTATCCTCCATATGGGCACCCCATCCCTCAGGGCTAGCATCAGTGGTGATTACCCTGGATGGTTTTATTATCCATGGAATGCCTCTAGAAAGATGGGTATCATCCAACCACCAAGTTAAGAAAATTCACACTTCTATGGACAAGGTTATTACTCCCCCAAGATGACCCCGTAAGCATTTTTCCTCATAGAGGATCTCATGCTGTAATAGCCGGGCATGATATTGGGCCCACTGGACCACTGGAATACAGGAGGTAAGGGATCCTAGAAGGGACATAGCATCTCTTAAGGACATTCACGGACTGTCAATTGCTGAGCTGACTTTCGCCTTTATGGTTGACTTTTCTACTTATGGAAATAGGCATCTTTGACTTGTTGACTCTAAAAGACGACCCAGAAAAGACTGGAGGGTCTGTGGCACCAGCTTGGACTTCTCGAAGTTGATGATCCATCCTAACGCCTGTAAAGACGAAATTGTGTCAGCAAGGCGGCATCTACGTTGGAAGGCAGAGTTCCCTGCTACCAGAAAGTCATCCAGATATGGCATGATTAATGTATCCCGCTGACGTAAAAAGGCCATCACTTCCAGCATTACCTTTGTAAACACCCGGGGTGCCATAGAGAGACCAAAGGACATTGCTGCGAACTGGAATGCCACCCTGAGATACTGCTGGTATTTGGCGTGTATGGGAAGATGATAATAAGCATCTTTTAGATCCAATCCGGCCATCATACATCTCTAATTGACTCCATCTTGAATTTATGATTGTAAAGAAAGGTATTCAACCTCTTTAAATTTATAATTGCCCTAAATGACCCATCTGGTTTGGGGACCAGGAATAAAGGGGAATAAAATCCCATTCCTTACTGACCTACTGGAACTTCTATTAGGACTTTATTAGACAAATTCAAAATTTCTGATTCAAGAGCCATTTGCTGTACTGATGAGTTCAGTGATGTTATGATAAATGAATCAAGGGGAATATGGTGGAATTCTAATTTCAATCCAGATTTCACTATATTCAAGATCCAGGCGCTTGCTGTTATTTGTTCCCATTTTTGACAAAAAAATTTCAGTCTGCCTCCTACCTGAGGGCCTGGGCTACTGGTATCTACTGCCATTCTGAGAGGAATATCCCTTAAACATGGCACCTCTTTGTTTGCATTCTTTGGTATGCCAGCGCTCTCGGTTTCCTGACGTCTTCTTTTTGTTAAATGGACGTCCTTTGATTGTCCTTCTATAGAAAGGAAGAGATCTATTAGGGAACCCCTTCTTCCTCTCCTCTGTTTTGGTGAGTATCTCATCCAGAACACGTCCAAAAAGGAACTCACCCTGGCACGGGATAGCGCAGTTTTGTTTTAGACTGAGTATCTCTCTTCCGGCTCTTAAGCCTTAGAGCACGTCGGGCAGTATTAACCAGATCAGCTGATCTGGCTGCTAGATGCAAAGAATCTGCTGACGCATTCGCCAGGAATGCTGCCGCTCCTCTAATTAATGGGAAACTGTAAAGCGCTGCGGAATATGTTAGCGCTATATAAAAATAAAGATTATTATTATTATTAATGGGATGGCAGATAGTAATTTGTCTCTGGACACTTTCTGCGCAACCTGTTGTTCTAGCTGGTCTATCCATACCAGCATCGATCTAGCCATGCACGTACTTGATATGGCTGGCTTAAAAGTCCCAGTAGCAGCTTCCCACGCTCTTTAAAGCGAAGTCTCTGTTCTACGATCCAGAAGGTCTGATAACATGCACATATCTTCTACCAGCAGTGCCGACTGTTAGGATGTGGAGGCCACTGCCGCGTTCGTCTTAGGGACTTTGGATCAAGTCAACAATTCCTCATCGCTTTCCTTTTGGAGGTTGATGGAAGGAAACCCCGTTGGTTTTGTTTGTCCCACTCCTTCTTAACTAGTTGCTTTACTGCTGGAATAACAGGGAAGGCTCTTCTTTTCTTTTGTGTCAGACCTGCGAACATTATATCCTGAGCTGTTCGGGCTTCTTTTGGGTCAGTGCACCCCATAGTGTTCCTGACAGACTTGACTAAATTGTATATACTATCAATGGGGAACGACCCTCTATATCAGATGAAGGGGAAGACGAAGACATCTGTTAGGAGTCAGAAGCCCCTCCTTGGTCACTGTCGGACTCCGAACTGGAGATAGGGGACACTTTTTTCCTTTTACTTATGTGGACTTTAGGTATGCCAGTCTGACCTAAGGCCTAAAGCTCCTCTCATCATCGTACGGATGTCAGATGATGTTACCGCAGCCTCCCTTTGTAGGGTTTCACTAATACAACCCTTACATAGACTCTTGGGGTAGGACTCACAAGGGGGTTCTTTGTATAATGCACACTCCTTGATTTTAGACTTTTGTTTTTTCTTGGTCTGGAAAGAGGGAGGTATACAGAAAGAAAGGGAGTCTAATATTTTTTTCCATCAGCGCTTAATGTACAATTTAAAGAAGACCTTTTACCAGGTCATAAGTTGCCATAAGCCAATATGAGGAGACAGATGAAAAGGGGGAGCATCAGTCTTCACCAATAATGAGGTACGAGGTGTGTCTTAGACTCTCTGAACATGCCGTAGCTACACTGTAGTCACAGATCGTATACTCTGTCATGAATAGCATGGAGAAGCAAGAGAGTAAAAAACAGTTAAAAAGCAGCATTACCTAAAGATACTGTCTGACATACGCTAATTTTTAACTCACTGCAGAACATTACTTAAGGTAATGTAAATTAAAGGAGCTTTCTATTTTCAGAAAATGTCTGTCCCCAGGCACAATTTTCTTTAAAATATAAAATGAGGTTTACTCACCTTCCCCAATTCTAGTGTTGAGTCTCCAACACTACTCCTGGTGTTTGTTATGGTCTGCAATGCTGATGTCATGTAAACAGCGCTGCAGCCAATCACTGAGCTCATGCCGTCTGCTCAGGCATAACCACTGAGCTTCCTGATTGGCTGCAGTGCTGCCAAAGCAACATCACTGTTTCAGACAAAAACAGACATCAGGAGCAATCATAGAAGCTCAATGTTGGAAAGAGGAAGGGTGAGTAAAGCCAATTTTTTTTTTTTTTTTACAATCAAGCTGCGCCTGGGAGAGGATTTTCTGAAAATGTAAACTCTCTTTAAACATGACAACTTTTCTGCTTGGACTCATTCATGTATGATCCATAGTAATATATTATATACAATATTCTAGTTGCTTGTAATGACATAATTAACTTGCTTCCTTTACAGTCTTAGATCACAAGTTTTATGTTATGTACTGGGAAAAATATATTGTGAAGCAGTGTTACCTAGAAAAATCTATGAAAACACCTTTGTGTGAAAAAACAAAAGTATTATCACTCCTATGACCCTTTTGTATTTTATTCTTCAGCAACAGCTCATGCTGGAATTTCTTTTCCTGTAGAATGTCTTCTAGAATATGCGGTCCATCTGACATTAGATATGCAAAGACACTTTAAATTACAGTTGATCGGCTCTGACAGCTTAATAAGGGTACCATTACACTTAGCGATGCACCAGCGATCCCGACAACAATATGGATCGCTGGTGCATTGCTAAGTGGTCGCTAGTGAGCTGCCACACAGGCAGATCTCACCAGCGACATAGCAGGGGTCGCTACTTACCTGTCAGACGTGGCGATCCTGATGTCCTCCCGCCCGCATCCACGTGTCGCTCGTCAGCACCACAGGAAGCGCCCGACGAGAAATGGTCCAGGACATTCTCGCGCGATCAGCGATAATCAGCGGGGGAGCCGGTCGGAGGTAAGTATCACATGTAGCGATATTGCTAGCAATATCGCTGCTGCGTCACAAAATCGCTATGTATAACGGGCCCTTAAGAGGAAATAATAAAAAAAAAATTTGGATGGTACTTAAGGCTTTGTGAAAATCAGGCAGATTCAAAATAATATCAAAAGAATGATCAGATACTAGTCCAGAACTAGGGATAAATGCTAACAAATGACCATAGGAACATGGCTTGAATTCAGCTTCTTTCACTTAAGGTATTTTGTGCCTGCATGAAGTTTACATGACAGTAATGCCACAACATTTACTACGGGAAAAACATATCGGCACACAATATCAGTGCAATTCTCCATCCTAGAAATTAAATTGCTTGAAAGGCTCTATACTGTGTCATTCACATCATTTTACTGTTGTTAAAGGTGATGTTGACATTACTATGGCATGCTGGGCTAATACTTGAGGCTTTCCTTGATGGTGTACTCCCTTCCCCTTCTATTAACTAGAGACAGGACCTAAATACTGTGTGACTCTCAGTTTTGGAGGACAGCAGACTTGTATAAAAATGAATGGATGCCCAATAATATAATGGGTACCTTGTAATGAAATAATTTCCATGCAAACACACTGCTGTGAACATTGCGACTTAAATTGCAGTTTCCACAGTAATAACAGCTGATTGTATTCAGCTCCCAATAGTCTGCCAAGTTAAGTTGGCCCTAGCGGGGCTGCTATTATACTTTACATTTACAACTAAGGTAGTACTAATTTTCTTTTAGGGAATTTGTAGATATAGCAAGAATGGTTTGTCTAATAATAATGACGATAATAATAATCTCCCCCCCCACCCAAGATAAAAAAAAAAAAAAGTTAATCACGAATGGGAGCCATGCTCGAGAGAAATTTCTGGGATAATAAAGGCCTATTGGTAAATTAGGCAGGAAACATAGCCAGGTGATTATATGTCTTTCCTGTGTGTCTTGCTGAGTGACATCACTTTCAAAGTTGTTTGTGGCATTTAGAGCTGTCAGAGTAAATTTGCTGGGCACGACAGCTGCAAGGAAAAAGCTATTTATTTTAATATGACAATACAAATCCTTCTCAATGTTGAATTTACCCATTAGTGAAAATGTGATGCAATGCATAAAGTATATACATGCATTCAGCCAAATATCACCTAAATGAAATTAGAAAGAAGCTTATTATCAGACATAGTAACATAGTAACATAGTTATTAAGGTTGAAGGGAGACTTTAAGTCCATCTAGTTCAACCCATATCCTATCCTAACTTGCCCTAACATGTTGATCCAGAGGAAGGCAAAAAAAAACCCATGTGGCAACAAGTAAGCTTCACATTGGGGAAAAAAATTCCTTCCTGACTCCACATACGGCAATCAGACTAGCTCCCTGGATCAACGCAATATTAAGGAAACTAGTGTATATACCCTGTAATATTATACTTTTCAAGAAAGGCATCCAGTCCCTTCTTAAATTTTAGTAGTGAATCACTCATTACAACATCATATGGCAGAGAGTTCCATAGTCTCACTGCTCTTACAGTAAAGAATCCGCGTCTGAGTATGCTTAAACCTTCTTTCCTCCAGACGTAGAGGATGCCCCCTTGTCCCCGTCACAGGTCTAAGAGTAAAAAGATCATTAGAAAGGTCTTGGTATTGTCCCCGCATATATTTATACATTGTAATAAGATCACCCCTAAGCCTTCGATTCTCCAAACTAAATAACCCCAAATGTAATAACCTGTCTTGGTATTGCAGACCCCCTATTTCCCTAATAACCTTGGTCGCTCTTCTCTGCACTCACTCCATTTCAGCTATGTCTGACATTGAATTATTGTTTCAATCATGCTTTCGTATTACATTTTTTTTGGGGGGAAGGGCATTTTTTTATTTACATATCACATGTATTAAAAATAAAAATTTAAATCTTGTAATTTTCCCACTGGACACTGGGGCATTTGTAGACTTTAACCCCTTAAGCCCCAAGGGTGGTTTGCACGTTCATGACCGGGCCAATTTTTACAATTCTGACCACTGTCCCTTTATGAGGTAATAACTCTGAAATGCTTCCATGGATCCCGTTGATTCTGACATCATTTTCTCGTGACATATTGTACTTCATGATAGTGGTAAAATTTCATTCATATACCTTGCGTTTATTTGTGAAAAAAATGGAAATTTGGCAAAAATTTTGAAAATTTCGCAATTTTCCAACTTTAAATTTTTATGCCCTTAAATCACAGAGATACGGTACACAAAAAACTTAATAAGTAACATTTCCCACATGTTCACTTTACATCAGCACAATTTTGGAACCCAAATTTTTTTTGTTAGGAAGTTATAAGGGTTAAAAGCTGACGAGCGATTTCTCATTTTTGCAACACCATTTTATTTTTACGGACCACATCACATTTGAAGCCACTTTGAGGGGTCTATATGATAGAAAATACCCAAAAGTGACACCATTCTAAAAACTGCACCACTTAAGGTGCTCAAAACCACATTCAAGAAGTTTATTAGATGGCTTCACAGAAACTTTTTGAATATTTAAAAAAAAAATGAACATTTAACTTTTTTTCACAAAAAAATACTTCAGGTTCAATTTTTTTTATTTTACCAAGGGTAACAGGAGAAATTGGACTGCAAAAGTTATTGTGCAGTTTGTCCTGAGTACGCTGATACCTGATATGTGGTGGGGAACCACTGTTTCAGCACATGGCAGAGCTCAGAAGGTAAGGAGCGCCGTTTGACTTTTTCAATGCAAAATTGGAATTCAGATCGGACGCCATGTCACGTTTGGAGAGGCCCTGATGTACCTAAACAGTGGAAACCTCCCACAAGTGACCCCATTTTGGAAAATAGACCCCCCCAAGGAACTTATCTAGATATGTGGTGAGAACTTTGAATCCACAAGGGCTTCACAGAAGTTTATAACGTACAGCCGTACAATTAAAAAATCATATTTTTTTCCACAAAAATGATCTTTTCACCCCCAATTCTTATTTTCCCAAGGGTAACAGGACCCTAAAAGTTATTGTGCAGTTTGTCCTGAGTACGCTGATACCCCATATGTGAGTGTAAACGACTATTTGGGCGCATGGCAGAGTTCAGAAGGGAAGCAGCGCCATTTGACTTTTTTGGCTGGAATTGAGATCGGACACAATGTCGCGACTGGAAAACCCCTAATGTACCAAAACAGTGGAAACCCCCACAAATGACACCATTTTGGAAACTAGACCCCCCAAGGAACTTATCTAGATGTGTGGTGAGAACTTTGAACCCCCAAGGGTTTCACAGAAGTTTATAACGTACAGTCGTACAATTAAAAAATCATATTTTGTCCACAAAAATGATCTTTTCACCCCCAATTCTTATTTTTATTTTTAGGGTAACAGAACCCTAAAAGTTATTGTGCAATTTGTCCTGAGTATGCTGATACCCCACATGTGGGGGTAAACCACTATTTGGGGGCATGGCAGAGCTCGGAAGGGAAGCAGCACTATTTGACGTTTTTGGCTGGAATTGAGATCGGACACCATGTCGCGTTTGGAGAGCCCCTAATGTACCTAAACAGTGGAAACCCCCCACAAATGACACCATTTTGGAAACTAGACCCCCTAAGGAACTTATCTAGATGTGTGGTGAGCACTTTGAACCCCCAAGGGCTTCACAGAAGTTTATAATGCCCGGGCATGAAAATAAAAAAATCGTATTTTTTCCACAAACATGATCATTTAGTCCCCAATTTTTTTATTTTCCCAAGGGTAACAGGAGAAATTGGACCCCAAAAGTTGTTTTGCAATTTGTACGGAGTACGCTGATACCTCATAAGTGGGAGAAAACTACTGTATGGGCACACATCGGGGCTCGGAAGGGAAGTAGTGACGTTTTGGAATACAGACTTTGATGGAATGGTCTGCGGGTGTCATGTGCGTTTGGAGAGCCCCTGATATACCTAAACTATTGAAACTCCCCACAAGTGACCCCATTTTGGAAACTAGACCCCCCACTGAACTTATCTAGATGTGTGGTGAGCACTTTGAACCCCCAAGTGCTTCACAGAAGTTTATAACGCCCGGGCGTGAAAATAAAAAAATCATTTTTTTCCACAAAAATAATATTTTTGCCCCCAATTTTTTATTTTCCTAAGGGTAGCAGAAGAAATTGGACCCAAAAGTTGCTGTCCAATTTGTCCTGAGTAGGCTGATACCCCATATGTGGGGGTAAAACACTGTTTGGGCGCATGGCAGAGCTTGGAAGGGAAGGAGCACCATTTGACTTTTTCAACGCAGAATTGGCTGGAATTGAGATCAGACGCCATGTTGCATTTGGAGAGCACCTGATGTGCCCAAACAGTGGAAACCCCCAATTATAACTCCAACCCTAACCCCAACACACCCCTAACCCTAACCCTAGCCCTAACCCTAGCCCTAACCCTAATGAGAAAATGGAAATAAATACATTTTTTTAATTTTATTATTTTTCCCTAACTAAAGGGGTGATAACGGGGGGGGTTTGATTTACTATTTATAGCGGGTTTTTATTTTTGGCAGCTGTCGCACGCTAAAAGACTTTTTTTGTAAAAATAGTTTTTGCATCACCACATATTGAGAGCTATAATTTTTCCATATTTTGACGCTCAGAGTCATGTGAGGTCTTATTTTTGCGGGATGAGTTGACGTTTTTATTGGTATCATGTTCGGGCACGTGACATTTTTTGATCGATTTTTATTCTGATTCTTGGGACGCAGAATGAACAAAAACCAGCGTTTCATGAATTTCTTTTGGGGGGTGCGTTTACACCGTTCCGCCTGCGGTAAAATTGATAAAGCGCTTTTATTCTTCGGGTCAGTACGGTTACAGCGATACATCATCTAGGTCGTTTTTTTATGTTTTGGCGCTTTTATGCAATGAAAACAATTTTATATAAAAAATAATTAGTTTTGCATCGCTTTATTCTGCGAGCTATAACTTTTTTATTTTTTTGCTGATGATGCTGTATGGTGGCTCGTTTCTTGCGGGACATGATGACGTTTTCAGCGGTACCATGGATATTTATATGCGTTTTTTTGATCGCGCGTTATTGCACTTTTTGTTTGGCGGTATGATAATAAATCATTATTATTTGCTTCGTTTTTTATTTTTTATGGGGTTCGCGAAAGGGGTTAACTAATGGGACAGTTTTATAGGGCGGGTCGTTACGGACGCGGCGATACCAAATATGTGTACTTTTATTGGTCTTTTATTTCCAAAAAATGAATTAGGGAATATTTTTATTTTATTTTATTTATTTAGCGATTTTTTTAAAATTATTTTTACTTTTTTTTAACTTTATTACATTGTCCCAGGGGGGACATCACTGACATGTGACAGATCGCTTATCTGTCACATCACAGATCACTGTGACAGATCAGCGATCTGTCACAGGCACTGCACAAAGCTTCCTCCTTGCCTGCGCTTTGCAGGCATGAGGAAGCCAGCTCCCTGCAGGCCCCCGAAGGTCCCCGTCGCCATCTTGGATTTGAGGACCTGCAGGGATGGAGCCCCCCGCAGCAGCGCTGCACATTGCGCTGCTGTGGGGGGCTCAGGGAAGCACGGAGGGAGCCCCCTCCCTGCCAATGTTTCCCTTTAACCCCTGGTACACTGCGATCGTGTTTGAACACGGTGTGCAAGAGGTTAACATGTCGGGGCCGGTCCGTGACCGCCCCGAGACATTGTGCCGGGTGTCATCTGTGATAATCAGCTGACACCCAGACGCGATCAGCGGCGCTCACCACGTGGGCACCACTGATTGCTGTGACTTACTATCCCGTCCCTGGGAATTAAGTCCCAGGGCTCATGGAAGGGATAGTACGTCACATGACAGAAAGGGGTTAACTTCCTGTTGTTTCAGGAAACAACATATATGCATGGTCACAATTGTCAGACCCTATTGTTTATATTGAGGTACAGGTCCTTCTCACAACATTAAAATATCATCAAAAAGTTACTTAATTTCAGTTCTTCAATACAAAAAGTGACACTCATTATATAGAGTCATTACAAACAGAGTGATCTATTTCAAGTGTTAACTTCTGTTAATGTTGATGATTATGGCTTACAGCCAATGAAAACCCCAAAGTTTTATATAACCAGCTTGAAAAATGATTTTAAGATCCGAAATGGCCTGATTGAAATGTGTCACGGACGTGGTTTGTGGAACCACTGTACCACGGGCCACGGAGAGCCTGAGGGGCGTAACTAAGCAAACACCAGACTGTTCACTAGAGCCTCTGATGGCGAGGTTAGACTTTGCTCCCAATGAACACCAAATGCCACTCCAGGACAGACCAACGGTCACCCAGCTGGACCCAGAAGGACAGACTGGATGGCGCAGCAGGCAGAGTATGTATCAGAGTACAGCTGACAAAGTTTGTATCTGAGTGCAGCAGAGTTTGTGTCTGAGTGCAGCAAGCAGGATTTGCACCTGAGCGCAGCAAGCAGGACTTGCACTGGTATGCGACCTTACACAATATAGACTGTAAACAGGAAGGTTGCTCTGGCACTCCCCAGTGGAAAGGAAGCAATATATACATAATGTCCCACAGCCATTGGCTGGTGAAGAAATAGCAAGTGCACCAGCAGACCCTTTAAGAGGGTATGAGCGCACGTGCCCTAAGGACAAGGCTAGAGGACCGGCTGGAAGAGTGCAGAGCATGGGGAAGAGAAGAACTGTCTGCAGCATGGGTGAGTGAAGAAACACCCTGGAGACCCTGCCTGTCAGAGCAGGACTCCAGCGTGGTGCTAACAAAATGTATGTTCATTAAATGCACTCAATACTTGATCTGGGCTCCTTTTGCATCAATTACTGCATCAATGCGGTGTGGCATGGAGGCGATCAGCCTGTGGCACTGCTGAGGTGTTATGGAAGCCCAGGTTACTTTGATAGCAGCCTTCAGCTCATCTGCATTGTCGGATGTGGTGCCTCTCATCTTCCTCTTGACAACATCCCATATATTCTCTATGGGGTTGAGGTCAGGCGAGTTTTCTAGCCAAGCAAACACAGTGATACAGTTGTTTTTAAACCAGGTATTGGTACTTTTGGCAGTGTGGACAGGTGCGAAGTCCTCCTGGAGAATGAAATTTCCATCCCCAAAAAGCTTTTCGGCAGAGGGAAACATGAAGTGCTCTAAAATTTCCTGGTAGACGGCTGAGCTGACTTTGGTCTTGATTAGTGTTGAGCATTCCGATACCGCAAGTATCGGCCGATATTAGCTGTATCGGAATTCCAATACTTAGTTCCGATACTTTTTTCATATCGAATACCGGAATCGGAAGTTCCCATAATGCTAGGAGCCCGCTCGATTTGATTCAGCCAATGGGGATCCTCAGAAGTGTGGGCATATCCTGTTAGGCATGTAGGCATGTTAACTACTGGCATGGCTGTGATTGGCTGCTGAAATGATGTCATGATGCACTATAAAAAGCGCTGCAGCCGCCATTTCTGGTCACTCTGCTGTGAATTCAGTTAGGGACAGGCTGCTGATGAAGACTGTGAGGGACAGTTAGAAATAGCGATTCCACAAAACATATAGTGCTTAACCCAGGCTACATAAACCACCACTGTAGCTTGCTTTTCCCTAGCAGCGCTGTTTTCACAGCTGTCTGCAAGGGCTGTGTGAGTGCAGACCCACGCTGTGTAGTGTGTCCTGCAGGCACGTCTGCTTGTAGGCCGGCCAGCGTGCCTCTCTGCCTCATACACATTTTTCTTTAATTGCTGCTTTTTTTTCTCCTGTATAGTGTGCTTCCATAGGTATCCATATACGTTGGTTGCAAACACTAAAGGAGTGGACAGCGGAGCCTTTCAGCAGCCTTTCAGTGCTATAGCCCATTTCTCTGCACTGTTTTTGGCTGTCTGATAGGTCTCTCTGTGTGTGAGTGCAGCTCACGTTGCAGTGTGTTCTACAGCCACCGCTAGCTGTAGTCCGCTCAGCGTGCGTCACTGCCTCATACATAGTCCTTTTTTTGCAGCTAATTTAGCCAGATTTTTGCTCCTATATTAGTGTGCTCCCAACCGCATCCATTGTCATTGGTTGGTTGCAAACACTATATAGGATTAGATACAGGAGCCTTTTTGCTGGCTTGTGCCCTTCAGGGCCAGCCAGGCTAGTATCACCCTATTTTTTGGAGCCTCATCAATTGCATTGTAGGTTAGCTTCCTGCATTGTAATTGCTCCAAAAAGTTTGTGATACTATAGCTTTCAAACTTTGGTCACATCCTTTCCTTTCCCCCCACCCAAAAAAAAGGAAATAAAGTTCACCAAACACTCCACTTTACAGTTGTCTAGGCCACATTAGATCATATTAAAGTGTAGTACACACACTCTTAGCCAAATTAGTGTTTCTTATACTGGTTAGCAGTAGAGTTGAGCGAAACGGGTCGAAAAAATTCAAAAGTCACCGACTTTTGGCAAAGTCGGGTTTCATGAAACGAAACCCGACCCTAGGATGAGGTCGGCCACGAGGTCGGCGACTTACGCGCCAAAGTCTCGTTTAAAAAGTTTGTTTTGCGCTCTTTTTCAGCCAATCAGGATCCACGGACACTGTGGGCAACGCGATGACATAGGCACGGGTCACCACCATCTTTCAGAAGGGCATGCAAGTGATTGGCTTGCTTTGGTGGGCGTCACAGGGGGTATAAAAGGGCGTGCACGCCGACCGCCATCTTACTTCTGCCGATCTTAGTATAGGGAGAGGTTGCTGCTGATTCTGTAGGGAGAGCGTTAGGCAGGGAAGAAGACAAAAAAACTGCTTCTGCTGCTAGCGATTTGGCCTGCACAACACACAAGTCACTGTGTGTGCAGTGCAAGGGGAGGCTATATTGTGGTGTATCAGTGGTGTTGGTTGTTGGGCTGCCTTCTAAGGCTTCCTGACACGCTGGCATTGCTGTTTACCCACTGCTCCGTAAACTGCTTTTTTAAAAGCAATCCAATCTCCCTTATCCTCTCGTCACTTTGGTCACAGGCAGCTGTGCCATCGAGCGTGTCACATAGCGCTCAGATATCAGTGGGCCGCACACAATCCACAAGTGTCCAGTGTCCAAAAGTGTACGCAGAGATTCAAAATCTCCATTATCCTCTCGTCACTTTGGTCACAGGCAGCTGTGCCATCGAGCGTGTCACATAGCGCTCAGATATCAGTGGGCCGCACACAATCCACAAGTGTCCAGTGTCCAAAAGTGTACGCAGAGATTCAAAATCTCCATTATCCTCTCGTCACTTTGGTCACAGGCAGCTGTGCCATCGAGCGTGTCACATAGCGCTCAGATATCAGTGGGCCGCACACAATCCACAAGTGTCCAGTGTCCAAAAGTGTACGCAGAGA